>NC_134521.1:30567052-31769513 GCF_027942865.1 Odontesthes bonariensis
CTTCTGTGCTGAATAATCAGATACATGCTTGCTCTCCGTGGATCCGTCTGGGTGTTAGCAGATAGTTCTGAGGCCCTTTAACAATGACGTGGAAGCAGTGAACAGTGCCATGGATCCACTCCTTAAATTGCAGCCAGTCTGTATGGAACACAAGATTTCACACACTCTTTCAATTTTGAGGTGTTTTTATGCACACAATAACTTTTATATGGGAAAACGAATTAATGTTTTACATTAACTCTACATTTTCCATATTAAGACCGTCTCATGAACGCTCTATTTTTCGAACTTCTATTTAAGAAGAGCATATTTACTGATTAGAATGTTCCCTTTTGTACTCCCTTTGTGTACTTTGGGTGCACACGTAACAAATCTTTCCCTAATTCTTCATGTTACCCAGATCGGCCTGTTTCACATGACTCTAGTTAAATATCCTGCGATAACCACCAAGCTGAGGCATAAATACCATGAGTTTGGGGTAACACAGAGCACACGGCTTCTGCTGTGTCAATGCGCCCCGGAGGAAAGACGAGACAAGTCTGAGGGTAGCTTGGGTCTGGGACAGAAAAGAAGTTGGGCTGCCACTCGAGTTACCGCAGGTCTTCTGGCTGTTGAGGCCATGAATGGAGGAGCTCTCTCTTCTCACAGAGGCAGCTGAGAAGCGTTGAGACCCCGTCCGTATGGTAACCATATACCAGCTGCTGTGTCATGGAGACTTCCGCTGCATTTGAGTTAGAATGGGTTCACCCAAAAGGATCTCACCCTCACCCATTCACCTCAGTCTCTCCTTTACATCAGTATCACAGACCCGACTCTTCGGGGCGTGAACAGTTCCACAGGTTCACATGGATGATCAGCCTTTAAGTGAAATATTCAGAATAGATAGAAATTTAAATCTAACTTGACTGCAGTTAAGGTGCAATAATTTGCAGAATGTCCAGAATCAGAGACATCTTACATTAAATCCTTTCAGGCTCATGAGACCATGGCACAGTGTTTTCCCTTAAATGTCTACTGGGTTTCACCAACAGGCTCATTGCAGTGATTGTCACTTAAAAGACAACTGCACCAGTAATACAGTATATTGTGTCATAACTGACTGTGTTATGTAGATGCTTTTTTTTTGGTAGGTATATGATGTGAAGTTAAAATTGTGGAGAACTATACAGGAACCAAACAGACACCATTGGTGTCAAGCCAAGCTGTGTTGGTCTCTGCAAGTTTTTCTCAGGATGGAGAAGGAATTTAACGAAAATATTTGTTTCTGCCACGTATACAGAACCTGATTTCCCAACCTCTACAAGGAACCTTCTTTTGGGGCCAAATATTACCTTGGGCCTAAACACCTTATTTTGACTGGGGTGGTCTCCAGTATGCTGATCAACACAGACAGAGTGAGACAAGAGGAGTTTTTTCTTTGGTTGTAGTAGCTGTCCTCATGATGATTGATCACAAACAGTTGCTTGGCCATGAAACTTTTGCCAGTAACCACATGATAGTTTGTGGAACTTTACTATCAATTTATGAGGAGTAATTAAATATATTGGCAGGATTCCTGAAGTAGAGAATGGTGGAAAGAAAAGCTAACGCTTTGACTGTGGTTACATGTTTTTTTATTTTTAATCAAAGCTTTCAGAGTTTACAAGACTGCATACAGACAAGGGGAGATCTCTCCTGCCTGTGTTCGTAGAGCTAGGAACACAAACAAGCCTTTGGTATTGTCTTATATTAAATATCATTAATAACATGCAGGGCTGCTAATCGTGAGCTTTGAGTGTGCAGACTGTGGGGATCTCTGGATCCTAAAGAAAGCTCAGCTATATGTCTGCGTTTCTGCACTTAAACTCGTTTTTTTTTTGTGTGGTGGAAATTTCAAGAACAAGAAACTGACTAAAGTTCAGCATTTTACATCAGAGCTTACTTGCTTTCCACCGTTACCGGTTTCAAGAGAAATCGGGTTCGCATGAGCTTATGTTGGATTGCTGTGAGAGTTGAATGTCTGGCAGATAAAATGTCTCTTGAGCCCATTTACATCAATGAAGCTTTTGGCATAAGTGTGAGAAAATGTCTGGTGTGTGGTGTTGCCTGGATCGCTCCTCACGCACAGGCTTTCTGTAGTAGATAACTGGAGCTATCTGTTGTTTTCTTGACCCACATTAAGGTATATCATGATGAAGGGGTGCGTGGAAAAATCGTGGGATGACTGCCGTGAGCTGTTTGGTTGATGGTTTGCATGGTCGGTATTTTATGTTTGATGTTTTATTGTGTATGAAAGCGTGTCACTTCAGGGAAACCGTGTTGTTTATGGGCATTTGTAATTTTGACGTTTGTTAAATATTAACGTTTACCCCACTTCAATCCTTCAGTTATACCAAATACAGAATTTAAAAGTTTTTAAAAAGTTTAAAAATGTTGATGCTGTCTGCCTGTGTTGTATAGAATATGGTGTTTAACTTCTGTTGCGTTCGCTTTCAGTTGTTTTTTTTTTTTTGTTGCTGTTGTTGTTGTTGTGGATCTTGACACTTTAAATTCTTTGCTCTCTTGAGATGATGCTGTTTCCTTACCTGTACCGTATAAAGGTGCTTTCACTTCTCTGAAAGAAATAAATTCTAGTAATCCGAGCCTGTTGCAGCGTGTCTCTCCTTATAGTTCAGTTAGCTACATACATTTACGTGTAAAAGATCACATATGCATCCTTTTAGGTGTGATCATGGAAAATTAAGGCAGAGTTTTTAAAAGAGTGTCATTGCTGCTGTTACAGATAACACAAGGTTCATATGATCATCACATCAGCTTTTTGTCATGAAGCCACACCTCAAGGAAGCTTTTCCATCATTTGCCTCAGTGTCACCTTTTCAAAAAGTGAACAAGTTTCACTTCATGACTTCAGTAAGATATAGAGTGCAACCACAAGAAAAATGTTTCTGTAGAGTGTCGTGCTTGATCTACTGCTACTGCATGTCTCTCATTTGCTACTCTAATCTAACTTTGAATTTAAAATGAACTCATCCATGTTTATTCAGTGTGGTTAAAAAGAAGCTCTGCACATTGTCTTAAACAAAAGGGAAAAAAGAAAGGTCAGGGATTCACTTAATTCATGAGTTCATTGCATTAGCCAGTAGCTGCTGAGATAGGCATCTTGTTCTGTAAGTATTTGCTTACATGTTAACCAGGTCATTTTAACATCTCAACTGAAAGACAAGGTATGGAGTGGGATATCACTCGTGTTACAGGCAGAATGTACAAGTGATCAGCACGCATCGCTCTGTTTCGCAGGCTGAATGCTTGGCCGTCGTGAAGATGTAATTCTGCAGACCTTCTGTTCCTGGCAGGAATTGTTGCAGTCGAGCTGCAGAGTCCATTCCATACGTGTCAGGCGGTGTTGTGTTTCTGGGGCATTCCCTCTACCCCCCCCACCTTCTCTGCACATTCTGCTGTAATCCTGTGTTGGATACCTGTGCCTCCCCCAAATCACTCACCCCACACCAAAGTTTCACTGTCAGGAATCCTTTCTCAAGGGTTGGGTGCCAAAAAGGCATCTGGTCTTTTTTCCCCTCCTTCCATAACAAGGAGTCTTAACTAAGTTCAGACACTGATTCATCCATACCTAACATCTTTGGTCACCTTTGGATGAAATCCTTTTTTCAATTTGTTTTCAAGCAAGCCTTGTTCATCACTGGTGGAAATTGATAAATCCCTCCTGATTTTCATTAACTGCTGTGGTTACCCCCAAATTCCCAAGCATCTAGCATCTCCTACATGGAGTTTAAACATTAATTTAAGTGAAATGTCATGACATTTATTTAATGGATTGTCCTAACACTCAACACACTCCCCCCTTTTGTGTGGGAAGGATAAATCCTGTAGACTTATGTCTTAACTTGTAATCTAGCCTCAACAAGCAAGTTAAAAAAAAAATTCACTCGTTCTGTGAAATATCTTTTAAGGATGGATCAGTGTTTATTCTCCTTCAAACATTCAGGACACCTGAAAATGGATTCCACGTACTTTGACTGTCCCGTTCCTTTAGTGCCTGCTTATGGTTGTCATGTTTGCTTTTGGGCAAAATGTCTTGACATTTCCAAGATGATCATTATGATTATGTTGTTTTCTTGAGTTTTCACAGTCTCCAGCAGTGATGATAATTTCTTGATACTAACTGAACAGGCTGCCATAACATATCATGTAAAGTGAAGACGTTAATGTCTCCCACAGAATGAAAAATTATCCAGATCATTTAAATTTATACCAAAAAAACCTAGCTGCAACCTTAGGTAACAAATGCTAATATTGTATTCACAGATCTGTAAAGGTTTCCATCAAATTTGCATATCTATAAATAAGTATATATATATATATATATAATTATATTGATTATATACAGTGTTCGAACTATGCCGAGATTTTTGGGGGGGTCCCATTTTTTTCTCGGGGGGGGGGGGGGGCGTTGCTTGCTTGCGCTTGACTCAGAGCGCGGATCTCGAAAACACATGAGAAGCTATACAGAATCATACGCGGCGGACAGCACAGCTTTATGCCAATTACGCACACAGGCTCCACACCTCCACACACGCATCATGTCTGCAATCATAACTCATCAGGGGAAATCACATTTTGCCAATATTTTAGAGACCCCCCAACATTTCCCAAATCATGTTTTCGGGGGGTCTCGTGTCAGTTTCAGGGGGTCTCGGATCCCCCGAGTCCCCCCGTAGTTCGAACACTGAATAATTATTTTTTTAATATATTTTTTATATATGTCTAAAATTAGCTCAAAACACTACTGAATACAAGTACCTCTACAAGGCTTCAGCACCATTTAAAACCTCAAAACTGTTAGCATCTTTAAACTTGCTCCACATGGGAATCATCCCAATGGATATTGAATTCTTGGGTGAAATTAGATATGGACATATGTAGTGCATTAGCAAACAATTTCTTGACCTCTCAGGCATGAGGAAGGTTTTGTAAAATTCTCTCCAGTTCCTGTGGACACAGTTTAATTTCACAAACGATGCATCATCCCAGTAACAAGCACATAAGCTTTTGTGTGAGCTTGGGAATAGCTATCTATTGAGACAGAGCCTGGAAGATGGATGTGGTTGCATTGTAGGGATCGACCCTAGCACCTTGTTGCTTAAACAAAACCTGGATATGCAGTTGGTCCTCCCCAGAACTTCCCTATTGCATTATGAAGTGAGACTGAGGGCAAGGGGGGCTGAACAGGGCCCATTGTGTGCTGAGGTGAAGGAGTCATAAGGGTAAGATGGTTTGGGTTACTGGTAGGAGGTCCACCATTGTGAACGGCAAGGAAGGAGAAGAGATCAGGGCAGAGCCAACTGCCGAGCATAAGGAGCTGAATTAGAACGGCCCACTACACAGATTAAGTAACTGTTGAACAGAGCAGTGGATATCCAGTCCAGGACCTTTTTTTGTGAAGGTCAGGCTTGATGGATTCTCCAGAACTTGGATACTTTGACCCTGTTCCCACACAATACCCTCCCTTCTGCATGAAAACCATTGATGTAGGCGCTTGTGTGAAAAATCGTTTAATTGCATATTATGGACGCTGACTTGCTTCCTTGCCCCTTTGT
Source organism: Odontesthes bonariensis (assembly GCF_027942865.1). NCBI lineage: Eukaryota > Metazoa > Chordata > Actinopteri > Atheriniformes > Atherinopsidae > Odontesthes > Odontesthes bonariensis. The sequence goes on from NC_134521.1 coordinate 30,572,647, forward strand.
TACTCTTGGCTTCAACACAGGAGAATGATATTAATAAGGATGTGATCTGAAGGATGCAAACACCTTTTATCTTCAGACATACTTTTAAGTCCTCCCCATCCCCCAATCTTGCTTTTTCTTCAGGGGACGAATAACCAGCTTTATTTTGACATCAATTTTCAAATTCCACAACAACACCCCTCTGCATCTTCACTGAGTGGCAATGAATTGCTTTGTCACATTTGTGTTTTGTGGCAAATTTTGCATTCATATCTCCCACAATGCGGGTTAAACAGAAGAACAGTGAGGAGATTTTTACATTGCGGCAAACCGTGTGACTATAGTTTTACCATTGAGCTCGTTATGCATCTATTGCAAAAGTGGCTGTAAAATGATGAGTAAGTTTAAAAGAGCCACAAAATCCCTTGATTTTATTTTATTTCATGTGTGTGGAGCTGTAATGGACTGGTGACCTATCCAGGGTGTAGCCGGTCTTTTGTCCAATGGCAGCTGGGATAGGCTCCAGCCCCCCTGCAGCCCTGAATTGGATTAAGGTGGCATAGACAAAGGAGGGATGGATGATGACTGTGTTTGGATGCAACAAAACTGGCAATATTGACTGCACATGCTATGAAGGACAATTTAAATGTGCCTTATCACACAGCAATCATGTAATGAAGTTGACGAGAACATAACAATTTTCCAGTGAATAAAGTACTGTCTTCATTCAAACTAAAAACAGCGAAGGGGAGTTTTATGGATCCCTCTGTGTTAGAACTTCCAAAGGACAGTAAATGAAGGCTTTGATGCACTGTATAAGAAATGGCACACTTCCTTGTCAGCACAGAAATTTCGATTCCTCAGGTTTAAGCCTGTCATTCATGTACATAGAAAGAAAGCAGCGATATAATTTTCCACCATGCTTTCTGACTCTAATGTACAGTCACTGAAGATATAACAATAGTGCAAGCACAAAAAATCTGACATATCAGCCCCCTTTGATCTTTCCCATCTCCTCATTGTCACAATTTTTCCAAAACACAAGCGAGAGATCAGAAAGCTTCACCAGCCCATAGTTTTTTTCTGTCTCTTCTGTGTGCCATTTTTCTCACACATTGGTTACAAGTATGTGACCATTTACATAGCAAGACGTGGGAAGTATAAATGTAGCCTCTGCAGAGTCTTAGTGCTGCTTAATGGGACCCTGGGCCTGCCCTCGGTCCTGGAGCCTTTCACACATCTTGCTTCTTGGCTCTCCAATTACTTCCACTGTCCTCCTACAACAAAGACCTAACTGACTGCCCTCTCCTTCCCAGACCATATCAGCGTGGATCCACCTGAGATTTCCCTCCGTTATCTCTCTAGCATCTATGGAAATTAAGTGTCTTGTATAACCTTGTAAATGAGGCTGTGCCTAATTAAGAAAGGGGGTACTCAGAGTGTCCAACGTGACTCATGTTAATGCTGTAACTCTACCCACCACAGCGCTTAGAAAACAAGGTTTCAGACGGTGTGTGTGCGAGTGTGTGAGTGTTCTTGGATTTTTTCCATAAATGTCCCCAGAGTGAGACTATTGCTTGGTGCCCTGAGCTTTCATTGTACTGAGTGAACTTGAGCAAAACCTATACCAGAAGTGATTCTGAATCAAAGCTAGAGTCAGCCTTATTTTACAACTAACACATCTGTCACATAATGTCATTTTTATTTTTCTAGAAATTAACACCAATTGGGTATCATACGTAGCACTTGTCTCTTTAAGTTGACCAAATAGTTTACCTGCAGCTTGAGATGGTGAGTGAATTTTTAAACACGCCTACTCAAATGTCATCATTCCAAAATGATAAGAGGCTCAGTGTTTCCTACAAAATTCAACACCAAAGACATATTTTATCATCATTTGGCACTTTGCTGTCATTAATGACAGATCCTGCCAAAAAGGCTTGCATTCCTCCCTTATGAGAGCATTTCTTTGTACAAAAACATTCTTCTTCTCCCTCAATTAAAACATATCTACAGAGTCATTGTCGTCATTTTTCCATTTCCCTCTTATAATTTCCAGAACTCTAACCTCCCCTCTACCTTTCTCACACTTTGCTCTGTTTCCACTCCCTCTCTTCCTCAGATTCCAATGCTGTCCCTCCCCTCCCCTCGCCTCCTCACCCAACCCTTTCCCCTAAACCCTGATCTCAGATTAAGTTGAACACTATCCCTGCTAAAGTTTGCACCTGTTTCTTTTAGGCAAAGCTCCTCCCGGCTTCTGCAGGAGACCTTGAATGTCCCCAATTTACTCCTGAAAACGGGATCCCAGATTTAAACACAACACAAAACTCTGGATTTCTGTCACATCTACTGGTATTCCTGTGGAGACAGTCTTTCATAAGACGTATTCTAGCAGTTCTATCAGAACATCTGCCCTGCAAACTTATCACTTTCGCCTCCATCACTGCCATCATTCTGTGGATGGTCCTCAGCTGGATGGGACACTGCTGTGTTGGAATTACAAGGTTAGACTCGTGAGGTGCTAGATGTCCATGTTCTGAAGTCAGGTAGGTGTATCATTTCCTCTAAATTTATAATCTACCAGAGAATAAGTTTTAAAACTGTACACAAAGAAAACAATAAATCTGCATTGCAACATTATAAATAATTATTATTAGTTATTGTTTTGTTGTCATATTATTTACTTGTCTGCTTCTGCTGTCAAGTGCATTTGTAGTGATAATAAAAACACAAAAAGACTAATAAAAGACATTTCTTCCATTGTTTACACTGCATCAATAGAGCATTTGCAAATATAATACAGTATGAGGTGTCTCATTTTCTGTGTAACCCTTGAGATAAACAGGTTTTAATGTCCTGTTCAGGTTTAATCGTAACTGCCCCCCTTAAAAGCCATTAAAAGGAGTTGATGCCAGTCAGATAAGACAAGCTACATCAGTCAAAAGAGCAATTGTGGTAATCTTTGTGTTGACAATGTGTGATGAGAGGCTGATGACATTGCAGCAGAACTCTCTCAGCAGTGCCCACTAACATTGGCACAGCTGAGCACAATTTAACAGCGGCTTGAACAGAATTCACACATCAGAAAGAGACAGAGGTTTGAGAGAGGTATTCAAATGATCTCAAATTCTTCATGCATGATCATAACACACTGAAAATGTCGTCCTATGGGACAGTAAACGGCTGTGGGTGTAGACTCTGAGATTCCAAAGTCATACCAAAGTTCAGTTTTCAAAGCTGTAAAGTTTCCAGAATTTTATTGATCAGCCAGGATCTACTGTTAGGTGACTTATAACTTGGCTGAGCTATTATATTGGTGCTGGTCAAATGAAATCAAAAATAGACACCTTCCTCTCACAGTAAAATATATTTGACAGTGAAATGTAATAATAGTTTTTAATTATTGATTATATACATTTACAATATTTTTGAAGACTTGTAAACAGGCTTGCTATATTTCAGGTACTCACAACACAGTTATTGTACCCAATAATGACGTCATCACAACATCTACAGCTTCTTTAAAAAAGAATATATCATAATGTCATCAGTGAGATACGAATTTAAATATTTTTTCTGTGATTTTTCTCCTTTTTGTAAATTAACTCTACATGCAGTGTGAGTGAAAAGTGTACAAAAAGAATGATTAAAATGAATAAAAACGAAAAGACAACATTTCAGGAGATCGCAGTGCAAAGCTCTGCCGCTAATGCAGTGTCAGCTCAAACAAATCACTTACTATGTTATCACACTGTGTTGTTCTAAAACAACATCAGTCATGAATTTATTTAGTGTCATAGTTATTTCTCTCACTGTTGGACTATATAAAATAACTCATACCAGACCTGTCCAGGGTGTACCTCACCTCTCCCCCAATGACAATGGGATAGGGTCCATCTACCCCGCAACCCTGAGTTGGATTAAGCGGGTATAAAAAATGTATTGGATTGTTCAGAATCAGAATCAGCTTTATTTCGCCAAGTACGTAGACACATACAAGGAATTCTTTGCCGGCAATTATTGTCTCTCACATGAACTTGTCGTAAATAATATTAAAAAGGAAATACCATTTTTTTTATATGTACATAAAAACTGTAAGTGACAGTTGTAAAATCAACAGTTTCAGTGTTTTTCAACTGTTCAATAAGGTGACTGCTGTGGGGAGGAAGCTGCCACGGGGCCTGTTAGTCCTGGTCTGGAGGAGCGCCTGCCAGACTTTGCCAGAGGTTGTTGTATAATTAACTCCTCAACAAGATATAATTTTACAAAAAGCCAAACCAAGTTATCAGGAACAATCTAATATTCTGTTTCTGGAATTTATATGCATATGTGCCTTCACCATGTCTTTTTGGAGCGAGAGGAGAACATATTTGGACAACAGGGTGGGGATGGAGTGTGAAATTTGACATGTTTTATTAGGACTACTGAAGCCAAAGTTATTTTGGAAACAGCTTCCTTGTTGGTATCACATCTCAGGCCAGATGGTTTTGTCTAATATGTGTAATTATTTTGTCACTGAAATACAGAAACTAATTTTCAAGTAGGGAATACTTGTATTAACCACATATTGGAAGCCTTAACAGTAAGTTTCTGACCAGCAAACTGCCTAAACTAAATTTGGTGATAAACCAGTGGTTGAGAATTATGTTACACTGAAAGTACATTGAGTACTCTGTTGAGTTTAATTTTAGATCATCAAACAATCAAACTGAAGCTATATATGTGGTGACAGTAGAATCTGCCAACTTGGCTGTGCTTTCGACTTTACCAAATGGAAGCTTACCAAGACCGACAGTGAACATTCCCTAAGGGTCACAGCAAGGACCTTGGCAAATGAAACCCGCTCATTGAAAGCCATTAGTGCCCTAGTGTTTACACTTCTGTCCCTTTAGCCAGTAAAGCATGGATGGGTCTTAGACAGAAGTTGTAATGAGGTCCATACCAACCTCATGGCTTAAGGCACTGAGACGCCGGAGCACAGCAGGCCAGTCTCATTGGCTGCAGGGAACTGAGGCAAAAAAAAGCCTGTATTCCGGCATTGCTGGCTCACATGGGACCATAGGCAAATGTGATCCTGATACATTGTTCTGACATGCATAATAGGGCCTTTTCAGGGATACTCAGGGGAGACCTGGGAGCCTGATTTTAAAGAAGTAACGTGGTGCTGGTTGGATGGTTCTCCCTCCTCTCTCTTTTGTCTAACAGTCTGGTTTATGAGAAGTTGTCCTATGACTCACATCTTCCAGCATTTCCATTAGTTTCAAGGAAAATGCAACACAGATTAAGTAACATGATTTCAATATAATCTATCTCCTCATCTGTCTGTTTTCTTTAGAATGGTCAGGCCATGCTGTCCAGTTATTCTGCTCCATCTCTTCAGCATCTTTGCACAGAAAGGAGGTACTGAGATACCCCACATCTTGCAACAAGACATTTGCTGCAGAATGTCCTCATCTTGCTGGGAATTATTAATTTGATCAACTCTATTTGCTAACCCTTCTTTTAGCTAGCACTAAGGATGTCTTGTATCCATATGGACCTGGTCATAGGGATCTAGAGACACCCAAGATGGATGATGGAAGTTCTCCAGAAATTGCTTTGCTTGTTCCCTTCTTTTTCTTCAATGTGCCATACCGTTCCATCTATGTAAGCCTTGTTTTAGAGCTACCTCCATCATCAACTTCAACTAACATGCTGTGGTATATAAAGTTTTATCATTTATAAAGCTTAAACTCAACCTTCTTCTTTTTTGTGCACAGGTAAACAACAATGGTGTGATCTCCTTCAATGTTCAAGTTAGTCAGTTCACACCAGAGGCTTTTCCTCTAAGTGACAGCAGATCCTTCATTGCTCCACTTTGGGCAGATGTGCACAACGGCATTCGTGGAGATGTGTACTACAGAGAGACCACTGAACCAGAAATACTGGAAAGGGCAACACGAGATGTCCAAAAGCACTTCAAAAATATACCTACTTTCAAGGCCACATGGGCTTTTATTGCAACATGGCACCAAGTGACCTTCTATGGGGGAAGCCAGACAACCCCGGTAGAGTCCAAACTTTGGTTACAGACATTTCTGACATTTATTTACAGTTCTCTAACCTATTAAGACCTGATGTAAGATGAGCACCAGGATGTGTAAAGTTTACCTTGGGTCTTAATGGGTAAAGGAACAATGCTGTCCCATGACTTTCAATATGAGATCAAACAGCACAAGAAAACTGAAAAGTGTCTCATTTTTCACTGTTCTTTGTTATAAGCATAGGTTTACAAATAGGTTTTATTCACATTTACAGTTTCTTCAAAAGCAAAGTAGAAAAAGCTTCAGTGTACACAATAATTCTGTCAAGTTTCACATAACTCTATTGTTAACAATGTTTAGGTTTCTGAATGCTGTTTTGAAATGTGCCCTAAGTCTGAATTGGTTAAACTTATTGTTCGACATATTTCCTAAAAGTTTTATTTCCCACGAAATTTCCGCTGCTATTTTGTCTGCAATGAGGACTTCTGTTGTATTTTTTTTTAACTTATTCTTGTCCATTATGAAATATGTAGTTTTGATACTCTTTCTCTTTTCAAAACTATTTCATACTTTTGTTGAAATAACAGGTGAACACTTTCCAAGCAGTACTTATCTCAGACGGCGTGACTTTTTTCTGCATGTTCAACTATGGAGAAATCACATGGAGTACAGGAACAGCCAGTGGCGGTGATCCTTTAACAGGACTGGGTGGGACAACTGCTCAGGTATTCTTGCAATGTCCCTGAGAACATTTGATACGTATATTATCCTCTTCTGTTATACTTGTTATTTGAAAATTATTCAACCTCACATCCCTCACACCTTTCCATTTTTCAGTCAGGTTTTAATGGTGGGGATATTGGCCACTTTTTCAACCTGCCTGGATCACGGTCAAATGAGGTGGTAAACATTGAACAGACAACTAATGTAAACATTCCTGGACGCTGGTTCTTCCGCGTAGACACTGAATTGATAGATCCCGCCAATGGTTGCAGCTACAATGGCAAGTCCAAGCATCAAACTGATCATGTCCACCCCAATTCACAATTTTTCAGTCAGGCCAACAATAAAAGCAATCAATAAAATTCTTAAGCTTCAATATACCTCTGCATGTCTTATTTCCACCCCCTTTAGGGCGTTACTACAGACGAGGGGAGATATTCTGGTTGTCTGACCAGTGCTCACAGCGATGTCGCTGCCTTGACATTGATAATGAAGTGCAGTGCCTAGAGGCTCCCTGTGGGCAGCTTGAGACCTGCGAGCAGCAGGAGGGGGCCTTTTACTGCCAGCCCTCCCGCACTAGCACCTGTGTGGTCTTTGGGGACCCGCATTATCACACCTTCGATGGTTTCCTCTATCACTTCCAAGGCACCTGTTCCTACCTGCTGGCTCGGCCCTGTTGGGAGATGGCCGGACAGCCCTTCTTCAGTGTGGAGGCCAAAAATGAGAACCGTGGGGTTGCTTCTGTTTCCTGGCTTAGAGATGTCACAGTGGAGGTGTATGGTCACAGAGTCATGATACCCAAAGGTAGTTTGGGAACCGTCCAGGTGAGAATCTTTTTGGAGATATAGCTTTTAGGTAGATCACTTAGTACTCCTTAATGCATCCACCTTTATTAGCAGGTAGAAAAATAAATAATCAAACAGATCAGTTTTGAGTATTGGTCGACAGTTTCTACACTCGTACACTTTATCTTCTCAGAAATTTGCAACTGTTTTCCTCTTTAGGTGGATGGCTTGATGAAGACTTTGCCTGTCCAACTCCAGCTTGGTGCTGTCCGTGTGTACCAGTCTGGGGTTGCTGTTGCTTTAGAAACAGACTTTGGACTCCTGGTGACTTATGATGGTCAGCACTATGCATCCATCTCTCTACCCAGCTCCTACTTTAATAACACTTGTGGTCTTTGTGGAAACTATAACGACGATCCTGCTGATGATCCTGTGCTGCCTGATGGCTCTCTGGCAGAAAGCGTGGTGGAGCTCGGAGGTAGCTGGCGAGCAGAGGACACAGACTGGAGGTGTACAGACGGCTGCGCTCAGAACTGCAGCGTGTGTGATCCTGTTATAGAAGCCCTCTACTTTCGTGCAGAATACTGTGGGCTCATCAACAAAACTGATGGACCTTTTCGGGACTGCAGACCTGTTGTTGACCCCACAGCCTTTGTGTATAGCTGTGTTTATGACATGTGCAGCAATAAGGACAACATCACCACGCTATGCCAGGCCATCCAAGCCTATGCTCTGGCCTGTCAGGCCCTTGGTGTGACGATACGACCATGGAGAACTCGCGCCTTCTGTGGTGAGATTCAGTGTACATAAAGAATATCTATAAATTTACTTGAATATACTTAGTCATCATACCTCATCTGAAATAATTAATTTTTTCTCATTGGCTTCAAGCATTGCCATGTCCGGAGTTCAGCCATTACGAAGTATGCACAAGTGCCTGTCCAGCTTCCTGCTCAGACCTCACTGCTCCCCTGTACTGTGCTCACCCTTGCACTGAGGGCTGCCAGTGTGATGCCGGCTATGTTCTGAGTGGCAGTCGCTGCGTACGACATGATGAATGTGGCTGTGACTATAACGGCCTCTATTACCCCCTTAATGACACTTTCTGGGCAGGCTCCAGTGGTGAGGAAAGTGACTGTACCCTCCGCTGCACCTGTGGACTTGCTGGGGAAGTCTCTTGTTTCAATGAGTCTTGTAAGGAGGGTGAAGTGTGTGTGGCCGAGGTGGGCTTGTTGGGTTGTTACCCTCAGAGGGAGGGAGTATGCTCAGTCACCCAGAATTTGGTGACATCGTCCTTTGATGGCACCTTCCTGTTGTTCCCAGATGACAGCTCATACTACCTACTGAAGCTTTGTGGTCCAGTACCAGCTAATGGCTCAATGGTGGAGGTGAAGATAGGCAGGCAGCTGGTGAACAAAGGCCCCACTTGGAAAAGGCCTGTTGTAGTTACAGTAGCTAACCTTGAAGCACACATGGGAGGCTCAGATTTTGACACTGTAAAGGTCAGTATATCATTTTTTTGTTATCTGTTTTTTGTGGTTTAATACGTTTAACCTTTGCACCTTTTTGTGTTCCAGGTGAATGGTGAACCAGTGGCGCTCCCTTATGTCCATCCAATGGAGACAATGATGATCTACAAAGCACCAGGCAATGCTACTGTGGTGGAGTCCCGTGGTTTGCTACGTGTTCACTACACACGCCAAGGAAACCTCAACATCTCCCTTTCAACCGTTTTCTACAATATTACTTGTGGGTTATGTGGCGTCTTCAACAGCAACGCCACTGATGACCTGCGTCTTCCCAGTGGACGCCTGGCAGAGTCTACTGAACAGTTCACAGAGGGCTGGAGGTCAATTGCTGATGACCTCACCTGCAATGGGGACTGCGATGACCTGTACCGCATGTGCACAGACTTGCGTCTTTACCAGAGTCCTTGGATGTGTGGTAATATCAATGACCCAGGGAATAGCTCCTTTCTGGCATGCCACGCAGTGGTGAATCCTTCACCATTCTTCAGAAACTGCTTGTATAACATGTGTGTAAGAGAAGGGAACCGTTCAGCCCTTTGCTCTTCACTGCAGGCTTACGCGGCTGCCTGTCAGGATGCACAAGTAGGCTTAGCTTCCTGGAGAAGTGCCACCAATTGCCGTGAGTAGATATCACTTTCAAGAGGATATATAATACTTTTGTGAGTTGTTCCCTTTCCTTTGATGCCTTTAGTATTAAATCAAATTTATTTATATAGCACATTTCATGTACAAACAATTCAAAGTGCTTTACATAAAATAAAAACATTGCAGCAGGGAGTGGAAGAAGCATTAAAATACATAAAAGAATATAAAGAGAAACAAATAAAATAATTTAAATTAATTTAAAAACAAGCAACAAGCAATAAGTCAAAAGATATCGTGCAGATTTCATGCATAGACACATGAGAACAGAAATGTTTTTAACCTGGATTAAAAAAATTCTACATTTGGTGAAAGTTTAATCTCCACTGGCAGTTTGTTCCACTTGTTTGCAGCATAACAGCTAAATGCTGCTTCTCCATGTTTAGTCTGGACTCTGGACTGGACCAGCTGACCTGAGTCCTTGGATCTAAGAACTCTGCTGGGTTTATATTCTCTGACCATATCACAGATGTAATTTGGGCCTAAACCGTTCTGGGATTTGTAAACCATCAGCAGGCTTTTAAAATCTATTCTGTGACTGACTGGAAGCCAGTGTAAAGATTTTAAAACTGGTGTGATGTGTTCAGATCTCTTAGTCCGGGTTAAAACTCCAGCAGCAGCGTTCTGGATAAGCTGCAGCTGTTTAATGCTCTTTTTGGGAAGTCCAGTTAAAAGAGCATTACAGTAATCGAGTCTACTGGAGATGAATGCATGGATGAGTTTCTCCTGGTCTTTTTGGGAGAGGAAACCTTTAATTCTGTTGATGTTTCTGAGATGGTAAAAAGCTGCCTTGGTGTGACAGCTTTGATGTGGCTGCTGAAAATCAGATCTGAGTCTATCAACACTAAGAGGTTACGAACTTGTTCAGTGATTGTAAGGTCCCGAGTCTCAAGATATTTACCAATGCTGACCCTCTTCTCTTTGCTACCAAACAGAATGATCTCAGTTTTGTCTTCATTTAATTGTAGAAAATTATCTCTCATCCAGGTGTTTACTTCCTCCAGACACTGACACAGTACGTCCGCTGGGCTGCAGTCGTCCGGTGACAGAGACACATAAAGTTGTGTATCGTCTGCATAACTGTGATAATTGATGTTAAAATTCTGCAATATCTGACCCAAAGGGAGCATATACAAGTTAAACAGAAGAGGTCCAAGAATTGACCCCTGGGGGACTCCACAAGTCATGGCCACTCGCTCAGATTCATAGCTGCCAATTGTAACAAAATAACTCCGGCCTTCTAAGTAGGACCTGAACCAGTTAAGGACCGCTCCAGAAAGTCCAACCCAGTTTTCCAGGCTGTGCAACAGGATTCTGTGATCTACAGTATCAAACGCAGCGCTGAGGTCCAACAGAACCAGGACTGAAACATTACCAGAATCAGTATTCAACCTAATGTCGTTTAACACTTTGACCAGAGCTGTTTCAGTGCTGTGATGACGTCTGAAGCCTGATTGAAAGTTATCAAGACATCCACTTTCATTCAGAAAGTCGTTGAGCTGGTTAAATACAACTTTCTCAATAATCTTAGATATAAAAGAGAGGTTAGATACAGGTCTGTAGTTGTTCATCATAGAGGCATCTAGAGTTCTCTTCTTTAGGAGTAGTTAAAAACCCCAAACTGAAGGAAGTTATACTAGCCTCCACACTGTTCTTAGACACTGCTCCTAAAATGCAGAAAATACGTTGTTTGTAGTACAGGATTGTATTACATATTTACAGAAATCATGTCTAGGACCATGTTTAGTACACCTCAAACAAAGAATGAGCCGCTCGTCTTCGGCCATTTTTAACCAATGAGCTGACTGGCTCTTTCAAGGGAAGACTAAATGAGGACCAGGTAAATCACCTCACTGAAAGAGTGATGTTATTTTTAAACAGTAACGCAAATGAACCTCTTCTAATAAACATCTTGAATATAGATATTAATCTGTAAATGAGCATGATATGAGCTTTTTTTTTTAAGCAGTTAATATTTTTATTGCTTCATATCAAGGCTCACTCAGGCTATTGCTCTTTCAAAACATATTTAAAGATTTAAATGTGATGGGTACTAGGGAAACATTTATCCAATTTTAGTTGTTACCGGCAGTTTCTTCTTACTTTGTGTGCTACAGAACTGGCAGAAAAAAAGTCTTCTGTCAGGTGCTCTAAGAAACTCAGAATAAAAAAAATCTCCAATAGAAACACCAAAGTTGACACTTCGATAAAGCCTAACATTGACTTTGACAGCTATGCAGAAAATTAGTTTGTTTTTATTTAAAATCACCTCTTAAGGACAATCTGTGCCTTGGATTAGGATTCATGTGCTCAGTGCTCCCAACAAATTTTTTTGCTAAATGCCTCAAGTTACTGCTTCAATGTGATGCTAGTGGGTTCTTTTAGTGGGCTGTTGGTGTAATCAAAAAACAAAGACACAGCTAATTGTGGTAGCAGTAAAGAAAAGTTTTGCGATAGACATAGTTTGACAAAAAAGAGAATATCAAAAATAAAATTACAGAACATGTGGCAAAAACAGTGGATAATGCCAGATAATGAGTTTAAAGAAGAAACTGCCAACCTTGAGAGGAGGATGGATTTAATTTTAAATTTTGAGAGTTTACATCCATGTCCTCCCCCTCCCTCTCTGTTGTGCTTCAGCTCCGCCTTCAAAGCCACATCCCTGAAGGCTAGGCTTCATGCATGCTCAAGCTTGTTACTGTGGCAAATGTAAAAGTGGCAGTGTTACATGTGTTAAAGACTTTTCTTGACTCTCACCATTTGTTCTCACTCAGGCTCAATTGACTGTTGCTAATCATATTAGAGGTACCAAGAGAAACCAGGCAAGATTATCTGTCTTGTGTATTACTATAAGGGCATAGTGATAGCTTCAGATAATGCAACAAAAGTTATTTTTTGCCAAGTAACTAAGCTAGATTAGTTACAGACGCTAGTGCGAGGGCACCTCATTTTTATTAGATGAAAGTCCAGCAGCTCGATGTTCAAGTCTTGGTCCATGGCCCTTTGCCATCTCCACCTAACTTCACTCCACCCTAACCTTCACCCTCTCTTCACTGTTTAATCAAAAGCCAATGCCCAAAAATGCCTTTAATAAATAGTTATTATAATAAAATGACCACATTATGCTTAAAAAAAAAAAAAGATTTGGGTGTTCTCTTTATTTATTCCTTTTTTTTCTCTTACCTCCCTCTTTGGTCTCAGTTCTTCCTTGTCCAGAGAACAGTCATTTCGAGGAATGCACCAGCGTCTGCCCTCTGACCTGTGCCAACTTGGATGAGCTTGAGGAGCCATGCCCTTTGCCATGTCAAGAAGGGTGTCAGTGCGAAGATGGCTTTGCACTGCGGGATGGCCTGTGCGTGGCACGCAGTGATTGTGGCTGTTTGAGCCATGGGCGCCAGTTGGCTACTAATCAAACTTTCTGGACAGACTGGGAGTGCCAGGAGCGCTGCTACTGCAATGGCTCTGACAACAGTGTATATTGTCAGCACGCACCTTGTCACCCCGAGGAGTATTGCCAGGAGAATGACAGCCTGTATTTCTGTCAGCCACGCACTGAGGCCTTGTGTGTGGCCGCCGGTTATGGGCATTTTCTGCCTTTTGGCAGTGTTCCGTTTGAGCTGCAAAGCTCTTGTACTCTTAGGATGGCAACCACCAACTGCGGGAATGAGAACAGAGAGCATACAATGATGAGTGGAACTTATCCTCAATTCAAATTGGCAGCTCGTAATGAGGAAAAAGACACAAGCCAGGCAATCTGGGTGAGGGGCTTTGTGCTGGAGGTCTATGAGTATGAAATTGAAGTGTCTCGAAGCTACAAAAACACAGTCACTGTAAGTACATGAACATACTTGAGAATACTTGTTTTGTGGAATGATATAATTCAACAGAATATGTGACCTGATTTTTTTTTTGCATGCCTTGTGAAGGTCGTTGTTGTATTTGTGAGGACATTTGTCTTATTTCTAATCAAGCCGATAGAATAACCAGGCACAGGGTGAATTCCTCTTTGATTGGCTTAAGGAGGATCTAATTTCAATGGGCATCTTTTATCAGGCTGGATTTGGCTCAGACAAAACCCCAACCCTGAACGACTCTTGGACTGGGTTCACAAACTGACTAAAAGATCTGAGGAGAAATGACACACACTTACACACATGCACCCACCCATGCACTCACATTTTTTTTGTAATATTCTCTGTCATTCTCTTGCTTACCATACCATACAGTTATGTAGAGAGGAAATCCAGTATGAGTCAGTATCTACAGTATCTCTTCGTTAATTTCTCACCTGGGAATTCCCACATGCTTTCAAAACATGCAAGTCAGTGGGATTAGGAACTCAAACTTGATGCTAGAAATGGTGCATGTTGGAATATTTTTGTGTCCCAGAATAAAACCTGTTAAAACTAGTTTTACTTTTGTCACTCAGGTCAATAAGGAGCGTTTGTACCTTCCTCTGAAGGTGGGCCCAGGAAAGATCAACATCTTCACCTATGGCATGCTGCTTATTCTGGAGACAGACTTTGGCCTGAAGGTGGCTTTTGACTGGAACACTCTCTTGCTGTTAACTTTACCCCGAGACCTCTACAACACTTCTTGCGGCATCTGCCAGGGCATGCCCTTATCCCCACCCACCCTGACCACCACTGACTGGGGCATGGCCTGGGCTGAGAGGGATACTTTCTGCCAGGTGGGCTGTGGAGACTCCTGCCCACGTTGTGGTCTTGGAGAGAAGAGCGTACTAAACGAAGCCCCTCTCATGGTGGCAGACAGCAACACAAACACTGGCACTGACGACGAGGCAAATGAAGTCGCCACAGGTATTCGTTTCCACATTGGAAATGGACTGTATGTGTTTGTGGAACCTGAGGCGGTAAGGCTGTGTGGGCTGATCGTGGATCGAGGAGGTTTGTTTGCACGTTGTCACAGCAAGGTGGCACCAGCATTCTTTTATCAAAGCTGCCTGCAGGACACCTGTTTGGATCAGGGAGCTCAGGATACAGTCTGTAACTGGTTACAGATCTATGCCAGCACCTGTCAAACCCTAGGAGTGCCTGCCACTGGCTGGAGGAGCGACACACCGTGTGGTGAGTGGGTTTACTTTCATTTCAACACATGCCTTGCTGTGTGTGCTATGTATAGAAAATATTATAACCCATGTTGGTTTGAGATTTCTGCACGAACCCTTAAACATTGTTGAATAATGACAATGTTCAATACTGAAACAAGGTCCTTAAGCTGTGAATAACCACAGGTCATCACAGCCACTAGGGAAATTTAATGTTTTTTCTGCGCCGCTAAATACAGCAAGAGATGTGTTGTTTTTGTTTTACATTTTATGAGTGAATGCATTAAGCCAGTGAGATCAAATATGCTAACAAGTGAGATTTACATGTGTTGGCAGGGGTATTTTTGAACTTTGGACAGAATCAAATATTTTTTTCTATACGCCCAGCATGTATTGCAAAGACTGATGCTCATTTTTTTCTCCTACACACAGAAATAGAGCAAATAATCTTATTTCCCAAAATGTCAAACAGCTCCCATAGATTTACATGAACTCTATGTGGACGACTGACGCAACACATCTGCAAATATTTACACCTGAAAAATCAACATTCATTAGCACCAGAAAATTGTACAGTGCAGCCAGCACAATAATTATCTAATATCTTTGCCAACCTGCCTGCTCCCAGTCCAGAGCTGTCCACCTAACAGCCATTACTCCAGCTGCGTGTCAGTTTGCCCACCCCAGTGCGCCCCAGCCCGTGGCCAAAGGGACTGCAGCCAGGACTGTGTGGAGGGTTGCCAGTGTGACCAGGGCTACGTGCTCAATGGCAAGAACTGCATCCTGCCTCAAAACTGCGGCTGCTACACTGATGGAAAGTACTTCGAGGTCAGTCTCACGTCCGACATAATGTGCATGACAACATTGTACATATTTTCATCTTAAACAAGAAACAATTTTCATTATAGTTCGAGGTTTTATGTGATATTCCAAAAAAAATGTTTGATATTTTGCTCAAAAGAACACTAATTACAATATACTTATGATTGTCAGAAAGTTAAAATTCTTCTTTTTCAGTAAAAAAAAAACAAAAAGAAACTTTAGCTGTCATTTTAATACAAGTCTTATTATAGCCCAAACAGCTGTTTTGGAACAGTGACTGTACCAAACGCTGCCAGTGCATTGGAAGAAACCTGATCCAGTGTGACCCAAGGCGCTGTAAGGCAGAGGAGGAGTGCACCCTGCGGCATGGAGTTCGAGGCTGCTTTGCGCGTCGCTCTCAGCACTGTGTGGCATCAGGTGGTGGAGTCTTCAGGACATTTGATGGGGCGTCACTGCGTCTTCCGGCCTCCTGCTCCTTCGTCCTGTCTACTAACTGTCACAAGCTGCCTGACCTCTCCTTTCAGATCATTGCTAACTTTGATAAATGGAGCACACCCAACCTCACCTCCATCTCTCATGTCTACCTTTACATAAATGAGGAGAATATTCTAATCTCTGGCAGCACCATCAAGGTAAGAGAAGGATTTTTCCCCTGTTGGTTGCCAAATATTTAGAAAACTTCACACTGGCCACAGTTTGAGTTTCTGCTGTGCACTAATTGTAGCAACTGGACCTGGAAAAAAAGGGAATGTTGAATATTGTTGTGGATTTGTAAGGTGGTCCAAAACATGGCTCATATTTAATGTGGAAATGGCTGTCAATCTCCTGGACCCTTATATGAAAAAACGTACAGAGGCAGCAATACACAGCTCTGTTTGATCTGACAACTCTGACAAGGAAAACAAGGGGGTCATTTAAGAATTTTCTGTTCAAATTGTTCTTCGAATTTACTTGGGCTCCCCTGACAGCTGCACATCTTACCAGCACATTGGATAAAACCTGATCAAGTTCAAGTGCAACCCAAAGCACACTGGATTAAAGCTAAAGAAAATACCCAATGAAAGAAGTTTTAGGAACTATATTCGGCTGCAGTTCCAGCAATGTGGACACTGCCTCTAGTAGTTATAATGGGAGTTGTGAAAAGCTGTAGGATGATTGGTTGAACCAGTGAGCGCTCAGTCCATCCCACCAAAACAAGAAAACCCTTACAAAGATAATAATAATGATATAAATAATAATAATAAGCCTTCAGAAGGCACTTGTAGCAACACTCTTTAAGCATCCAGTTCTATGTTGTTCTTAAATCCTTTTTTGATACAGGAAAAGCCCTTTACACTAAATATGGAAAGGTTTAAGGAAGATTTTGAGCTGCTTTTTGATTGTAAAGATCTAAAGGTTTAAAGGTCTATACAACAACTATCTTTACAGTCTAACAGGAATGCAGCTGCTTGCCCACTGGTCAAGATTTTCCTTTTTATAAAAATGAGAGCCGGTGCAACCAGACTATTTTCAAGGGCTGACACAGCACAGGGGAGGCACTGTAGGTCTGGCTATGTGAGATAAACATCACAATTATCTCTGCTAGGAGATCTTTTGTTTGCATGGTTAAGTTACCTTCTGTTGGTTTTATGCCATCTACTGTCCAAGAAGCCTTTACCAAACTAAAGAAATGGATCTAATTCAAATCTCCCTTTCTTTCCAGAATACTTGACAAAGTTCTTATGGTCCAATTTGCCAATTACCTTGCCACTAATAGCCCATTAGAGCTGCTCCAGTTCTGGCTTTAGGCCATACCATTCAACTGTAAGTGCACTTACGGAGGTACATAATGACAAACTGGTTGCCTCAAATCCCAGAGAGCCCTAATCCTGCTTGATCTAGGTGAGCCATTAACCACAGCATTTCTCTGAAGTGGCTGTAATACACTGGGGTGACTCAGATCGTATTCACCAGAACATAACATATAGCACCATCTCAGATTGTCTTAATCTGTGCCTTGGGCTGTCCCCTTTCTTATCTGTTATACAATGTGCTGCTACCTAATGATATCTTTTATGAATATGAAATCAGTTTATGCAGATGACACTAAATTCTTAATCCTTGCCCGAGGTCTTTGAGTTAGCATGGATTGGTTCAAACACCACAAATTTGATTTTGATTATCAGTCGGAAGAAAAAAGCAGAACTCTTGTATTGAATGTATTGAAAACTAATACAAATCTGTGTTTAGGTTATCATATTCACCACATTCACATCACATAACCAAAAATTTATAGAGGGCTAAGACCTATCAGTGGTCTTATCATCCCCAAACACTAATTTCTGTCATGCTGCTGCTTCCTGTGTTTTCACAGGTCAATGGTACACCAGTGTCAGTACCATTTTTAACAGGGCTGATGGCACGTCTATCCACATCTGAAGGCTTCATTGTCATTGATACACCACAAGACATTCAGGTTCGGTACAACCGCTTCAACACTCTCAGCATCACAATGGGCCAGCGGCTTCAGAACAAGGTGTGTGGCCTTTGTGGGAATTTTAATGGGGATCCCAGTGATGACTATATCACCTCCAGGGGAAAACCGGCTGTCAGTGCCCTGGAGCTGGCCCAGAGCTGGAAGACAAACGGTATGCAGAACAGGTAGGTAGACAAATTCTTGCAAACCCTCTTGAGATTGTCCCTAAATATAATACCTCCTACTGAGAAGGGAGTCAGTCAAAGTGAAGACAATAAATCATTACCAATGCAGACGTCAGTAAATTTAAATATTTCATTTTCATACCTGGAAGTCTCTCTTTCTCTTCTAGTTGTGATGAGACCCAGTATGTGGCTTTGGCTCAGTCCTGCGACAACACAGCAGTCCTAGCTCTGCAGGGAGAAGATGCCTGTCAGAAGCTGACCAAGCTTAAGGGCTTCTTTCAGCCATGCCACGGCCTGCTGGATCCCCGACCCTTTTACCAGTCCTGCTACTTAGACGGCTGCTATAATCATCGCAAAGCTCAGGTCTGTGGTTCACTGGCAGCATACGCTGAAGCGTGCCGCTCCTTGGGCACCCTCACCACCAAGTGGATCACCCAAGAGAACTGCTGTAAGAGCACCGTGAGACACCAGTGTCTCAGAGCCACATGGCAAACACACACACACATGGCACTTTGTCGAGTTAGACGTGTTTTTAAATGTACTTTTGAAATCCCGATGGAACGGAGTGTCTACTCAGGAATATTCTACTTCTGTCATATCTACAATGTGTTAACACATGCACTGTGTAAGAGACAGTATTAAAGTATAAACACAACAGAATTTTGTTCAAAGCTTAATCTTTGCAGTGTAAATTCTGCTCCTTGTGCACCTTATTAGCAAACTAGGCATTTATACCATGTATTATATATGACATTATGAGAGAAAATGTTCCAGGTTCATCTCCCGGCTGGGGCCTTTCATTGGAGTTTGCATGTTCTCCCCATTTATGTGTAGGTTCTCTCCGGGTAGTCCGGCTTCCTCCCACCATCCAAAAACATGCATGTTAGGTTAATTGGTGTCTCTAAAATTGTCCTTAGGAGTGAATGTGAGCGTGTGTGTGGTTGTTTGTCTCATTTGTCTCTGTGTGGCCCTGTGATGGATTGGCGGCCTGTCCAGGGTGTACCCTGCCTCTCGCCCATTGACTGCTGGGATAGGCTCCAGCCCCCCCGTGACCTGACCGACATATTCAGAGGGTATAGAAAATGGATGGATGGATTATGAGAGAAAATTAAATATTTAAGAATATTAGCAATGTCCTCTACCCCACAGAGAATTTTGAACATGTGCATTCACCAGGTGACCAGAAGCACAAATCAACACCGATTTTATTATTACTCTTTGTCTTCTGGATGTCTAAACAGGCATCCACAGTATCTGCTGATGGCATCCATTTATTTTCACAAATTGATCAATATTATTACGATCACTGATTGACCTTAAAGCTGCAGTCTGCAACTCTTTTTCAAGCATAATGCTTGGAACTGTCCGGGGATTCTGAAAGTAGTACATTAAATACCCCAATACAAAAAAAATGAGTTCTCTAGGTCCCCTATATGTCCCGCTAGGTCCCTCCAAAGCCAGCAGGTTTGTTTACAAAATTGCAGACCGGACCGGTAAAAGGTAACCAATCAGGTTACGAGCTGGGCTCTGCTGCCTGTCAATCACCGATTGTGCACGCGCGATACAAGGAAGGCTTGTCCCCACGCTTATTTATCTAGACTATTGAAGTTCATTACGGGCTAGTCTACTTACTGTGTCTTCCATGATCGCAAATGACAGGTTAGTTGATGAATGAGGAGTCGTGTACGCGCATCGGGCGTGCACGTAGACGTGCACGAGTTCTCATGTGTTTTGATGGGGCGGGACAGGAAGTTGAATAACTTTTTATTTTTCGGTTAAAAAATAAGCATTTCTTGCATTTTGCGACTACGGAGGTCACCGTTTTCAACTTCAAGCGTTCTGATAGATCATGTAAACTCTTGAAATGCCAAAAATTAGGACTTTACGTATGACAACAACAAATCCTGCAGACTGCAGCTTTAAGTGGGACCTCTATATAAGAAGAATGAAGGTAAACAAAAACTTAAAAAGAACAGAGAATTAGTCTAAGTTTCCAATTGACGTTGACATAATATTTTTGTCATGAATGTTTTTGATCACAGTGATCATTTCGGGAAAATTTGATAAAATAACTTTATGTTTGTGTTTTTGTTGTTGTTATTTTGTCAAACACAGCACTTCAGTAAATGCAGGACAAGGAATATTTTACATCAGCCCACAGCTTGCCTGATTTTTGATCATTCTGTGCATGTATGTCTAACAGAGTCTTGTGTGTGAGACAGCTAACATTGTGTGTGGACCTGTCTTTAGCAGAATGGATCTATGACCCCTGTGCAGGAGAGATCTGCACAAACTTCACCTGTGAGCTGGAAAACGGTGGCGACCTGTGTGGCTGTCCCGAGTTACCCACCAACCCTGCAGGTGGGACTTTCAATTTTTGGTAGTTTCAGATAAAGTCTCACTCCATAAGTGGTGAATTCCCTAAAAAGTGCATTGGGGTTTCAACATTTTTTAGACTTAAAAAACCTCTCATGGCCATAAACAACTTTGATACCTTTCTCCTCATTCAGCTAGTGGGGATGCATGAATATGCTGTTCTGGACCTGTCCATATGTCGTCCAACTTTCTGATGGTACCGTCCTCCATTTTTGGTCTAAATCTGCTATGCTATACAATACTATTGCCAGTTCTTTGAACCAGTGAGAGATTTCATATAGGAAGAATCAAAATAACGCTAGGTCGCATGCCATTGGAGCCATCGGAATGGTAATGAATCCACCTCCCTTTGCTTTCAACAGTAACTTAAACAATATTCGAAATGCACCAGAGCTGTGGCTGCTAATTGGTAGTGTGGCTGGCTGCTAGCAGCTGTAGCTGTTGGGCTGCGGCTAGCAGCTGCCAGTGGTCATAGTCATGAATGCTACCGGACGACATTGCATTTTTATTACAGTTGAAAGTCCCAGAACATGAGTAAATTCCTATTCTGATACCTACCTGCATCCGACCTCAGTTGTTCAGTACGTTTGTGTAATTACAGTCACTGCTATAGTAGGTTAGAATACTACAGGCTGTTTGGAGCTGAATAATTTATCCTTATCCTCAGCTTGCCTTATAGGTTCTCATTTCATTAGTTCCTCACAACACATGCCCATTATTCATAAAGTCCTACCCTGCAAGCATTCAGGACTGCCTCTTCAACTGTAGGTGGTGCTCTGCATATCCAAAACAGAAACCTTCAGTAGTGACAGCTGATTTAGCTGATGATATATCTTTTAACTCATTAAAAAACATCTTATGGACATATTAACAAGGCCAAAAGGTTTTTAGCACCTGCAACTTTTTGTAGCCAGTGTATTCTAAATCCCTCTCCCAGACACATATGAGAACATGTATTCTGTGTTGCTCTGTGCCTGTGTCTGGCAGGTGATGACGACATCATTCAAGCAGAGGTGAACTGTAAGCATGCTCAGATGGAGGTCTCCATCTCCAAGTGTAAACTCTTCCAGTTGGGCTTTGAACGGGAAGACGTCAGGATCAACGACGAACACTGCCCCGGCATTGAGGGGGAGGACTTCATCTCCTTCCACATCAACAACACAAAAGGACACTGTGGTTCCATTGTACAGGTTTGCTCATATCCATTGGAACTCTTAGTTGCTTTTTTAGTGTTGATGGTTGATGGTTTTCCAGCTGCATCAGGTTTTTCAAATTCTTTCTTTAACTCCCTATCTTGATCTTTCAGTCTTTGACCTTGAAAACAATGACAATGTCACACAAAGGTCTTGTTTGACTCAAATATGTGTATTATTATGAATCCAGTGAGACCATCTGCTGAGACAGATTGTCAGACTATTTTCCTTTTTCAGACTCCACATGGAATATTATTTATTTTCAATTCTTAAAAATTACAGTTTTTGTTGCTTTTCTTTCAAAAGAAACCAAATCATAATGAGTTAGTTCTCTCTTTTTTTGACAGTCAAATGGTACACACATCATGTATAAGAATACTGTTTGGATAGAGAGTGTGAACAACACCGGCAACGTCATCACCAGAGATAAGACCATTAATGTTGAGTTTTCCTGCGCCTATGAGCTGGATCTGAAAATCTCGTTGGAGACTGTCCTCAAACCCATGCTCAGGTCAGACTCAGGAATCTGCTGTAGATTACACTCACTGCAAATAAACATATCTTTATGGAAGGCCGAGACATCTGACAATTTCATCATCTTCCTTTTTTCCTCCATCCTACAGTGTGATTAACCTCACCTTACCGACTCAGGAGGGAAATTTCATCACCAAGATGGCTCTCTATAAGAACTCCTCATACCGAAACCCATACAGAGAGGGGGAGGTGGTGCTCAGCACTCGGGATAACCTCTACGTGGGTGTTTTTGTGGAGGGAGCGGATGAAAATCAGCTCATCCTGATAGTGAATATGTGCTGGGCCACACCGTCTCGCTACAGCAGTGACCGACTCCGATATATCATCATAGAGAGGGGGTAGGCTAGAGGGTTTTTTACTTCTGGACACACACATATACACATTTAAAGGCTCAACAGTGTTAAAATCTCCCTCTGTAGTTAGCTGCATTCTTTCACCCAGAAGAGTCAATCAATCAATCTGAACAGCCATTGATGATAATTGGGATAGAAAAGAATATTAAAACAGTACCTTTCAGAGTTTTATGTAATTGGTAGAATTATAATAATTTGTATAATTTATTGTGGAAATTTAAAGTTTTTCATCATCTAAATGTCTGCAAAGCTGTAAAGTTCTCACCACAGCGAGTTATCTTCTCCCAAAGAAATCACTGTTCTCGTACGACAGGGAATGCCTTGTTTGTAGTTCAGGCTTTTCTTCTGTTTCTCGTCTTCATCACTTTGTAGCTTATTTGCATAATGCCATCTAATCTGAAACACTTCAAACAATGAATTAAGCAGCTGTCTTGCCTCCGCAATTGCTGACCAATCAAGGCTTCTCAGGGAAAGCGGGGCTTAAAGAGACAGTACCTAAAATAGAGCATTTCAGACAAAATGGGACAGGATGTGCTGTGACTATGTACAGATAATTACTCTGTTTTATTTGAGCACCATTGCATGTAGAGCTACTATAGTACCACCAAAATTAGATTCAGAACTTGTAAATTAAACATAGAATAAGCTTCTTGGGACACAGAACTTTTTGCACAGTTAAGTCTTTGATATATTTGCAAACATTTGTTAGATTTAATAAAATACAAACTGCAAAAAGTGAAGGGATCAGAGTTTTTTTTACGTCAACAGAGTTCATTGTAAGTCATAAAGGTCCACTACGTGGTAAGCACTGATTTTATTGTTAGTGAACAATAAAGAGGCGTTTTGGAGCAGTAAAACTGGCAGGTGTGGGGTCAGCCCACCCCCACCCACACACACACACCTCCCTCTTCTGTATGGACCAACACTTCAACAGCAGTCAGCATTCACACACTCAAACAAAATTGACAACCCCTGCCCTGTATCATCAATCCCAGTCATAACCACCTTCAGGAAGAGCAACAAACAAACCATCAAAACAAATCAGAATCTAAAATCTGTGCACATACTGAAAAAAACAGTCTCAAGACAAACCTTGCCTCAGACCTTTGAACATGGCTCTTTTAAATATAAGATCCCTTTTAAACAATTTTTTTTTTATTAATGGTCTGATTTTAGATAACAGCTTAGATTGCATGTTTTTAACTGAAACTTGGCTCAGCACAGATGCTCCAGTTATTTTAAATGAAGCCGCACTACCCAACTTTATGTACGTATACGTATGTATGTGTGTCATTCAGCGCTGTCTTAACCCTGAAGTGGCTGCAAATTTTACTCACCCTTTACGAGACAGTTCGCCTCACATTTTACCTGCTTCTTCTGATTTATATTACTGATCATTTTAACAGTAAACTCAGGTCCACCCTGGATTCCGTTACTCCTGTAAGAATAAAAAACACACAAAACAAAAAATACTTTTTTTTCTTTGACATCTTCACTCAGGAATAAATTTTCCAACAAATTTGTCTTCAGTGGCCAAAACCCATCTGTTTGTGGATGATAGAAACAAAATGCAGACAAATTCCTTTAACATATGTCCTGTAGGTGCCCAAACATAAAGGACAACACCATTGGCATGGCAGAGAATGGCATATCCCTCACCTGCCGCTTTCACGTCACTGTCTTCAAGTTCATCGGGGATTATGATGAGGTCCATCTGCACTGTGACGTTTCACTGTGTGACTCGGACACAAACGCCTGCAAAGTGGTGAGACACTCGAAAAAGCCCTCTCCTAAAACAAAAGTGATTAAACTCTCTTCTTTGTTAGATTGATTTATTTGCTGTGTGTCCAGAACTGTCCACACAAGAGAAGAATGTACTCAGAGGACAGTGACCATAAGGAGCACATACTGAGTGTGGGACCCATTAGAAGGAGAGGTAGGTGGGGCTGAAAGGACTGACCAACTAATGTTCTGTACTTCTCTTTAGGTCGGATGCTGAGTTTCTGTTCACTTAAAGCATATTCTAGTTTTTCATGTCAGAAATAATTCTGATATGAAATGTGTAGAAACTTTCATATGCCCTGAATATGTCCCAGAGGTACAGAAAATAACAATAACGGACCAAATACAACAACAAAACCAGAGATACAGCAACATTATAGAAAGAAGAAGAGAAGATTTCCATACCTTGCTTCTCTTATCTCCTCAGAGTCCGACTGGTGTGAGGACAACAACGGAGGCTGTGAGCAAATCTGCACCAGTAAGGGGACCGGGCCCATCTGCAGCTGTGTGACTGGGATGCTGCAGCGAGACAGGAAAAGCTGCGGGAGTGAGAACCACACAGACGCACAGAAAAAATCCCACTCACATTTCCAGTCTAAGGAGGGTTAAATCTACATCTCTATCAAAGGGGATATATTGAATAAGTAGAATGACCCAATAAGTTAAAAGTAATACCAGCTATTTGATTTTTTTTTAATTTGACAGCTGATAGCTCTGCAAGAAATTCAGATGTTTACATCTTAGGCTCTTAAGTCGGAAATTCCAATCTCTATGTTGAAAATAACTAATGTCACAAGAAGAAAGACATCTTAGCCAATAACTCAGGAAAGGTTTGTCAGCACCAGCTTCTACATAAAGGCAGCTTACAAAGTAAACATAAAATGTGGTAAAGACATGAGACATATAAGGTCATTAAGTCATTTTAGGGCATGGAAGCTTTGAAATTAGTATTTCAAGCATTTTAGAGCACATTTTCCCAATTGGTTCCAAACTCCCCACCAATCTGATAGGATCTGATGACATTTGTGAGAGGCAAGTCCAATCCACAAAGATTTTACCCTACAAGCCACAGAGCCAAAGATTTCTAATATAAGTCCCAGTACCAGACACCCCAGGGCACCCCACATTTTCTTTGTCATAAGAGCACCTATGGCTGATGGGTGAAAAATTCTGCCAGATGAGACTCACAGATGACAGTGCAACATTTTCATTGCATGTCCTCTCCTAAACTTCAACCAAGTTACTTTATCTATTTAAGATACTGAGTGGCGTGAGTCCCCATATTATAAAGCAGCCAGTAAACCAACACTTTGCTTCTTTGAGCCAGAACTCAACATGGCCCATGGCATTTTCTTTAGCTTTCTTAAGAATAGAAGCTTGAATATTTAATCTTTCACATGTTAGATGTTCAGCATGAACTGCCGTGAGTTTGAACTTATGTCTCTTAATCTTTCTTAAATTCCTCAGGCGCAGGATGTGTGGCTTAATGTGATGTTTGTTGAGTTTTTAGGCATAAAAAAACATGAAGATACAGCCACTGGCATCATTAGACATTTGAGAGAGAAAAAGACTTTGTTTAAAAAACAAATTGGATGAATAGCCTTGTTGTTTATCTTGTTAACCTCAGTGGGTACAGTGAGTTACCGCTGTGTGCATGTGCTGTTTAGTTTGGAGAGTTCTGTACTGAGACAGCTGGGGTCATAGCACAGGAACAAAAACAGTACACTCTTCACTGTAGGTTTCATGAAGAAAGGTAAAAGTCAGATCAGTCTTGTCTGAGGAGGAACAGGCAGTATCACCACCAGTAAGTCAGTGAGCAGGCCACAGAGTTCCCATAGTTACAGCCTATAGTCAGAGAGAGTGCTGAGACCTCTTCTGGAAGCAAACTGAAACTACCTGCACATGTGTGGTGTCATTGTAACGCACATCAATCATTATATAATTGCAAACTAATTCTTGAAAAACAACATTACAAAATCATAGATTAATATGCGTATACTATGCATATATTAATATGTATTTACAAATTAATAAACACATTAAAACTTGTTTTTATTAAACAGAATTCTTCCTTGCAACATGATTTGCGTGAACTTGAAACATCAAAGAAGTAAAACAGGCTGAAGTCCAGATTATAGAAAAAAATTAAGAGATAAGCTACCGGTATATCGCATTTCTGGCCTTTAACCTTCGTGAGATGAGCTTTTTTCCATCTAGTTTTGTTCTTCATGTCCAAATATGCAAAAATGTAGCTCTCAGATGTATTTTGAATTTACAGTTTATTATGTTTGATTTCCAAGTACAAGATGTTTGTCTATTTAAGCAAAAACGAGAAAGAATAGAGAGGAAAACAGTAAAAGTAACAGAGATTACAAATCAGCACACGTAATAAAGGAAAATATTTTGTCACACGTCTTCTTTCTGCAGCTTCGAGTTCGAGCTGTAACGTTTCACCTACGGTTCCTCTGCTGAGCGTCAGCGCTGGGATCTCTGTGCTCCTGGCTTGTTTTCACACTTCTCTCCTCTCCTAACACCGTCCCTGTGAGCCAAAGGAAGGGAACAAATGACAAACACACAGAAGACTTGAAGATACACAAAGTATCAACACTGATTAGTCAGTAGATCAGCAGACAGAAAAATCGAAAGAGAGCACACTGAACACTTATAAGTTGTTCGATGCTGATTTTATTGATACAGCTGAGAAAAGTTAGAGATGTCTTGACATGTTTTACTTCTTTGTAGCAAACTGTGTTGTGCCTCACCACCACCACCTCCTCCTCCGCTATTCACATTTATCGGAAAACCTCATTGCATATTATTCAGTTAAAGCGGAACATGTAGAATTCTTTATGCTATTATTACTTTTTTTTCCCAAGTGATGTCATTGGTGTATTTTCTTTGTTAAAAACCAATGTGTTTCCTATATCCCCAGCAGGAGGCGCCAAAGAAACACATTTTCCAATCCTACACATGTCAAGTTTAAGTTGTCTTGAATGTGAAAGACGGGGAAAGATGGTAAAATAAGGTCTGAAAAAAAAATCATTTAAATTTCACTTTTCACTGAAGGTGGATCACTGATATTTAAGGAATAGTGAAGCTGACATGTTGAAGTTACATGTAAATAGGGTAACTTCTGACATGATCACAGGTAAAAAAAGTTCAAGTGTGATCAGGTTAAAAAATAAAAAGCAGACAGAACAAAAAAAAGAAACGGCAGCCCACAATAGGCCACAAGTGGATGTCACTGATAGCATCAATTCAAGGACAAGTATGAATTGATGACAAGTAGGACAAGTATCAAGGACATATTATTTGTAAGAACTGGAACTTAAACAAGTGGCTGAAATAATTGATTCAATGATTCATAAAAAAATATTGGTCACCATTTTGTATAACTTAATAATGGTTCAAAATTTTGAATATTTAGTCATTTTAAATACTGAGTTTTGAGAATTTTCTGCATTCATCCGTTTTATGAAACTTTAAAGTTACAATCCTTTGGTTCATACTAGTTGTTGAATGTAACGAGAAATCTTTAGCAGATGTCATGCTCAGAAAATGGCAAGAAAGAGAAGTATTTTAGTTTTACAAATCCAACAATTAAACCATTACTTTGGAAAAAAAGATTCATTGATAATGAACATAATGATTGCTTAGTTAATCAAAGTGGGCATCCTTCAACTGTTTGTCATGGCTGGCTGGAAATCCATGTTTGTAGGGTTGGAGGAGTGTTCTTGGCAACGTTGCTGATTTTAGACGATATCATAACAGTTGTGTAATGCCCAATCTGGCTGATAAAACACTCACACTGCGTTCTGCAGAGCCTCCCATGTGTATGCTTGCTAACTTGACATAAGGTATTAGTGCTGATTGGTTATCCCTGCTGGTCACAAGGTGCTTGTCTTGCATCTGTTCACACTCCTTTGAGAATCTCCCATACTGATAGTGCCGTTCTGTGTCCTTATTTCCTTTTTTGCTGAGGGTGCTTCACCTCCCTGTGCAGGTGTGGAATGTTTGGTTGGGCATTCTGAGAGAGCAGGAAGAGAAATGACTGTACAAGAATAGATTTTGCCACAAAACTATTCAAATGCCTTTGAAACCTTTTGCTTGATGAATAACAGTTCAAGAGTGAACGCCTCCTGATGTGTAATATCTGATTTCATGTTAATATTTGCTGTTAACATTCTCTGTTTATGTGCTGACATAAATCCTCCTTTCATCCTGTTAGACAGCATATATACTGGCTAGTTTAAAGCAGAACTTTCAACTGCTATATGTGGAGTTTTTATCATTCTAAACCAACAACATATTTGGGTAGGACCAATGAAATGAAATCTCATTTCTACTCCTGTGATTATTAAAAACAAAAAGAAGAAGAGGAAGAAATAAAACCAGCAGCAATAACAAAAACCATCCTTTAAGTCAGAATTGTTTGATGTATCTTATTAATATTATTATTTTTTGTTGTTGCTGTTCTTTTATTTCATTACAGTGGAGAAAATGGACTTTCAAAATAACCATAAATTGTATTAAACTCATGTTTTGAAGTTTCGAGCTCAGTGTTTTTGTATTGTCAGTCACAGCATAGCCCCACTCCAACTCCAACTAGAATTCACAATATCGACATCATCTCCATTAATTACGATGTTAAACTAGCGTTTAAGACTATGACCTTGTTGAGAAAATTTTTACTGAGGTCATTATCAATGTTTTTCTCACAGACCTCTGTTGATATGACATTTTCGCAGGTATAAGTAATTTCTAGCCATTAAATAAAATTGTCCACTCATTCATTAACTCACTCACTAGTGTTCACAGCTGCTCATACATATGCTGCAGTGCTTCATAATTATGTGCAAGTTTGTTTCTTTTGGTAGAGAACATATTGTTCTTATCACCCTTCTCCACAACACTGACATAGAACTTTATTATACATATTTACGTCCCCCCCCAATTTTCTTTCATTACCCCATATCCACCAGTACAAGCATGGACTGCAGCTGTAACCATATGGCAAACTTCAGTATACTACTAAAGAATTGAATTTACCCACGATGGCGGCACACTCTGTCAGCTACTTGGCTTGCTGCAATGCAAGTCTATTGCGACTTTTACAGTGTAGTGTAAATCTTCTGTACAGATATATCTTTACTTTATACTTTTAGTATTACACATGACAAGTTTGCAGAACACTATATGGTGGCTGAAAAGTTTCAGTTGAAATGTGGAACACCACTTCAAAATGGCTGACTCCCAACCTTGTGGACTATATATACCGAACACGTGGACAATTTGAACGCAGTCAGAGAGCCACATTCATCGATTATACATATATGCTGAGTGAGATTTTGGATTTTATAAAACAGTCTATGAATGAACGATGTATTTCATGATGTTAAAAATGAGAGAGTGCATCATGAAGCAGGAGTGAAGTTTATCAAAGGAATGAGTATTTGTGTGTGAAGAAAGCACCTTATTAAATAATTACTCCTATATTATTGAGGTATCATATGTGAGCTCCCAGATTGTGTTGTGGCTTTAAGAAATACCTTTAGTTGGGCCACTAAAATGCTTCATTTCAATGATTTTAATCTTGATCAGTTCTAGTTTTCTCCCACACTGACACATGCACTCTGTTGTTTTCCATATGGGGTTGACATGTTAGAACATAGCATTATTCTGGCTAACAGTTGCTTTCTGTTTGCCACATGACCACCAAGCAAACTCAATGCTCACTGAAAGCCTGTTGATACTTTAGTGTAGTTATATACTAAATGGGAGTTTTTAGGTAGGTCTCCAGGTCTTGTTGCCTTCTGTGTAAAAATGTACAGTTCTCGTCAGTTTGCTGTTTTTGTTGTTTTTTTGTTTTTTTTCAAGTAATCAGTATCTTTATTTGATGTCTAAAACATGACCAAAATATGTTTTATTCTTTGTGAACAGCAGCACCCTTCAATCAATAAATGTTCTCAAAGTCTGAGTGATTGGAGATTATTTAATGCATGCAGCCATTTGAGTGCACTGCGTGAACACCTCACTGTTATCGCATGGGAAAAAATATTTTATCACCAAAAATTTATTGAAAGGCAACATATTCAATTGTTAAACATTTTGAAGCCCTTTGAACCATAAACTTACTGACCAGGCCCAACAAACGTTTCTGGTGCAGTGTTTCTGTCCAGACTGCCGTCTCCTAGCAACTTTGTTACCATAAAAAATGTGTGTCAGTCGGCTGACACCTTGTTCCTGTCCTCAATTACTTTAAGCCTGCAATATGAGTTAAATTTTTACCACAATCTAGAAGGCTGCGAGTCATGCCTTTAAGGAGTTTCTATTGCCTGTCATCATCAATCAACTATCCGTGTCATTTGGTAGGAAATGCATGCTATTGAGAAGAAGAACTGACAAACAACCATACATAACTTAAAAGTACTTTACAAATTTCAACATCACAAACAAGCTATAACTTAATGGAAATAAACCAGATGAAGGCTTAAGCGATATCAAAAGTTAGCTTCTTAACTGGGCACTTTTCACAGTTTCTAAAAAGAACATTTGTCACAAGTTTATTTTTAAAGAATGACTGCCAAATGCCATTTTGCTTCTTGTGAAGAAGAAACCTGTAAAGTAAGTCGACAGTGTGAAAATAAAATCTCTAAAAAGTAAAAGTATCTTTCTACAGGCCATGTGACCACAATGCATCGCCTCAAAGCTCTCTCTTTAAAAAACGCTTTAAAAAAAGCCCACATGAAGACAAATACAAGATTCAAAGAATAGTTATGCTGAATAAAAACATTAAGCTTTTCTTTTACAGACAATTTTAATATCAAAGGTTTAAAAGGCAAAATGATTCATTTTTAAATGAAAACCCAAATACAGCTCTTTGCACAATAACACAACGTGAGTGCATTGTCCACCAATACCTGGGCCCTATTTCTTAGTTTTTAAAGGAAGTTGAACTAAAAAAAAATAGGCAACTTATAAATTCATTCAAAAGTGATCTCAATCATGCCCCAATGAAGGTGTGTGATAGTATATTTAACTGCATAGACACCCCCCTCCTCTGGTGTTTTCCTTGTTTCTGATTACTTTGCTATGTTTGGGGCGTTTTTGTGCAGCAGTCTTTCGTAACATGGTTTGTTGAAATAAGCCAATGACAGGTTATGGTTGTGAGGACTATAAGAATTTAGGAATTAATTAAAATTGCTACCTCCTCCCTGTTCTCTGTATAGACATCTACAGTAAATTTTATACATATTCAGGCTTCGTCTAATTGCAACTGCTGTAAAACAAGTGATTTAATAGAAATTATTTATGTTTATTTTTTGCCTGCCTGTCGTTCCCTTTCTAAAAATACTCAGGCTCGTGAAGCATATATGGGGGAATGGCTAAACGTAAATGCTACATTTGCAAACAATCACTATAGTAATAACTTAGCTTGCCTTTGAAGGAAGTACACTGAATGTTTACCAAAATACACAACACAGTCTGACAGGTCTTTGTGATGCTGTCACATTATCTGTGACATGATGCTGTTCTTCATGCCAATGGCATGAAAATTTAAAAAGAAAAAAATTCTAATTTCTTTAAATTCCTAAATTGTAACGAGTGAACATCCACTGAGGACCACTGGCAGTCTCAGTCTCATTTTAGGCAGCAGTCTCGTCTAACTTAAGCTGAGCCAGGGATTCTGAAGCCGTTCTGCCCCCGCGACCCGATCCCCGGACCAGCGGAAGATGATGGATGGATGGATGGATGATGCTGATCTTTTTTTTTTATGGACATGGATACAAAAGAAATAACATATACCGGTAAGTGTTTGGTTACTGCATTCCCTAAAAATGTCACAAAAGGAGCGTTTACTGGTTCTAACAGCTAAAAATTTCTATTTGCACATTAAAATATGTGGTGATGGAGTTATCTATTTTTGTTGACAGGCTATGTACGCTTTTAAGATTGTTAAAATTAAATCTAATATGACCAAAGGTACTCGTAATGTACGACAGCTAGCTAATTATGAATCTATAGGCAAGCTCCACTTTATTTATAAAATTCTTGAAAAATTGTTTCAGCTCAACTGGGTGACCATTTGCACAAAGTTGATTGTGGACTAGTGTCTGTGCTACATTTAAAGCAATCAATTACAACATTCTGTCACAGATAACATGTTATCGGGATTAATGGAACCATTTTACACTAGTTTAAGTCATATTTATCTGAAAGATTCTAGGTTTTTCATGTAAATGATGTGTATTCTTCACTTGCCAGAGTGAGACATGAAGTTCCACTTGGTTCTGGGCTGATTCTTCATCACTTTCTATATCCTCGAATTAGATCATATCAGTAGACAGCATGGGATACATTTCTATTGTTTGGAGATGATACTCAGCTGTACATATCTATCAAACCAGATGAAACCAACCAGTTGGTCAGGCTACAATCATGTCTTAAAGACATTCTAGTCCAGCTGACCACTCAAAGCACTTTTACACTACAAGTCATATTCACCCATTCACACACATGCACACCCATTCATTCAGCATGTCTATACATTGTTACAGGCTACCAGTGATGCCGGTAACGCGTTAATTAGTAACGCGTTACTGTAGTCGGACTACTTTTTTCAGTAACGAGTAGTCTAACGCAACTACTATTTCAAAACTAGTAGTCAGATTGAAGTTACTTATCTAAAACATCGTGCGTTACTATTTCTGCATTTCAGGGGAACATATATTTGGCTTTTGTCAACATATAGTCACGATTATTACAACCATACATTTGTATTGAAATAATTTGGGATAATTTCGTTTTCTTATGAGTTATATCAGTGTCCGCGACGGGAAGTCACTCGTTATTTTACATCTACCTACCCAGTAAAAGGGATCTGTCCCACTAAAATGTTAAACACCAGAGATATCATTTGTTACATTTTACTCACTTTCCCTAATCATTTTCAATAAATACACCAGTCTAAACCACAGTTTTCATCAGTGCCTGTCACAGACGATAGTTGATGGGTTTAGCTATTCGTGCTAACTTTATAACATATCGCCTACGTTTCAGGCAGTGCTATGGAGAGGGCTAGCTAGTTACCTGGTTGCAATTGATGACTCAATGTACAAAAGGCCCCTCTGTTTCAGTTCTTTCTACGTCTGAATAAGGCTGTTTTAGTTTAATGCGTTATTTGGTTGTAGTTTCGGAGTGTCCACCAGGGGGCACTGCAGCCTGTTATGTGCTCGTACCGCCAGTAGAGTTAGACATGGTCTCAGAAGTTCGTTTCTCCTGGTGAATGCTTCATGCAAAGTGTGTGTGATTCCTGTCAAGTGTGCGTTTATGCAGAAATAAGTTTGTTCCCTAACATGTGTGATGTTATATGATCTGTGTGTGATATTCTGGTAGTCGATTTAAGTGCCTTATTTGCCATTTGTCTTTTTCTGTCTAGCTAGCATGATTCAAGCTAACTCATTCTCATGCTGTTGGGTAGACTGTACCTAGTGTGTATATTCCTTAGTTTAGTGTTTATGGCTTAAACACTCATACACATTCCACAAATACAATTCCTGTGTATTTGTGCATTTGTATTATTCCTGTGTATTGTTGGTCAGTAAGGACAACTTAGTAATTGTGTATTTTATTTATGTTTATTTCAGAGACCACACAGACACACCTATATAATACGTGTCACACCTTTTGTCATCCTGTATTCATCTGATGTTCAATACAAACCTAAACGTCAACCCTTGCCTCCTCATTCTCTCCATCCATCTGCACATTCATCCTGGCCCAAGTAGTGCTCTGGCCGGCACTCCAGAGTAGTGACAGCTTAACTCCTAAAATAGAGCCCATACAGTCCTTTACTTCATTTCCTCCACAACAATAAATGGTCCTTCGAGCCGGATAAGCTGTCTCTGCCCTCTCAAGATGGATGATGTTCAGGATTTTGCAGCCCTCGGTGCACGCCCTCGACGCAATGTACGCCTGCCCCTTCGTTATGAAGACTATGAGATCGATCTACCCAGGCATGAGGTGCGTCACCCTGAGGATGGCGAGATAACACTACCACTAGTTGGCGCTACCTATGCCCCTGCCCTTCCCCCCATGTTTGAACATCATAGCGAGCTCTCACCAGGCTATGCCACACCTATGAGGGCAGAACTACAGGAGATGCAACGTGAGAGACATCTGCTTCAGAAATCCCAGGAACGGATGAAAGCGGGATTGGAGGATTTTCAGGCCCTTTATGCCAGTATGCAGCAGCTGCTGAACCGTGCTGAGAGTCTGCAGCATTCCCCCTCACCAGTGGTCGCTGCAGTTCCCTACCACCCCGTTCCTGTAGAAGAAGACTGGCCTCTACCCCCACCCCCAGTTGAGTTTAAAGAGGAACCGGTACCCAGTCCAGTTGTAGATCGTCTGGATATCATGATGATTGAGCTTCAGAACCTGAAGAGGGAGTCTTTGGCTGCACAGCAGAGCCGTATTAACCCACCCTTTGTGCCCAAGCCAATGGTCTCACCCCAGCCCAAGACTACCCTTCCTCCAGTGCCACCCCCTAGAGCAAACCCCCAGCCCGCTGTATTATTGCATCCACCCCCTCCGGATTCAGGGTGGAGGTCATCACAGGCCCAGAGACCCCCGAGACCAGTCGCAGTTTCAGAGTTCACCTACAGGGGGCCTCGACCAAGCATTCCCAAGCTATTGCACAGGGATCCTGGGGAATTTGCAAGGCTGAAGATGGCACTGGAGAACTTGTTGCCTCCTGAGAGCTCAGAGCTCTTCAAGTATCAAGTCTTGTTAGACCACCTGCACCTGGAGGAGGCAAAGTTAATAGCTGATGCCTACCTTCACTCTACCACCCCCTTCAGTGACACCATGAATGCTCTCAATGAGAAGCTGGGTCAGCCCCACCAGCTTGCCCTGAGAAGAATCGCAGCGGTGATGGACTCACCTGACATCCGCAGAGGGGATGTGGTGGCATTCGAGCGGTTTGCCCTCCAGATACAGTCACTTGTTGGTATGTTAAAGACTTTAGGCCATGATGGTGAAGTTGAGCTTCAATGCGGCTCTCACGTGGCTCGACTCCTGAGTAAGCTTCCCACAGAGCAGAGAGCGGAGTTTCGTCGGTGCATGTTCAACCGCTCTGGCCAAACGTACACCCTAGAAGACCTAGCCACATGGTTGAAGTACGAGTCGTGGTGTCAGGATTTTGACGGCCTGCCCACTCAGCGAGGTGCTAAAGAGAAGCCTGATACCAGACCCCCTAAGCGCTCCACCACTGTGCTCCATGGGGCAAAAGGCTCACCCCTGCCACCAGCTAACACCCCTAGCAAGCCAAAGCAGCAGCCATACTGTGCTTACTGTGACAACCGTGCTCACCACCTGAGTCAGTGTACAGAGGTCATCAAGCTAAGCCAAGAACAGCTCACTGACTGGATCAAGGCCAACAAGAGGTGCTGGCGCTGTGCACGGTCCCATCAGGCAGCACAGTGCACCCTTAAGAAGCCCTGTAACATTTGTCAGGGTCACCACCTGCAGGTTCTTCACCAAGTTAACTGTAGGCCACAGAGGTCACCTGTTCCAGCTGCTGTTGCCACTCCGGGAAATGAGAATTCCACTGGTGTTCTGTACCTCGACCGACCGACAGAGAGCGGTAGAGTCCTGCTAAAGGTCGTCCCAGTCATCCTTCACCATAATGGCAAGGCTCTGAGCACCCATGCTGTCTTGGACGACGGGTCCGAGAGGACCATGCTGCTGCCCACCGCTGCCC
Organism: Odontesthes bonariensis; assembly: GCF_027942865.1. Classification (NCBI taxonomy): domain Eukaryota; kingdom Metazoa; phylum Chordata; class Actinopteri; order Atheriniformes; family Atherinopsidae; genus Odontesthes; species Odontesthes bonariensis. Next base: position 30,608,857 of record NC_134521.1, read on the forward strand.
GGAAGCTAAACCTCCAGGGCACTCCCGAGAGACTTCCTCTGCGCACCATTAGACAAGATGTGCAGACCCTACAGGGTGCATGTGTTTCCTTTGACATCTCCACTGGTGGTGAACCTAAGCAGAAGTATAGGGTCGCTAACGCCTTCACCGCCACCCGCATTGACTTAGCTGAGCACAGTTACCCAGTTGAGTCACTTCAGCGGAAGTATAAGCACCTCCGAGGCCTGCCCATCCAGCCCTTCATGAAGGTCAAACCCCTACTACTCATCGGAAGCGACCACCCACAGCTTATCACTCCAACCGAAGCTGTCCGTCTTGGCCCCCCAGGTGGTCCCGCTGCAATGCGCACCAGATTAGGGTGGACATTACAGGGTCCCTCCAGTCTCATCTGTTCTTCCTCCTCACCACAACAGTGTCTCCTCACAACCACCACAGCCCCTCAGGTCAGTGAGCTACTGAAACACGTAGAGAAGCTATGGCAGGCAGATGTTATTCCAGTGAAGGAAGGCAAGATAGTTACCCGCTCAAGAGAGGATAATTACGCTGTTGACCTGCTTGAGCTCAAGACAGTTCGTGTGGATGTAGAGGGTACCCTCCGCTACGCCACCCCGCTTCTTCGCCGTAAGAACATGCCACCCCTCAAGGCTACCCCTGCTGCTGTCCTGCCCAGTCTGAGAGGCGTAGAGAGGCGCCTGCAAAAGGACCCTGAGCGAGCTAAGATTTACAGCACAGAAATAGAGAAGTTGATCCATGCAGGTTCTGTGGTGAAGTTGTCCCCTTCAGAAGTTACCCAGTCAGAGGAGTCGTGGTACATCCCACACCACCTTGTTAGCCACAATGGCAAACATCGCCTTGTGTTCAACTGTTCATTCCAGTTTCAGGGCCAAACCTTAATGACCAGCTCCTACCTGGCCCTGCCTTAAGTGCATCCCTCCTCGGTGTCCTCCTGCGGTTCCGGGAGCATGCGGTGGCAGTCAGTGGCGACATAAAAGGCATGTTCCACCAGATTCGCCTTCTCCCTGAGGACCGCTCCCTCCTCCGTTTTGTGTGGCGCGACCTACACCCAGAAGAACCGGTTGCAGTGTTCGAGTGGCAAGTTCTTCCTTTCGGCACAACTTGTAGCCCTTGTTGTGCGACTTACGCCTTGCAGCGCCACACAAAGAACCACGCCCAAGCCGATGATCAGCTCCATCATTCTGTTGGACAGTGCTTCTATGTCGATAACCTTCTCCAGAGTGTGCCCACCCCAGAAGAAGCACGGGGCTTGGTAGACAAGTTAAGAGCCCTCTTGTCTACTGCTGGATTTGTCCTCCGTCAGTGGGCTAGTAACGAACCCAGCGCTATCAGCCACCTCCCCGAAGACCTCAGATCCACCAGTGCAGAATTGTGGCTTGCCCAAGAAAAGACAGACACTTCTGAACCAACTTTGGGCCTTAGCTGGCACTTCCCCATCGACACCTTGACCTACAAGCACCGCCCTATCAGCTATGGCGTCCCCACCATGAGGAACATCTATAAAGTCCTCGCAAGCCAATACGACCCCTTAGGCTTCATCCTTCCTTACACCACCCGGGCCAAAATGCTGGTGAGACGCCTTTGGGATCAACAAAGAGGCTGGGATGACCCGCAGCTACCATCAGAACTATTGCAGGAGTGGAGAACCTGGGAGGAAGAGTTGCAGTACCTCCCTCAAGTCCTGCTGCCCCGCCCTTACCTGCCATCACACCTCACCGAGTCTGTCGAAGAGAGGGAGATTCACATATTTTGTGATGCCTCCGAACAGGCCTATGGCACTGTGGTCTACCTGAGAACCGTGATGAGTGATGGGAGCGCACATCTGGCTTTCCTGCTGGCACGCTCAAGAGTAGCCCCCAAACGTGTGCTCTCCATGCCCAGACTCGAACTGTGTGGTGCCCTCTGCGGAGCTCGTCTCTGCAGTCTCCTCGAGAATGAGCTCAGCCTAGACATCAAGAGAACAGTGCTGTGGTCGGATTCCACTACAGTACTCACCTGGCTGAGTTCTGAGTCATGCCGCTTCAAGATTTTCGTAGGCACCCGCATAGCCGAGATCCAAGAGCTCACCCACCTTCATTCTTGGCGCTATGTCGACTCAGCCCAGAACCCCGCTGACGACATAACCCGGGGAAAGTCGCTTCTGGAGTTGAGTAGACCAAACCGGTGGAGCCAAGGTCCTCCTTTCCTGCTCCTACCCCAAGACCAGTGGCCCTCGGAGCCAAGCGGCCCCAGTACTCAGCCTCCCGATCCTGCAGAGCTCCGTAAAGACATTTTCTGCGGAGTTTCTACAACAGCTCACCCTGCCACACCGAGCTTCAGCGAGTATGACACCTGGATGCAGGTGTTGGAAGCTACCATCACGCAGGTGCACGGGGCGGCCACCGGAGACAGAACACCTTCTGCTGAAGACTATCGTCAGGCAGAAATCGTGGTCCTGAGAAGAGCTCAACAGGAGAGCTTTCCTGATGAGTACCGTCTCCTCAAGTCAGGCAAATCTATCAGCCGTAGCAGTCGTCTCATTGCTCTCGCCCCTGAGTTCGACTCTGAGAGTGAGGTAATTCGAGTAGGTGGACGTCTTCGTCGCTCTGAGGATCTTGCCTACTCCAGTCTCCATCCAGTTGTCTTGGATCCAACACACCCAGTCACCCGTCTGCTCATTCAGGACTTCGACAATCGCCTGCTACACCCAGGACCAGAGAGGGTCTTCGCGGAGATCCGACGTTCCTACTGGATCCTGAGAGGCCGGGAAGCAGTTCGACGCTTCCAGCGAACCTGTACTGAGTGTCGCCGATGGAGATCCCGACCTACAGTCCCCAAGATGGCTGATCTGCCAGTCGCTCGCCTCCGCCTTTACAAGCCTGTGTTCTACTCGACAGGAATGGACTGCTTCGGACCATTCGAAGTAAAATTAGGACGCCGCGTGGAGAAGAGGTGGGGTATCATCTTCAAGTGCCTTACCACCCGAGCCGTTCACCTGGATGTTCTCACCTCCATCGATACCGATGCCTTCCTCATGGCACTCCGACGGTTCATTGCCCGGAGAGGAACCCCGGCAGAGCTTTACTCAGATCGCGGCACTAACTTCCGCGGCGGAGAGAGTGAACTTCAAGCAGCCTTCGCCGCCATGACCTCCGACCTGCAAAGGCTCCTCGCTCCTCAGAAGATCAGCTTCCATTTTAATCCTCCTGCAGCTCCTCACTTTGGGGGAGTGTGGGAGCGAGAGATCCGATCAGTCAAGACGGCGCTCTACACTACAGTTGGAGCTCAACCCCTGCAAGAAGAAGTCCTCCGTACAGTCCTAGTGGAGGTGGAGGGCATCTTGAACTCAAAACCTCTGGGCTACGTCCCATCCGACGTCAGCGATCCTGATCCAGTGACCCCCAACTGTCTTTTGATGGGGCGGCCAAATGGGTCACTCCCCCAAGTGGTCTACCCGAAAGAAGAGATCCTGAGTCGCCGGAGGTGGAAGCATTCACAGGTGCTGACCGACCACTTCTGGTCCCGTTTCATCCGGCTGTATCTTCCTGGTCTGCAGTCCCGTCAGAAATGGCAGTCATCCTCTGCGGACATCACCAAAGACTCTGTAGCGATGATCGTGGATCCACAGTTGCCACGGGCTTCCTGGCTCATTGGTCGCATCTCCAAGGTTCACCCCAGTGCGGATGGCCACATCCGGTCAGCCGACATCAAGGTAAAGGACAGGACCTTCACCCGACCTGTCGCCCGGTTGGTGATCCTGCCAGCCCTCCCAGGAGAAGCCAGTGGACAGTCGCCTTGAGTTTTTGTTAGTGGTAACCTTTTGTTGTGAGCAAATGTACTTCATACATTTGGGGGCGGCTGTACAAAAGGCCCCTCTGTTTCAGTTCTTTCTACGTCTGAATAAGGCTGTTTTAGTTTAATGCGTTATTTGGTTGTAGTTTCGGAGTGTCCACCAGGGGGCACTGCAGCCTGTTATGTGCTCGTACCGCCAGTAGAGTTAGACATGGTCTCAGAAGTTCGTTTCTCCTGGTGAATGCTTCATGCAAAGTGTGTGTGATTCCTGTCAAGTGTGCGTTTATGCAGAAGTAAGTTTGTTCCCTAACATGTGTGATGTTATATGATCTGTGTGTGATATTCTGGTAGTCGATTTAAGTGCCTTATTTGCCATTTGTCTTTTTCTGTCTAGCTAGCATGATTCAAGCTAACTCATTCTCATGCTGTTGGGTAGACTGTACCTAGTGTGTATATTCCTTAGTTTAGTGTTTATGGCTTAAACACTCATACACATTCCACAAATACAATTCCTGTGTATTTGTGCATTTGTATTATTCCTGTGTATTGTTGGTCAGTAAGGACAACTTAGTAATTGTGTATTTTATTTATGTTTATTTCAGAGACCACACAGACACACCTATATAATACGTGTCACACCTTTTGTCATCCTGTATTCATCTGATGTTCAATACAAACCTAAACGTCAACCCTTGCCTCCTCATTCTCTCCATCCATCTGCACATTCATCCTGGCCCAAGTAGTGCTCTGGCCGGCACTCCAGAGTAGTGACAGCTTAACTCCTAAAATAGAGCCCATACAGTCCTTTACTTCATTTCCTCCACAACACTCAAAGATGACTTGTTAACGTCTTTGTACTGTATTACATCTTCTATGATATCTGAATGAGTGTACGGGTGTTTATCTATGTATACTTCGTCAGGTGTAGCTTTGGGTAATCCAGTAACAGCTGCAGTTGTAGGCGACTAGCATACAAACATTTCTGCAAAGCGACGGGTCTGACGATCAATCAGGTTTGTTTAAACTTTTATTGGTCAACGGGTGGATAAACGTGACATTTTTCGTTCAAAAACTTGACTGTCATACTGGCTTGGGCCCATAATTATCAGCAGGTTACGTGATATAACCGTCCGTTTGTCTGCATCGCTGCGAGTGAATGACTGATATTTTGTTAAACCACTCCTTGCTGCTCAGTGCTCTAATGCGGGACAACTACATGTTCAATATAACTTAAGTGTTACCGTAATTCATAGATAGATGCAATCAGAGTTAAATGCATGGAGTCAAGAATGTCTATTGTATTTTTTTTTTTTAAAGAAGTGTTTATGTTAAATTGAGTCAAGAAACGCTACTTTATTTCTTATAAGAAGTATTTAAGTTATATTTAATGAAGTCAAAAAAGCATTTAATTTGTAATAAGTATTTCAGTTAAATGAAGTGAAGAAAGAGTATTTAGATTTATTTATACTGTTTTTGTTTCATAAAACCACTTCTTGCTGCTCTAATGTTAGACATCTACAGGTTCAAGGGATGTTCAATATAGGTATTATGTATTACTTTTTTACGTAAGAGGTTTTTTATATTTTAAGTAAAGTCAAGAAAGACTGTCTTATTTTTTTTTTATTTAAAAAACATGTAAGCCTATTTCAAGAAAAAGTTTGCAAATGTCAGTGTCATTTTTGATGTTCTGGTACATACATACATGTCAATAAAGTGAGTATTGGCAGAACTGGTAGTCATTTTCATGTTATAGGGGCGGGGGATCAGCCTCGGCTGAAAGTAACTAAAAGTAATCTAACTTAGTTACTTTTGAAAGCAAGTAGTCAGTAACTTAACTAAGTTACTTTTTAAAGAAGTAATCAGTAGTCAGTAGTCGGATTACTGTTTCAAAGTAACTATGGCAACACTGCAGGCTACACTGTGCTCTTTTCTCTATCACACACATTCACACACAGCTGGCTGCATCAAAGCCAGTGTGATGACTGCTCTTCCTCAACCGCATCATAAAGGCCCCAAAAAGTGAGGAGGGAAAGTGGGTAGAGAAACAGTGGGGGGGTGAAGTAAAAGAACCACAGGATGCTTTTTGAACCTGTGCCAACTTTGTCCTGGATCCTCAGTCTGTGCCGAGTAGCTCAACGCTTTGAGTGGGTGCACTTAACTTTGGAGTTATTTTTGACCAGTTATTTTTTCTTTCACCTTCATAATATTGCCAAAATACAAACATCCTGTTTCAAAGGGATGCAGAAAATCTAGTCCATGTTTTTGTTACTTCAAAACTGGACTACTGCAATTCTTTATTATTGGGCTGTCCCATAGATTCTCTGAAAACCCTCCAGCTGATCCAAAATACTGTAGCCAGTGTCTACAGTTTTATCTTCTCTTCATTGGCTATCTGTTAAATCCAGAATGGAGATAATAAATAAAGCTTTTAATGACCAAGCTCCATCATATCATAAAGATCTCATTGTTGGATATTTTCCAAACAGAGCACTTCACTCTCAAACTGTAGGTTTACTTGTGGTTCCTAGAGTTTCTAAAAGTAGAATAGGATGCAGAACCTTCAGTTATCAGGCCCCTCTCTGAGGAACCAGCTGCTTGTATGTATCTGGAACGCAGACACACTCAACCTTTCAGATTAGGTTTAAAACTTTCCAGTCGAGCTGAAGCGAAGTTTTAATGGATTCTATTGATTTCTTTAGCTAGACTTTATTTCTTTTTATAAACTGGCGTTATACGATTTGGATGGATTTAGATTATAATGAATTTGATTAAAATTAATTACAATGAATTTGTTTATAATAATATATTAAAATAGTATTGAACTGGACTATATGTTTAAAGTGCCTTGAGGGGACTTTTGTTGCGAAATGATTGCCATTGAATTAAACTGAAGTGAGTTTAATTGAATTGTATTTTTCAACCAGGAAAGCCATGTTTGGCCCCCATTCAACATGACACCGTTTACACTTTACTTTAAATGTCACTTTATTTCTAGTCACTGCTTTCTTTTAGGTTTGGAAACCTAAACCAAAGGATTATTACCTGGGATGTCCTCTGTGGAAAGAGCTTGGAAATGAGTGGAAACTTTCAAAAGAAAATTTTGTTCTTGGATACACTATCTGTCTGCCATCATCATAATGCGTAAACTTATACCATTTAGATTAACAAAGCCTCATACCATAGATTAAGCAGTCAGTGAAGAGGATCTGCCTTTGTTGACACCTGAAACTCACCTGTGGCTGCCAGTGGAAGATCTTTAGTGGTTCAACCCTTTGTGATTTGTGCGATAATGCCTAGCTAATTCTAAACAACTTTGAGTAAGCTAGTAAGTTCAAACAGGGAGCTTGGCAAAATGGGTTCTCCCTTAATTAAAGGTAGGGTAGGAGATCCTGGATTTTGAGTCCAGCGAAGCTGCATTTTGAAAATACACAGGTAAAAAGTCCCAACCCTTTTCTTCACTTTTCCCCCGAAGGCACGCCTCTAGAATACATGAACGCGCACAAGCACGAAGGTGCACGAGCGCTGTTCTGACAGCAAGCATCGATCGTTGCCGTATTTAGTATTTAGTATTTAGTTTATGCTAACTATACGTTTAATAATGCTAGGTGCTAGCCAAGCTGGCTCTAGTTTAGCTTCCTGCCAAGCTTCTGGACGTTCACGGAGCAGGGTACGCGCACAGGGAGAAGGAGGGGGAGGGAGGAGCAGATTGCAGTTTGATAGACGGCATCAGTATCCAATCATTGTGAACGGTCCGTTCACAATGATTGGATAGTGTTTTTCCTAGATTGTACGTTCTAGAGGCCACTAAAACTTTTCATATTTGTGTCAAAACTTTTAATTAATTGGTTGCAATGGGGGTGTGAAGAGTATTTCAAGCAATATGTAAAAAAAATGTTCCAGAAAAAGAACCCCTACCCCACCTTTAAGGGAGAACCCATGAAAGACCTGACACAGTGAGGGACACATATTTCCATTGATCTTTATTGTTGTGACCTTTGAGTTAGAATTTATTTTCATAATTTAGCATTGACAAAGTAGCAGTTTAAGTCAGAGCAAGTGAAAGAAGGCTAAATGGACAGATATGATTTATAACTTTCCACACATTAGGTCATAGCACCCCACTGTGAATATAAATGTATAAACAAATTTCTAACACTTTGCATGAACCATACAATAATGACAAGTTTGAGTTCAAGTTGTGTTGAATTATTTGATTATTATTACAAGTTTCTCAAGCTGTGGAGAGAAAACAGAATTAAATACAGTTCACACCACAACATTCTCCTTTATCTGAATTCATACTTACATCCCTCTCCAGTTTCATAATCTCTAGTGTGATCTTTTTTATTTTTATTTTCAGTTTCTTGTATTCCATAACTAGTTTGGTGCTCTCTTTATTGGACAAACACATTTCTTCAAAGGCTACTTACCACTCTGAAATATTTTCCTGTACTTTACCTTCACTTGCTGCCAGGTACGCTTTTGGCTGTTAAGATTGCTCCTGTTGAGATGTAACAGTGAAAAAAATAATGTGGGTCACACACACAGGATAATATAGTCACAAAGTATGACGATGCGTGTTGATTATTGGGTTATTGATAAACTGAGCAGGGCCAGTATATGTGTGCTGTACATCTCATACAGAGACAGTTCAGCATGCTTTATGTAAAAAAAAATAAATAAATAAAAAATTATAAAACAGAGGAGAGCATAAATACATGAGGACAGTGAAATAAATGTGTAACTTTGGCAATGGTATGAATCTTTCATAACTAACGCATTTAGTCTGTCTGCAGTTGTTTGCCATGCCATTTTCCTCGCTTTATTGATCACAGCTGTATTACCATTTCTGGTGATGACACTTTTAAAATCCTCATACAGCTCCATAAGCATTATTTGTTCAGCTGCCCAAAAGAGGGAGGAAAAAAAACAAAAAACAAAAAAACAAAACAAAAAAAAAACACATTCTTGTCTGCTCTCCTTTTCTGCCATCTCCGTTTTTCCACCATTCACTCATCAGGCTTCTTACGTTCCTTGTGTACTCGCTCATAGCCAGGCTATCTAAGCCTCACTTGGATTAGCCTCGCTGAGATGCAGCTAAACTGGCTTCGTGGAACGACTTGAGGCTTAATTGGGAGATGGTGTTAGTTTAAAGGGATAGTTCGCCTCTTTTGACATGAAGCTGTATGACATCCCATATTAGCAACATCATTTATGAACATTGACTTACCCCCTGCTGCATCCTGTGAGCCGAGTTCCAGCCTCGTTTTGGAGTTGACGAAGGTAGTCCGGCTAGTTGGCTGGGGACACAAAAATAAAGCGTCTTGCTTCTCAAAACAATATGCGTTCAAAAGAGTAATACATTTGCGTCACAAAATCGTTGTCCAGGAAAAAGTCAGACCTCACATCGCTTGGCGCTATTTTTGCCTCCCTTGATATCAATGCATCCAGCCACCTAGCGATAGCCGCACATGTTATGGTGTTTACTGCTCGGAAGTAGGGGACTGCTCGGTCTGCACTTCGATCTGCACAGTTTACATTGGATGAAATGTCACTTTTTCTTTTTGAAGCCATGATAGAAGCCCCTAACTGAAAGCAGTGACATGCTACTTCTAAAAAAAACCTGTGCAATTAGATTTCATCTGCTTGAGCAATTCTAAGTTTGTTTTGTGTTTATTTCTTAGTCTTCCATGACACAGGGCTAAAATTCAAAAGGTTCATTTTTCCACGCTCGACCTCAAATTCACCTCTATAGTTCTGACTAAGTCCTGCTGACGAACAGTCACCTTCCTCTTCCTCTACTATCGCCTTGGTGGACACCTACCAACAACCAAGAGTTTGAAGGACTACCAACAAAATTTGAGGGCCTGACAAAAGATTTCAACTCACTGCTCTCTTCTTTAAAGCAACACAATTGATACAATAAAAGTAACAATCACGATCTGCAGCAATGTAAATACTGTATAGTTAGTTAGTTTTACGCACATGTTTAATCAGATACTGAAACTTGAACTTGCAGCAGATTTATAAATATTATTCCCTTCCTCGCACTAAACCCAGTAAACCCTTAGAGCGAAACATTTACTCATAAGACTCGACAGATAAGGGTTAAAAATCTTTAAATAGCTGTGTATTTCTGTGAAGTTCAACAGATTTTGATGTGGCTTTAAAGAATCAGAAGACATCCTTGAGAGTAAAGTGTGACATTAGTCTGTTACATTGAGCTCAGTGAGGTAACCTATTACATAAATGCCATTCTAATGTGCTCTGTTGACATGTTGGGACTGAAAACACAGGTCAAGTGCAAGGCTTCCCTCCCATGCTGAGCCTGTTGTGTATCTATGGTTACATAAGTGTTTGGCAGTGACTATGTATGTGTGTGTGTGTGTGTGTGTGTGTGTGTATGTGTGTGTATTGATAGGTACTGTATGTGTCTGAACTACTCTTTTTATATTCATTGCTCGTCATAAAAGCAATTAAGGTTGTGAGTCAATTAAAAGTTTATTCAGTGGAGAAGGATTTCCTCGGTTTGTTCTCCTTAAGTTATTCCTTAAGTATATGCTAAGTATATGCTATATTCTACATGTTTTTTTTATGAATTTTTATGTTGTAGAGTTGTGAAATTATTTTATCAATGGAGAAATTGAGCAGCCTTGCTTTGTTGTCTACAGTAGTAGATCAATCCTCATCTTGCTTTGAAGCTCCCAGCTCCCAGAAGTGACATCGACGCAGCTTTAGCAGCAGAAAAGCTATCAGGCTTGTGTTGATAATAATAAACTCCTGGACTAATTTCAAACTTCCAAATGCATCGTTTTGTGAGTACAGACCATATTTGTACTACTCTAGAAGTTTGGTGTCATGGCATGTGATTTTAGTGTGGTAATTTTGGAGATACTGCCAGGATCCATTAACCCTTGTACGAAGCTATTCGAGATAACTCAGTAACTCAGCTGATGTTCAGCCAAGATCGAAAAAACTTCGGGTGGGCTACTTGGCTGGATGTCACGGTTCAAATGACCCCAGGTCGAATCTACTCCGGAGTATCGCTTTAAAGGTGGGGTAGGGAATCTTTTTCTGGAACATTTTTTTACATATTGCTTGAAATACTCTTCACACCCCCATTGCAACCAATTAATTAAAAGTTTTGACACAAATATGAAAAGTTTTAGTGGCCTCTAGAACTTACAATCTAGGAAAAACACAATGATTCACAATGATTGGATTCTGATGCCGTCTATCAAACTGCAACCTGCTCCCTCCCCCTCCTTCCCCCTGTGCGCGTACCCTGCTCCGTGAACGAATTACGCGTCCAGAAGCTTGGGAGGAAGCTAAACTAGAGCCAGCTTGGCTAGCACCTAGCAATATTAAACGTATAGTTATCATATACTAAATACTAAATACTAAATACGGCAACGATCGATGCTTGCTGTCAGAACAGCGCTCGTGCACCTTTGTGCTCGTGCTCGTTCATGTACTCTAGAGGCGTGCCTTCGGGGGGAAAGTGAAGAAAAGGGTTGGGAATTTTTACCTGTGTATTTTCAAAATGCAGCTTCACTGGACTCAAAATCCAGGATCTCCTACCCTACCTTTAAAGGTAGAATAACGCAACAGCGCCCCCGGCTTTAAAGGTAGAGATGCGGCAATGCTTTCCCGGCCTCAATGGGTTAAATGGAAAACATGACAATGGAGACCCAGGACTATTGAGCAGCTAGAATCCTAAATCAGACAAGAATAGGACGACATGCCTCTCCCAAAGATCCTGTAACAGGTCTCCTCAATTTCCAGATGTTTATGGACTATTGTTAAAAGTAGATGCTACACACTGGTAAATATTGACCTGTCTCAACTTTTTTGTTGGGCCAGATGCTTTCATATTTTTCATGCGATAGAAAAATGGATTAGGAATAAAAAATCTATTTCATTCTGATATGATTTACATGCTATACAGAAACCTAAGTCTTTTGGATTCAGAATTGCAAAATAGAATGCATTTGTGGTACTAGGCTTTGATGCATAGCATTGGAAATGAGATAGGCTACACATGATTTACCCAAGGGGCCAAATGTGTCACGTCCATGGGGTTTTAAGTTACCGGTAAGTTATTTCATGTTTTACCAAGTCATGTTCTTTGTTTTGTTTTCCCTTCGCCATGTTTTATTTTCCACAGTTTAGTCTCGTCACCCGGCTCAGCCGTGCCTTGTTTTGACTTTTGTTGATTTTGAAAATAAACCAAGTTTGCTTTTCACCTCTGAAGTCCGCATCCGTGTCCTGCCCCCCCTCCCCCCCTTTACTGACAGAAGGAATTCACCACTGATGGACGCAGCGGACTTCGAGGCATTATTAAAGCTGGTCGAGGATCTCTGTTGCTGCTTGGAGCAGGACAGCAGCTCTTGGCTGAAGTTGGAGGTGGCCAATGACATTTTGGATTCTTTTCTGGGAGAAGCAAGTTCTCCAGACATGGACTGAGGACTTGTCACGTGTCTGGGGGAAGGCGAGGAGTGTGCGGGGCGCTGCGATGCAGGACATTTTCGGCATGGAGCCAGAAAAGGTAACCACGCTGTACACATCCTCCCTCACTTCTCCAACATCACAGTCCACAGACCCACAGAACCCCAGTCCACAGAGCTAGCGCTCACAGAGCCCACAGAGCCCACAGAGCCCACAGAGCCCACAGAGCCCAGAGGGCCAGAGCCAAAGCTAGCGCCAGAGCCTAGAGAGCCCACAGAGCTAGAGCCCACAGCTTCGAGCCCCTCCCTCCCTCCCTCCCACCCACTTTTTGGGATGTCTGGGATCCATCCTTTGAAGGGGGGGCTCCCCCGTCGCCGGATGTCTGGCCGCCCGCCGGACAGTCTCCAGCTGCTCCTGCCTGTGTTTAAGTGAACAGTGTTTGTCTATGTTTGTCGCTTCTTTTTATGTAATAAACTATTTGAATATCATTAATCTGCCTGGAGTGCATTTTGAAAATTACCACGGACTCATGACATTGTCCGAATCTGACGGTATCCGACATGACAGCTGTTACGCACACAATTTATAGTGAAATAGTAACAACAAAGCCCTTATGGATGGAACCTGAGTGCCATCATCTTTTTTTTTTTTTTTTTTGTTAAATCCGAAATAAGCCCACATTCACCTGATCCTCCCCTCTGACTTTAGATTTGACCCTTAAATCATCCAGTATTAATTTAATATCATTCAAACAGCTTTGAAGAATAACAGGCAGAGAGAGAGGGAGACAGGCTTTAAAGCTGCAGTCTGCAATATTTGTTGTTGTCATATGTAAAGTCCTACTTTTTGGCATTTTAAGAGTTTACATGATCTATCAGAACGCTTGAAGTTGAAAACGGTGACCTCCGTAGTCGCAAAATGCAAGAAATGCTTATTTTTTAACCGAAAAATAAAAAGTTATTCAACTTCCTGTCCCGCCCCTTCAAAACACATGAGAACTCGTGCACGTAGACGTGCACGCCAGATGCGCCTACACGACTCCTCATTCATCAACTCACCTGTCATTTGCGATCATAGAAGACACAGTAAGTAGACTAGCCCGAAATGAAGTTCAATAGTCCAGATAAATAAGCGTGGGGACGAGCCTACCTTGTATCGCGCGTGCACAATCGGTGATTGACAGGCAGCAGAGCCCAGCTCGTAAACCTGATTGGTTACCTTTTACCGGTCCGGTCTGCAATTTTGTAAACAAACCTGCTGGCTTTGGAGGGACCTAGCGGGACATATAGGGGACCTAGAGAACTCTTTTTTTTTTTGTATTGGGGTATTTAATGTACTACTTTCAGAATCCCCGGACAGTTCCAGGCATTATGCTTGAAAAAGAGTTGCAGACTGCAGCTTTAACGCTTTTAAAGACTGTATCACATCTGCGCACATGTCTTAAAACATGTAAAATTCATGCACAGAAAGAAGGGACTCACCTATTGACTAACGCACATTTCCTTATATGAAAAGCCTTGCCGGAATGGTGGGAGGTTTGCTTGTCGGAATGGTGGGATGTCTGAATGGTAGGACGTTTGCTTGTCAGAATTGTGGGATGTCGAAATGGTAGGATGTCGGAATGGCGGGATGTAAGAATGGTGGGATGTCGGAATGGTAGGACATTTGCTTGTCGTAATGGTGGGATGTCAGAATGGTAGGATGTCGGAATGGCGGGATGTAAGAATGGTGGGATGTCGGAATGGTAGGACATTTGCTTGTCGTAATGGTGGGATGTCTGAATGGTAGGACGTTTGCTTGTCAGAATGGTGGGATGTCAGAATGGTAGGATGTCGGAATGGCGGGATGTAAGAATGGTGGGATATCTGAATGGTAGGACATTTGCTTGTCGTAATGGCGGGATGTCGGAATGGCGGGATGTCAGAATGGTAGGATGTCGGAATGGTGGGATGTCGGAATGGTGGGATATCTGAATGGTAGGACATTTGCTTGTCGTAATGGCGGGATGTCGGAATGGCGGGATGTCAGAATGGTAGGATGTCGGAATGGTGGGATGTCGGAATGGTGGGATATCTGAATGGTAGGACATTTGCTTGTCGTAATGGCGGGATGTCGTAATGGCGGGATGTCGGAATGGCGGGAGGTCGGAATGGGTGGTGCACCCTGTGCTGGTTGACAGGCATTCCCTCCCTCAAAGTTAGGCTTGCATGGATTAAGTATTGTCTGAAGTGTTCCCTCACTGACGCATTTTATACACCTTCATTTTTTTCATGGCGTGTTAGTAGTATTGACGCTTCTCATTTAAATGTTTTGTCTTTCAAATGATATTTCCACAAAAATTGCTTACCTTGTCGTGTCAGACTTGATCCAAACTCTGAGTACTCATGTTACTATGGTGATAGCCATTTTAAATAATCATTTTCTCCCACCCATGCTGATGCAAACACACTTAGCAATTTATATTTGCTTCACAAAATGACATGCTGTTTATGATTAATCTCAGTTTTACCTCTTCCATTGAAAATGCCACCTGATTATAGCGCTTCGTGACCTTGAGAATTGAGACTTTGCTCTGCAATTTTAGTGTCCTCTCACTCACAGCCATACGTAAAAAAAGGAAAAGGTTAAAAGGCATGAAAAGATTTACAATTCAGCTATCAAGCTTCTTATCAGACACAGAACTGTGTCAAATCAGTCACAGAGATAAAAGTCAGAGTCAGCCAGACTCTCTGCTGGAGGCAGAGACTCAGGAATAAATCCTCAGAGCAAGCGTTGTTGTTTCTGCATTCTCAGCTCCTCTATGCTGACCGAAGATGCAATGAAACTTTGCACTTGTGCATTTTACTATAAGGATAGCTGCTAAACAATATGAAAAGTACAAGAAATGTAATTTAAGATGGAGTAAATTCTCAAAGTAGAAGTACCATAAGTCTTTTGTCCAGTACTACTTAAACCTCTAGCTTTTCAATTCAGTTTATTTATATAGCGCTAAATTACAACAAACGTCACCTCAAGGCACATAAATAATATATTCCAATTCAAGCCAATTGGAGTTCAATTCATTGTAGCTTTTCAAATGCTAGAGCTCATATTATTCATTCCGAAGACAATGTTTCAGAATTCAGATTAGTTTAGTAAAAGTTTCAGGTGCTTCTACTTACAAGAAGATATTGAGAATATTTCTGAGAATATTTAATGTTTTATAAGAAAATCTTGAACCACCCTTCATTTTAGTTATTGCTTAGAAAACAGGGAAATATGTTTGGTGATTTATTGAAATATTGTTTAACTTAAATGGAAATTGTATGGAATTTTCACAATTCTAACAAGCTTAAAAGTCAATATTAAATCTGAGCACCTTTATTCTTCAACACAGCCTGAACACTCTTAAACAAGCTTTCTGTCATTCTTTGGGTATAGTTCTCCAGGCTTCTTGAAGGACATCCTTAAGCTCTTCTTTCGGTGTTGGCTGCCTTTTGTTCCGTTTTCTGTCAAGATGATCCCACACTACTTCAATAATGTTGAGGTCCGGGCTCTGGGGAGGATTCATCCCTCCATCAGACCTGTTGCTACTGATTTTCAGTCCACTTCTTGTATCATCTGGCATACCTAAGCCTTTTCTCACTGTTTCCCTTCCTTAAGAACGGCTTCTTGACAGCCACCCTTCCATGGAGACCATTTATGTTGAGGCCCAGGCCAACAGTAAATGGATCAGCTGAAGGTCCAGATGTATCTCTCAGGTCCTGTGTCAGGTCTTTGCTGGATTTTTCCTCTTTCTGAAGGACATCCCTTACAGACACTGTTCATCTGCTGTAGATGGTTTTTTTCGACCTGCCACTTCTTCCTTTGGCCTCCACTTATCCAGTTCCCTTGATTTTTTTACGAGCACACTTCTCACCACGTTGAGATATGCCAAGTTTAGAGCTAATACTTATTTGGGAATCCACTTGTTAATGCAAAAGTATAATTGTGTCTGTCAAACTGTGTTATATTTGGCAGCGAGCAATAAAGCATTTAAAATGGGCTATTTTCTGAGCAGACACAACACGGGTTCTTTTCTGGAGTGATTCAGAGGTCATACTTAAAACAAACAGACAAAAAGTACATTCCTCTGAAAATGGTCAGGTCCAAGGATTGAAAATAAGTGAAAAAGCAGCCGATGTCCGAGTAAGACGTTTCAGAGACCTTCAGAAAACCTGGATAACTTTTTCTCAGCACCCCTTTAATAAATTCTATCACAGCTTATTGATACCAATGCACCAAAAACTATAGTTTAGACGTTTCCCACAGCACTTAAAGGCAACACCCGTCACCTCAGTGGGAGGAGACGTGCACGCAGTAAAACTCCGGTGCACGCCATCGGTGTTTTTATCACTAAAGAGTTGTACGCTGGTCCGGAGCTTCGAAGGCAGACAGCACGTACAGCGGGAAACTAAATTCAGCTTCGCCTCTACAGAAACTGGTCAGCAGGATTTCACTTTGTCCAACATTCAACAGCGCCAAAATGCCGTCTCTGCGACACTCCTACACGTTGACAGTACTGGAGGAACCGGCTGCGTCCCCCCTGGACAAGCCGGAGCTGCGGCGCAAAAGCCAGTCGCTGTCCCGGTCCATGCTGGTGTCCAAGTTCATGGGTCTGATCATCAACCCGGCCAAGGTGAGTCCAGAACCGCTGCACTCCTGCCTCTGCCCCCCAACCCCCCGCCCCTCTCATCTTTCTTAAAAAGACTACAAAAACATACACAAACAAGCTACATTTCACTTAAAAATGTAATGATGTTGTTTATATATACCAACAATCCAGAAAATATTTTGGCTGAAAGTTTGATCTGTTTGTGTAAAATTTAGTTCAGGAAATCAGCAGTGACAAATACTGTAGAAACACCACAGGGATGCTCGAGGAGATCTAAGTGGCCTTCACTAGTGTCTACACTGTGTGTCACATAGTGTGTCACATAGTGTGTCTCTACACTGTGTGTAGTCTCTGTGAAATTATGTAGACAGGTTAGAGGAGAATTTTGCAGGGAAAATCCACTGCGTGAAATAAACAGTAAAATCCCAGTGATCACTAAAGGTAAAGCAAGGTTTGTGGAGGGTTGAAGATAACCCTTAGGCTCAATAATGCAGAACTTCTAGGTGCACGCACGCATGCGCACACAGCACACAGGACCACAGTTCAGGGGGGGTTAACACCAGCAGATGCCTGCATCAAGCGAACAATTCAAGTGTGGTGTTTGTTGCATAATAGGAAGGAGAGCTGCTGATAAGGAATGTCCCCGTGGAAGTACATCTTATCACAGGACATTCCGTTTCACACGGATCTGCCCACAGTCAGCACATATTTGCGTCCATGTGGGTTCGAGTTGTTAGCCCGAGGTCACAGGTTTACACCCCCGCACTCCGAGGCCTGAGGCCCAGTGCACATTTAATTCACAGGCTTTTAAAAAAATTTTTTTACAGCATTTAAACTTGCAAGTAACTTAGTTTTAACTTAATCTCCACCTCTGCTGAAGGGATTATCATGAAGTTTAGTGAGAGGATCAGTCCTAGTTTCTTTGGTGATCCTGTGAGCCTCCAAGAAGCTCCTTCTAATGAATTGGACAGTTTTAATGATTTTCCATGTTGATGTTGTGAAGCTGCTTCTTTTACTTCAAAAAGAGCCACTCAACCCAATATATCAAGCTTTCTATCATTCGAAAAGTATATTCACTAATCTTACTTTGTATCTCTTAGTACCCTCAGATTAGAAACATCAAGCTTATGAATGTTAATCCGATCAGTACAGTATTTCCACAAGTGTGTTCTGTTCTGGACTTTTCTCAGCCCTGCTGTTTTCACACACAGTTCATACTGTGTGGTAGGGAGTGGCAGAGCTGGCATTCCTCGCCACGTTACTCTGCCTTGAGTGGGCATCCATCGCAGGTTCAGGACATTACATTCTGTGGCTCTTTGAAGTCCTGCCAACCAGTGGAGAGCGTTCTTGTTCAGAGTGCAGAGATTACCTGAACGCATTGCTTCCTCGGCTTTTGGACGTGTCTTTCTAAATCAGAGGGCGCCTGCTGAGTGTGCCAAGCCCCGCTGGTCAGTGCTGCAGCGGGCTGGGACTCGCACCATATGGTCGCCTTTAAATACTGCAGAGAAGAAGAGAGAAAAATACAAAAAAAAGAATCTGTCAGATTCCTTCTGCATGTGTATGTCACAGTTCTGTTTTATAAGGGGTTTGAAAAATTCTGGTGCATCATGAGGCACTAAAAGGACGTGTGGTGAAAACCACACGTAAAGATAAACTGCAACCAAGTGAAAGACAACGAGCTAAAGTGCGAAAACAGAGCTGATGTGTGGTTCCTCAGTTCCCAGTTTGGGCGTGCACATATTTATGCTTCCATCAGTGAGTTGCTGCCTAGACGCTGTTGCCTCCACATGGAGCTCCTCCACCGTCAGCAGAGGCGTTGGTGCATGTCAGTGCTGAGTCGCTCCGACTCATCATGTTACTCTGTTCTTACTACGCTCAGGACAGGCCACAGGTGACAAGCCTGTTAACCCTCACAGGCATGTCATAATTACAGAAATATTCATGAATTAGACTTTATTTTTGTAGTTGTGTAAAAGGAATCTTTAGTGACTGTGTTGATTTGTCAGTGATGTTTTTGGTTGCTCCTGCTGTCATCAACCATCAGGTCTGAGGAATGATTAGAAAAACTATTTTAGTTCATTTTACTAATTAATTGATTTTAAGTTCCTGCGAGAATCCAACAAGATCTTAAAAATATGACTCAAATCCAGCTTTTTCAGTTGCATTTGAGGTTTTGACTGCAGGTGGCCTAATAGTCTTTAAGATTTTACAGCTGATTTGACTAGTTTGATGTCTTTTCCACCAGTTAATATATTAACTTTCTTTCTAACCATAATGATGATGATGGTTCAGTTTAAAGCAGCCATAGACGCAGTGATTAAGTGTTGTGGATTACGTTCATACATCTTGAATAAAAGAGTATAGAAGTGACTATATTTCAGTGTGAAGCAGTCCACGTTTAAACGGGTTATCCTAACTGACTGTCTCATGTCGCGGCTTTTAAGAAGTTAATTTAATTATTATTATTTTTTTTAAATCAAGAATACTGGCCCATGTGAGTTAAACTGTGATGAAAACAGAAGAGACACTTGTTGTGGAACTTTGTGGGCATACTCTCTATTCAGAATTAAGAAAAGTAACTGTCAGCACATGTGCAGTAGCTTTTTGACCCTTGCTACTCCAAACCACAGATGATTAACGCTACACCAGCAGAGACATCAGAATTGAGCCAAACTGAGCCGGTTGATTTGTGAGTTAAGCGCTGATGTGAAACTTCACACTTTCAACTCCACGTTGTGTTCCACAGATTCATAGCGGAATTTATCACTTAGGCCTCTCTCACATGCTGGTGTGATGTCACAGCCATGTGAGCGGTGCTATTTCTTCAAGGCATTCGGATCAGCAGCTGAGATCACAGCAGATCCATGCCAACATTGTGATGGTCACACTGAGCAGAATGCATTAGATAAATGCCAAGCAGTCCTGTGAGGCTTATTCATGCTTGAGGAATGTGCTGCTGCTGTAAAGTAGTTTCATCACTGCGGGCAAACTAGCAGCATGTTTCTCTTCAGTTTTGATTGTAATTTAAGAGAATATGTTGTCATAGTGTCCCTTTAATTCCATAGATGAATAGAAAACACCAAATAAGGTTGCTTTAAGTTGTCCAACAAAGAAAAAATATATAATCCACGTCAGTCGTCCTGGTTTGTGGCTCGCCCCAGGCTTTACACCTTTTGTCATTAAAGTTGCCAAAGAGTCAACATAAAATAATTTGTGTTTGCTTATACTATTTCCTGAACTCTTTAAAACCTATAAAACTGTCTTCCTTTTATCTTAAACAGAACAAGAGTCCTCAGGGCTTGGTGGGTTTGAGGAACCTGGGAAACACGGTAAGTGTCACCTTGTGCTCAACAAACGTGTTCTCATGTTCTCCTGAATCCTCTCTAATTTTTGTGTTTTTGTTTCCAGTGTTTCATGAACTCCATCCTACAATGTCTGAGTAACACCACAGAGCTGAGAGATTACTGTCTGAAGAACATCCATTGCACAGACCTACAAAATGACAGCAGGACCAACTCTGCTCTCATGGAAGGTATGGCGAGCCCCTGACCTACTAAACCACATGTCAGCAGGCTGATGACGAACATTGTAGACCTGTCGAGGACTCTGTCAAAGTGTTAAGCCACTTTACGGATCAGCAGTAGGTCGCACATTGTCACATTTTCAGTACTTTCACAAACTCCGGTCTTTGTTCTGTTACCTAACCAAGTCCATCCGGCTGAGGTTGGACCTCATAACTCCCCCATAATTCATCACAGAAAACGCAGCTTTTGATTGGTTGCGCCCTAATCTCACAGCTCACTGTTTGCGCAAGAACAACTGTAAACATTTGTCATACTTCTACACAAAAGCTGCAGACTTGGTTTAGTTTGCTAGACATTTTTTGTTGTTGCTGGGACGTTGCCGGCAGCTCCTTTGGGTGGTGTTGTGGCTTTTCCGACACATCTTTGGGATGCTCTGGCATCTGGGGAGTTTGCCTCTGAATCGGTTTCTTCTCAGCAGTTTTTGCAACACAAGGAGGTATAGTCCTGCTGAGGGAGGCTGCTACCGTGGGCTGGTACATGTTAAAGTATCGTCCACGTTTTAGGACTCGAGGTTTACAAGAAGAACATAGCCTTTAACCACGGTGACCAGTGTTACCTAACAGTGGACTTGGAGTTGTGGCTGATGTGTAAGTCTTTTAATGAATGTCTTTTTTTTTTCTCGCGCTTTTTGTTTCCTTTTTCACTGCTTCAGAGTTCGCAAAGCTGACTCAGAGTCTGTGGACGTCTGTGAACAACGATTCCATCAGTCCCTCTGATTTTAGAAGTCAGATCCAGAGATTCGCTCCAAAATTTGTTGGCTGCAAGTAAGTTTCTCTCCCGCTTAATGTATTTAACAAATGATTGGTCAGATTTGGAGATGAGTAAATATTTCTTTCTCTGCAGTCAGCAGGATGCTCAGGAGTTTCTGCGCTTCTTGTTGGACGGCCTCCATAATGAAGTGAACAGAGTGACAATCCGCCCCAGGGTGTCCGTGGAGGACTTTGACCACCTCACGTAAGTCAGCACATCAGACGCTTCTCACTTCTGTCGCCAGTTAGTCATTTATAACATGACATGACTCTGACACGTCTCACTGCTCATAAAGGCCCTTTGCATGCACAAGATATACTATATGATTCTTTATAATTACACAGTAGTTATTATAGCCACAATGATGACAGATTTATTTGAACAACTCCCAATCCTGTCATTACCCGGACCTCAAAACCTTTTAGTCATTTGCTTTGGAAGTAAATAAAGTTTAATTTGCAGGGATGTTGAAAAAGGCAGCCGGATGTGGAATATGTACTTGGAGAGGGAGGACAGCAAAGTTGTGGGTAAGTGACTTTTGTGCCACAGTATAGTTGGATAATTGACTTAAACCTGCCTTTAAAAATTTCTAGTATATTCATTGATTGGTGTCATTTCCATCCTGCCTGCAGACCTCTTTGTGGGGCAGCTGAAAAGCTGTCTGACCTGCACCGCCTGTGGCTTTAGCTCAACTATGTTTGATCCATTTTGGGACCTTTCAATACCTATTGCACAGGTCAGAACACACACACACACAAAAAACACTCTTACTTTATATTCTGTCAAACTGGGTGCATGCACTTGTGATTTCTTCTCTATAGTCCACATACAGTACACCACATACAAAAAGATTGTGGAGATTTTAATGGAAATTATATTTTAGACCAGTTTTGAACCAGTTGTCCGACTGTAATTTTGTGTTAGGTGAAGTTAAAGGTGTGTTCAAAATTCCAGGTAAATAACAGGAGTGTGATGAACGTGTTTTCTGAGTGGATGTTTCTGTGCCCCCGCAGAAGAACTCAAGTGAAATAACTCTCAAGGACTGCTTGAAACTCTTTACAAAAGAAGATGTGTTGGATGGAGAAGAGAGACCAGTAAGAGACCTCGCATAACTATGAAAACATTTCTCATTCCTGTGTAAAGATGATATAATACGTGGAAATGCAGCAGCATCTCACTGCCTACACTGTTTCTCTCTCAGACATGTGACAGATGCAGAGCCAGACGAAAATGCACCAAGAGGTTCAGCATCCAGAAGTTTCCTCAGATTCTTGTACTCCGTATCCTTTCCCTCACTCTTTTGCCGCATTCTGATGTATTTGAACTATATATTTTTATGTTATTGCTCAAGTGAAAGCTGAACTGCAGAATAAATAAGAATGATATGAGGCTGTCAGAAAAATTCTCTATTCAAAATTAGGCTCAGAGTGGCTGGAGACAATTAACACATTTATTCTTGCAGCAAGGAGACATGTCCGCACAACATATCAGGAAGCTGGGCCAGAGTTGTCGGAGTTCAAAAAATGAAACTATCGCTATTTATATTGTGTTTACTAGCCACACAATGTTATGAGAACTAAAAGATAGAAGGAAGCCTCCCTTCCCCACATCGTACAGCTTTTCCTCATAGTATAACTCTGCTATGATTTAATAACATGATTTTTCTAACGGAGACAAAACATGATGCCTACATGGCACACGAAAGTAACCTGGAAAGCATAATTTGACCTCCAAGCAATGTTTTAGAAAAAGTTAGTCATCTCATTAAAGTACATGTGAAGTATGATCTCATTTATTATTCCTCACACACAGTACAGTCATCTCATTTTGAACCAGTTTATGGTCCTTTACTCAGCTTTTTCCTCAGACCTGAAGCGCTTCTCTGACTCAAACGTCCGAGCCAGCAAACTCTCCACTTTTGTCAACTTTCCTCTCAAAGATCTGGACCTGCGGGAGTTTGCCGCAGAGGGCAGCGGTGAGTATCTGCCAGAGGAAGGGCGGCTGTGTTGAAGCGAGAGCTTCACCAGTGTTGAATGACAGTCGTGTTGTCTCTTCCCGCAGAGCGCCCTGTGTATAACCTGTATGCTGTATCCAACCACACTGGAAACACCCTGGGAGGCCATTACACAGCCTACTGCAGGAACCCGGCACTGGGGGAGTGGTACAGCTACAATGACTCAAGGTATCGAGTCTCACGTCATTGAGTTACTTTATGTATCATCTTATCAGATTGGCAGAAAGCTGTGCAGCCTGATTTTGCTGTATGTACCTGCTGTCCAATGAAAATGAGCTTGTTCTGGCCGTGGACCAGTGCGTTAGGTCTTTGGCACTTTGAATTATATGAACAGACTGGCTGTAGTTGTAAGATTATAAACCTGGCGCCATGTCTATGGTTGGACCCGTATTTATTGAGAGATTTATGTAAATACTTACAGATGTGTTCATTGACAACATTTCACTATGTGCTCTGTGCAGGGTGAGCCCCATTTCCTCCAGCCAGGTTCGCAGCAGCAACGCCTACGTCCTGTTCTACGAGCTGGCCGCCCCGTCACACAGCAAATATCAGATATGTCGGCTGTAGACAAGGTGAAGGGACCAAAAGAAAAGTGCACTTGACTGAGGCTAAACATGGACGCTGGCTACAGGGAGACAGCTCCACCAAGTGAAGAGTCCTGCCATTAAAAACTGTGAATATGAGACAGAGAGGTGGAGCTGGAGGAAAAGCTTCATCTGACCTTCATCTTGGAGATATGAAAAAGTGGAAGGTGGAGTAATGTAGTATTATTGGGAGAAGAATGGAAATTCAGTCTCTGGCACAGCAGAGTGACAACTTTGCTGTCTGCAGTGGTGAACTCAGAAAAAAAGACATTTTTTTGGTCTTCCTTGGACCTGAATGTATACCTTCTCTTGTCAGTTGAGTGTATTTATCTCTGAATATAGATTAATAACCTTAAGAACATTAGTGTGTGAGCACCTGCCTTGAACATGAACTGCAGTTTATAATTTATTCTATTTAATATGATGTCAGCACTCAGGGGTGCATTCTGTATGTGTAATTTAACAAAGCTTTTTTGCTCCACCACGTTTTATGTAAAAGAAAATTTATTTTTGTACAGTATTTATGAACAGTGCACTGAGTGTACTGTGGAAAGTAAATACCAAAGCAGCTGTGTGACTGTATCTATACTTCCTGCAAATAGGATGTTCCTGACTTTACATTTAATTAATTTCACAGTCAATAAATCGTACATGTATTACTTTCACTGTGTCATGTGTTTGTTTTTATTTAACCACAATTTGTCCAGCCAGGCAAGTGAAGCTTAAAAAATTTATTTTAATTTTTTTTATTGCATGCTGTTAACCATTCAACCTGAGACCTGATACAGTAGCACAGAGATGATAGAACACAATCAGAATTTATTGCATTATCAAGACTTTTTGGAGTGCAATAAATTTAGTTACATCTGAACAAACCACAAGACTTATGGAATAATGTCCTTTTGACAGACCAGACCAAAGTGAAGAAGTTTGGTCACAATGCACAGCAACACGTTTGGAGAAAACCAAACACAGCATATCAGCACAAACACCTCATACTAACTGTCAAGTACAGTGGTAGAGGGCTTGTTCTGCAGCCACAGGACCTGGACACCTTGCAGTCATTGAGTCCACCATGAACTCCTCTGTATACCAAAGTATTCTAGAGTCAAATATGAGGCCATCTGTCTGACAGCTAAAGCTTGGCTAAACTGGGTCATCAACAGGACAATGATCCCAAACACAGCAGCAAATCTACAACAGAAAGTCAAAGCATCAAGGTGTTGAAATGGTCAAAGTCCAGACCACAACCTGACTGAAATGCTTTTAAAAAATGTGGGAGACATTTTTGTCCAGGATTTGAGACATAAATGTGATTTGTAGCTCTCTGTTGCTCACTCAATCTACTATAAATATTTTTGGATTTTAGTTTTTTGATTCACTCTACCAGTGGCGTGCAGAGACTTTTTTAAGGGCAAGCGCAGAAAGAAAGAAAGAAAGGGCACATATAGTGTGTCCTCACCATTGTAGAGGGAACTTTAGTACGCGTTTTGGCTTCCAAGAGGGCACTTTTGCGTGCATTATGGCTACGAGGGCACTTGAGGGCAGTTTAGCACACGTTTTGGCTCCCAAGAGGGCCCTTCTGGGACAGTTTAGCACACGTTTTGGCTCCCAAGGGGGCACTTTAGTACACGTTTTTGCTTCCAAGGGGGCACTTTAGCGCACGTTTTGGCTCCCAAGAGGGCACTTTAGCGCATTTTCGCTCCCAAGAGGACACTTGTGGGCAGTTTAGCACACATTTTGGCCCCCAAGAGGGCACTTTAACACACGTTTTGGCTCCCAAGAGGGCAGTTTAGCACACGTTTTGGCTCCCGAGAGGTCACTTTTGCGTGCATTTTGGCTACCAAGAGGGCACTTGAGGGCACTTTAGCACGCATTTTGGCTCCCAAGAGGGCACTTCTAGGACAGTTTAGCACACGTTTTGGCTCCCAAGGCGGCACTTTAGTACACATTTTTGCTTCCAAGGGGGCACTTTAGTACACATTTTTGCTTCCAAGGGGGCACTTTAGCCCACGTTTTGGCTCCCAAGAGGGCACTTTAGCGCATTTTGGCTCCCAAGAGGGCACTTCTGGGACAGTTTAGCACACGTTTTGGCTCCCAAGAGGGCACTTCTGGGACAGTTTAGCACACGTTTTGGCTCCCAAGGGGGCACTTTAGTACACATTTTTGCTTCCAAGGGGGCAGTTTAGCACACGTTTTGGCCCCCGAGAGGGCACTTTAACACATGTTTTGGCTCCCAAGAGGGCAGTTTAGTATGCGTTTTTCAACAATTGGGCCACAAAGCCTTCATTGGAGGTTTTACTTACCTAATTCTAAGGCTACGGCTACACGAAAACGAAACGAGGTTTTTTTTGAAAACGGGTACGAAAATTCTTGCGACCACACGGAAACGCGCTGCTGGTCCAGACGAAAACGATGAAACGATGCAGTACACACGCCACTGTGTCACGCCACGCTGTGAGACAATAGAGAAGTGTTAAAATTGGCTCACAGCGTCAACGTGTGACTGACGCAAAAACGTTTTAGCTGTAACAATGGAAACGAAACGAGGCCGTTTTCAAACTTTCCCACTCTGGAACCCGTTTTCAAAAACTATCGTTTTGGGGTAGTGGGAACGCCGGCTCCGTGTGGCCGCGACAGCGAAACGATAAGACAATTTTCTTTTTTTTCATGGCCTTATATGGAAACCCAAAGAGGATAAAACCTATGTCCTTTTTCACATGACTGCATAATAAGTGACATTGTGTTACACTTATTTGTGCAGCTTTACATGAGGCATTGGACATGTGTAGGGTATAGAAAAATCTGAAATTTCTTATTTCTTTTTTTAATATCATTTAATTCCTCTGTAGTTACTAATAATTAGAGCTCAAGGAATACTCTACCTGTGGTGGATAAAATTACATCACTAACACATGACACAGGACCACATGACAGGTTATCACCACTAGAGGTTGCTGTGAACACTGTTTTGATGACATTTTGTAGATTCATGTGAAGATGGCTCAAACTTTAAAGACCAATGCTCATATTTTGTTGTTCATAATTTAGCATTAACTGATTTCCAAACCTGTTCAACAGTGTTTAGTTTCCATGTCAGTGTCTTTAACCTCTGAAACTAAACCATCGAGGGACACAAACTCCTTTGAAAAGGATTATATGCTGTGGAATTATTCTGTTTTATGTGAAGAATAATGCTCAGAAATGTTTGATCAAAAGGGTTAGTTGCTTCTCTGAGTTAGCTCTTTGTGCATCAGTCAATGAGTGTGTGTGCATGATTAGGTTTCTGGGGCTCGGGCAGACGATCTGTTTGTGACAAGTGAGTGGAAAAGATAAAGTTATCAGACCAGGGCCAAGTTCTGTTGTTGCTGTAACACTAACTGTGTTCTGCCACAACATGATAGTTTAGATACCTTCAGTCTGTGGGATCAGAGGCATGTAAGCCTGCAACATCTATCACGTAATCATACATTACACCTGGTCCAAATGAAAAGCTGAAAATGGTGCAGTCTTATTGTAGAACTTACAGCGGTGTGGGAATCCTTTTAGGATCTTAACTGTCTTATCTAAAAATAAAAAAAATACATGGCTCGATCAAATTCTGAGCTTCACAAAATTGTATGTCAGAAAAAGAGGTTGGAAAAGTAGTCCATTTGATCCCAAAGAAGTGCATAGTAACTTCTAACTAACCAAAGGCGTCCTCATACTGGCTAATGTTAATGTTCATGAATCCACCTTGGGCATGTGAGAGGGCTCATAAAGAAACATGTTTGGTGGGTGGAAAAATTCCTCCAACAGAAGAACTTTGAAATAAATCTGGCCTGAAATTCCTCCAAGCTGATGTGCAGGAACAATCAACAGGTACCAGAGACATTTATTTGTTACTTAAATTTCCTTGGTCTACTTTTAGGACATATGTACCTCTACTTCTATAGTTTACTATCAGCTCTGGTTGAAATATCCCTGGAGTCATTAATTAGATACTTGATATAAATGTATTCATTGTCCTCAGAGGCCTTCTTCCTCTGCTCATCCTTTAACTTATCCTCTATTGCCACCGAGAGCTCAATGTTTGCTGTAAAATCCTACATACAGCACATTCCCCTCCCCCATCATACACACACCAGGGCACACAGTCCCTTCAGCTCCCATGGACACCATATGGGCTGATCACACAGCTCAGAGTATCAGCAGTGTTTTGCCTGCATGTGTGACCGGGCTCTTTTCGGTATTGTAACCAAGCACTCCTGGTGTTGACACTTCCATAACTAATGATCATACCATAAAACCATGGTGGCCTTGTGGGTTGAAGTCCACTTTAAAGTGATAGCAAAAGAGTTTGGTCACCAAAATCATGTCTTAAGCATATAAGTAACAGTGTTGGAGAGTGGTGTTTTTGTCTGATTTTTGAGTAAAACATTTTTTTTAAAGTTACAGTATTAGATCTGATTATATGTTTATTCACCTGTAAATAAATTAGATTTTCAATTCCCTTTTCTTTATTTTTTCAATCTCCACCCAAAATTTTAAACCCTTTTATTTTCTTCATTTGAATCGTATTTTACAAATCCTCTCCTTTGGGTTTGTGTCAGCTATTACAAAGTTACTTTGTAGCGCCTCTGTTGCTAGCTGATGAATCATTACAAACAATAATTTACAGATCCCATAAATGAGTCTTTCCATGTTGAAAATTAGCTGTGGCTATCAGCACTGGAATTTGTGTATTCACCTTCAATTGCTTCTCAACTCTAAGGATAAAACCTGTGACCACATGTGATATCTCAGAGAGATAAAACTTAGGTCTGCATTGGGATGAACTTATCTAAAACAGCTCAAATATAATAATATGTCTCATTTGAATTAGACAGTTGTTTACTTTGTCACTATAATGGTGGCTTGTCAGCGCATCCTGCTGCTGATTAGCTGTGACTCAAAATTTAATCCCAAAAAATTATCAAAACGAGACAGCAAAGATTAATAAAAGCCTGGAAAAGCACAAAGACCTTCTAAATCTTTGCAAAAGTAACGAGAAAGCGATCCAACAAGTATGACACCCCTGCTGACAGAGCATCTGAAGTTAATCAGTCAGGTCTGACCACAAAAGGTGAAATAATCGCAATACAAATTCAGGTTTTTTCTTCTTTTTTTTTGCCAATAGCACATATAGCATATTTTGATGATGTACACTAGTACAGTGTCTGACAAAATGCATTCATTTCAATTACCTAACCTTAACCAAGTAGTTTATAATTAGCAAAATGTAAATGGAAATAGCAACTGAAGGCAAAACTAATATTCCTAAGTAAAATGAATTGAAAGCCTTAGACATGCCGTGGGGACCATATCTGATACATTCATTTCTGAGACCTGTTGCGTCCCCTTATGGTAAAATATGTACATGTACAATCTGATGCTTGTCTTCTGCCCCCTTTTGAAATACAAAAATTCTGATATATCACACGGTACAATCCAAAATGGCTGAATCACATTAGCCCACAGCTGGTTGTGCCAAGGAGAAGCATATTGCTATTTTGAAGACTTTATGTTGAGATTTTCTTTTCCATATTTACTGATATTTCAATGAGTGCTTACGCTGTTGAAGCAACTCATAATTACTCAGAAATAGTTCAAATCTGCAGAAAATGTTTGTATGAAATTTGACCCAAACAAAAAAAAAACATATAGGCAAGTTTATTTGTATAGCACAATTCAACAACAAGGTGGTTCAAAGTGGATTAGAGATACATTAAAACAGTAGAAATAAAAAGCATGATTTAAATTTTAAACAAAAAAGAAAGAAATAAGAACAATAGATAAAATCAGTGGTTAAAATGTGATTAAGTTTTGAAACACAAGCTTCAGATTTGGAGCTTTATTTTTTTATATATATATGCAAATTATTTTTGTTTATCTATTTATTCTTTAAGATTTTCTGTCCATTATTTATTGAGTCAGGCATTATAGGGTTAGGATAGGATTCAATCTTGATTTTCCTTCTTGACAGATCAGGCGTGTGGTACCACCCCCCCACTGCCCTGACTCATCCCAATGACTTTTTCACCAATTTGATTTCACAGTCGCCATGTGACTATTTCACGAAACGTTGTGACGCGATGTTATTTTCACAAATCAAAGGTTTAAATGAACGTGACCTTACCGTGTTTTGCTGTGAACTGAGTTGGACTAACAAGACCATGACTTCGAAGCAGTCACTGGTGAGATGTGGTTGAAAGCTCACAAAGTAATATCTCAAGAGCATTTTCTCAAATATTTCCAGTCATAAGATTTTTTTTGGTACCAGTAGCTCTTCACCGTAGCTCTTTCCACACCTTATGATTTATGCCTTACAGGAAGATGATTTGTTCTTCCTGACTGATGTTCAACAAACACGCAATAAAGAACGAGCCACAATAACCTAATAAAACCCTTTCGGAAGAATGAAGACCTGTCCTTCGTTCTCAGTCTTAGCGAACACTAAATTAAAGCTCTGGGTCAAGATCAATTGCATTCAAACGTAGATGGAAAGTGTATCTGATATGTGAAGGAAACACAAATTAAATATCTCCTTTGGTCTCTTTTTCATGACCACACAACCTTATTTTACAGTATGCTCATTAAACTCATAAAATGAATCACCAACCTAGAAATACGGGGATGTACCATCTGGACTTTATTCCGACAAAGATAAAAGATAATAAAACAAGTCACTAGAAAATGATTTATAGAAAGGTGGAAAATAGTTATTTATTAAATATGTTTATTAAATACATGAGATGATTTCTGAAAAGTACAAGGTTTAGGTTCAGAGGCTGATTTAACAAAGGAAAGTAATTATTTGCATCTTAGTTTACTTACAAAGCTATTTTTTTTAATGAAAGATGAGATAAAGCAGAAACAGCATTCATTCAAAAAACTACTTTGTGCAAAATCTGCCTAATTGTTGTTAAATTGGACCTACCCGACCAACTAAATTAAAAATGGACATTCCAAGAATTTTATAAATCTATAAACACAAGAAACATGAAAATATAAAACATAATATATGTTACATTAGAAAATGTTTTGATCAACTTACAATCATCTTCTGACTTTCAGTCAGACAATTAGCACAGAAAAGGGGATTTTTATGTCTTCCTCTTGGCCCATCATGATAATTTTGCATACAGGTATTTGCTCATATCTGGGCCTTTCAGACAAAATTACTTTTTCTCTGTCCAGGTACAGTAACTGAACCAGAATAAAGTTGGACATGGTGATCATACATTTTTCAGCTTACAATATTTTACCATTAAGGTCCTCATTAGGTGCTGCTCTCAGATCTTGTTGGTGTACTTCAGCAGGCCAAAGACACCACCACCTGAAATAAACACAAATATATATTTTTTATATTAACAAGTATGAAGCAACTAAAGTGTGCATTCATTTCAATGCTTGATGAAAGAACTTATATTTCTATGCTCCGTGTTCCTCTTTTTTAGATAAATGTTATTATCAATACCACATCTTAGTCTCTTCGAAGTGTAAACACAATAACATCACAAATGTGTAAGTTAGTTTAAGAGTGTGATGTTGACACAAAAATGAAAATGGTTGCGGTCTGAGCCACTACTACCATGGAGAAGATGGCAGAAGTAAGGAGACCAATCTTGTATGCATTTTAGTCATACGGTGCATAAACATAGAACATTTCCTAGCATGTTTGTTGTCATTCGTGTTGTGGCTGATGTCTTTAGCTTCCATGTGAGTTCTTCACCACAAGCAGAAGCACCAGTAGACGAGTCAAAGTCACGAGTCAATGTCATGCAATAGCAGCAGTAAACTTCATCTGCTGCCTCAAAATACTGTCTCACATTTGTGATTTTCACTTCAAAAGTCAATTCTTTTCATTCAGAATCTTTACATAATCTTCACAAAGCTGACTTTTTTTCTTTGAACTCATAAATGCATTCATTCAGAGGCTGAGGACATATAATGGGACAGCATCATTTAAGATTCACTGCATCCTTGTTAATGTATAACCGGACATACTGAGGAGATGGAAAACTGAGTTCTTACGCAATGTTTGTCTATTGTACTCACCGATCGCAGCCACCCCGGCAATAGTGCCGATGGAAATGCCTGCTATCGCTCCTGGTGAAAGCCCATTGGATGAAGCTTCTGGGGTTGCTTCGGGAGTTTGGGCTGTTGCTACACTGGTTTGGGCTGTTGCTACACTGGTTTGGGTTGCACTGGAACCAGTTGAGGGTATTGTTGATTCATCTGTTTGGGCTGTAACGGGTTCACTTGATGTTACAGGATTGGGTGTTGGATTTGCCGTGAAGGCTGTAGAGGGCTCCTCGGAGGTCTGTGCTCCACAAAGAATTACTGTATGAGCAAAGACAAAATCACAGAAAAGGGTTAAAGCATGCAGAGCTGTGAAAATCCTCACTGTATGAAAACACTTTTATATTTCACAAGGCACTGCTAAGCAATTATTTTGTTTTTTGTTTGTTGTACTTATGTGGCAATTTAAGGTTCAAAAGTAAAGATAACTGTTTAATTCTCTCACTATATATATGTATTTTCATATAAATGTAACTATGAGCACCGTTTTATCAAACAGCTTCAACATCTTAATCTATGACCTCTATTAACCTCACAAGCCATCAAATGCTCCAAACTGTCACTCTTCTTTCTTTCTTCACTTTTCTTAAAATATAAGATCAATACATTTTTACAGTCTGTAAATTCTATGGGTTAGCCTCCTGTTAAAGTCAAAGATTACGGAAGTGAAGCACAGCTCTTTTTTTTCCCTTTCTTTGATGGTGTGAAAAGTTTCTGAAACCTTTAAAAATGTCATAACTGGACTCAAAAGTTGTTTAACATAACCCACAAATTACAATTAAGTTGTTGTGATATTGTTAAGGAGTACATGTCAACTGTTTCTCAGCTCTTTCATCGGATGTATTTTTTTCAGTTAATGGCACAGGACACACTTTCACTTTAGATAAATTCAAGGGCAACTTAATTCAAAACTTCTGCAAGAAAAAAATATTTTGCACATTTGAACATTTTCTCAAAAGTTAGAAGCTCTCCTACACAAAAATTTACAACAACTTTCTGATGAGTTATAAAGCTTGTTTGACTGAAATGTTGTTGAGGTTTACTTTATTAACACTTTACAAATCAACAATAAGTCTAATTTTGGTAGCAGTATTTTTACCTGTGCCAAGAAGGCAAAGTGACGCAACAAGGAGATTCATCTGCATTTTCCCAGAGTAACAGTGCCACAAAATCAGGGTCTGAAAAGAGTCTCTTCTCTGCTGCTGACAACACAAAAGAACAAATTATCTACAATCTGTTTATTAATGAACAAGCAGACATTTAACAAAGGTAATGGGTTTGTTAAATTTCCTTGGTGAAAAACTGGGAAATTAATGTTTCACGTGCAAATTATATAGAAAGCAGATTTGGATTCTAGCAAAACTTTATTCCGTGACTAGAGTTCTTGCCACCGGCCAGGCGTAAGTTGCATCACATCAAAAAGATGTGTAGTTACAATCTTTGTCATTACTAATTTTTTAATACCAAAAGTAAACACTGAAAAGAGATGATCAGAACAGTCATGATAACAGTTACCAGCACAGAACCCGAAACGGGCCAGATTTATTTGAAAAGTTTGAGAGGAGAGCGGAGTCACTCACCTGAGAGGGTGCTTCTTCCTTTACCGTAAGACCAGAGTATCTTGTGCTTTTATTACCACGTTATCAACCTGTCATTTTTAGCCCTCCCATCAGGGTTGTAATATTTTACCACAGATGAGGACAATGCCCATATTGATTTAAAGAGATGTTCATTGATAATGTTTCCTCAATTTAGCTCAGTCTTTACTGCATGTTTATTGAACATAGGGAAGGGCATATCCTCCTCCTTTAGGGAATCACAGCTAAAGGTACAAAAGGGAGCCACCATGTGAAGAAATAGGATAATCCACTTTGTTAACCTCAACTACATTACTTAAAACATATTCGGTATCTAATGAAAATGTGTCAAAGCTCTCTGTAGCAGCATGTCATCGAATCAATGATGTAATTAAGTCAAAAGAAGTATAAACAAACAAAGTCTGTCCTCAGTAGAAAGATGCCTGTGAATACTTTACAGGTAGCAGTTATGGCCACATGACCACATGCAAATCCCTCACACGTAACTTTGGGGCTGATGGATGGACTGCTGCTTACTGCTGCTTTACCAAAGCCAAGTTGAGCAGTGGAAGTAACACCAATGTGATTTAGTAGATTTGACCAGAGTCGTACTTACCAGAATAATCTTTATGAAATAAGCCCCACACAAGGTTGTTCTTGAGCTTCTTAGACTTGTGTCTTTAGCTTGAGGCGGCAGCAACAGTTAAGCCTATCGGCTGGGAACACTGCAGGCTAAGGCAACGCAGGCTGATGAAACATGGTTACTACACTATCTTCTGTTTACTCAGCTTGGTGAGCTGTCCAGCAGACTGTGGCTGAAAACACACGGTCACCATAGCACACCAGCGTGTCGTTTACGTGATGTGGAGGAGTCATACACAGTGGCTGCCATTTTTTCTGCCTCACACTCCTTACACACACCTTACACTCCAACTGATAATACTGCCCAGAGAGTTTCCATATAGGACCTATAAAACTACCGAGGACAGAATGGAGTCAATAAATTAATAAATCTATCGCGACGTGAAACGAAAGTGAACTCTGAACTCTCACAGTAGAAACTGTGGCATAGCCCTGTGTGACTCCATGTTCCTTGACTCCTCTTAAATGTTTTCTGTTTTAACTTGACCTTCTGGATTTTACTTGGCTGTCTTGGCTGTTGGAGAAGCAGCGCACAGATGACTGTTACAGCTGCACTGCACATTACAAGAAATTAAATGACATGAAATGGGAAAAATGACTTTATTAATGCCCAAAGGATCGATTTGAGGGACTGTGTTGCCTCTTTTTGCAGTGATGTGGCGGCTGATGTGCTCACCACAAAGCCACAAAAACACTTACATCTTTGATGAACTTGTTTTCTGCCATCACACTTTGAATCAGAGCTTCTAAAATTGTTAGAGAAACATTGAGCTGGTATGCTGAAACAATCTATAGAGAAGTGGTTGTGAATTTCAATGGATTCATTGATGCTTGCTATTTGTTTTGCTTATTGTTCCTGCTTACACCCCAATCATCAGGAAAATTAAGAAGGTTACCAAGACCATCAAGCAGTGGACTAATAACAGTATAGCTATCCTACAGGGTTGCTTCGAGTCTACTAACTGGACCAATCTCCTTTCTTCTTCTGAGGATATAAATGAACAGGTGGATGTTGTCTCATCATACATCAACTTCTGTGAGGAAAACATCATACCCTCCAAGACTATCACCATCTTTCCTAACAATAAACCCTGGGTCACCAAGGAGTTAAAAAACATTATCAATAAAAAGAAACGGATCTTTTTCTCTGGGTCAGAGATGGAGAAAAAGGAGGTTAATAAAGAGGTCAAGAGGGCTATTAAGATTGCCAAGCTGAACTACAAGAGCAAAGTGGAAGAAAAGTTTTCTCATGGAAACCTCCGCTCAGCTTGGCAGGGTCTGAAGAGAATGGCGGCTGTTAACCTTTCTATCAGCAACAACCCTGTTAACATCCCTGGCAGCACACCAGCATCTCTCCCTAACGACCTTAACACCTTCTTCTCCAGATTTGAGATCAACAACTCCTCCCAGTTAGAGGATATCAGATCCAACCTCATACCTGATGACCTTTGCATTTCTTTTCTCACCACAGACGTTGTAAGGGCCCTTAAGAGGTCCAAGGCTAACAGCGCACCTGGAGCTGATAACGTCAGTGGCTGGGTCCTCAGACATTGTGCGGACCAGTTAGGGAGTGTCTTCCAGAAACTGTTCCAATTCTCCATCAACACAGGAACTGTCCCTAAATGTTGGAAACACTCAACAAACAAATGATGCCAAAGCCTTCATCATTGACACTGTTCACAGACATCTGGAGCTTCCCAATACCTCTGCCAGACTCCTGTTTGCAGACTTTTCCTCAGCCTTTAACACCATGCAACCACATATTCTAGCAGAGAGACTCCACCGGAACTTCAACATGAGCAGTCAGCTCATCCTCTGGATCTTGGACTTTTTGACCAACCGAACCCAGCGTGTCCGGATTAATAATAACCTGTCTGAACTCCTCACCACCTCCACTGGGTCCCCACAAGGCTGTGTGTTATCTCCGCTGCTCTTCATTCTGTACACCGATGAGTGCAGATCAACACACTCCAACTGTCACTTGGTTAAGTTTGCTGATGATACAGTTCTCCTGTCCCTCCTGTCCGGCCCCTCCCTCCATCATGGACCAGCTCTTCAGCAGTTCATAGAGTGGTGTGACTCTTCCTGCCTGGAGCTGAATGTCACCAAAACTAAGGACATGGTGGTGACCTTCTCTAGCAGCCAAAGGGAACTGGCGGCGGCTGTCACCACTATCATCCATGGTTCTCCGGTCGAGACAGTTGAGGAATATAAATATCTGGGAACCATCCTGGGTTGCCAACTGAGGTTCTCTTCCAACACAGAAGGGATCCTGAGGAAGTGTCACCAGAGGATGTACCTACTAAGGAAACTGAACTCTTTTTCTGTCAGTCAGAACATCTTGTTGACTTTCTATTACTCATTCATTGAGAGTGTTTTGGCTTTCTCCATATGCATCTGGTATCACTCCATCACTGTACAGGATAGGAACCGCCTGCATAACATCGTCAAGGTGTGTTCCAAGATTATTGGACTTTCTGTTCGCCATCTGAACACTGTGTACGAGCAGCAGGCTAGCAGCCTGGCTCGTCGAATTCTCATGGACCCGACTCATGCTCTGTTTCCGGCATTTGAGAAGCTGCCATCTGGTCGCAGGTTCCGCTGTCCGGCCTGTAAGACCCAAAGGAGGAGAGCAACCTTTGTTCCCAGTGTCACTCTCCTCTTGAACTCTAAGAAGTCTGAGACAGTGACTCTTAACTATAACTTAGATCTTCTGTACAATTCTGTAGTGCAATATCTGATGTGCAAAGTACAATATCACCTGGACACTTTAACCACAATGTCACTTTCATTTTTCATTTTTTATTGTCACTTTAATTACATTGTCATTTTAATATAATCGACGCCTTATCTTATTTCATTTATTTGCTAAATATTTTACTCTATTTTATTTTATTTTTATTTTTCATTATTTATTTTTTGTCACCCCCTTCTGTGTTTTATTGTCATTATGATTCCATTTTCTTGTTCTTCTTTAATGGACCGCTCTTCGCCCTTCTAATTGCCCTTCGGGGATAAATAAAGTTTTTTCTGATTCTGATTCTGATGCAAACAATTTATCAATGATGACAGTAAATGAGTAATCATGATACATAATGGCCACAGCTCTCGTTTTTGAGGAAACAAAACTTATTGCTATGGTCACAAAGGCAATAAGGTAGCATAAGGAAATAGCAAGTAGCAAATTCCAAATACCTGTGGATATCTTGTCAAGACACTAAAAGTTTATCTGAAACAATTAATTTACTGCACCGTGTAGTTGCTCTTATCTGGGAGTCATAAAATATGTCAGAGCATATGTTCTCTAATGGAAAAATGTGGGTTTATGGTTCCAGTAAAATGGAACCTATGTAAATGTACAATGTACACTATAACTAGTGGCTTGTAATGCTAGCATTCAGAGTCCTAAAAGAATTTTGGGGTGACTTGAATTAAATAAATTGTTCCTGTACACCTATAATGCAGCCTTTAAAATGCTGCACTGTGCAGAGTTCTTGATCCACTCCCATTTATTTGTATACAGCCATAAAAACAGGATATAGAGTTGTCCATCCATTTTCTAACCCACTTAATCCAATTCCTAAACCTTCGGCTCACACCTTGGATTATTAATTATAAAGGAATACTGTCTATGGTAGGTAGTCAAATTGTTATCTGATTGGCAATCTGATTAAAAGACACAGTTATAAGTTTAAGATTTAGGCAGATATAAGTTTAAGGCACCTTTCAAACACAGTTACAAAGTGTTCACAAAGGAA
Source organism: Odontesthes bonariensis (assembly GCF_027942865.1). Taxonomy (NCBI): domain Eukaryota; kingdom Metazoa; phylum Chordata; class Actinopteri; order Atheriniformes; family Atherinopsidae; genus Odontesthes; species Odontesthes bonariensis. Next base: position 30,646,736 of record NC_134521.1, read on the forward strand.
ACTAAATCTTCAACCTATTCCATGATTTAAAACTATTAAGAAATAAAATGTCAGGTGTGTACAAGCAGCTATCAGCTATCAGACACTACCCTGCAGTGCCAGCAAAGTTAGGTCAACTACTGACTTCAAAGGGAGTGTTTACCTGACAGGTGATAGCTGCATCTGAGACCGATAGCCTTATTTCCGCATGGCCAGTGACAGATACAGTGACTGTGTCTGAGGTGTTCGTACAGCTGTGGACGTTTGTTTGTTTTCTCTTTTAATTTTGAGTTTTTCTTTTCTTTTTGATATTGCACATTGGCTGTTTTGGTTCACTCCCCATTAGCGGAAAGAAACACATAATCATCTATTTATGAAGTCTGAAGTTATCATCAGTTACTAATCAGAAAAAGCTTGTTAAGCAGCTTAAAGCAATACTATGTAACATTTCTACCTTAAAATAACAGCTTGAAAAAAATTGTGCGGCTAGAATGAGTTTTAATATTACGATTGGCCTGTCTCCTATGCCCTTCAGGGGTCTGAGTTGGAAAAACTGCGCTATGTAACTTTGCTGGACCGGCCCGGGAGCTGAGCGGAAGTACTTCGACTTGCTTTCTGGCACACCTACCGCAAAAACAAATAGACCCATCTCACGCTCCCAGTTACATTTTATTACTCTTACCTTCTCGGTCGACATAGCTTGCACCTTCTGACTCCTCGCCGGTTCGTCAACAAACGTGAAACGTGAAAGGGAAAGGGTGTTGTATTTACGACAGTGTAACCGTACATTACCTCCAAGCCTGTAGGGGGAGCTCCATAGTAGACTTTTTGAGAAGTTACATTGTATCGCTTTAAAGAGGCAGAAATTTGTCCAAATGTAGATTGAATATTGCAAATGATTCTAAATGATCATGTTGCTGTATCAGTACAGCTTCTTATTGAAACACAAGCCAATTTAACCCTGTTAAATTCAGAATAGAATTTAAGATTCTTCTCCTTACATATAAAGCTCTTAATGACCGAGCTCCATCATATCTTAAAGATCTCATTGTAAGATATTTTCCTAACAGAGCACTTCGTTCCCAAACTGCAGGTTTACTTGAGGTTCCCAGAGTTTCTAAAAGTAGAATGGGAGGCAGAGCCTTCAGTTATCAGGCCCCTCTATTGTGGAATAAGCTGCCAGTAAATGTCCGGGAAGCAGACACCCTTTCCACTTTTAAGACCAGGCTTAAAACTTTCCTTTTTTATAAAGCTTATAGTTAGGTCTGTTGAATCTGCTAGTGTGTCTTGTTCTGGCTCCACCTCTGGCACCCTCTATACTTTCATTACCCCCTACCCGAACCAGGGTTTGAATCCCATTCCCGCTTATCTTACCTCTTTTATTTCTCCCCCTACCCGAACCAGGGTTTGCATCCCCACCCCGCTGTGACTGGTGTGCAGTTGGCGAGAGGCTGAGGTAGCTTGTGGCTGTAAAAAGATGATTGTTGTGGTGTGAGGAGCAGATCTATATAGGGAGTATAGGGAATTACTCACTGAGTCTGGTCCTTTATTTTATTATTTATTTTTTCGTTAGCACAAGTTTCTTGTGTTTACCTTGAATAGGGATGGCTCAGGTAATCCTGAAACATCCCATAGTTAAGCTGCTATAGGCCTAGACTGCTGGGGGGCCTCATCTGTCACACCTTTCCTCACTTTACTCTCTTTATGTATATGTGATATTATTGTGGTCATTAACTCGTGTTTCCCTGTTCCAACAGATATCCTTTGAATGGTGTTACAGTGCCGCCGCCACTGCGGCCCTCCCCCCCCCGTCCCCCCCCCCCCCCCTTTCTGTCTTCTCAAACCCCAGCTGGTCGAGGCGGATGGCCACCCTTCCTGAGTCTGGTTCTGCCAGAGGTTTCTTCCTGTTAAAAGGGAGTCGTTTCTCTCCACAGTCGCCTCAGGCACGCTCAGGCCGGGAGATTGGACCGAAAAACAAAAAGTTTTCAGTGCAATCTGTTGGTTTTCTTAGCTAGGAAATTGTTTTTGAATTGGCTCTATATGAACGAATTGGATTATTTTATGAATTATGATTATTATTAATTAATTGAATTCCAATTGGCTTGAATTGGACTTACTATCTAAGTGCCTTGAGATGACATTTGTTGTATTTGGTGCTATATAAATAAAAATGAATTGAATTGAATTATGGCCTTTTAGTAGAAGTTAAAAAGTTCTTGCTCCAACCCCACAGCTCTTTGTCAGTCATTAACAAAGGTTAGAGCGAGCTTCTAATAAAAAAGGGATCCAAGTTGAATCGGAGTGAAATAAAGGTCAGAGCAACTTGTTTGTTCATCCACGTCCCCTTCACAGAAGTACTCAAGGCCCTGTGAGAAGCACAAAGCACAGAGTGGAGGTTTGTGGTGACATAACAGTTACACTGCCCCCAAGTGGCCAAAAAGGAAAGATCATTTTGGCAGATATTTTGCACTCAGTGATGACGCAACTTTTATTCAAGTGTCTCTACTATGAGGTGTCTCTATTTGCCAGATTAAAACATTGTAGACACATTACTTTGAATGTAGTCATTCACTGAAACTAGAATACATAGGGATTTTAGTCATTTGTACCATCACAACATTTAACATATTTTGATAACCAATTTAGACTAGGCTAATGGTCAACATTTTTAATAATGCCACATTTTAGAAAATGAAACACATCAATCACATCTCATTGATCAAATCAACTTGCCTTCGCAAAAGGATGCTGGCATAAGTAGCATGTAGGAATTGACTTTATTGTTTAATTGAGATTTCTTCAACATATTTTGAGGGAAATAATCAAACATATAGTAATGCCTGAAATTGTAACTGTTATCTAATTACACATTTTTCAAATGTATTGTGGCTTCTTTAAAGCAGCTGCATTTTGTAAAATTGTTACTATTTGCTGATTACGTGCATGTTGTTACTGTCCAAAGTATATGCTTAGAAAAACCATTAAATGTCAAGTTGTTCATTTACGTGTAAAAGAGCAGCAAAAAACGTTTACCTTCAAAATAAAAGGCAAAAGGAGTAACTATGGTTACGTCGTTTCCTGTTTTACAACAAACGCCCAGGTCACGGACTCTTATTGTATTAGCCTTAACGGGAAGCTCTGTGTGTTTCGTAACTTAGAAAGTCGACGGTGGTGCTGCTGCTGCTGAGCCTCAGCAGAGAGTGTGTGTGTGTGTGTGTGTGTGTGTGTGTGCGCGTGCGTTGATGGTGGACCGTTCCCGGTGAAAAACACCAAAGTCCTGCCTCATGAAAATGCCTAAGCGCTGCGTGTAACTGACCGAAATTCTCGGAGGGGAGAGAACTCGTTCTCCAGGCAGGTTTAGAGGAAAAAAGCCACCAGGATGTTGCAAGTTTTAGCTTGTGGCGCCGTAGTTTTCCCCGGTCTTTTCCTCGCCTTTAGGAGAATTCTACCTTGTGTGTTTAAACACTGGAGCGATGCCGACGTGGTGCTGGTCAGCGAGAGGTAAAATAGTTAAATTGAGTCCTTTCAGAGACATAACTGACAAACGTTAGCTAATGTTAGCTTGCTCGGTGCTTTTTAGCTAGTAACATTTTGACTGATGTAGTTAGCTTGTTAATGTGTTGTAGTTTATGTTATGGTAACTATGTCATGTCCAGTTACGAGTATGTTTAATTTATGTAACCGACATTGTACTATTTTACATGCCGTTGATGTTTTACTGGTATTTTGTTAAAGATGGACATTACGCAAATATCACCGCACATCAAAACTATGGGTCCCTGTAGGGAAAAACCAAAGCATACTGTAAGAGCACAGTGAGGGTTGATAGATATGATGGACCAAGTGCATTTTGTGTTTGCCTGCATGTGAAATTGGTTTGGCTTCTAAAACACAATGGAGCTGTAAACAATTCAGTTTTCTTAAGTAGTCTGGGACTCTAAAATGGTTCACATAGGAAGTGACATTTCCTGTTGGTGTTGAACAAACCCTAGCATAATACGTGTGGTTGTGTTGGTTTGTGAACGAACAGAATCAATCATCAACCCCAATACGTTGTCACCTTCTACAGCTTGCCTCTATTGAGTCCCGAAGAAGGAACCGTGTGTGCTGGTATCTGTGTGACTTGCTCACATGTGCACTGCTCCGTTCAGTGCTCATTTGTACCCTGTCACTCTGGCTAATCCTCTTCTGAGCTCCAGTCAGAGCCCACTGCTGAGTTAGCTATGCACTGGAATACACTGAACCCTACTTCAGAACAACGCTTCTGTTGGTTTGCAAATGTTCAGCTAACACAGTGTTGTTCTCAGAAGTGTCCATGCCTTAAAGGAGAATTCCGGCTATTTTACAAACATATCCCATCTGTTGGAGACCCAGGAAAGTTGGCCAAAGGGAAAAACGCGAGAAATTTTCATGCCTGCTGCGCAAAGTTTTCCAATTGCGCTAATTTCCATGAAAGCGGGCTCTATCGGGCAAGCTTTTAACCTTTCCTGAGGCTCTTAACGTGTATCAAAATACTTTTTACCGAATTGGCCTTGGTGTCAGTAGCAATACAATTCAACCCAGGGGCTAACCATACCATTAGCTAGCACAGACATTATACATTTTGAGATTTCAAAAACAGCGCACTTACCTTTCTCAGCTTCCGTGTTCCACAGGCGTGCGCACAAATTAATCGATCGCCGAAGTCATACACTATAGTATTCCAAAGTACTGTCTTCCTCTGTGGTCAGTGCAATACAATGTCCACATCTGCACCACCATGTCTCCCCAATGCGTGACCTAGCAGCAGCTCCCGTTTCTGGATCATCGGTTTGAGCCATCCTCGCTGCATCTTGTGCCAACAACTCTTCATCAGTGTATTCTGGTTCAAAAAGATAACCCCGACCATCAAACTCGTCAAACTCTTCCATTCCAACATCAGAATCTGACGAACTATCCATCTCGAAATTGCTTCCAATAAAATCCCGAGGGTTCTTATCTCCCGCAGCTGAATAATGGGCGAAGGTGCGCTCTTTCAAGCAGTCATGTGACACGTCATGACATCACGGCGAAAATGGGTATTGAAACGAGTCAGCTGTTCGATAGGAAACAATAACAAACATGGCAATGTGTAGTTCGATTCCCGAGGGTCGTTTTTGGTGGACAAAAAGACAATTTTGAAATACTATAGTGTATGACTTCGGCGATCGATTAATTTGTGCGCACGCCTGTGGAACACGGAAGCTGAGAAAGGTAAGTGCGCTGTTTTTGAAATCTCAAAATGTATAATGTCTGTGCTAGCTAATGGTATGGTTAGCCCCTGGGTTGAATTGTATTGCTACTGACACCACGGCCAATTCGGTAAAAAGTATTTTGATACACGTTAAGAGCCTCAGGAAAGGTTAAAAGCTTGCCCGATAGAGCCCGCTTTCATGGAAATCAGCGCAATTGGAAAACTTGCGTTTTTCCCTTTGGCCAACTTTCCTGGGTCTCCAACAGATGGGATATGTTTGTAAAATAGCCGGAATTCTCCTTTAAGGGGATGTCACGCTGTTCGTTCTTCTCAAACACCAACTCGGCCTCTAACATCTCAGGCCCTCAGATTGGATCATGCTAGTATCTTTGTTCACAAAAATAACCACAATCACAACGATATTTTTTTATAGTCCCTGTGTAATTATGGATATTTCTTTATTGTATTTAGTAGATGTTGATGATCAGTTCAAGCTAACTTGGAAAATAAGAGGGTAATTATTCACTTAAATAAATACCAGGTTTAAAGTAATAAAGTAGGTCACTGTGGTGTTCTTTTAACTGCTTTATACCATCTCTGTTTTTATACTGAAAGTAGAGTGTTGAAACTCATTTTCATTTTTATTTTTGGTGCACCCTCCAAAATAAGCTGATTAAATGAAATCCTTTTCGATCTCAAGAAGCAGTGCTCTGACCCTGTGGTGTATTCAGAACTGTTCCAACATCCACTATTTCCTCTCATGGGGCAAGTCTGTTATTATAACAAAATGAAGGGAAGGTAAGATTAAGGTAATTGAACACTGTGGTGGACCACAACTTTCTGAAATTAAAGGTAGGGTAGGAGATCCTGGATTTTGAGTCCAGCGAAGCTGCATTTTGAAAATACACAGGTAAAAAGTCCCAACCCTTTTCTTCACTTTCCCCCCGAAGGCACGCCTCTAGAGTACACGAAGGTGCACGAGCGCTGTTCTGACAGCAAGCATCGATCGTTGACGTATTTAGTATTTAGTATATGATAACTATACGTTTAATAATGCTAGGTGCTAGCCAAGCTGGCTCTAGTTTAGCTTCCTGCCAAGCTTCTGGACGCGTAATTCGTTCACGGAGCAGGGTACGCGCACAGGGGGAAGGAGGGGGAGGGAGGAGCAGATTGCAGTTTGATAGACGGCATCAGTATCCAATCATTGTGAACGGTCCGTTCACAATAATTGGATACTGTTTTTCCTAGATTGTACGTTCTAGAGGCCACTAAAACTTTTCATATTTGTGTCAAAACTTTTAATTAATTGGTTGCAATGGGGGTGTGAAGAGTATTTCAAGCAATATGTAAAAAAATGTTCCAGAAAAAGATCCCCTACCCCACCTTTAAGGATATCGGTGAGATATTGCAATTTGCACATGTATTCCAACAATATTGTTGAGAGATGATTATGGTATTTCAGATTGTAGCAGAGACCAGGATATTGGTACAAATCCTTAAAAGAGCACATCCTTTAGTTCCCAACATCAAATGTGATAGTTTTCTTAGCCCTCTCTGAGATTTAGCTCAGTTGTAGGATGAATGCTATGACGGTATGATGCTACGAGTTCAATTACCAGCAACTCCAACAGTTCGCTATGTACACTTTGGAGAGGCACTGAACCCCACAATGCCCCCTAAAGTGTTTCTCTCCTTGCAAATGCTTTGGATAAAACGGCTGCTAAATGAATGCAATGCAGTGATTGTAATGGAAGAGTAATTACCTGTGTATTGTGACCTGTTTCTGAATTCCTGCCCCTGAAGAGCATACAACAGTATTCACTACTCCTTACCTGAGTTGTCAGTCACTTTCAGTCAGTACACTCTCATACATAAGAGAGATTTTTTTTGTCATTTTCAACGTTGCAGGGAAAATAAGAAACTCATATTTGTGGGGGAAGGTTGTCTTTTTCAGTCTTTCTATTAAACATAGTCAGGTAAGTTCCTGTTATGTCTCATGAAAAACTTTTTTTCTGTCAGCTACAGTTACTTTTGTTTGATGAGTAAACACCAAGTGTTTGCATTGTGTTGGTGTTATAGAGAAAATAATATCCCATTTCAAGCTGTACCACAGCCTGAAACACATTACTGTTAGGTAATTAGCTAATATGACCTCTAAACCTGGTACTACTACCACCATCAAAGTGGGTATTTCTATTTGCATACATGTACAATCACTACTACTATTCAAGTTGTGACATTACTATTAACACTCCAGCGACTCTGAGCCTCATTGTGAGAATTTTCTTAATACCTGTCGAGAACAGTAGCCCTTGACAACAACAAAAATGTCAAGCGAATGTAAAGCAAAAACATGTAGTGCGGGGCTGGAAACCAAAATACGTGAACTGCGGTATCTCAGCCCCTGGGGCGCTCTATGACAGTTTTGGGGCTCCTAATAAGCTTAACAAAAGTCACTATGTTTCAAAGCTAGTCAGAAGCACAGTTTGAGGTTCAAAAACTTCTCTAGTGTTGCTATGATACAACCACTACATAATTCTTCTTTAGGGTTCAATAAAGTACCTTTCGTTCATCATTTCATTGAAATTTTCTCAAAATCAGCTTCAGTAGAAATGTTACCAAATATTGCAGCAATATAATAGTTTCACTATAATCAATTTATAGTGAAAATAGTATTAGTTGAGAATCAGGCTAATCTTTTCTGTGTCTAGCTGATTTCTGTAAAGAAACCATTAATACCATTCAATACTTTTCAAATCATACCATCAAAATTTTAATGCAGATGCAGTTCTATGGCCTAATATATGAGTAGAGCCGCTTTCCTGCAAAACAAAAACATGCCAGCACCGGCCAACTTTGGCTGTTCAATTCAATAAAATTCATTTTTATTTATATAGCGCCAAATACAACAAATGTCATCTCAAGGCACTTGGATAATAAAGTCCAATTCAAGCCAATTGGAATTCAATTAATTGTAATCATAATTATTCATAAATCCAATCCAATTCGTTCATATGGAGCCAATTCAAAAACAATTTCCTAGCTAAGGAAACCAACAGATTGCACTGAAACTGTTGTCTTTGGTGTCAAATTTGACAGTAGTCACAGATTTTTTTTTTTTTTTTTTATAAGCTCCAGCCCAAATCTGCGCTATAAAAATCTATGTTTTCTTTATAATATGTTAAGAATAGCAGATGGGGCTCCTTATTGTGTTAATATGAGTATGTCTCTGTCTGTGCTTATTCATAATAGCACGGAGCAAGCAAAAAGGACAACCTTAACAGTACTGAGACGCACTCAATGGTCACAAATGTTTCAAAAATATTTGCTGACATGTTTATACATTGTCTTACCCGGTGATGTTCCAGAGAACCTTACTCTGGGGCTGAGTGGAAAATCTGTGCAAAAAGTCTGGAGAGAATGTCGTGGACATCTGTGCTCTCGCATGCCGCCGCTCCAGAACTTCTCTAAAACACTTTGACTCCAGTGCCCCTAACGGCTGGAGTGCGCTGTGTTTGTAGTGAGCACCATCCTAATGGAAGTTTTTAAAAGCACATGTTTACAGGCTGAGATGTCTGACAGAGAGGCTCTAAAACTAACAGGAACCACTGGCACACAGATGAAGAAAGTAGTGACAGATCCATTTTACCAGTCTCCTCAGTGCCTAGTTGTCATTCATTTTGGGTAGGGCTGGCTCTTGTAATGGGATAAACTATTATTCTCAGAGAGTATCACTTCGCAAAAATTGTAGTGCATAGTTCTAGGATATTTGTATGCCAACCCCTCTTACATGGACCACCTTGTGTTATTGGAAGCACCTGCATCATTGAAAATAAAAAGTACACACGTACATGTAAGAGCTCTACAACCATATGGCCTAAAGCTGAATTTATAGGTCGCTCATGGCGCGTGACATCAAAATTACTTATTTCTGCCTGGCGTGCCGCTTGAAAAGGCGGCGCAGGAGGTTGTCGTGCACTAGTCGAAATTTGTAACTCGGAGCGCGCTGAGAACGACAAACCGGATGGACCAACTCAAAAACAGTCTCACAGCTTACAGTTGTCATGTAAAATACTTTGTGCAATTATTTGTAAATAAATTATGTCGTTAGGAATTTTCTGTCGTTTCATTCACTGGAAGCGGCTTTGAGTATTGTGCGCTATATAAAACCGATTTATTATTATTATTAGTATTATTGCATCCTGAAAGGTAACGATAATTCCCACACACACCTATTGAGATTTCAACTTCTGCAGGCTCATCAGCTAAGTAATGGGTGAGAATGCTCAGGAATTTCGAGGTGAGATGGGTATCATCATCATGCCAATTTAAATTTCAAGTAATCTTTCTCTTTCGTCGCCTTTTCGCCGCCAAGGTTCTAAGCAGCATTTCATCTTCCAGATACTGCAGCAGTATCATTGATGACAGTGCTACAGTGGCATTGTTTTCTTCTCCACATTCGTCCTTGTAGAGTAGTTAGCGGTAACCTTTACATAGCAGCGACAACTCTGTGACGGAGAAAATTGCAACTACTGGCGCATCGAGTTGCGCCACTATAAATGGCCGGCACGAAACCGTGCTCACGCGAGCCATTGGGGCAACCATGCTAGAAGCTTAAATAAACTGATTTGAGCTACATGAACAAGGGATCATTTGTAAAAACAAATTTGGAAGTCACTCAGTGGGGTTACATGGCACTGAAAGTATCGGATAATTGGCTAAATTACAATAAGAATGAGTTGAGCAGGGGTTATTATCCTTGGATATATGGCGGTGAATGAATCAAATGAATCAACTCAAGCATTCGAGAATATGGCGAATGAAGAGCAAGATGAAGGTACGTCCCTCTACATTTCGTTTGTGATGAGCTGCTTGTTGCACAAACGCGATGCACAATGGCACATTCTCCATCGCGTTGTTTGTTTCTTTCTGACTGCGACAACAATTGTAATATCGTCTCTTCTGGTTCACGACCACGGGAAAAAATCTCGAGCATGTGCACAACGCAAAGTCCAATTCACCACATGCTTCACTCGTCAGGTAACGCGTTTAATTTGACTTTCAGCCAAGTTATCTCTTAAGCCCTATTCGGACGGGACTAGTTCAATGGGGGGACCTGGGGTAAAGTAATAATAACCGGGAAATCTAGTCCCGTCCGAACGCGCCATGTCAGTAAAGATAGCAGTGTATGTCGGTAAACTTTGCCGAGAATTCTACCTCCTGTGAAACGGTCCGGAGTATCTACCATAGGTAATACTAATCCCGTGCGAATGCGACCTTCGGTAATAAGTACGGAATATGTCGTCACATCCTTTTAAAGAGAGAAACAATTAGGTGTGTCTGTTTACAAACATGGAGGTTCTGGATGAAGCGCTGCTTGCAAGCACGCATGGTCGGCGCCATGTCTGTTTACAGATGGGGTTTACGGAAGTGAAATGAAGACGTGCATGACATCCAGGATGTGACGGTTGTGCGTAACCAACAACTCCTCCCATGTTAGATGAATATTACAGGGATTTTTTTGTCCCGTCCGAATTGGTCATTTCTTCTCCCTGGCGTCGTCTGGTTAACTAACATTACCATACGTCCCCCCATTGAACTAGTCCCGTCCGAATAGAGCTTTAATCCGATCGCGAGTAATCCGACCCGATCCAATTTCTTGTCAGATTCAGGTGTCTACATGCACTTAATAACTCTTATTACTTATTGTAATTTAGCCCATAATCCGATCCTTTCATTGCCATGTAACTCCACTGTCTGTTATTATCACAGGGCACGAGTAATACCTGAAAAGAATCCAGACATGAAAAGATAATTCCACCTAATCAAAATTCCAAAAAAACCCCAAAAACATTAAGATTCTATAAATGAATGAATAAAGAGCAACTGATGCTGTTAAAGAAGGTGTTGAAGTTCTGAGCTGCAACTCTAACACATGAGATACAACATAAATTATTTATTTTAGTTGGTGTAACGCTCAGTTGACTCTTCGTTTGGAGAGCTTAAAGCAAAGTGTGTCATACTCTGCAGCCTCCTCAAACCACACAGGTTAGGAGGAGTTAAGGGCTGAACATGGTTCTCAGAACGCTCTTCGTTGGTGCCTCTCCAGCTAACACATTAGTCTTTCGCTGCCTCATAAATATGTGCAAAGCAATGATTTTTAATAGAATAAAAAAAAAAGGGAGCACTGTATTTTATATACCACTATCCCTGCAACCCATTATTTGTGGAGATTACTAGTTATCGGAGTTGACCACAAACTACACACTTGAGACACTTGTGATTGAAGTGAAACGTGATGCATAAACTGTGCCAAATCAGACGCAATGAGACCTGCTACTGGAAGGAATGAACTGATCAGACTTCAGAAGAAACTGGGATAACAAAAGAAATCTAGTACTTGCAACCATGTAAAAGAAGGGTTCAAGTGACAATCTGACTCTGAGAAACAATACGTTTCTGTATAAAACACTGATATATTATATAACACATTTTTATTTATTTCATGTTAACGTCATTTCTGATGTATGTTTTGGTAACAAACATACAGTTTAGTCTACCAAAATACCAAACTGCTTCTTTAAAGCAATTCTATGTAACATGTCTACCTTAAAATAACAGCTTGAAAAAATTTGTGCGGCTAGAATGAGTTTTAATATTACGATTGGCCTGTGTCCTATGCCCTTCGGGAGTTGGAATAACTGCGCTATGCAACTTTGCTGGACCGGCCCGGAAGCGGCCCGGGAGCTGAGCGGAAGTACTTCGACTTGCTTTCTGGCACACCTACCGCAAAAATAGACCCCTCTCACGCTCCCAGGTACATTTGATTACTCTTACCTTCTTGGTCGACATAGCTTGCACCTTCTGACTCCTCGCCGGTTCGTCAACAAACGTGAAAGCGAAAGGGTGTTGTATTTACGACAGTGTAACCGTACATTACCTCCAAGCCTGTAGGGGGAGCTCCATAATGGGCTTTTTGAGAAGTTACATTGTATTGCTTTAAGTTAAGAGAAGAGATCAATAGAAAGCGGTGCCTTCATTTGGCCTCCGTGTTTAAAAAAAAAGAAACACAAATTTTTAAAACTTTTTTTCAGTTTTTCTCTGACTACTACTTTGCTCTGTGACATTTTTCCTTTTAAAGGTGAGATATGAGATGTTTTCTGGAGCATTTTTTATCATATTGTCTGAAAACCTCCTCACAACCCCATTGCACCCACTAAAATAGAATGTTTGCAAAAATTTTTTATATTTTAGTCCATTGTAGAGGGTGTAGCAAGAGGAAATGTCTGACCAATAGAAGTAATGATGAGAGTTACTTCTATTGGATTCTGACATGCCAATCAACCGTCAGCCCCCCTCCCCCCTTCGCGTTCACAGACTCGTGACTCGTTCAAAACTCGTGGTTTCGAGGGGTGGGCTGAAGGGAGAGGCAAGATTATGTATTTTCAAAAATATAGCTTGCAGGAACCGTTTTTCCAAGATCTCATACCACACCTTTAAATTGAATAGAAGTTTGGCATTTCCTATAATAGTCTGTTTACAGTCAAGTCATGTATGTAGCAGTAACGCAGTTAAAGAGTTCAAGGGTTAAAGTCAGTTTACTTTAAGGGATAGTTCTCCTCTTTTGACATGAAACTGTATGACATCCCAGGTAGTCCGGCTAGTTGGCTGGGGTCATAAAGCGTTTTGCTTCTCAAAACAATATGCGTTCAAAAGAGTAATACATTTGCATCATAAAACCGTTGTCCAGGAAAAAGTCAGACCTCACAATTGCTTGGTGCTATTTTCTCTCCCTTCGTATCATTGCGCGCTGCCACCTGCCGACAGTTTGCTGCCTGCCGACAGAAAGGGTAACTTTCCGAGCAGTAAACACCGTGAAACAGGCATTGATACGAAGGGAGAGAAAATGGCGCCAAGCGATTGTGTTGTCTGACTTTTTTCCTGGACAATGGACTACCTTCGTCAACACCAAAACGAGGCTGGAACTCCCATGACGCAGTAGGGGGTAAGTCAATGTTGATGCTCAACATTGCTACTATGGGATGTTATACAGCTTCATGTCAAAAGAGGTGAACTATCCCTTTAAGATGAAAACAATATGAAAGCGTTTTGGTAAAGTTTATTCAAGCAGTGCTTCTTTTTGTGCTGGTGCTCCTGTTTTCTGATTGTATAAGAATATTAGTCCGGAGCGGTTTATTAAAAACATTTTAAGCCCCTTAATTTGTGGTATTTTAAATTATATCACAGAGCATTTTTTTCTTGGTGTCAGTTATGAGTTTGAAAATTTAGTACCATGGTAATCATACACCTGGTTGTTAACAAGAGTCAAATGCAGAAATTGGTCAGTAGTTTTATTCAGCTGATATTAACCTATGTCAACAACTTTATGGTATAAGTGAACAGTGGTGTGATATGTGCAGATATGAAACCTTCTATGGGGGGTGTAGCAATTCTCCAAATACTTTTGTCAATTCTGTCCTGGATTATTGAGCCATAGTTCAGTTTGTAACTTGCTTACTGCTGGTGTAATAACAAAATATTCTGATTAGGCCTGGTCGAGTTAACTTGTTATTATCGCGTTAACTCATTAATTATTTAACGCCGACAAATATTTTATTGCGCATTTGCACAGGTTTTATTATTTATTTTACTATTGTAAAAGTGTGTTGTTCACAGGCTTTTATTTTATTTAATGTTGTGATTGTGACTTGGGATTTTGTGGGCAGTTTTTTATTTTTCATAATGAACAGGATAACATTAATGTCCTCGCAGTGGCAATGAGCTTTAATTTTGTATTTGCTTTGATAACATTGTTTAAGTTGAGATTTACATTAAATATTTTATTTAACTGCTAACTACATAAAAATGCTGATGTTAAAAGTGTGTTTGCACAACAAATGTTGTGCACTTTCATATAAAACTAAATGCTAAAAGCTATACACTACTTTTGAATTAATTTTTGGATTTTGCGTACAAATGCGATTAATCCTGATTAATCAGGGAAATCATGTGATTAATTAGATTAAAAATTTTAATCGTTGCCCAGCCCTAATTCTGATCTATTGCGAGTTCACTCTCTTCGTGATTCTTGAAATGATATCACGTTGACACAGGAAAAGGAGATCATGATACCAGACCTTTTGCATGTCGCGGTTTCAGCCTCGGCTTCAAAATCATTAAATCCCTAATTTGCAAGCAAACTAGTTTGTCCTGATGGATATACTAGTGCTTTGGTCAGATGGTGTGCTTATCTGGATCCCCCGAGCAGTCGGAAAATGGTTTGTCCAGGTGGCTAATTTCTGTGTTCACCATCAGAATCTAAAACAAGTGTTTGAAAGGATTTGTTTTGAAGGGCTGCATAGAGTTTGTGAGCGTTGTCATCCTTATATGCACTGCTCACCCTTTGTTTTGTCTTTGTTTTAGTTCAGCTCTACAACTGAGATTGAGAATTCAAAGCTAGCATGACCCACAAAGCCATCAGTAGGTTGTGCTTTATGTTCTATTCAGTTAATTTTAAACGTATTAATGTATTTCACTCAAAAAGCTGGAACCAGGTGGTATTTGAATAAAAGATCACAATAATATCAATAACTTTGAGTTCATTGTTTAAGTGATAAACTGTTACCACTGCTGTATCGCAACCAATCTGTTTAAATAACAAATCATCCTGGGATTTTCCTGCATCCATTTATGCACTTGGGTGGCTGTTATGGGAAGAGAAAGACTTCCTTCTTGCCATGAAATGCACTTTACCCCGTTTGCTTTTTTTGCCTCTGCTGTCACTTTCTTTCGCTCTGCTGCAGTGCCCATGGCCCCGCAGATTACGCAGCCCATTTACTTGAGGAGCAACAAAAAAAGCACCACTCCTGACTGTCAGACACTGTGTGATGGAGCAAGTAGTCTGTGAAAAAAAATAAGTCAGTAGGAAGACTTGGTTGTAGTGTAAGGAAAAGCAGGGTTATTCACTGGCCTGACGCAGCAGGAAAGAGAATACAGTGGTGCTGAAACAAGACAGCCAGACATTCTTCCCTTTTTTCCACTTCTCGCTCTCCTAAACCCATCAAGCTCAGCATTTCATCAGCTGGGAGAGTGGGGGTTATTGGCGGACACAATGAGTAGGCTGTGTAAAATCTGGGTCTTGTGACAGAGTGTGCAACCACACTGCCTGAGAACGCGGCAAGGCATGGAGTTAGAGTGTGTGTGTGTGTGTTTGGAGTTTGTGCAGGAAAAATAGCTTCACACAGCGTTTCCCAGCTCAGGCTTGAGATTTTGTTATTGCCGGTCTCATTGCCTTCGTTACCTCGCCGATGCCAGCCAGTTAGTGGGTCTACATGATGAGATTAATTCGATTATAGCTATAGTTGGATTATGCTCCTTATTTGAGCAAGAATAAATTGAATCATTGGCACAAAGCATGTACGATAGGTGGCGCTGTACCCATTTCAACTATTGCTAATAGACCCACTTCCGGTTGACCTCTTCACCAACAACAACAATAACAACAACAAACTCAGGCATTCAAGAAAGATGACGAACGAAGAGCAAGATGAAGCTAAGTCCCTCTAAATTTTGTTTGAGATGAGCTGCTTATTGCACAAACGCGATGCACAAAGGCACATTCCCCACTGGGTTACATGGCACTGTAAAGAATCGAATTAATGACTAAATTACGATAAGACTGAGTTATTAAGTTCATGTATACACCTTAGTTTGACTAAAAATTGGATCGGATCTGGTTACTTGCAGTCGGATTAAGACCTCAGATTACTCGTAGACGGTGAAGCACGTGGTGAATTGGACTTTGTGTTCTGCACATGCTCGAGATTTTTTTCCCGGGGTCGTGAACCGGAAGTCAAAGGAGACGATATTACTGTTGTCGCCGCTGTCGGAAAGAAACAAACAACGCAATGGAGAATGTGCCGTTGTGCATCGCGTTTGTGCAATAAGCATGCTCATCACAAACGAAATGTAGAGGGACGTGGCTACTGGGGTATGACATGCTTTGTGCCAATGATTCTTATTTATTCACCGCCATGTATACTTGGATAATTGCCCTTGCTCAAATAAGGAGCATAATCCAACTTTAGTTATAATCAAATTAATCTCATCATGTAGACCCACTGAGTGTCAGTGCCACACACCACATAGAGATTGGTGTGAGGTGACATCAAATCCAAACAGGAAAGCACTTGAACATTTTTTCAGTCCTGCCTTTTTTACAGTTCATCATTAAAGAGCACAGGTCGGCATCCGGGACCTGCATTCAAACTCAATTCTCACTCAACTTAGAACTGGGACTCCCAGTTGTGTTGGTGGCTTTGTGTCTACATGTTTGACTTCCTGGATCTACATTTGGACAGGCAACACATGATGCAGAGATTATGTGGTGAAAATTGCTGAGTTTACTTTTCAGCACTTTACAATAGCACATGACGCTCCTACTTGTGTTGTAACAAATAACACACATGCTCATTTAAATATTTGTACATTATGATTACTTTTTGACTGAATCTAGACTGTTGTACCCCCAAATTCTCCTGTACTCTTCTTCTTGTCAGTAAAAATCGTATTGGAGTACAGGGCTATAAAAGGTAGAAGGTATTTTTTTAGTAAATATCCTTTATTTCTGTCAGTTAAAGGGATTGATACAGTTTTAATCATATACGTGTCCTCAAAATCCCGAAATGTAAGATGTGATTTCTTTGTAGCCCACGCAAGTCTCTCATCTATTATAAGTGAGGGATAATAACTGTCCCAGTTGGAGTTTCTGAGGGTGACTTGTATTTTCCTCCTTCATTGTCTTGTAGGTGGTAATGAGTAGGTGGTGAAGTAAACCAGACCCATAGGGGAAAGTCACTCCTTAACAAATTGTTGTGTTTAAGGAACGATTGTATATTATGGCTACAGGGAGTGCAGGGGGAATAAATTACATGTTTTCTGATTTCAAAGCAGCTTACCGTCGGTGCTGCCAAGTTGGAGTGCAGCCAGAAAGAAAGCTCGTCTAAGCCAAAGCAGTCATTCATAGTTTGAACAAATTGGTGATGTAACCCAGCATCCTGCTTAAATTGAACAAAAAAATAACCCTGTGATTGCAAACCAAATATTGATCAAGTTTTTTTTTTTTTTTTGGTGTAATTGCATAACATTATAATGCTCTTTCATCACTGAAAATCTTCTCGTAGGTTCACGTGTTGCGAGTTGACTCGATAGGTGCGAGGTCTATGAATGTTACAGTAAGTATTTGTTGTGCTTCCAGACAGTGACACTTCAGATAGAGATGTACCAACTTCTCCTATGTCACAGTGTCTGTTTTTAGATGAGGGAAGTTGAGGCCCAGCACTGCTAATCCTGTGATGGTACACTGAACTTGAAAGTCTGACTGCTTAAGTAGCTCACCTGAAAGAACACTTATTTAGGCCTAAATTACGTTTGTCGAGCTCAAACAGCTGTAAATCATATGGATGGGCTAACGGATCATACACAATTTTCAAGGTTTTGGCCAATAGCAGGTTTAACAAATACATTCCTTTAAAAGATATGATATATTAGTAGCTAACCTATTTTCTAAAACTATACTTATTCATAAAATCATGGAAATTACAGCAGCCCAGTCATCATCATGCGCAAAACGGTCCATATGATTTGTTACTTAAAATTAGACTGTTATTTTTTCTTGATCTTAATATATTAAAGCAGCCTATAACAGAGATAGAACCTAATAAGTGAATTAATGATAACCAGACTTTCTACAAACATCGTTTTCTCTACGATTCTCTCTGTGATGGACTGACGACCGGTCCAGGGTGTACCACACCTTTTGCTTTGTTTTCCAATGCTGCTGACATGTGAACGCACCGTAGTGAGGTCTGCCGTCTCTACTTGTTCTCGATATTGGTTTGTTGTACAAAATACCTGTCTACAGACAGGACTAGGGCCCTGAAGGACCTCACACCTTCGAGGTTTTTTTTTTCTCTGGTTGGATTCACTCTGCAGAAAGGAACGCTAAAGGGACAAGTCAAGACTGCATTATAACTCCTCGTCGTATACTGGCTCATTAAACTGTGAGTTATTAAAAGAACTGCTGAACAGAGTTGCAATAATTAACTATCGTCCACAGTTCCTGGCCAGTTATGACCACATTAAAATGGTGGTACTTCCTGCAATAATTGTTTGAGCTATGAAAAAGTTCCTGTGGACCAAAGGCATCCATTAGGTACCTCCTTCACCTCGTGATATAATAAAGCTTTGACCTTTTGGAGCTTGGAACATCGGGGGTTGCTGGGTGGTACCTGAATGGATCGGGCTTGTACTGAAGAACTATTCAGATGCTCCATTGTGTCAGATTTGGGGAGAGTCGGCATCTCTCTTGAGATGTTGCTGAATAGGTTTTATAGTGTGGCATGTGTGGTGTTAATGTTCTGATCGCTGATCAGTTTAAACCAGTCTGAAAAGGTGGACCAACTCAGAGTCTCTCCTCTAGCGTGGCAAAAAATATAGTATAAATACAACATAAATACCCTAATTATGGTGTGTAATTTATGATGCAAGCGAAAAGACAATGTTTTATTTCTCCTAATCTCTCCATTTGCCTCTTTTCCAGATTGGTGTCCTCCATCCATGCGATCATGGCAACCACAGCAGGTGTCATTGTTGTGTCAGCATGCCGGGGCAACGTCATTAATGACAGGTCAGATTTCATGTTTTTGATGCTATTAATAATGAATGAAATCGCAGTTACCAGTGGTAACGCACACCTCTGAATCCACTGCTTTTAGACATGATGGCACAACTTGCTATGTATCACCTAAGCCCTCAGTTTAATCCCACAGTGGGATTGTTGCCAGATCTCTTGTTTAATTGACTCAGTTGGCATTATGCGTTTACAACTTGAATGGTTGATTTGGTACATCAACCAAATAATTTCGTTGAGATTTAATTTTGAAACATACACATTTTTTCTACACTTCGTTTGACTATTTTAAAGCATGAACAAGGGCAAAAAGCTTTAGCCTGCTCTAAATATCCTGGAAATAAAAAAATGTTTACATTGCACTGCTATTAAATACCGCTTTCTATTGCATTTTCATAAACAATGCCTGCGAGATTCATGGTTTCAGATAAGACCTGCTCTATGTTATTACTGCAGTGTACATAACTTTTTCTTAGGCTGCAGTTCACCAAATACCATTATTCAACTAGCCACTTTAATCTGGCTCTTGCCTGCAGATCAGCCACCTGGCAGTGAGTGTGTGTTAGCATAGCATTGGCCTCCTTGTGCAGTTTAAGAAAGTGTAACATTAGGCTAATGCTAGCCTTTTAATCCTACTGAGTCAGCAGCTGGACCCGGGCAGTCCCAGTTTCGGGTTGCTAATCTCAGTCACCCCTCCCTTTCATCCATAGTTTAATTCCTCCTCAACGCTGCTCAGCTCTGCTGTCCTGTGACGTGCTTACGGCCTGGAGCTTATCAAACACATGCTCCACAGTCAGACCCATGAATACTCTAGCGCTGCATCACAATCTGTCACTTCATTTGGCCTTCTTTGCCTCATTTGGAGAAACATTTTTCAAAGGTTCTGCAAAGGCAAATCCTCCCACAATCTGACATGGTATTTTTTTTTCTGCTTTGAACACACAATGTACTGGTGCTTTCCTGTCTTATCAGTCACCATGTGACATTGTATATCAAATGGAAACAGTCTCAAACACTACAAATATAAGTTTGTCACAAATTACTGCTGCCTTTGAAATAGTTCAAACTATTACAAAACAAGTATAGCAAAACCCAATAGCACTACACTATAAAAGCAGTACACAGTAGAGTATGATTAGGTGTAGTACACTAAGCTATCGAGTCAAATGAACAGGTATTCAATGGTATTATGTAGCTCATGTCATGCCGAATACGTCCTTAGAACATGACTGAACCCCAAGATGATGATGATGATAATTTCTTTATGTTGATTTAAAAGAAAAAAAAAATCCACATGCTTTTTTGATTGCTCAAACGCAGCAAGTATGCACACTACAGAATAGATTTATGCAGCTTGCATTCCAAACTGAGCTCTTTGCTCTGGCTTTATCTCCATTCTCTGATTTGGAGAGCTAAAGAGCCCAGTGAGAGGTCAGAGGTCATTAGCTCAGCTCTGCCCGGCAGCTTTACTCCATTCTGTCCACATAATTAACCATCACTGTAATCGGTGCTCATTAGAGCTCTGCAGCCATCCAAGCTGTTTACTATACTGTACTTACATAAGCTTGCCTGAAAGCCTTTGCATGATTTGCATGTGAGAGAGGCAACACATACATACACATATGCATTTCTTTCTCCTCGAACAAAAGGTCATTTATTTTACTATCTGCTGAAGCATCTTGTACCACACTGCTGTGAGGGTGCCTACTCTGCACTGAAAATTAAATAAACTTGCCCGAATGGCCTACTTGCCTTATCTAAGATAGATGACCGACTACGGTTATAAGATTCGAGTTGAAATAAAAGTGCTTTATTGACTTTTTTGAACGATTTTTTTAAGACGCCACCTCAGAAATTGTGTTCCTTATTGTTCTCATGCAGAGAGAATAGTTGCATCATTACTGGAAAACGGCAAACTTTGGCTATTTTTTTCAACATTAAATACATTACACAACCAACAACAACAACAAAAAACATTAAGAACAATCTAGAACAAGAAATACTCTAAATACCCTCTCTACAGGTTTTTACTGTTGTAACAAAAAATATGCAAAATTATGCTAATATATGACTCAGCCAAAACCAGATGCCTCTGCTACAGAAGAGTTTAATAAGACGGAGATTGCTTTCATAACATTTAATCCATTGTACCGTAAATCCTCTAATATTGGCCTGTATTCCATTACTGGCCGGGATTCTAATATTGGCCGGTCTCGCTGTCGGAGGAGGTAAATACTGGCCGGACTCTTATACAGGCCGGGTCTATAATTAGAACCAACGATTTCTCTGGGCAGCCTCAACATTATACCGGTACTTGTGATCGTAACATACAAGACTTGCAGCTCAATGCGCTTTACAGTCAGATTACCGGTAACAACAAAATTAAAGCAAAATTAAGTAAAATAAAAAATAAATAAGTATGCTATATGGTATGTTGAAATTAGCATTCACTTCTATCACTATCGCATTCGAATGCGATCACGATCGTGAGTGAGCCTGTCCACTGTGACTTGCAATAACGGCCAAACTACCGATATCGTTTTTTACAGCCCTGCGCTGCTGCCCGTCTGCGCGAGGAAGAGAACAGACAGGCAGCAGAACATGAGGAGGATGAAGAAGAACTGTACAATAATGAACTTGTTGTAGAGACTGGCGCGAGTGATGAGGAGATTACGGGGAGAGATGAAGAGGAGATGAAATACCGGTAGCCTAATTATCACCATGGTTAAGTGACAATGCACTACTGGTAACTGCGGTCAAGTGAGCCGCGGATGAACGAGTGGCGGCTCACTTGACCGCAGTCTACTGGTACCGGTATGTTTGTTACGTTTCTGTTACCATATTACCGGTACTACACTGGAATTTAGCCTGAATTGCCGGTATTTGTCTATTTTATAGGTTCAAATAGACACAAAATCTCGTTTTTATTCATCCCACTGGTAGTCTGTTTTGCTCAAATAGAAATAGAGGCCTGTCTCTAATTCTGGCCTCCTTCCAATAATGGCCGGGACCAAGATGCATGTGAGTGAATAAAGGCCCCGGCCTATATTAGAGGATTTACGGTATATTTATTTATTTTCCCCCACTTTTAAAGCTGGGAGGTGCCCACTTCAGCCCTGTGACCGTCTGTCCTCTACATGCATCAATCTCCTGAGAGAGATTACTACAATTGAGTGGTAGCTTCTGTAGAGTCATCACCCTCCCTGGTTAGGCAGCGCATTGAGAAGGGGCTACAGTTAAGCTGTGCAGACAACATTTGCTATCTCTGAGCTTGTTATTAGCAAGCTTGTAGTCTGGAGTATGAAAATCCAAGACAAAAACCTCTTTGCATTTCAGTTGAGCAGCTGCTGGTCCTGGAGGGTTGCCCTAAACCCCACACACAATATACAGCGTCGTCATGAATGTTACCCAGCCTCCTCAGAACTGTGTTCAGTTTATACACAACGCACGGCAACAATGCGGTTGCAAAAGGTGTGCACATTTAGTACCAATCGGGACAGAAAAAGAAAGTGCCCTGTCCGATATGTAAATGCCAAACCCAGCAAAGAAACGGTTTAGCAAAGTGCTGACCACATGAAGGGACACTTGGTCATGTTGAAACGGCAGATGGATGTTTGGTGCCGTGTAAAGCAGCAGTGATGGAAGTTAGAGGTGTTTAAAAGCAGATGTCTGTTGGTAGATAGGTGTGAGGTTGTGCCATAAGTAAACCTGACACACAGTCAGAAGGAAGATGTGCTGCTTAGATATTTTTTGCATTTCACTGTTAAGCAAGCTGAATAAATTGATGGCAAAATAGATTATTGGAAAAAATTCACCGACTAAATCTGAATCTGGTGGAAATTATACGTTTTTGAGCATCTTAACTTCCACACCCACAATGTTGTGCATGAAAGTGTCAAAATTAGCTTTTTCTTAGTTTCTTTTAGGCGTGTTGCTGTTTGTTTAGAAGTTGCCATTTTCCACTTGCTGCTGAGGTTACCTTATCCTATGTTAGTGTGATGTGAATTGTGTGACTAAAGTGTTTGTTAGTGTCCCTTGTTAGTGGCCCGCTTTATTTTAGTGTGTGAAAATGTCAGTTTGCAGTTAGTGGGTCAAGAGATAAGAGGAAGGCAAGCTGCAGACTAAATAGTAAGGTTGCATACTTTGGATTCATTGGGCAAGAACATTTTCGTATTTTTATTCTAAATTTCTCTTACTTTTTTCGTACGAAGGTCTCTTACGAACACGCCACGTCAGATTCAACAAACACTCTTAACTTCGGAAAAAGTGTGCAAACGACCTGCGTAAATGATGAATCCCACCTGTGCGTATTTAAGTGCACGTGCACGAGGATAGTAAATTTGCATACAAGGTTCAAGTGGCCAAAAATCCAAGGGTGGTGAGGACCAGAGGTCCGTTTCCACAGCAGGTTTAGTGAAAACTCTGAGTTGATTAACCCTGAAATGAGGGAAACTCTGAGTTTTCCGTTTCACAAAGGGAGGTAACCCAACCCCGAGAAAGAGGGGTAACTCTAGCCTGTTTCACAAAGAGAGGTAACTTAAGCTCTCGGTCAGTTAGTAGTAACAGACTCTATGAACCTAACCTGGGACCAGGTTTTACTCAAGAAACCTCGAGTTTCTCTCTGTCTCCGTCCCTCTTTCAGCCACACACGCCATTTGATTTCCTCGTTCATTCAGTCAGCAGAGCGAGTTCTTCTACTTCTAGAAGTCCATTAGGCACAGTAGGAGACGACTTTTTTGACGAACATGGCAACATGTCCTTTTGACAACGATCCCGTGGATGAAGGCGCAGCATTATTGCGCAGAGAAATAAATATTCGTCGGAGATGGTTATCAGACCGCGCATAGATTTTTGCATTTACAGACAGTTATCTTTTTGAGCGGCACCATCAGAATTTTGTTGGGACAAAAGAAAAAAAAAAAGACATAAAAGACAAATAAATATTTGTATGAATAGGCTTAAAAAAGACATATATAGGCCTGAGCGTCTTTGAGCATTTGGAAAAGCGCTATATAAAACTTATATATTATTATTATTATTATTATATTTTATAAAGGCACTCGTGTCTTGGGGGTGCACTCCCTCAGCCACTGGCCTTCCGTTAGAGGTGGCGGTGCTGGGCACCACCCGTTTTACAGGCATCTGCCTTCTTTCTCAGTAGCTCAGTAGAAGTCTGTGTTAGTTTAAATAGGCATAATTATTTAACAGAACATGATATAGATGAGAAGACATAGTTTATGTGTATGAAAACAGCATTATGTTGGGGATAAAATAACTGCACAGTCAAATAGCCACTTAATATTTATTTTACAGTGTAAAACATGATCAAAATGAGTCCATGCCGAGGTCTCACCTGTTTGAACAATGTTTTTATATTTCATCTTAAACTGCTGCCAAGTGCGCTTCTCCCCCGCGGGATTGCACCTAAATGAAATAAATGAATGGGCTACCATTCAAGCAGTTTTCCCTGTAATATTATTGTGATTGCAAAGGACTACATTTAAACTTTTGCTGCTGCAACGGTGTTGCACTTATTTCTAAAAACGTATTGAAACTCGCCGTATGAGCACATTAAGATTTCCAATTCGAGGTTGGTGAAAAACGTAGCCCCTCCTCTTCCCCGTTGCCATGGTGACTCGTCGAATCGGGGCTCCATTGATGCTGGCTTTTTAAAGTTGTGGCGCACACGCAAAATTCAAGGTGAACCTACTCAGAGTTGATTAAACTCACTCAAATCAGTGTTTCTGGAACCGAAAACTCAGAGTTTTCTATCTCAGAGTAGATCAACTCGGAGATCAGGAATAGACTCAAAGTTGGTTGAATCTGCTTTGTGAAACGGAGCCCTGGACGTGTGGTGGAATTGGGTTTGATCGGCGTGTTTCTCTCTGGAGTTGTGGCTCTAGCAAGCTGCATATTTGCAGCGGCACAATCCTTGGCTATCTTAATCGTGATGTCAGCCATTAGTCTGTCTCCGCAGGACATCTACACGGTCTCTTCCAAGAGCCTGAGGCATCCAAAAGTGGCAAGTCAGCCGCTGGTTATGCTTCCCATTGACCTTGTTATATACAGATTCAAATTAACTTTCAATTCGTGCATAATTTAAGTCAAACAGAATAATGTCAGCATCATTATGGGGTATAATGTATATATTTATTTATGTTTGCTTCAAAGTAATTAGTTATACAATCCATTAGTCAAGCAAACTTGATTGGAATAACAGCGGATTATTTTACGAAACTCCTACGACAGGTCTGGATCACTCGTAAATTCCGTTCGTACCTGAAAGAAAACGTAAAATACGAAAAGATTGGTGACTGCGCAAATTCTTTTTAATCACTCGTACACACGATTTAAGAACAAATCTGTGGGTACAAACGGTTCTTGCATGAGGCCCATTGTGAGGGACAGGGCCCGCTTTTACCATCAGATTTATTACTCCACTGGCACAAGAGTCGGTTTTTAAAAAGATAAAATTCTAAATGATGTATAGTCAATATAAACTGATTGAGCTACACATTTTATTACGATTACGAGCCATTAATGTTTTATCTAACTCAAAAGAAGCAGCATTTCTGTGATAGGAATGGTATAATGAGAGTGACCTCTGAGGAAAATGTTTTAAGCTCAGAAAAATGATTGTCAGGGCTCATATGCACTTAAATTTTACCAATAAAAGTAGGCTGTGTTTTTTAATCGCAGGTTGATTTCGTGTGAATAATAAAATAGATAATTGAAGAATCTCCTCAGATGTCTGCGGTGACCATGTTCCAGTTCTTCATCGCACAATGTACCATATCAGAGGAGCTTTAAAAAAAGGGAGAAATGAACATGAAATGGTTCCTTTTTTAAGGCTGTGAACTTCAAAATCTCAAGCAGTGATGTGACTCAGTTTAAATCTGTGAATTGAACTTTGAACAAGTAAGCCCCACCTTTCACTGTGACACCTCCTCATATCACAGATGGACATGTCAAAATCGCCATACCCTTTCCCCGAAGTGACACCGAAAGCGCCATTGGCCCTGGTCTGAACAGCAGCTAATGATGTTGTGCTGCAGCAGCGTTGGAAGAGGAAGCTGCGTCACGCCTTTCTGCAAGTTGCAGTAACAATCCCTCAATAGCACAAGAAGGCTTTGTGTGTTCTTCTATGCAACCTCACCCCTTACAAAACTGGTTTTATAATTCTGAAGTGAATCATTCTTTCACACTGACGGCAGATTTCATCACCATTTTTGGGTTTCTTCAGCTCTGACATGTTTTTTTTCTTTACTTAAAAAAAATTTGTTAATAACCTGCTACAACATTCTCACTCAGTTTGTCATTTGTGAAGGGAAAAATTGTTAATGCTTTGATGTGATTTCTGCTACCTTCTTGTAAAAGCAAACGTGCAGAATGATATTAAAATTAGACTTAAGATTTAAGAGTTTTAACATGTATTTGATTTTTCTTCCTCAGGTACTGGTTGGCCACCTATTTTGTCATCTGGTACGGAGTCCCCTACATGACCTATGACATCTTTGCTATGTACCTTAGCCACTATTACCGCTACCGTGTCAAAGGGCACGAGGACTACAAGCAGCATTCCCTGAGAACCGTAAACTCCTTCATCCGCAGAGAATTCCTGCTGGTGCTGCACCACATCGCCCTGCTCACCATCCTGCTGCCTGTCACACTGGTGAGGAGGAAGAGGGAGGGGGGTTATGACAAAAGTGAGGAAGGCATTGAGATGGCACCGATGAGGTCATGTTGTCAGTAGTCCAGACCAATAATCAAGAGAACTGGATGTAGTGCAGGCGACTGAATCAGAATGATTAGCATCGCGGATCACAATCTGCATCTGCGCTGTGGGACAGCTACTATTTATCAGAAATGCAGCTGATCCACACGTTCTTAAAGTTTTTATTTTTTTTATTTTTACACAATTAAAATAGTTAACAGTCAATTAACTTAATTTAAATTTAAAAAAAACATCCATCTTTTGTTTTTTTATTTTTTGCCCTCCTTTTCCCAAACTTAAAACTTGATAATTTACTTTCTTTATCTGTCAAGCGTGCATCTTTTGGCACATTTCCACTAGCTCGGCACGGCTCCACGGCTCGGTTTGGTTGTGTTTCCATTACAACTGAGTATCACTTCGTGCCTCCTCGACGTGGGCGGGGTCGTCGTAACACGGCTGCGCGACCAGAACAACAACAAAACATACGAGGAGGATAGCATGGAGGACATCGAGGCGCTCGTGTTGCTGCTCACCCTGTGGCTTTTTGTCGCACAGAAGGCAAGAGAAGAGAGCCAGAGAAGATTCCTGGCCGCCAGACAAAACAGTATTGAAAAGTAACGACACTCATCGGCCAATCAGTGGAAGGCAGTCGGCTGACGTCACGTTTTAGTAACGCTTCGGCTCGCTTGGAAGGTGATACGGAAAATCTACCTGGTACAGGTATTGCGTGCTAGTGGAAACACGCAATAGCGCGCCGAGCTAGTGGAAAAGCGCCATTATTTGTGTATTCCTTTCCTACAGGATACAACATCTTTGTATTTTCTTCCAACAAGCCTGATGAGAATTTTTTTATACCTTCAGTGATCTCAAGACTGAACAAAAGAGCCTTTCTGAAACAATGTTGATGACTGTAAGGGAAAATGTAACAATTTATGATTTAAAAAAAAAAAAAAAAAATTAAAAAAAAATAAACAGCTGGCAGGGAAAGCATGGAAACTGGTAAATGTTTATCTAAAAAGTCTGAATTTATTGTTGGGTCACTAACAACCACTAAATCTACTCATCTTCTTTTACAAAGATTTTTTTTTTACGGTACTCTTTCCTCCAACTGATGATCAGATTTTGCTTCAGTGTTTGGATCTTTCTACAGAGAGGAGCTGAATCAATGCGCTGCATGCAGCACCAAAATGGAAGACTTTACCATTTTAAATAGCAGAAATGTACAAAGTAAAGTTTGTGTGTGGTGAAGCTCTGTAGTTGATGTTCACTTCTGACAAGTAATAAGTCATGAGTTCCTTTATTACAGTCCCCTGCCAGTAATGCATTATTAGTGTGTGCTCTAATGTTGTGCGGTGGTTTCAAATCAATCCTTGTATAAAGCTGCATTATCGCCTAATGATAGCTTAAGTGGCAGCAAAAAATAGACTCGGAGCTTGCTGTCATAGATTACCTATCAAGTCATTTTCAGGATGTAAGTCTCGTTTCTGTAAGCCATTGATGGAATGAATTAGTTGCTGTTTAGTATAAAGGGAAAAGCAATTCATGAGCATAAAAACAAT
This sequence comes from Odontesthes bonariensis, assembly GCF_027942865.1. Lineage (NCBI taxonomy): Eukaryota > Metazoa > Chordata > Actinopteri > Atheriniformes > Atherinopsidae > Odontesthes > Odontesthes bonariensis. Next base: position 30,674,890 of record NC_134521.1, read on the forward strand.
GTTATCGTGGTTTGCAGCAGGTCATCGTGCTAATCCACCTCGAAATATCTGTTCTCACTTCACTGTTATCACAGTATGTAATATCTCAGAGCTGCTACATAAACATAGATTTACAACATGTTTAACACATCTTTTTCAAACAGAACGCAGGATTCTCTGACCTCATCAGTAGCTTTTCACAGTGTAACCCTTTACTTCATATTTAGAACATAAACCAAGAAAGCCACAGAAACATAATCATATGTCTATCATATCATAACTTGATAGATTAGTTACAAACCTATCTAATTATCCTTATAAAGATATAGCTTGAAAGTATATGTGAGTGATCAGCTGACTTGTCAAATGTGCAGAGATGTAAAACAGGATTGTATTGGCATGTTGTGTTGCCATGGTACTTCAGAAGCCCATAAGGGACAACCCAGCACTGACTTTTAGATAGATAGTGTTTAAAGCTTCTGTATTTCCTCCTATGAATGGGAGCTTTAGGAAGAGGGTAATTAGTTGGTTGCGATCTGAAATTTGCTAATAGATGGCGCTACAACTGAATGCCCTTTTACATCTTCTTTCACTGATACAGGTTTTACACTTTTACCGTCCAGTCACATGAGAACACTAGCATCTGCACAGCAGCTGATGCAGCGATGACCCCCAGTGATTTCCATGTGGGTCGTTTGTATGCTCACCGAAACTAGTAGTCATGCCCTGCCGGTTAATTATTTTCCTGAAATCCCTTAAACGCTTTCCAAGCCCAGCTTGGTCTCTTGGTCCAAAGGAATAACAAGTTATTGTGCATCCAAAAGAGGCAGGAAATGAAAGAGAACATTAAGGCCCTGATTATTGATGACACTCATGAATGAATACAAGCAAATGATTCTTTGCCCTTTTCCTTCATATCCCTGAATTGTAAAAAGAGGAAAATGCATAAGAATGGACAGGAAGAAGGAATGAAAGGTGCTGACTGTTTTCTGCTGAAATTTGATATAAATGTTGGTTAAGAACAATGAAAATTTGGCAAAGACCACAATGGACGTGAAAGCATCCAAGCTCAGAAAACAGACTTAAAGGTGGGGCAGGGGTTCTTTTTCTGGAGCATTTTTTTACATATTGCTTGAAATACTCTTCACACCCCCATTGCAACCAATTAATTAAAAGTTTTGACACAAATATGAAAAGTTTTAGTGGCCTCTAGAACATACAATCTAGGAAAAACACTATCCAATCATACTGAACGGACCGTTAACGATGATTGGATTCTGATGCCGTCTATCAAATTGCAATCTGTTCCTCCTTCCCCCTGTGCGCGTACCCTGCTCCGTGAACGAATTTCTGCGTGTCCAGAAGCTTGGGAGGAAGCTAAACTAGAGCCAGCTTGGCTAGCACCTAGCATTATTAAACGTATAGTTAGCATATACTAAATACTAAATACTGCAACGATCAATGCTTGCTGTCAGAACAGCGCTCGTGCACCTTCGTGCTCGTTCATGTACTCTAGAGGTGTGGCTTCGGGGGGAAAGTGAAGAAAAGGGTTGGGACTTTTTACCTGTGTATTTTCAAAATGCAGCTTCGCTGGACTCAAAATCCAGGATCTCCTACCCTACCTTTCAATTGATGACTATACAGTCAATCTCAAAGCAAACATCAAAGCGGAGGCTATTTTTGTAAGTTTAACTGTAAAACAGTACTAAAACGTTTCAGTTTGAGCGGCAAAGCCAGTTTACTTAAGGGGATAGTTCGCTTCTTTTGACATGAAGCTGTATGACATCCCATACTAGCAATATCGTACATGAACATTGACTTACTGCGTCCTGTGAGCCGAGTTCCAGACTAGTTTTGGTGTTGATGAAGGTAGTCTGGCTAGTTGGCTGGGGGCACAAAATAAAGCGTTTTGATTCTCAAAACAATATGGATTCAAAAGAGTAATACATTTGCATTACAAAATCGTTGTTCAGGAAAAAGTCAGACCTCACAATCACTTGGCGCTATTTACTCTCCCTTCGTATCACTGCGTGCTGCCGCCTGCCGACAGCCACGAGCTATCCCTTTAAATCAAAATCAAATTAAGTCAAATTTATTTGTATAGCACATTTCATGTACAAACAATTCAAAGTGCTTTACATTAAATAAAAGCATTGCAGCAGGGAGTGGAAGAAGCATTAAAAAATAAATAAATAAAAAAAAATACATAAAAAAGAGAAACAAATAAAATCATTTAAATGAATTCAAAAACAAGCAACAGTCAAGATAAGTTAAAAGATACCGTGCAGATTTCATGCATATACACATGAGAAAAGAAATGTTTTTAACCTGGATTTAAAAAATTCTACATTTGGTGAAAGTTTAATCCACTGGCATTTTGTTCCACTTGTTTGCAGCATAACAGCTAAATGCTGCTTCCCCATGTTTAGTCTGGACTCTGGACTGGACCAGCTGACCTGAGTCCTTGGATCTAAGAACTCTGCTGGGTTTATATTCTCTGAACATATCACAGATGTATTTTGGGCCTAAACCGTTCTGGGATTTGTAAACCATCAGCAGGCTTTTAAAATCTATTCTGTGACTGACTGGAAGCCAGTGTAAAGATTTTAAAACTGGTGTGATGTGTTCAGATCTCTTAGTCCTGGATAAAACTCTAGCAGCAGCGTTCTGGATGAGCTACAGATGTTTAATGCTCTTTTTGGGAAGTCCAGTTAAAAGAGCGTTACAGTAATCGAGTCTACTGGAGATGAATGCATGGATGAGTTTCTCCTGGTCTTTTTGGGAGAGGAAACCTTTAATTCTGTTGATGTTTCTGAGATGGTAAAAAGCTGCCTTGGTGACAGCTTTGATGTGGCTGCTGAAAGTCAGATCTGAGTCTATCAACACTCAAAGGTTACGAACTTGTTCAGTGATTGTAAGGTCCCGAGTCTCAAGATATTTACCAAAGCTGACCCTCTTCTCTTTGCTACCAAACAGAATGATCTCAGTTTTGTCTTCATTTAATTGTAGAAAATTTTCTCTCATCCAGGTGTTTACTTCCTCCAGACACTGACACAGTACGTCCGCTGGGCTGCAGTCGTCCGGTGACAGAGACACATAAAGTTATGTATCGTCTGCATAACTGTGATAATTGATGTTAAAGTTCTGCAATATCTGACCCAAAGGGAGCATATACAAGTTAACCAGAAGAGGTCCAAGAATTGACCCCTGGGGGACTCCACAAGTCAAGGCCACTCGCTCAGATTCAAAGCTGCCAATTGTAACAAAATAACTCTGGCCTTCTAAGTAGGACCTGAATCAGTTATGGCCCGCTCCAGAAAGTCCAACCCAGTTTTCCAGGCTGTGCAACAGGATTCTGTGATCTACAGTATCAAACGCAGCGCTGAGGTCCAACAGAACCAGGACTGAAACATTACCAGAATCAGTGTTCAACCTGATGTCGTTTAACACCTTGACCAGAGCTGTTTCAGTGCTGTGATGACGTCTGAAGCCTGATTGAAAGTTATCAAGACATCCACTTTCATTCAGAAAGTCGTTGAGCTGGTTAAATACAACTTTCTCAATTATCTTGGATATGAAAGAGAGGTTAGAGACAGGTCTGTAGTTGTTCATCATAGAGGTGTCTAGAGTTCTCTTCTTTAGGAGTGGCTTAATGGCAGCTGTCTTTAGTGACTTGGGAAAAATGCCTCATGCCAGTGAGCTGTTAACTATTTGTTATTTGTTTATCACTTTCTACTGAGGTAAAAACAGTTTTTAAAAAGTCGGATGGTATTATGTCCAGAGTGCAAGTGGTTGATTTCAGATGCCGAACTGTTTCCTCTAGGATTTTTAAATTGACAATATTAAATTGTGACATAACGTCAGACTTATTTCTAGATTTTAGACACAGATTAGTTTTCTTGTTTGTCTGTGTTTTGTGAATGTTTTGTCTAATCGTTTCGATTTTTTTGGCTAAAAAAGTTGGCAAATTTGTTGCATTTCTCAGTGGAGTGGAGGTCTGGGTTTGACTGTTTTGGAGGAGTTTTTCAACCATAGCAAACAGAGTTCGAGAATTGTTGACATTCTTATTAATCATTTCAGATAAATGCAGCTGTCTGGCCTTGCACAGCTCATTGTTATAACTATGCAGGCTTTGTTTGTACAGCTCATAGTGAATCTGAAGCTTTGTTTTCTTCCATTTACGTTCAGCTTTCCTGCATTCTCTTTTCAGGTTTTTGACCGTAGTGGTGTTTCTCCATGGGGTTTTCTGTTTGATCAAGGTGCTCTTGATTCTTACATCAACAGCTTCCATTACATTCAAAATTTTTAAGTTGAAATGATCCAGCAGTACTTCAACAGACTCTCCGCTCATTGTTGGTAACATAGCTATGGCCTCCCTAAACTGAGCACTTGTTTTCTCATTAATGTACCTCTTCTTAACTGAGAAGCTGGTTGTTTGAACATTCTGAGTGATAAATAAATCAAATAAAATACAAAAATGGTCAGACAAGGCCAAATCAAGAAATATCAACACCTTTATAAATGACCAGGTCCAGAATGTGACCTCGAAGGTGGGTAGGTTCTGTTACATGTTGCCACAAACCAAACATGTCCAGCACAGAAGAAAATTATTTGGCATTACCATCCATCATGTTATCTATAGCCCCTTTCACACTGAGGAATAACCCGCGTTTAAATCCGCGAATTTAGCGTGTCCGCTGTTGCGTTCACACTGACGACCCGGGCTGCCGTGTCAACTCGACTCGCCTTTCGACCCGCGTCGGACCCTAGTCTTTTTGCCGAGCCGAGTTTGGTGTGAAAGCAATTGACGCGGGTCGGACGTGGGCGTGGCGTGACGTGAGGAGTTTAAAAGACAGAATGGACAGCTGATTCAGAACAGCGACAGGTGACGACAAGTTTCACTCTGTTTTACCCTACATCAAGTTCGAGACATTTTTGAAGATGGCCAACTGGGGAGACAAGGAGGTCCCGAGCTCCTCAGCCTCCGAGCAGAGGACGTTATTTACCGCCACATGTCGGGACGGTGAAAGATGGACCTCTGCTGGAAGGGCTGGCGAGAAAGATGGGAGAACACGGTTTCCCACGCAGCAAGACGCAGGTGACCAACAAACTAAAGGCCATGAGGAAAAAGTTCAATGCTGTTAATGACCACAACGGCAGGAGGGCGATTGGACTGGCCATATTTTGACATATGCCACGCCATCTGGGGAGGAAGCCACTCTGTATTTAACCCTACCTCCGACGCATTGCTTGTGCCTACGTCATTGTACACGCCCAGCATTTGATGTGTTTCGTGTGACGCTCTGCCACTAGGCAACGCCCCCTGAACTCGGCTTCAGGCGACACGGGTCACCAACACGCGAAGCGTTCACATTGCTCGACGCAGGTCGAAGGTGCAATTTGGACCCGCTAAGGTAGCGGGTCTCAGTGTGAAAGGGGCTTATGTGAATGTTAAAATCCCCGGTCAAGATAAAATGGTTAAAGTCAGTTGAAATGACAGACAATTATTCAGAGAAGTCATCAATAAAACTTGCACAGAATCCTGGAAATCTGTAAATGATTAAGAACAGGATTTTAGGAACACCCTTTAAAATAAAACTAAGATGTTCAAAAGATGTGAATTCAGAAAGAAAATCTAAATTGTGTGAAATTATGAAGTCATTAACTAACAGTGACTTATTGGACAGATCTAATATTAAGTAAGGCTAGCTTTGTGGAGTTTACACTGGTCTCTGTTGTATTCTGAGTTGTACGTGGTACCGTTTAACAGATTAGATAGATTCACCCAGCAGGTTGACTGTTTTCGATTCCTTCTTTTACTAACTAATACAGGAATCCTATTGGGTCCCAGCTTGTTCTCAGAACAGCTGTCAGTAGTCGGACTACTATAGCAGGGACCCTGAACACATCAAGGCATGGTATCTTTGTTTTGAACTGTGCTATCTTTGTTTTGCACTGGATGTTGTGCTGCTCCTTGAACATCCTGCACATCTCCTTGTGCCCTGCTCTGCCAGGACAGATGATGTAAGAGGAGGAGGAGGGGGTGCCCTGCGTTTCTCGGTTGATGGTGGTCGCTGGAGTCCTGGCTGGGATAGAGACATCCTTTTGAGACCTTGGGTGATGTGGAGTAAAGGGTCTGGTGAGGGGGGAGGGCTGGGGGTTGTTTGCCTCGCTGCTGTGTCCTTCAGTCTAATCTGTACAGTCATGTTTGGGTTTGCCGTCCCAACAGCATGACGTAAGTGTGCACCAAGTAATCTGCATCCAGTTCGATTTGGATGCACGCCATCAGGTCTGAAACGCTCCTTACAGTTCCAAAAGATATTAAAGTTATCAATGAACTTAATCCCATGGGCGATGCATGCATTTGACAACCATGTGTTTAGGCCAAGAAGTCTGCTGAAAAGTTCAATTCCATTACCCACAGTCGGAATGGGGCCTGAAATGGAGACACGGTGTGCTCCATAGTGACACAGTCTCTCCAACAGCAGAGAAAAGTCTTTCTTCAGGATCTCAGAGCCAGTCTTCCTTCTCAAAATATCAAAAGACCCTGTGTGGACAATGATCCTCGTGCCATCTGGATGAGTAGACAGAATGGTCGGCAAAATATCTATCACTTCCCTGACTGATGTATCGGAAAAAGTTATATTTTCCGTCTTTGGCATTCTGACATGCTGTGTTATGGAGTCCCCAATTAGAATGGTGTCTATTCCTTTTTGTGTGGAGGTGTCGATCGCTTCTGTAGTCCTCACCTTGGTTGTGGGATTTGGGCTTCTCCTGATGATCTGGTTAGCCCTTGGCTGAGTTTTGGGGCCATTTCTCTTGTTTTCATTCATGTTTGGGTTACATTCATCATCACACACTCTATTTTGAGTAAACGGATCGTATCTATTATGCAATGGAACTTCAGGTGGCGGAGTGAGTGCTGGAGTGACCAACAAAAGGACATTTATGTATGAGTTCCAGCTTCAGATTAATAGCTCACTTGAATGCTAAATGCTTGAATTCTGCACCTTATTGTATTCCTAAACAAATATGTACTCAGAACATTTCTCTTTTGTTCCTGAAACTACATATTTAAACAAGCATTTCTGGTTATTCAGGAGCTCTCTCCTGGCTGCCCATGAAACTTCATTATCAGTAAAGTTAACAGAACATGTTACATAACCACTCTCATTTCCAAACAGTATCCCAGGTTTGTGAGCCAGGTACGGTAAAAACCCAGACCTTTGGTTGCAGTGGCCGTCAGTGGCTTTATGAGATCACATTACCCTACATTATTCAGCTGCAGTCATCCTCTCTTTTTCTGAACTCACCTCCCCTTCTTTTGTTTCTCCACTTGTGTCTTCACTCATCAGCTCTTTGTTTGGCTTGCCTGCGTAATACAGAAGCTGGTTTAGTTATCCAGCATGCTGTTAAAGGACAGCAATATGTAGAAGAAGAAACATTTTTTAGATCTGTTGATGTTTTTTTTTTTTTTTTTTTTTTTGTAGGAAAAGCACAGCTGTAGCTGGTAACATTTGTAGATAACCAGGTGAGAGTTCAGTTGTTGTGCATTTATACTCCTTGACCTGGCAGGGCCATTATGAGCAGTATTATTTACACCTGTGCTCCTGCTGTTATGATGAGTCAGCATTCATGCTGTTAAAAAGCTCTCTATCAGCTAAAAGTGGTGGGTTGATAGGAATGAGTAAGCTGAAAAATAAGTCATTGCTACTATTTAAAATTTGATATAGATTCCCAGGAAAATGTTCAATGCCATGGGATACAGAACATTTTGTCAATAAATATTACAACAATACAAAAGATGGCATCAATAACAACACTATCAAGTTGTTTGATGAAATGCAGAAAATGAATATAGTAACATAAAGTATATGATAAAAATATTTTAGAATTTTCTTAGTTTAAAAACAGAAAAAACAAAAAAGAAATATTTTTAGGGTAAATGTGGCCAAATGGTATCACAGAGAAAAAGATGATCACAACTGAAGGGTGTGACCATGCAACCATGCAAAGACTGCAAGGAAATCGGACATAATGCAGCTCCCGAGGAGTCATCTCAATAGGAAAAAGAAGTCCTAACCATCACCCTGCTAGTTATCAGATATCCTGCTGGTATAATAACCTGACCAAAGGAGGAGATAGAAGCTGATATAAAGACAAAAAGCCCTTCACAATACATGGAGGGATTCACCACAGGTCACTCACCAAACCCCATTAGCTCAGACACTCACCAGGTTAGACTGGGGACTGATGAGTGTCAGAGCTACTATCAAGACAAAACAAAAAAGATCTAGAAGTACATCAGGAAGTGTACGCCACATGCAGCTAAAATCCTCCAAGTGAGAGGAAGAAGAGGACAAAGAGGTGGAATCATCATGAAAGGAAAAGTTCCTGCATGCACCACAGACGGACTGAAGAAGTGACTGATATGGAGAGTCCTATCAGTCGGCAACGTCAGAACAGGCCCTGATTAAAGGGCAATAGGAGCCGGGGTTTACCACACCAGACGGGACCCTGGGTTCAAGCTGTGCAAAGAGGCTTCTGAGTCAGTCCAGTACATAGAAGCAGGATGTAAGATGCAGGAAGGTATAGCACACATGTAACGCTGTGATCAAGTGGCGGGAATAGTGTACAAGAACATCTTTGCTGAGTACGGGCTGGAAGTTCCCAAGTTAAAGTGCGAGACGCCTTTCCTAACAACCATGCTGTATTGTGATAAACACAACAGCAGTGAATGGAAGCATTTAAAAATCTGATATCTGTTAAATTATGATGTGTCAGTTAATGTGACTGCTGCATATTGAAAGTGAGTACAGGTTACTAGCGCCGCTAAATCTTATAGAATATGTTCACTTATTATCCGATTACCAGTGCATATGTGATGGAAGCAAGTTATTACTATAGCTAGAACATATGCTGTTCACAAGAATTCTGAGCTTATATCTAGAGAAATTCAGAAGGCCGGCTTTGTATGCATATTCTGGGTAAGTTCTTCCAAAAAGAACAACAGAGGAAATGGCTATCACCTCTGACATGTCACGTGTCAACATTTTATTTCATGGCTTGAGATTGTTCTCGTGTTTCAAATGCATCTACTTTGTAAACTGGCTCATTTGTATAAAACACATTTGAATGATAGCCTCATGTTCTAGGACTTATGAATGCTGTAACCAGTGGCCGCAGGCAAATGTACAGACTGAGCTTTGAGGCAGAGAAGTATGTAGTGGTTTACTACTTCAGTTGAAGCACATTTACACTGAAAGCTTGTGTATATCACTGTATAAATGGAAGCTTTTTAAACTACTTGTCAGCGATGTTATTTCAAGCATATTGGAAGAATCCCTTTGTGGATTTAGTCAGATTAAATTGGATTAATGTTAAAAACTGAAGTGGACCTTTTTTTTTTTTGACCTTCTGTCAAGGTTAGAATGGTTAAAAGTAGGCAAAGGGCGCCATGAAGGAAAGAAGAGTCGGTCAGGGCACAGAAAAGGGAGTGCCGGAGAGCCGAACGGAAATGGCGCAAGTCAAAGCTCCAGGTTCATTATGAGACTTACAAAGAAAAGCTATGTGTGTTCAACCAGACTTTGCGTAGAACAAGGGAGAGTTATTTTTCTGAAATCATCAAAAACTGCAGTAACAACTCTCGTGTCCTGTTTGCTGAAGTAAACAGATTAACAAACCCTCCAGTTTTACTGCCTTTAGAACTCATTTCTGCATCCAAGTGTAATGAGTTTGCAATATTCTTTAATGACAAAGTTCAATAATTTCCACAACACAAATAACTACTCTGCAGCCAGCTAGACACTTAGAGCTGACACATTTCACACCTGTTACTGACAAAACAGTTGAAGAGACCATCTGCAGTCTGAGTTCATCAACGTGCTGCCTTGATGAGTTGCCCACTAGATTCCTATAGTCTGTGCTGAGCAGTTTGTTACCACAACTCGCTCATCTAGTCAACATCTCACTCTAGACTGGAACATTTCCAAAGGCCTTTAAAAACCGCTGTCATTAAGCCCCTTCTAAAGAAGAGCAATCTTGATGCCACAGTACTGAACAACTACCGGCCCATATCAAACCTGCCATTCTTAGTCAAAGTTCTAGAAAAAGTTGTATACGACAGCTTAGTGACTTTCTCCTGTCTAACAATGCTTTTGATACTTTCCAATCAGGCTTTAGGCCCCACCACAGCACTGAGACAGCTCTGATCAAGGTGACAAATGACATCCGCCTGAACACAGATGCAAGTAAAGTCACAGTCTTAGTTCTGCTGGACCTGAGTGCTGCCTTTGACACAGTTGACCATGCGATCTTATTACAGAGGTTAGAAGACTGGGTGGGAATCTCTGGTGTTGCTTTAAACTGGTTCAAGTCCTATCTGGAGGACAGGAAATATTTTGTTGAAATTGGTAACAGTGTCTCAGACCAAATGGCTATGACCTGTGGGGTTCCCCAGGGGTCAATCCTGGGACCCATATTGTTCAATCTGTACATGCTTCCACTAGGCCAGCTAACGTAGCTATAATGTGTCCTACCACAACTATGCAGATGACACTCAGATCTACGTGTCACTGACAGCAGGAGAACACGGGCCTGTAGATACATTGTGTCACTGCATCGAACAGATCAGTGTGTGGATGCAAAACAATTTTCTCCAGCTAAACTCAGACAAAACTGAAATCATTGTCTGTGGCCCACAGAAACAAAGAGAAAGTGTTATCAGTCACCTTGAGACTCTCTCTCTAAAACCCAATTATCAAGTTAGAAATCTCAGGGTAATATAGGACTCAGACCTGAACTTTAACAGCCACATTAAATCAGTAACATCACCAGCTTTTTACCATCTAAAAAACATTGCCAGAATCAAAGGAATAATGTCTAAACCAGACGTAGAAAGACTGATCCATGCGTTTGTCTCCAGCAGGTTAGACTACTGTAACGGTTGCTCACTGGGCTCTCTCTGCAGTACATCCAGAACGCTGCTGCTCGAGTCCTGACTAGAACCAGGAAATACGACCATATTAGTCCAGTGCTCAGGTCTCTGCACTGGCTTCCTGTCACTCAGAGAATAGACTTTAAAACAGCTCTGCTTGTGTACAAGTCTCTTCATGGTCAAGCGCCAAAGTACATCTCTGACATGTTAAAGCCATATGAACCAACTCGGGCTCTGAGAACCTCAGGGAGGGGTCTCTTGCTGGTGCCCAGAGTCAGGACTAAACAAGGTGAGGCTGTGTTTCACTTTTATGCTCCTAAAATCTGGAACAGTCTTCCAGAAGATGTGAGACAGGCCTCAACTCTGACAATGTTTAAATCCAGGCTGAAAACAGTTCTATTTAGCTGTGCATATGACACCTGAAAGTATTTGATCTGCACTCTTCACTTTTAAATTAATTAATTAATGATTATTTTTAATGGGTTTTTACATTTTTTTTCAATTTTTTTTATTATTATTATTATATTTATTTATTTATTTATTTATATTTTTTTATGATTTTATTGCCTTCTTGTGATTTTATGTAGCTGTGAAGCACTTTGATTTGCCTTGTGTATGAATTGTGCTCTATAAATAAAATTGCCTTGCCATTGCCTTGCCTTTAGTAAAATTGTATGGTAAAAGTTTACTGTATACTGTTTACTGTATATTTACTGTATTACTGCGGCCATGGCTCAGTGGTTAGTCGGTTGTCCAATAACTGGAAGGTTGGCGGTTCGATTCCCACTCTCGCCACTCAAAAAAGATTGGTGGAACTGATAGTTCTAGAATGCGCCGTTGAGGGTGGCAGCACGTTGGAGTAGCTCTGTACCTCACATTGAGATTTTTTCTTTTTTCTAAATTTCATTCCTGTTTTTTCTTGGAAGAAATTGCATTTTTTGGACAACTGTTCCTTCCTGCCTTGGATGCTGTGCAGCTGGATTGATTTTTTTTTTTCCCAATATTTTTGTATATTTTGCTCTTTTGTTATGATGCATAACCATAGCAACAGGGTGGTTTACAACAGGGAGCAGCTGATTAACATTGGAAAAGCAGAAATAATTCGACAACTGATGCCAGAAATCCCACTGGAATTGAAAAGGAGGCGTCGTGGATGCAGAGCAGGAGCAAAGAGGAGAGAGAGAGAAAGAAGAAGTTCAAACCATCTCTGCCATCCATCATCATGGGCAATGTAAGATCGTTAGCTAACAAGTTGGATGAACTTCTAGCCTTGACAAGGACTCAGCAAGAATATCGGGAATGTAGCATAATGTGTTTTACTGAGACATGGCTGCAGGATCATATCCCCGACTCCAGCGTCTCTCTGCCAGGCTTCCTGACTGTACGAGCAGATCGAGATTTAAAGAGTAGCAGGAAAAGGAAAGGGGGTGGATTGGCAGTGCTTGTCAACAACAGATGGTGTCACCCAGGACATGTTACTGTGAAGAGTCGTCTATGCAGTCCTGACATTGAACTATTGGCAGTAAGTTTTCGTCCATATTATTTGCCAAGAGAGTTCACCAGTGTTTTGGTGGCTGTTTACATTCCACCCTCAGCTGTTGCCGACACTGCATGTGATGTCATCAGTTCCGTTGTTGCTAAGATACAGACACAACACCCCAATTCTTTTGTGGCAATATCTGGTGATTTTAATCATGCCTCACTCACTGCCAACTTTTCAACAGTTTGTCAGCTGCTCTACCAGAGAAAACAAGACATTGGATTTGTTTTACACAAATGTCAAGGATTCATACATTTCGAAATCAAGACCTCCCCTGGGTAAATCAGATCACAACCTTGTTTTTCTCTGTTCAGCATATAAACCCCTTGTCCAGAGACTACCTGTCACAAAAAAGACTGTTAGAAAGTGGTCACAGGAAGCTGAAGAAGCCTTACAGGGTTGTTTTGATGCAACCGATTGGATTTCTCTTTGTAAGCCACATGGAGAGGACATTAATGCCATGACTGAGTGTGTGACTGACTATATAAACTTCTGTGTGGACAACACCATCCCCACCAGAACAGTGAGATGCTTCCCTAATAACAAACCCTGGATCACCAGTGAGCTAAAGGAACTATTGAACAAGAAAAAAAAAACCTTTAGGGAGCGAGACAGGGAGTTACTGAGGAGTACACAGAAGCAGCTCAAATTCGAGATCAGAGAGAGCAAGGAGGTGTATAGAAAGAAGCTTGAGAGTAAACTGCAGAGGAACAATATCAGAGATGTGTGGTCAGGAATGAAGAAGATCACAGGCCTCAAGCAGAGGGAGGATCGGATGGATGGAAGTCTGGACAGAGCAAATGAGCTGAACACATTCTTCAACAGGTTCAGTTCAGGAACAAGCTCACCATCCTCCCCTCCTGTTCCCAGCCAAAGAGACATCCCACTCTCCTCTGACCCACAGCTTTCCTGTAACATCTCCACCTCCACCTCAGTCATGGATTCTTCTGCTTCCACTAGTTTGTCTTCAACCAAATCAGGAGATGCTGCTGTCCCCTTTGCCTCCCCCTCCCACTTTTCTGTTTCTAGAAGTCAGGTGAAGAGGCAGTTGGAGAGACTGAACCGGAACAAGGCTGCAGGTCCAGATGGTGTCAGCCCCCGAGTCCTGAAGGCCTGTGCAGAGCAGCTCTGTGGGATTCTGCAACACCTATTCAACCTTAGCTTGACCCAAGAGAAGGTACCACTGTTGTGGAAGACATCCTGTCTGGTTCCGGTACCAAAGAAAACTCACCCTTCAGTCATCAATGACTACAGACCTGTTGCCCTGACATCCCACATCATGAAGATCCTGGAGAGACTCCTGTTGACCCACCTGTGTAGGCAAACCAGCACATATCAGGACCCCCTGCAATTTGCTTATCGCCATGGAGTTGGAGTTGAAGACGCTATCATACACCTGCTTCAACAAACCCACTGTCATCTGGACAAAGCAGGCAGCACTGTGAGAATCATGTGCTTTGATTTCTCCAGTGCATTTAACACAATTCAGCCTGATCTGCTTCGTCTGAAACTCCAGAAGACTCAGGTGGAGGCCTCAACAATCACCTGGATTAATGACTACCTGACAAACAGACCACAGTTTGTCAGACTCTCATCTTGAATGTTAACAAAACAAAGGAGATGATTGTAGATTTCAGGAAAAACAGGGTCAGGTCAAACCCTGTTTCCATCATGGGAGAAGAAGTGGAGGTGGTTGAGGAATATAAATACCTTGGTGTTCATCTGGACAACAGACTGGACTGGAGACATAAAAGTGAAGCCATATACAAGAAAGGACAGAGCAGACTGTACTTCTTGAGGGAGCTAAGGTCCTTCAAGGTTTTTAGCAAGATGTTGCAGATATTCTACAAGTCTGTTGTTGAGAGCGTCATTTCCTCTTGCGTCATCTGTTGGGGCAGCAGCATCAGAACCAGGGACCTAAAAAGACTCAGGAACCTTTGGAGACAATAATGCAAAGAAGGATTTTGCATAAAATCAAGAGAATTATGGACAACCCTGAACATCCTCTCTATGAGACTGTTATCGGAAAACAGAGTCTCTTCAGTCAAAGGCTTCTTCAGTTTGGATGCAAAACGGACCGCTACAGGAAATCTTTCCTGCCCACAGCCATCAGCATCTATAATAACTCCATGATTTAATTGAGTTACATCAACATTTAATTTCCCTCTGGGATAAATAAAGTATTTTTGAATTTGAATTGAATTGAATTGAATAGCTGGAGGGGTGTCGGTGCACCTCCTTGTCACGGCCGAGGTGCCCTTGAGCAAGGCACCGTACCCCCATGCTCCCCAGGCGTATGGCTGCCCACCGCTCCAGGTTGGCATCTGTCTCTGAGTGTGTGTGTGTGTGACCATGTGCATATGTGTGTCAACAGGTGCCAACCTGGATGGGTTAAAAGCAGAGGACAAATTTTGTGTGTATGCATGACCAATAAATCGGATCTTAATCTTAATTTATACCTTAGGTCTTTGAGGCAAAAAATAAGAGTGGGTTATGTTTTTTTTGTGCCGATGTAATGAAGTATTAACTTTAGCACACTTATGCTCATGGCAGACAGGGTTGAGATTATGTAGCCTGGTAGTGATGAAGCAATGGTTTCAAGTTTTGCCTCTGTAGTCTCTGTCATTTTTAAGTAGGCAGATGGCAAAGCTCCTTCTGGAGCAGTTCATGCTTTATTCATCAAAAAGCACACTGCAAGCTAGGTTTCCACATAGTGCTTGTCTTTTGTTCAGTCTCTATCCATCTAGACTAACTCACCTGTTGTACGGTGGCATCACTCAGCACTGTGCTGCTGGTCAATATTTGAACGCTTCGTTCATTACTCATGCACAGGACATCAGTCCCTCCCCTCCCCCCAACAGACTATGTCTGCCAGTAGAGTCCTGTACATGCTAGAGAGACTAATAAACTTAAAATTGAAAAATTAGTTGGAATACCTATTGGTTTCCAAGACGGAGTCCAGCCAACCTCTTAAGATAAGTGTGAAGGCTGGTTGTGGATCTTGATTTTCCGAAGCATCCCACTGACACATCATGGTGAGACAACAACACAGTATTTCCACTATCAGTGCAGTCCATGTTATCGATCCCTCTCATGATGTAAAAGCTGTGTCTTACTATCAGTTTCATCTGTAGGACATACATCGGTGTACAGACACATGAAGAATAATTAATTGACACTCTAATCCAGAACAGTCACATTTTCAGTCACGGTGGGGCTTACTTGGCTCTGGCCATGCATAAGAAGTCATGTGCGATGCTTTTGCAGGGTTTTGTTTTCATATTAACTAAGTTCTGATGTCTTTAACACACACCTTTGAAACCTCATGTCTGACCAGTATGAATGCAACAACAGCCCCTCAGACAGTCCAAAACTTGTTGCATCCATTACACTGAAAATATTCTTTGATACTGAATGAACCTGATGTTGACCTAACTCATCATAAAAGACCATCCCCAAGGCTGGAAATGTGGGTATCAAAATCTTCAATATCAGAATAACTGGTTAACTTAATTTCTTTTCAGATCATGTTAATATACTGTGTAAATTACACCCAGATCATGCCATCTGCAGTGGAAGCGGTTCTGTCCAGCTGTAACAGAATCAATGAAAAAATGCTTTCCGAGCACATTTCCAAAGAAACTGCTTCAAAAAGTGACCTTGAATGTCAGCTGTGTTTTCTTTTTCCAATGCTGTTTGTTTGCTCAGTCTCTGTGCTCTGTGTGTCTGTTCCTCAGTTCTTCAGAAAGGACCAGGGGGATTTCTTCATTGGCTGCTTGTTTCTAACAGAGCTCAGCACACCATTTGTCTCCCTGGGGAAGATACTTATTCAGGTGAGACAGCACGTACACATGGGCATCCACCTGAAACAAACTGCGAAGTAACGCATCTCTACTGGAAAATATCATTAAGCCACAGTTATTTTTGTTTGACAGATCAACCACCGCACAGTTGAGTAGGGAAATGATTTTTTAAATACGTAGCTCAAATAGCAGTTGTCCAATCATAGCTTAGCAACTATAACTAGACACAACAGGTCTGTAGAGATTTGTGTTTCCATTTGTGCTTTGGACCTGCCTCTAGTTAAAGCAATAGACAACATTTAACAAGAAGAGTGTCACCTTTTGTACTCATTCCAAAGCCACAACTGCAGTTTTGCAGATGCAGGGATTTAGCATTGTGCTGATCTGCAAAACCTTGGCATGTTTCCACTTTCAAACACCACAGAGCGTGTCATTAACTAAACTCCAGTTTATGTGTAGACAGGTCACATTAAAAAACAGTTCACAGTTGCCATAACCATTATGTTTTATTCCCCTTGTGTGTGGAAGCTGATTATAAATACTACGACTACATCAGTGCAGTCTCTAAAGAACACCACACAGGCTGTTATCACCCTAGTTTTTATTTCATTTGCCAAATGTATTTATCAGCTTTTAACCTGAAATGTTTTTCCAATGTAGACTTAAGTTACTTGAATTTTTCTTTAAGTTCGTCTGATGACGATTTAAGTGACCGTGAGTTTAGTCTTAATGGGCTGATTGTCTGTCAGAATCTCTGATGCATTTAGTCATCTGACAGAAGAAACAGAAAAATATGTGACTGACATCTTTGTTGGGAATTTGGCTGTGTTAATGTGCACTTACACTGTTTTAACAAGAAGATGGATTTCTGTTGGACTGTTTACATGCACCTCTAACATTGGACTAATATCAGGGGTGTGGACTTGAGTCAAATGACTTAGACTCGAGTTAGACCCAAGTCATGAATTTAATGACTTCAGATTTGACTTGACAAAATTATAAGACTTGTAACTCGTCTTTGACTTTCACTGAAATGACTCGCGACTTTAGTTTGACTTCAACCTATTGACTTGGAAGTATTTGATACCGCTCCTTGAAAAAGTTTCCCTCGTACTGCCGCCAATGAGATCTACATGGTGTTTTAATACTGATTACCAGACACAGTCGGTGAATCCAAGATAAGCATGGAGCTGGCTTAGCAAAGGTTGACAGGAGAAATGATTTTATTCTATGTACTAATCAGAAATGTCCAAGCTGTTAAGAAAAAAAAAAAGGAAGCTTTCTATAAGAAGTTCTATGCAGTTTCAATATGGGATGAGTGAAATACATTGCTGAGCAGAATCTATGTAATTTCTGTTAATGGATTGTGCATTGGAAGCAGCACTATTTTACCCCAATATTACATTTATTCACTCTTTGAATTTGCAAAAGTGTTCAAATAACCAAGTACAAATTTCAGAAAAAAACTATTATTTGTGTAAACTTAATATTTCAATATCCATAAAAAAAAAACTGTATTTGATGAAGAGCTCGTGATGACTTGGCTGTGACTTGAAACAGTGTTGAGGACTTGTACTTAACTTTAGACTTCTCAGTCTTGACTTGGGACTTGACACTAGACTTGAGTAGAGAGACTTGAGACTTACTTGTGACTTGCAAAATAATGACTTGGTCCCACCTATATATATTTTTTCAACTGTTGTAATTTAGTTGCTTTTTCTTAGTCCGTTGTTTAACAATGACCAGCGGCTGTGACAGTTGTGCAGAGCAGTGATGGACAGCTGTAGCAACAGTAATTAGAATCAGGGATCTGATAATACTGTGTTTAGGCGTTCTGTTCAGGTTACGTGCGCAAGTGCTTGTTTTAGAAACTTACTCTTAACTGCCTCTTCTGAATTCTGAAAGTCCCATTGGGGTTTGAAATGATGCTGTTCTTAAGACAGAATAAAACTCAGTTTCTAAGTGTAGTTTTTCAAACCAACAAACATGTCTCTTCAGATTTAATTTTATTTAACTTTTTTTGTTTTGTAATCCTATTCAGGTGATGCAGTCTTGCATCATCAGGTATCTCCATTTGATTTGGAGGGTTGTTTGTCACTGTTTTATCAATAATTAAGGTGCATGGCTCACCAAAAAAACAAACAAAAAAACCCACATCTGTCAGCAGCATTGAGCAAAGAAGCCATGACACTATTTACGGTCTCTGCCTTAGAAACTGTCTGCTGCATTTAATGTCTTCATTAGTACCATCCATACAGACACATCACACCCCACACATTGGAAAACACAGTCGATATGTACTCTGAGCCTTTGAGGCTTGCAATGCATTAATCTAAGAATAGAAGACCCTTACTGTCTACCTCTGTGAAATCGGTGGAGTGTGAGCCTTCGAGTCTTTGCTGACATCTGCTGTCAGCAGAGAAAAAGAGCAGAGAAAAGCAAAGCTGCACTGCTGCCCTCTTTTGGATCAGATCAGCACTAACGGAGACTCTGCCAGAAGCCTGTCCTCAAATCTTTCACAAGTTAAAGATCACATACAGGCATTGTTGTTGGACAAGAATGTAGATCTGCCAAAACTACAGCTGCCTGCGCATGCTTCCATTCACACGAGATAACCAGCATGTTTGTTAATGAGCCTCCTGTGTGCATCAGAAATGAGATCCCATTCACGCATAAACTTACAAAATCGGAGAAAAAGAAAAAACAGACTGGATACATGAGAAAGTAGTGACTTTGATTAAATAACCTTTTAAATAGTCGAACTTGTTACTTGTTGCCATATTTTTTTCATTTACTTTGATATAGCTCTGTATATTGGAATGATTCCATGTGCACAAAAAGGCCCTGACTGAAAATGCTGTTTGCATTTAACAGACCCTATCATCATGATAATACTCATTTTGACAGAAAAATAGTTCAATTTTCCTGGCGTTCAAAATGAAAATGTTCTGTCCGCTCTGTTGGAGCTCAGGTCTCAGATGATTTGACTGTGGGAGAGCTTTAGCCTCCACCCACACCTCCTCTCTCCTGTTTCAGGCCAGGAGAATGTGGATCATTGGGAATTAGAAATTTAAGAGCTTTATTTATTTGTTTTTTTTTTCCATCCAAAAACACATTTCAGACAAATAACGACCCTCACGAACTGCATGCTTATGTGTTCAGACTTTTATTTTCACCAGCAACAGTGAGCTGCCTTGTACCTGTCACAAAATATAGTTTAAAGAAATTTCTAGGCGAGAAAATATATCTCAAATCTTCTAATACGAGGGTTGATTCAACACGATTGAACCGGCTTGAAAATTTGCTCTGACATCTTCGGAGGATCGAGGCCCCACCGGCGGGTTGAGTAACACAGCTTCAGCGCTAATTTTCCTCACAGAGAATAGCCGTAGCTTGTTAGTTGTTATGTGTTTTAGTAGTTAAACATAAGATCAGATGTATTTCAGCTCGATAGGTAGAAAGTTGTATTTTCTATTTATATCAAAAGAAAAAACAGACGTAATACATGAAAAACTCTAAAATCTCAATCTGGGTCAGGACTGTTTGTTGTTATGACCTTTGTGTTTGGATGCAAAATACGACGTATCTTTAGGACTTCTATAAATTAAAAAGACAATTGCAGACATAAAGGACCTATAGATTTTTAAATGTTTTGAACTATGTGATAGGAAGTGTTTTTATTGTCTTGTTCACAATGATATCGTCCTCAAACTGTCTTATCCTTTCTGTGTTAAAAACCAATACAGCTGAGAAAAAACCAATTGAAATTAAAACGAAAGAAAAACAAACGTGCAAAATGTAAAAGAAAAAAAGCAAAGCATCGTTCAGTAAGTGGACATACGTACCAGAGAACCGACACCAAACCAATAAGCTGCTAACTTGTGGTAAGGCTGAAATACAGTGCCAGATGCACATTTTCTTAAAAGATATTTAAATGTTTATTGGGAAGAGACGAAGGTGATCCTTCAGTTAATTTCCACTACATGCAAGAATATGTGAATAACTTAATTACCGATATTACTGACCAATGAAAAATGTTCTATAAATGTAGCCTGGAAAAAAACTGGAAAAATGTGTATGCACTGTGTTCATTAGTGTCACACAGACTAATTCTCTTCATACATGTCCCATTTGTCTCCTCCCTCAGCTCAGCCTCCAGGACTGCTCGCTGCACAAGGCCAATGGCGGGATGGTGTTGTTCACCTTCTTTATGTGCCGCATCGCCCTCTTCCCCTACATGTACTTAATGTACGGTCACCACTACGGCATCCCTCTCTACAGCGTGCCCTTCCACCTGCCACTCTCCACCAACCTGGGCAGCTTGTGCATCATGGCGCCGCAGGTCTACTGGTTCGTGCTGCTGTGCCGAAAGGGCTATCGTCTGTACCAGCGAAGCCGTAGGCCGCACTCGCCTCCTGCGGCCGCCGTCGCTGACGGCTCTAAGGATGATTGATATCTACTTCACAACTGCTTGCTCAAGCCGCACACTCAGCTACTAACTCAACCCCACCATGGTACTGTAGTACACCAGGGCTGCCTGCTCTTGTTCCACAACTCCTGGGCATTTTCCGCACACTTTAACTCCTCTATTACAAATCTGCTGCCTAAGTGGACCTCTCCACCACCAATCTAATGCTACTACTGAACTTAGGTGATATGTGTTTTTCTTTTTGGATTTGACTCTGGCCTGGATCTTGTTGAAGTGCTACACTGTTTTAACATTTACAGTACTGAAGAAAGGTTGTGTTAAGTGTGGCGCAAACACACCAGAAACTAAAGAGGAGCTTCCACAGAGACTTTATATTTTCTCTTTACTCCCACTGTGTTTACAGCTGCTGCTGATTGGAAAGGTCTGTTACACTGAGTGGCTGTTTCAACAGGTTGTATTTGAGCGTTTGGTTCTGTTGTAACAGTGATGTCATACAGTTTCTTTTCCTCTCTTATCTATTCACTTAACACACTGGCAAGAAGGATTAGGAGTTGTGGTAGATAGGATGCATATTCAGGCAGTATTAGCAGGGAATAAAGTGAGCAATACATGTCACCTCATCTACACCCGAGAGCTAAAAACAGCTACATCATTTGCACCCAATTAATGTGATAGCCTGTGACCTTTCACCTCTACTACTTTTGTTTTCTGCACAGTGTGGCATCGGTCACAAATCCACATCAAGTCAGTTTTCCTCCTTTTTAACAAGATTAAACATTTTCAGAATTTCATTTTTAAGTATTCTCAAAGATGTGATTTGTAGAACCTGATTTCTTTTTCTGAGCTAAATTTGGATTGCCTTGAGCAAGAAACAATTGGATAAGATCTTCCCCTCTGTTCCAAAATATATTGTATTTAGAACAACTTACAGCTAAGGTGAAGGATTTACAAAGTTCTCTTTTAAAATCTCTGCTGGGATTGTGTGGAATTTTTCTTTGACACTGGAGCATTGCAGCTGACATGGTGACAGAGCTGTTGCAGTGCAGCTTGGGTATGACAGTCTCTGAGTGTCAGATATGGGTGGGGGACGATAATAGCTAATAAAGGTGGTTCCTGAACTCGGGGCCAGGTCAGAGCAATAAGGTGTGCTGCGGCTCATGCAGGCAGATGCAAGCAGAGGACTGAAATTCCCCAAACCTTAAAGAAAAAAAGATAAAAGAGAAGATTCCTGATGAGTACTTACTGTTTAGTTCTTCTGCAGATGCAAAGATTTGTATGCACTTCTGTATCAGGTGTGGAATCGAGCACTTAACACATAAAGCTTTCTATAAAGTTTTTAGAGATTGAAATAATTTTTTTTGTTTCATTAGAAAAATAGTTTTAAAACTTGAACCTACTTAACCACAGAGGACCATTATCATGCAAATTCCGTGTTGCAGATGGGCATTTATGAAAGAGAATCAGCATTTCATGCTTCACTTTGGTTATTTAATTCAAAGAAATGTATAGAAAATATTTTATTAGTTCCATCCGTCATCCAGAGGTAATTTCGGTATATTCTTAATCATTCAGGCTTCGTTTCTAAATGGCCTTTTTTTTTTTTTTTTTTTTTTTTTTTGTCCTGTAAATTGAATCTATGCAAAAGAGGCTGTGGTGCATGTATTGTATGCAACACTAATTTAAAGTCATAACATACTGGTCCACACCTCATAATTTATTCTCTCCTTTAATCTTTTGGGGAGGCTCTTCGTTAACCTCTGTATATTTTTACTCAACTAAACACAAATTATGAGGCTCTTTCACACATCGGTTGTGCATTTTCAGCCCAAAAAAAGGCCTCCTCGTTAATCCGCCGCTGTTCCCTCTCTTAATTCACACATGCTAAACGGAGGCGGATCAGCCCTGCATCGCTGTGTCCTTACACACATCCAGCTGATGTGGAATCCACTGAGCGACGACAGCACTGTAGGTTTAAGTGGAGAGTTCCACGATGCTGTTTTGATGTGTGTGTAAGAACACACAAGAGGCAGTATCATTTCATCTCTGTTACTACCTCCATTGCACTTGGAGGTGGATCAGCGGCGCATCGACGGCGGATCTCCTTCAACCTCGTGTTCCATTTCTGTACTTTGCGCAACAAAGGTGCATCAGTCCTAGCTTGAAAAAAGGCCCATCTCCAGTTGAATTTAAATTTAGTGCATTAAATTTCCTCCTTGAGTGATTTCATGAGTTCATAATCTTGTAACGCTGTAAATGATAATGACACAAGTATTTTGTTGTGCACATGGACACGTTTACAGCTCTGTTGACAAATAGGATGCCGACGTGATCAGGCAGGCACTTTAATGGCAACAAATATTTATCTTTCTAATTCTCATATGCAGTGTACAATTGACATAGCTTTTGGAAGTGTACAGTCATGGTAACATTACTGCAAGACATTTTAAACTTCTGCAACAGACCTACTTTCATGTATTTGCTGGTTTTGCCTCATGATTGCTTGTTTCTTCAATTTTCACTTCCATTGTCACTTCTGCTGAACTGTGAATCAGGTGTAATTCTGAATGCTGACACGGTGTAAATGCAGCACAAAGGAGAAAATATGACACAATATTTATCAAAACGTTATAAAAATAGCTACCATAAGTCCTCATAAGCTACCAGACTTGGTGATATTGTAGCAGCAAAGTCGCTGATTGTATTTAATTTAGCTGTTTTTTTCTTTTTCTTTTTTTATTGCTTATGAATTGTGCTTCATATTCATATAAGGACATCATTGCCTGGATCACTGATGGGATCAGAGTGACAGTTCATGTCAGAAAAAATTATTTTTCATTTAAAGTAAGAAGTTCTCAGATGCACCATGACTTGACTGCTTGTAGAAGGCGCTGAGTCAGCTCACTGGTAGCCGGCCTGTTTACTGACCAGCAGCGTGAGGCTGAGGGTGTAAGCAGAACCGAGCAGCTGAGTGACGGCTTGTTTGTTCGGCTTGGCTGCAGCCCAGCAGAGTGCAGGCTTCTTTTGTCCATGGCCAGTCAGGCCCGCTGTTACTGGAAACCTACCATGCTCTTTGTGTCGCGTCCCTGTTTTTCTTTGAGCTGATTTCTCCCACTCTCTTTTATATCTTGTGAATCATTTTCACATTTCACACCACTCATTGCCAGTGGAAGTTACAAATGTAGTCGGTCATTGATATTTTGTCGAAGATTAAAAGTTCATCCCTTTATTGGCTGATGTGCTATGAAGATGTAGAAATTCTGCTGGGTGTGTCAGCAAAGCCAGGTGAGCCCGAGCCGTCCTCTCTGCTGCCATCTGCCGCCAGCATTATCTGCTGTCCACTCAACGGTTTATGGGCAGTGCAGCTGTGTGCGTGTGTGTCTAAAGCGTTGAAGTTTCTATATCCAAGTTTTCAACCACTGTAACCTCACCTTCCATGAAATGCACTGAAAAAATGCAGGCATATAGATTTGTTTTCATTCATATTCTAAGCAGTATAAACATGATCATCTTTACATCCTGAAATTGTTTGTTCAACTGCAATTCAACCCAGACTTTATCGTTGCTGTATTTGGGATATAAAACATTTCATGAGATACATTTTATTGAGATTTAACACTCAAAAGTTGATTCTTCAAAAGTTATGTCGTTATATAACTGATTTTTTTTTTTTTGACAACTTGATTAAAATAAAGGTGAAGAGATGAGAAAAGTCAAAAGTTAAGTAGCTTTACGATGAGTTTTTAAGCTTCGCTTCGAAATTATGTAACAATTCTTACATTCCAAACCTAAGTTCCATTCATCCCAATGTCGTCATCAAAGGTGTATATTCCCTTTGTAACTCCCTAAAAGCTGTTTATTCTTTTTTTTTTTTTTTGCATGTCTATAGTAAGATTTGGCATTTCTTTTGTGCATTTCTTTACACGACCTCTGCATTGGCTGAAGAAAGTACCTGAGTTTCACGTTTTAAAAAGAAAAGAAAAAGTAAACAAGACGATAGTTGAATAGTTGTCAGACCTGGTCTGATTACAGTGTTTTGTTCCTGTGAGTTTCAATGCCACGTGATGACAACACCTTTGCTTCCATTGCTAGGCAAGTGGGTCACTGCCATCATGTGCAAATCAGAAACTCGCACACGAACGGCATTTGACCCAACACATCTCTCACTAAGAATTATGAAATGTCAAACGCATGAAGAGTGTACATATCTAAATCTCATTCAGTGGATTCTTAATAAAGAAAATCTATGTTCATCCTCTTTGCTCAGAGTTTGAAGAAATGGTTAGTATACATTTGCATAGATGTTTATTGGTAGACGATGAAACAGATCGATTATGAAGATGATCACATCTAGAATAGTAGCTGTTTCTTCCTCTTTTTTAACAGCAGATTTCTCCTCAGAGTTTTCATATTTATGCTTGCATGGCTTGTGTTACTCAGACGTCAAAGGGTTGGTAAACCAAAGACTGTCGGGCACTTCAGTCAGTCACAGTAACCATATATAAAGAAGATTTCCTTTGATATTCGATACATAAAACATGTTTTTTCTTCATAGTAAAGATGCACATATCTCACTTGAAAACTCAACTGACCTCCAGTCTTAACCTCTTTGTTTGGGTTACCCAATTACCAATATTTGGATGTAATAGTAGATAATCGGGCTTTCCATATTTTCTATATAATACTATATTGTACAACTACATCGTAATCATAGTGATGTCATTTCTGGACACCACTGATTCAGTTGCTCCATGACAACACTATTTACTGTTAGATGAATGATGAAAACATTGGAACAGTCCTAACACAAATCAACTTCTTCCTTACATTTAACGGAATTCATTCCATGCTAACATTTTCACATTAATATTTTCAGTCATTGTGCAGATGCTAGCACTTTATTCTGCTGAGACATATCAGTTTCCAAGCCATCACTGAAAAATGGTTGTTGTTGGTCAGCTGGAGAGTTAATGCAGTGTTGAGAGTGCATGCAGTTTTGACCAATAGTCAGTTTCCTGTTAACATTTTGAATGTTAATGTAATGTCTATGTTTTAGCATTAAGTTTATATTGAATTGTTGTTGAGCTTATCCTGACTGCTTTATCTTAACCTCTGAATTCCAAGTTAATATTTACCGTAACATGTTGGTTGGAAGATGACT
The DNA here is from genome assembly GCF_027942865.1 of Odontesthes bonariensis. Lineage (NCBI taxonomy): Eukaryota > Metazoa > Chordata > Actinopteri > Atheriniformes > Atherinopsidae > Odontesthes > Odontesthes bonariensis. The sequence goes on from NC_134521.1 coordinate 30,700,735, forward strand.
TCAATGTTACCATAGGCAAAACACTAACAGATGTAAGCTTCTTTTTTCTTTTATAATTTGTCAGTTATGCCATGCTAACATTTCGGCACCATTGCTAACTTTTTACTTTTACGCTGAGTAAAATCAGTCTTCAGGATAATACTTAATATTTTCAGTGATAGTCAACTAGAATGTTACCATGCTAACACTGTAGCACTAAAATTGTTCTTGAGCCTCTATTAACTATCCTCACCTGCTGACTCATATCAAGGGCCTTTTTGTGTAGTTTGCATGCTCTCCCCATGCATGTCTGGGTTATCTCCAAGCATTAGGGCAAAAAACAATATGATTTAGGTTAATTCGATATTCTAAACTGACCATAGGGTTGAGTGTGTATGATTGTTTGTCTCTGTTTTAGTCCAGTGATGAATGATGGACAGATGATTTGTTCACGTCTGTTGCCTGGTGGCAGGAAGCATTGAGACTTGCAACTGACACACATCACTATAAAGCTGGTGTTGAAAATGAATGAATAAATTCCTTTAGTGCTACATTTTTAGTTAGCTTGCTTAACAAATGCTAAATATCAAAGCTGCTGAGTCATATCAACCTATAGATAAACTTAGTTGGTGGGTGAATGACTAAAACATTTGCCTTTGAGTAGAGGTTTATGCTGACAATTGTGCATTGTCTCTCAGTCCATTTGTTGTAGAGCATGGATAAAAACTTATGTTGGTTTGTGTTTAACTAAAACAATGGTTTGTTTTGAGTGGGATTTTATTTAAGGCTATTATTATGTTATATTCAGTTGTTAAGCCTATGTTAGCATGTTTTCCTACAGTGATGTGCTAAATCATGTCAAGGTCCAAGTCTCATCTTCATATGTTATATGGTATCTGCCTAAAATAGATCAAGAGTAGTTTAGTTAGGTCAAGACTTTTTTTTTTTTTTTCTTGAAGCAGAAGCACCATGCTAACACCTTAATGCCATTGTAAAGTGATAGCAGACCCGAGGCTAATAGTTGAGCTTCGGCCTACTCCATGTTGCAGAGTGCTGCCTATTACTACCATTATTTTGAGTAAGAGTACACTCTTTTAGCTAACTTTTAGCACATAGTGGCACCTCCTGAGTAGCTGCAAGCTACATCCTAACATTTGTGTTAGGCTGTTTGACATTTGGTAGTAGACAAAGCCAGATCATGTAAAAATGATAATAGTCTTGAGGCTAACACATTAGCACAAGCTTACTCTTCTGAGCAATTGTTACTGTCTTGCTACCATGAGTAAACGCCACACACTCCATGCTTTCAGTACACATTATCATTTAGCCAGGTTGAGTGGCTGTAAGGAATATGTTTATGAGTGACTGTAAACTCAAAGTTAACATTTAAATTGTGCTTATTTTAAGTTTACAAATACAAATCCAACTGGCTCACTCAAAAACGACTGTCAGATTTAGGTTTTTATGCTGTCACCACTTCTTAGAAATGAAAATTGCAAGTTTAAAAAAATAATAATAATTTAGGCTTTGGACTGGAGGTTATGTTAAGGGTTTAAAAGAAAATGTTTAATTTCATGTTTTGGTGATGTTGGATCCAAATTTTGCATGCCGGATGGGGTGTAACTTTAGCATCAATCAACAATATTCCACACTTTCCTCTGATAAGATGTGTGAATACTTAAATGGGCTGATAAAATGCATTTAAGCATTGTAAAAACTTGCTGGGACTGATTTTAATCTGTGGACAGTGAACCAAACTTAGTCTACAGTGCCTTGTAAAAAAAAAAAAAAATCTATTTGTGATATCCACAAAACTCAGTGTGAAACATGGCAGGCAGTGTTTACAGGTTGTGGCTGTATTTATTGTGTTATTGTCATTCATTCATTGTCTCAAGGAGAGAATTCAGAATCATTTTGGTGTTCACAACAATCATTTAGAATGGCTTCATAGTAAATAGAAATCATATTTTGTATTTTAATTGGTTGTATCAAACTGCTATGCTCATATTGCTAGATTGATAAGAGAGCTAGTGATTTGATCCTGTTAAAAGAAAGGTCTTTATATACATACTAATAGTAATTCACACTGTGTTGCATTTCATAATAATTCAAATAATGATCCCATAATGTTTCATTTGTACCATCTGAGAGTGAACCATTTAAAGCATAGATATATGTGTGCGTGTGTATATGTTTAGATTCTAGGCTTGATTTTGTTTGCTGTGTCTCTGATGTTTAAGCAGATGTATATGTTTGGGGGATTTAGATTTCATTCAGCATTCCTAAATAAGTCAAATGCAGCACCATCACAACCTTTAACACTTCCTGCCCCACATTATTTTTGATAGCATTCTAATTTTTCATACATATAAATACGATTTGATGCATCTGTCTTTTTTTTGTAGTGTGACCTTTTTCCCTTTTTTTTTGAGTAAATTTCCTATCTGAAACGAGACTGAACTGTTTTATGAAACATTAAGAGGAGTTACATATTCTAGCTGCAACCTATGAATCCAGAGCACCCCTTTAAAATTCAATAAATTTGATTTGATAGACTGTTTTGAGCAGGTCTCTGTTTTATTTTCATTTGTCTTGGCATGCCAGCTGTCTTGAATATATATTTGAAAATATTGAAATGTATTTCCATGTTGCACAATTTTGTATACATAGTTTTGCAGTTGCTGTGGTTTTGGCCAAGGCTTCAAGGAGATGGCAATTGAACAAACTCTAGTGGCATCCAGCTTTCTCTATTTAGTAGCTGCTAATCCAGTAAATTTATATAGCTACAAGTTGCATCAATCTGATTTTCATGACATGAGTTATTAAGTTAATTTAAATAGATACGCCCCATTATGTTGAAAAATGCCATAGGTAAATGTTAATAGTAACACTGGTGCTTTTGCCATTTTTATTAAGTTCAGCAGTTACAGGGCATAATACTTGGTCACCGTGGTGCTTCATTCAGCTGTAATGTGGCATCATGGCCACCTAGAGGTGCTGCCGTTTCAAGCTGATATATCTGTGATTCATCACCTTTGCACATTAAAACTAAAATCACTTATAATCCTAACATTTGTGGGTTTTTGTTCCCTTTCAAAACTATTTAGAAATCCTTTTAAATGACAAACCCGAATTACTTACGATAGCTCCCGTATTGGATGTTATAGATGACATCAGACAGCTTAAAATCCGCTGAGCTGAAAACAAATATGTAGCGAGTGATTTAAGCAAATCATCAATGGGTTTAGAGTTGATGATTTTTTTTTTTATTATCTAATCAAATTAATTGATTAAAAAATGTTTCTTAAATAAATCATTTTTATCCATTTTTACAAGCAGATGTTGGGGATTTCCTCATTCTGCAAATCCGTTTTCAATTCAAACATTCAATTTATTTTTAACATTATGACTCAAAGACTGATGTTGCTGGAGATTCCTACACACATACCATTAGTTTTCCAATACTATTATAATTCAAATGATTTAGATGTAAGTTTTAATGTAAGGCCGATTTTATATAAAAAAAAAAAAAAAAAAAAACGCATTAAATAACTTTATCGGTGGTATAAGCCTTAAAATGTGACACTAAATTTTTTTTCCGGCACAGTTTCACGTGCTGGGTGCATGTCTTTCTTTTATTTCAAACTGGTACACCAAAAATATCATTTTTGTTTGGCTTTCATCAGTACAAACACTGACTTTATGCAAACAGAGTTATGTTGTATGTTATTTTATCAAATATCACATTCTGTTTTCTCTACAAGCAGGAAATCTCTCATGTTGATCAGACCAAGCTTCTGCGGTGTTCTGGTCATGTCAAAACAAACTTGGTCTTCATTTTCATGATGGCACAGAATGTCTTGAAACTGATTCCCATGTAACCACATTCACCCTCTAAATTGAGTTCTTACAAAAGGCGCTAAGAGAGATAAAACATTTGAATAATTCTGGCCCCTCCTCCCTATTTGATCTCCTCCCACCCCCTTTATGTCCCAAAATACAGAGGCAACCTGTTGCACCCAAGCTTAGGAGACATTCATAGCTCAGACAACACACTGAGCAGGGACAGCAGGGCTAAATGTCCAGCAGTAGGTGCAGTCAAAGAGGAATGGGTAAGAAAACGTTTGCCACTTCAGCTGGATTCCTTTGAAAGGTTAGTTTAATCAATTTCTCAACCTCCACATAAGAAATTGATCTGCGCATGCAGTCCGTAATCTGTTTTCCAAAATGTCATTGTGTATGAGTTTTCCAACAAGTGTCCTTGCTCTGACAGATGAAAGGAAGGAGTAAGAGAATACGCATGTTAAGAGAAGTCCTCCATGCAGCTTGATGGGACTGTAACAAAGTTGTTGCCAAGGAATCTTTCTGCAATCCTGGACATCTTATAAAAGGCTCTTGCAACGTTGCTCAAAATTGGCATGGAAGACGGCAGGTCGCTTTGAAACATATTTAGAAGGAAGTAGTAGAGAATACAAGATAGTTTAGTCAAGGACGTCAGAGAGTGGAAAGGGTAAGACATACGATTTGTAAGGTTTTGCATCAGAGCTCCAAATTTGCCATCCCACAGCTCATTTCACTGAAAAACAAAGAGGGTTGAAATTCATCAAAAAGTCATGGATGAAGCTAAAGAGGGAGCACAGGAGGCAATGGTAAACAAGGCTCTTGTTAATTTCCAGGCAACCTTGCAAGCTGCTGTGAGTGAGGTACATGTGGACGTAAGTGCTTTTAAGCAGAGAATAGAGCAAAGGATCGACGAGCTATGCATTTCCAACAGACCACTGGCTGAGGCGGTAACCCAGCTGCAGGAGGAGAACCTGCAGCTCAGAGCAAAGCTTGAGGCCCTCAGTCGTCTGGTAGAGGGTCTTGCTGGATTAAAGATCGAGAGGAATCCTCCTGACATCAAGAAGAACGAGAGGGAGGGTATAGAAAATGGCCACATATATACAAAATCCAAGACCCAGGAGGAACAGAAGGGCCGGGTAAACTCTGCAGGATCAGACAACAACCAGTCCACCTCCACATATTCAGAACCATCAGGGTCAAGTGGAGAATCAAGCCTTGCTGCTGCCACTGCTGCCCCCAGCAACACCTCAGCCCCTCCTCCATGGAGAGCAAGGAGACATGCAGAGATTAATGTAAGTATTTAATTTGCTTCTAAAACGTACAAAATAATGGAGTCATCAGTGACCACTAAAAATAGCTAGATGAACATTACAAAAAAATAAGTAATGTAAGGGATTGCGGTACCAGACCATGTTCCTGAGAGAAAAGCCGTGGTCGAGACTGAATGAGTTTGATTTGGGCAGCCATGGATAGCCAGGGAAGTACAACAAGTAATGGATGAACATGTGTCCTTTTTTGTTGATTAAACACCAAAGATGCCGCTGTATTCTGGGGTTTCACTGTGCATGCTGGAAGACCTGTTTGAAAAGCACTGCAGTTGTTGAGGCAAGAGATAACCATGGCCTCTACCAAGAGTTGAATGGCGTACCGATTTCAGATACAACCTTTTTTTTTATGATGTTGTAAAGTGCAAAGTAATATGACTAAGAGATAGATGCAACATGGCAAGAGAGGGAGAACTGGTCATCAATCATGACACCCAAGTTTATTTCAGTCTTCCTTCATTTATTTTCCATTTCTACTTTAACCTATTCAGCATCACAAGGAAGGGCTTGAGCCTATCATAGGTACCATGGACTGCAGGCAGCTCAGTTCAGCACCTGGACTCTTCTACTACTAAGTCATGCTGTTGATATGCAGTATGTGGTTAGACATCATCCTGCTGAAATATCCAAGGCCATCCCTGAAAAGATGTTTTCTGGATGGGAGCGCTAAAATCTGTGTAAACTGTTCTGCACTGATGGTGCCTTTCGAGATGTGACACTTCTATACCAATGAGAGGCAGTGTTTTGAACTGGGGGAAGATAACAAGTCAGTTGGCCCCTTTCCTCTTTAGACTGAGGGACATGGCCATATTGATATCTAATTTCAATATGACAACAGAACAGTTTTCCACTTTTCCTCAGTCTATTTTAAATTATCTTTGGTCCAGAGAAGACAGCAGTGCACCCATTTGGCTCCTTTGTATGATAGTGCTTTAACCTGCATTTGTGGATGGCACCGTGAACTGTGTTCTCAGATAATGATTTCTGGAAGTTTTCCTGATTTCACTAACAGAATCATGAGTGTTTTTGATGCAGTGCTGCCCGAGGGCCTGAATATCAGCACAGAGATGTGTCCAGATACTCTGAATATTTTGAATATCACAAATATATAGTACTGTAGGTGGTAGAATATTCCAAGTTTTTGCAATTTTACATTGAGGAATCCTAATCTTAAATTGCTCAACAATTTGTTGACAGTTTATTGCAGATTGCTGAACTTCTGCCCATCTTTACATCTGAGAGACACTGCCTCTCTAAGGTGCTCTTTTTATGCCCAATCATATTACTGACCTTTTGCCAATTAACCTAATTAGTTTTATCATGTTACTCGATATGTTTATTTTCAGCACCGCTTACTTTTCCAGCCCTTTGTTGCCAAAATTTTTATAGACATGTTGCTGCCATCAAATTGAGCTGAAATTTTCATGAGATAGGCAACAGTTTTACTTTCAACAATTGATATGTTTTCTATTTTCTATTAAAAGTAAAATATTTGTTGATACGATTTGAAAATCTTTGCATTCTGTTTTAATTTTCAATTTAAACAGTGTTTCAACTTCTTTTGGAATTGGTATTTCAAAGATGACCCCCTAATTTTTCCCTTTCATTTCAACTATGTATCTGTAGGAAATTAGATAAGCTGATACATTGATATTGAAAGTTATTACTCCCTAAGAATCTTTATTGGCACTGGCATCCAAAATCTAGTATTAGTCAGGCTCCCCTGCTTTACAGGATGACTTCATGGCAATAAACTTGGGCAGCTCTGTGTACATGCTTGGTATAAATACTGTTAAGTGTAGTATGTCCTGATGGGCACACTTGACCACATCTAACCTTCCTTCCAGCGCAGCTTAACTTTACCTTAGCAAATTCACACAAGATTATCCACCCTCAGCAGGCAAAATATGTATGAATGTACTGCTTGAGCCTTCCCAATTTGACAACAGATCATTATAGCATTCAACCACTGGATCCTGGTCAAAGGTTCCTTAGCACTAATGGTATTTTACAGGATTGCATATAAGCCTGATAGTGATATGAAAGCCACTTTCTCTCTTTACCATGAAAGAGAGCAAATGTTCTTATGAACCAAACTGATTTCATGTCAGGGGACACATCAGTTGGGCTTTGACTTATGGAAGGGGAGCCCAGCTATAGTAAATCTTTAACCTCTGACCTCACCATGATGGCACTGCTTTACAGGCTTCGGATCCCCTGCCACTGTTTGTATCGCATACTGTTAAATCAAAGATTAAATATGAAATTTAAAAAACACACTGCATATGTCCATTACATAAAAACCCACCAAATACAAATTCTTTTAAAACTTTTAAAACTCTCTCGACCCCAATTCTTAGCACTCTTCTGCTTTTGACCTGCTTTTATAACTGCAGGTCCTCCAAAGGGCACATGTATTTTTGGGTCTGTGATTTGGGAGTGAGCTGGAGCTCTTCTGAACCTCTGCGTGCTCTCCACTTATTGTAACAGCACTACAACGTCCTGCCTTATCTTAAATATGCACCATTTGCAGGATGAATGAGGGCAGGGAGGGACTGATGCAGTGAATTCAAGCCTAAAAAATTGAGTGACTACAATCAGAACTATAGGATAAACTAGCACACTAAACCATTAGATTCCTCATAAGTGTTGTCTGTACACATATTATGTGGCACTGCAAGACGTCACTTACATGCACACTCTAAAGACAGGTATATAAATAAACCCATGTTCCCTAAACACTCAAGAATTTTGCCTCCCAGCCAATCCGAGTCTCAAGTCTCCTAATGGAAAGTTAAATTGCGTCTACGTCGCTGTCAATTAAAACCCTCAGTCTGCACCATGACAGAGGAAACCAGCTGTCCTCTCGAAACATGCACCCTGCCAACATTCCTCTCCGCTGAAGTCACCTGGTCTTTTCTCAACCATCACCCTCTCGACTCTGACATACAACAGATTAAACCCCCGGTACTAAGCTAGTCATCTGATTTGTCAGTTATTTTTTGCCCTGTCATTGACGAGGTAAAATAGTTCTCACTCAACTGCTTTTAATTCTACTCTCAACTATCTTAATCCTTTTTTTTTTCAAAACGGTATAGCTTAATAAATTCTTTTGAGAGGAAACTGTTCTCTAAGTGTTTTTTTTTAATTTTCATTTGGGAATTTGCTGCATCTTTTCCAAAGTTGGCTCAAAATTTAGTATGACTAGCAATCTCTTGAAAATCTCTGACAAGTCAGTACTCAATTTCAATTTATTAAGTCTTTACAATGCAAATCCAACAGAGCTGAGAAATATATGGCTCCTTGGCTGCTGAATGCTCCACTGTTAACTGCTAACTTTGTGCAGTAACACACAGAGGGCTTTATTAGCTTGTGCACCAAGAACAGGGAGTGATAGAAATCCATACAACAATAAGCTGAAAGAAGACGAAAGGCTTCACGGTGATAAGGGTCAGTCCAGGGCTGAGTGATAGTTCTCTCAGAGGTTTTCTCTCTATTGTAAGCTCTTTGTGCATTAAAATTCTTTAAATTTACAGAAGCCCCTCCATCTCAGTCCAGGGTTTTCTCAAACCTATGACAGAATGTGAAATAGCTACGCTGGGCCACAGCGCAAAACATTATCATGATAGGGACTCCAAAATTGTACAGTTACAATATTTTCCTCTCTTTACACAGCTTAACTTTCAAATACTTACGATATAGCCTACACTGCCTTTCCAAAAGAAAAAGTCACACATTAATATTTTTTTTGGACCGCCTTTAGCTCTGATTACGGCACGTAATTGCTGTGGCATCATTTCGATAAACTTCTGCATTGTCACAACATTAATTTCCGTCCAGAGTTTCATTAATTTTTTCGCCAAGATGTAGTGGGGATGGTGGGAGAGTCAGACCGCTGCTCCAACACATCCCAAAGATTCTCAATGGGGTTACGGTCTGGACTCTGTGACAGACCAATCCATGTGTGAAAATGATGTCTTATGCTCCCTCAACCACTCTTTCACAATTTGAGCCCGATGAATCCACTGGCATTGTCATCTAGGAATTTTATTTTGGGACGGGCAGTGTATATTCTGGTGAGGCTGGGGATGTTTTTCTGCTGTTATTTCCAACATCACGACTGACATCATTGTTGAACATGCTTGCATAAAGACTGTCACGTTACAAGTATGGCACCTCAACTGAAGCATGAGCATCTCTCTCTGTTTGCCATTTTTGACCATCAGCCAAAGAGTCTGAGCACACCAGGCATTTACGGAGGGGTTCATCCAAGAGATGGGTGTAAAATGGAACGTTTATGACCAAAGGTGACAGGAGTTCTTGGTGCACCCACATTTATGTCAATTTGCTTGATTGATATCTTTTGCGGTTCTAGTGGCCTTTTAATCAGGCAGTAGATACAGGAAAGTGGACAGAAAGAGTGGGGGAGGATGTGTAATAAAGGCTGTGGGCTGGGACTTAAACCTGGCCCAGCTGCAATGGGGATGTTCAGCCTCTGCATGTGGAATGCCTGCTCAACCAGTAGAGCTATGTGGCACACCCTGGAAGCGTCTCCATGTCGATTTTACAATAACATTATTACAATAGTATATTTTAATTTTGAATATAGAATAGATTAGTTTAACAAATTAGTAAATGTCTCATTCTGGGTTTAACCATCAAGATCTGCCATGAGCTGGCGGCGGGGGGTCATTGTCTGAAATCATCCTCTGAACTGATGGACAGGCCTGTGTTTGTATGTTTGCCTGTATCCAACCAGAGAATGTTTGGATGTTTCCAAGGCAGACTTAAAACTGCTGTGGGGGTAAGCATTTACCAGGGGTTGTGGGGATTACCAGGGTCAGACAGTCAGACTGTGATATCCTACAGCAGCTACAATAGAGCCCACAGATCACTGTGGTGATAATCTCCACCTGATGACGGGTTGACGAACTGACAGCAATAGCTCTATCAGGTGGCGTCCAGTCCATGCTGTTTCTCTGGAAAGCAAAAAGGCTGAATGGGGTGGGTGAGGTAGCGAACACAGTCTCGAGCCTCAGGCTGATATACTTAGGCGCTGTTTGGACTGCTCAAGCTAACTCCCTGATTTCCAAAGCATCCATTTGGGGCTATATTGGGATGTAAGAAGAGTGCAGCGGAAACTCTTGCAAAGGGGCTGATTGCAAAATCTAAAATAGCTCTCAGTGGGATCCTGGGTTTGTTGGCCACAGCTGTCATAAAAAGAGAAGCTGTCAGCTGTTAACAGCTGAAGATCACTCACACAGTGAAACAGATTTACCATGAAAAATGATAAAGATCTAAAAGTGACTTTAGCTCCACAGTATGCAGTAGTCTGAACAGCTAAAGAACCATTGATGAGCAACTCAGAGTGATGCTGCTGAGGAAGATGGAGAATTGGCCACAGACACAAATTGTTTTTTTTTATATAATTCATTCCAGAGGTGGCAAAAGAATAATTCCACACTCAAGTCTTTATATAACACAAAAACCTAATTCTGAACTCTGTTTTGAATAAAGCCCCCTTGTTCCACTTTGAGTTTGCAGTCACCATCATGTTCAGAGGTATTCAGAACAAAGATCAGAATTTTTCAGAATGACTGCAAACAGATGACAGATAAAACTCTGATATAGTTGCAGTTCCTATTGATGATAGCCTCGACCACTCAAAATTGGTTGTAGAATTAAGTAAAAGACCCAAACATAAAACTTGTGGAATGATTCTCCTGAAATGTTTTTGAGTGTAAATACAGAATGAATATTTTTTACCTTTCATAAAACTCTGTTGGAATAAAACGTATACACAAAATTCAGCTTTTTCTATTAAAGCTGCAGTCTGCAGGATTTGTTGTTGTCATACGTAAAGTCCTAATTTTTGGCATTTTAAGAGTTTACATGATCTATCAGAACGCTTGAAGTTGAAAACGGTGACCTCCGTAGTCGCAAAATGCAAGAAATGCTTATTTTTTAACCAAAAAATAAAAAGTTATTCAACTTCCTGTCCCGCCCCTTCAAAACACATGAGAACTCGTGCACGTCTACGTGCACGCCAGATTCGCGTACACGGCTCCTCATTCATCAACTCACCTGTCATTTGCGATCATGGAAGACACAGTAAGTAGACTAGCCCGTAATGAAGTTCAATAGTCCAGATAAATAAGCGTGGGGACGAGCCTACCTTGTATCGCGCGTGCACAATCGGTGATTGACAGGCAGCAGAGCCCAGCTCGTAAACCTGATTGGTTATCTTTTACCGGTCCGATCTGCAATTTTGTAAACAAACCTGCTGGCTTTGGAGGGACCTAGCGGGACATATAGGGGACCTAGAGAACTCATTTTTTTTGTATTGGGGTATTTAATGTACTACTTTCAGAATCCCCGGACAGTTCCAGGCATTATGCTTGAAAAAGAGTTGCAGACTGCAGCTTTAAAGACTTCTACCGTGGAGTCGCTCTGTTATGGAAACAGAACTTTTCTGTGAAGTAAATGGAGGCTCAATAATTCCGTGACTATGTTGTCTGTGATGAGTGTGTATAAATGTCCATCCTGAGCTCATTGTACCCATTTTGTACATCAGTCATTGATCCCCCCCCCAGTAACTTGGTCTGTCATTCTCAGGGGATGAATAACCCCGCAGATCTGTGGATGTCATTGTTTTATTCATGAGACAACACTGACTTAAATATTCAAATTACACACTGAGTATTTTACTTTTTAATGTAAAGGGCACTGATGACAAAGGAGATGTCACCCACGAAGCCACAACTGCACAAGAGAATCCCAAACTGCAAGGTGGGCAGCTGCTCCTCCAGTTTTATACAATGCACTTGGCAGACCTCACTTAATGCTTGGGTTTGGTTTTAACAGAAAACACCTCAGTAAACTCTGATGTAGCCCAAACTGCTGAAGCTCCTCTGCAGTCCCACCGACCCCTGACTGCCATCACCAAACAAAATCCAGAGTCCTCTGCCATGGAAACCCCCAGCTTGCCTGGTCTGTACATGTCCTCCTCATCCTTCATTAGTTCACATTTTGGCCTTAGCCAAATGACCTGCGTTGCGTTCTAATTTTCCTTCTGGTGTCGAGATCTGATGATAAGCATGATACAATTGTGTACAGCACCTTAAAGACAACGTATCAAATTCTATTCAGATGTGACCATAATGCTAGTGCTCAGTTCTTTTTAGAGATTTGTGGCAACATTAATATGACTTGTAATATTTCTCTTCTGTTCCATAAATCTTCATTTACTGTTGAACATGTTTGTACAAGCTGCTGTTTGCTTCATCATTAACACTGGAGCTTTAAGTTATCTGCGATACTGATTGTTGAGCAGTAATGTGTAAAAAACTGCTGTGGCATTACTGTGGTTGCCTGATTTATGTGGATGAAGGACTATGTTGTTTTCCTTGCAGACCATGAAGAATCAGATCCTCTGACCAAACCACATCTTCCTCTCACTGCAAAAGCAGCAAAAGAATCTCAATTAAAAGCAATGGAATCCAATACAAAATGTGGTGAGCTGAGAATCTTTATCTGCTGTGGGTCCTAGCTGTGGGTTTTTCTGTTAATTAAACAACCGTTTTTTTCTTTTTGGAAAGCAAAAGTCATTTTAAAAGTTAAACTGTTATGTTGGTATTGTCATCCTGCGTGGCGAATCTACACTGACATTATCAGACATCGCAGTCATTTATTGTTTTGGTACTTTTTCAGATGCTCTTGAAATGTGGCCACATCATCCCGTCACTTCCATGACATCTAAACCCAGTTCAGAGGGACTGCTTTCTGCCAAACCAGCACAGTCTCCAGCGTTGGCACCTAAGGCAACAGGTGGGGATTTATTGACGGGTCAGTCAGAAATCTGTTTCTTTTTGTGCACTACAGATCATAGAGAGGAATTAATCCCATAAACTCCTGCTAAAAATGATTGCAATTATTTGGTCCACTGTAAGTCGAGATCACTCTGTATGCCTTCTGTTCTCAGTCAGAAAATCGGAGGTTTTAACTGGTTGGCTGGTCCAACAGATACTTTTATACATTTATAGCGCAAAAAACCCTTCTAACGTTCCAGCTTTTTTTTTGGCCTGGTTCCCCTTGTCTTTTTAGTTTTGGACCTGCTTTTACAAATAGAAAGGACATTTTTAGAAGCTGTATGAAGTCAGTTCACCATAAGGAGCCTGGAGCCTATCCCACCGGTCATCGGGCGAGAGGCGGGGTACACCCTGGACAGGTTGCCAGGCCCAGAGCTATAGAGTTACGACACTCCCATTGACTCCCGTTGTAAAAAATGGCGGACGACACTTCCTGGTAATGGAGATGTCAATAGTTCCAAACAAGAGACGCAGCTCCGTTGATCTCAATTGCTCGTCAAGAACAATTAATGGTAAGTTAATGAAATAACAGCATTTTAAACGTTTTTTTTTTTTACATTTTTGAGCATTAGCAATCAGAAGTATACTTTTAGACATCGTTATTTGTACATTCGGTTTGCATGAAATGTCGATGTTGATGTTAAAAATGTTATGGATGAAAGGTTGGAAACGGAGGCTAACGTGAGGTAATTAATGGGATAATTTCAAAGTCCATTTACTTTTTATTGTCAGGTGACATTATGTAAAGTTGTTTTGGTTGTTACCTTTTAAAACATTACTAAATAATACATTTAACATTTTTGGTATTTCTGAAGTATTTTCTCCGGTAAATTGATGAAATTACAAAATTTTTTGGGGCATTGTGAGGCAGTAGCTGACTGGTCTTTAATTAATTAAGTAAGTTTTTTTCAGCATGACTTCACAGCTGTGATAATGAATTGTTTCTCTGTTGTTGTCAGGGTGGTCAGCAGATGTGGTGGTCGCTGCTGTCATGCTGCCACGGATCAACCCTCATTAGGACTTCAGCACATTTCTACAATGTCCAAACCCTTACATTTGATCAAATACAGTTCATTGTTGCAGATTAAACTACCCAACAGTATTAATAGCAGTAAAATAATCTTTATTGAGGCTTGTTTTACATTTTCCATGATGACATTTCATAATAAAATGTTTGGTTGAAATCTGGGGTTTTTTGGGAGTTTTTTTGCACAACTGACACATTTATTTGGTCATTTAATATAGTTTAAACTGGGAAAAAAGTTTTTTAATTCATATTTTAATCAATTAATTCATAATTTACAATAGTTTTCTGGCTTGAAGCACAATAAACCGGGTTACAGATGCATGTATTCAGTTCACATGAAAATCAAAAAATTGACATATAAAATAATTATGTCTTCTACAGAAAAGAAGAATTCATCCCGGCTCATCAGTCAAAGCATCTACAGCCACATATATCCCTCCAAGTCATTTAAAGCTTCTTTAAAATAATTTATTCAGCTCAGCTTTGCCACTCAGCTCTTTTTCCATCTGACACCAGAGAGAACAGACAGACTGAATTACATCTACAGATGGGGTCTTTGGTACAACAGGAGTAAATCCTGGGAACAGACAGTAATATCATGCTCTGTTGAAGGATGTAGATCTGAAGGTAAGCTGGACCACTGGCATGTTTAAGTATAAAGGAGGAAAAGGTATAGCTGTCCTCTGCTAGCATGCAGGGGTACCCTCTACGATTTAAAACGGTGATAAATGTGTCTCTGCCACTCCAAAAAAGAAAAACGTTGATAAAATACATCGTCAGTGTAGTAATCAATGCACATTATTGGTCAATATTTACCGAAAATTGCGTCGTAAATGTTAAAGTTGTAGATTTTGTGCTCTGTCCCGCTAAAACCCGTTAAAACTGACTGACAGCGCTGTGACGTTTGGAACTATTGAGACTTACATGAACCACGTGACAGCCAGCGGTGACATCAAAGCGTGTCGCAACTCTGTCTTGCTCTTTAGCTCTGGCCAGTCCATCACAGGGCCACACAGAGACAAACAATCCCACACACGCTCGCACTCACTCCAAAGGACAATTTTAGGGACACAAATGAACCTAACATGCATGGAATAAGGAATAGGAATAGCTGTGCTGCAGCGGCGCGCGTCGATGACGTCATCCTAGTAGACGCGTGTGTAGAAAGCCCCCCTATAGCCCCTAATAACAATAACACGGCAGCTCTGAACTAACAGTGGAATCGTACGCGTTCATTCATTCATTCGGGTTAAAGTATTGGCGAAATAAGGACAGATAATGCCTTATTTAGAGGCTGTATTATATGGATATACGCGGATCTCGAGTAATCTAAATATTGTCCGAAGGACGCCGACTTTCTGTTAACTGTTATCAGTGAGTAGATTAACGTATTTTATGCCAGAAATAAGGTCCAGGTTTAAAAAAAAAACGAACTTCCCCTTTAAAGATGAATGGATGGATGGTTTTATGGATGGATAGATGGAAACAGGCACACTTTATTTATACTAAAATTAGTCAATTCTAGTGTCACACTGGCCGAATAGAAAAACACAACAAATAAACAAAGCACTGTTTGATAACAAAACAAATTAATAAATAATGTGATTAAAAAGCTCTGCCATCAAGACAAAATCTTGCAAGAACATGACGTCCTAACACAGTTCAGCACCCCATCAAACCTGAACTCTCCAGGACATGAAATTAGCCATCAACAAAGCACATAAAGATGTTCTTTCGCTCATCCGTAACACATTTTCTTTTTTGTGACGGAATGTGTCCATTTTCTTTCCACCTTCGGTTTTCAAGTTAACTCTTCCATTTCCACTTGTGCAGGCAGATCTATAGCAAAGGAACTGAGGTCCCAGCCGTGCCAGGAGCAGATAGATCCTGTATCTCAGGCTTTGCCCCATCTCCCCCTCACAGCTGTAACCAAAAGCAGCTCTGAGGCTCCTGCTGCATCAAAACCTAATCAGGCTCTTACTTCAGCACCCAATCCTTCAGTACCAGAGTCACCGACGATAAAGCGAAGTGAATATCCATTCAGACATGGTGTGTACAGTGATATACTGCACTTACTCTAGCACTCGTTATGCTCTTAGCTGTTTGGTTTTGGAAGGAAATGCACTTGATTCAATGAAATGATTTTTTGTGGCCTGAAGATCTTTTGCCTACCGATGTGGAACACACTTATTGTAAGTCGCTTTGGATAAAAGCGTCTGCAAAATGACCGTAATGTAATGTAGTGTAAATATACAATTTGAAGTTTTTCAATTTTGCGATTTTTGATTTGAATTTTCTTAAATGTTTCATTAACGTTAGAAAATGGTTTAAAAATGGTCTTAAATCCCTCAGTTTAAAATGTGTGATTAATTTCTATTTTGTTTAGACATTAGTGAACCCAAGTCCCACTTCCCTCTCTCGGCCAAACCGAATGCAGAGTCTACATCGTCGGCTGCAGCTCAGTCTCAGAGTCTTCCACCATCAATGGAGCCAACAGTAAAACCTGGGGAATATCCCTTTAAGAGGGGTGAGTCTGACCAAGAATCCCTCATTTTTTATTCTTATAGTGTTGTAATGGGCATTTTCATTCTTTTTTAAATTTTTTTATACATATATTCTTTTTTTTTTGTAACAACGATTCAGCACCAATTCTCAAGACACCAAGTCCCAGTTTAAAGAGAAGTGTAAGCTTTCCTCAGTCTGCAGGTATGATCATGTCAACTGCTTTTAAAATGATACTTTCTTATCTTTTGTTGTTGTGATTTCTTCTTTTTTTAATGCCTCTCTTTCACGCTGCCCCACTTGTTCACTCCAAGCTTCTCTAACTGTCTCTCTACAGAAAAGTTACTTCCCTCTAAATCAATTATTACTTCTGGATTCTCTCCCAATTTGGACAAGTAAGTTATGGCCATTTATTAATTTATTTTTATTCTTAGACAGTAAGTGAACGTGAAACCAACATAACAATGACTGTGGTTGGATTATTTTTTTGTTGGAGAGTCCAAATGCATTACCATTTGCCTTCAAAAGATGAAAAAGCTTAGTCTGATGCTTGACTTTGCTTTTCACTTTTTCTCCACAGAAAATCGAACAAGCCAGGTGGGCTTGAGTTTAAGCAGGATTTGATGAAATCTCAAACGCTTCCCCGCTCCAATGGGGCTCAAGCTAAACGGGCTCTTTTTGAAAGGATGAACTCAGAGCCTATGAAGTAAGTTTGTTCAAAATATTTCCTCATAATCGATTCTTCGTTCCACAGTATGGATTTTGCCATAAAATCTGTCGCATTTCTCCCCAAACAGGCTAAAGGATTCCAAACCTAAACTGAAGCGCTCCCAGAGTTTTGGAGTTTCCAGTGCCAGTGGTATAAAACAAATTCTCCTGGAATGGTGTCGCTCAAAAACCATCGGCTATCAGGTCAGTCTATGGGTTATACATTTCTGCTTTGTCATAAATGTCCTAATTGCTTTGGGGCTTTTGTTCTTGTCATCTCACCATCTTTAGCAGATTGAGCAAGTTTGTTGAAACTTTTCCCTTTTTTTTTTTGTTTGTTCGTTTTAAAGACTTTATAGTCCTCTTAAGTGCTTGAATGAAAGGCAACTGCGCCACTTGCCTTTAAAGTTTCACAGTTTCCCTGTGAAAAGTTTCAGGCTTATAAGCCTAAAGCTTTCTGTTAGTCGGTTAAAACTGAAGAAACCTTTTAGATAAGAGAGATAAGAGATCAAACATCTTAAAGAGCCAAGAAAATAAGTCCTTCAGTTTACTTCTGCTCACGCACTGATTAGGATTACCATTACCAGAATGACTGAAAATGTCCACCAACATTTTAACCTAGAAAAAAAACAAGAATAAAAGCACATTTTTATATCCTTTATCCCATCAAGCATCCAACTTGGAACACTATAGACTCCCTATGGCATCTTAGCATTAATTTTCAATACTGCTCCACAGAGACGGAAAAGCTGCCAGCTTTGCTTTAAGAAGTAAAGTGGACAGTGAATAAAGGACTGAAAAGAGGAATGCATTACATTTTTTAACCAAGCAACTCCTCATCATCTTTTCCTCAGAACATTGACATCCAGAACTTCTCGTCCAGCTGGAGTGATGGGATGTCCTTCTGTGCTCTGGTCCACTCTTTCTTCCCTCTCGAGTTTGATTACAACACACTGGATCCGGCAAACCGCAAACACAACTTGGAGCTGGCCTTCACCACAGCAGAGTAAGCCAGCTGAAACTGACCTGGATGAAACTGACCATTTAGTCTGTACCACTGTATTGTGGATTAGAATGCCCTCGGTTTAAGGAGCTCATTTCACTGTTTTTAATTTTGTTCTGGTGTATTTCAGTGATGATATCTTTCTGTTTCAGGGAGCAGGCTGATTGTCTGCGTCTGATCGAGGTGGATGACATGTTAGATATGGGGCACAAGCCAGACCCCATGTGTGTGTTTACATATGTCCAGTCCCTCTACAACCACCTGAAGAAATTTGAATAACTCTTCATCAGAGTAGTTTACGAAGTCAGCACATTGTGAACCACAAAGAAACACAAATTCTGCCTTGGAAACAGCAGTTTTTGGTGCTCATTCATGTGTTGATGAGTTTTATACTGTGTGTGTGTTCATCAATTCCCCCACTTGCTTCAGCATTTAAATAGAACTAATGATTCTTAAAATGCACTTTTCTATGACATGTGTTGTCATGTGTGTGGTTGTAATGTTACAAAATAGAGGTTTGATTGTATAATTGTTAAATCAGTAAAAAATGTATCCATATGTACAAAAAGTGAACATTGTTCTTGTTGATGAGTCAGTGTCTGTTAACATGAGCGATCATTCAGATCAGTTTTATTTATGTAACACCAAATCACAACAAATGTCATCTCAAGACACTACAAAGATACAATTCAAGCAAATAAAATAAAATCCAAATTAGTCCACTTAATACAATGATAATTTATGAAAAAGAAGTAGCCTAGCTAAGGAAACCAACATATTGCTTTGAAACTTCTCTTTGGTCCAGTCTCCTGTCCTGGGCAAGCATGAGGCGACTGTGGAGAGAAACAACTCCCTTTCATCAGGAAGAAACCTCTGGCAGAACCAGACTCAGGAAGGGTAGCCATCCGCCTCGACCAGTTGGGGTTTGAGAGGACAGAAAAAAGGGGACAACAAACACCACAACACCACTCAAAGGATACCTGCTGAGAGAGAGAAACACAATGTTAATGACAATTATTATGTCATGTACATGGAGAGTAAAGAGAGCAGAGTGAGGAAAGGTGTATCATGGGAGGTCCCCCAGCAGTCTGAGCCTATAGCAGCATAATTAAGGGATGTTTTAGGGTCACCTGAGCCACCCTTGACTATAAACTTTGTCAAAAAGGAAAGTTTAAAGCCTAAGATAGTGAGGGTGTCTGCTTCCCGGATATTTACTGGCAGCTTATTCCACAGAGAGGGGCCTGATAACTGAAGGCTCTGCCTCCCATTCTACTTTGAGAAACCCTCGGAACCACAGGTAAACCTGCAGTTTGAGTGAAGTGCTCTTATATATGAAAATATATAACTATGTGATCTTTAAGATATGATGGAGCTTGGTCATTAAGAGCTTTATATGTGAGGAGAAGAATTTCAAATTCTATTCTGAATTTAACACAGAGCCAAGGAAGAGAAGCTAAAACTGGAGAATATGATCTCTGCTGTTAGATCTCATCACAACTCTGACTGCAGCATTTTGGATCAGCTGGAGGCTTTTCAGAGAAATTGTGGGACAGACCAATAATTAAGAGTTACAGCAGTCCAATCTTGAAATAACAAATGCATGAACTAGATTTTTAGTTTGCATCACTCTGAGACAGAATGTTCCCACAAAACCTTTTCTTTATGTGAGCCAAAGGACAGATCCTGGTCAAAAATAACGCCAGGGTACCTCAATATAGTACTGGAATACAAGTTAATTCGATCTAAAGTCACTAAATAGATCTTCAGAAGCCGGTACAATGAAGTGTGTGCATGAAGTTTATTAAAAGTGCCGTTTCCATGACAATAACAGGAACTGCAGGTGTTTTTGGACTACAAATGTTCACAATATCCATTATGAAATCATTTTTATTCTATGACCTAAAAATATTTTTTTTAAAAACACTCTGCAGTTCAGCTGTCATCTCTGGTGAAAGGTGGTAGATGAAGAAAAGGTTTGAACATTAAACTCTAAATTAAACGGACTCTTCTTTTTCTATGTGGAAGATGTTGTGATTTGAAGCACCATGTTGTAAACACGAAGACCAAGTAGATGATATGATCAAACCAGCCTTCATCCAGTCCAAATAACTTTTTTAGAAAAGCTTTCTATATAAACACATATAGATGGAAAATCCCTGATGTAAATATGTTCTGGAATGTTTTCCATATAAGATTGCAGTTCTCCTTCAAACTGTAAAAAGGCTGAAGAAACTGAATCAAACTGGGAGCAAGTACATTGCCACCTGCTGGGGGAACAAATGCAGAGCAAAAAAAAAAAAAACATGGAAGAAACAACTTTTTATTTTGCCATGAAACTTTATTGAAGAATAAACAGAACAGCAAAATTGTTAGGAATTTTAGGATTGCTTTACAGGAACAACATATGACTACACAAGACAGAAAGGATCATACAGTATCATTACATTTAGTTCAACAATACATGATTAATCCCTGAAGGGGAATAACATTGCTGCAGTATAAACTATTATTATAGATTTGCCATTGTCATAAATAAATAAATAACTAGATCAAATAAAAAGTAGCATTTTTTTACCAGTTTTTTTGCAATGATCTCATGGGGATTAAGGGAAGAATATGGTTTAAACTTTCCCTCCTTTCTCTCCATTTTGTTCCTGTCCTGCTTCCTAGACATCACTTCTTCAACTTAACTGGATTTGGGGTCTTGATCGAGACATTTCATGGGCTCTGAAAAGCTCAACTGCTGCTCCCACAGAAAAAAACTATTTTGCCAATTGTCATTGTTACACATCATAACAGTTGTTGATATGTGTAGGAATTACCATCAGAAATTATTCCAGCCTCCAAACTAGCATAGAAAAATGCCTCAAAAATCTGTTTTCACAGAAAAAAGCTCAGTAGAAAATCTCAAGAAGATGCAAAGAAAGAGACAAAATATCCAGAATTATTACAGCAGGCTGCCAGTAGTGTAATGCCATTAAGTTGATCAGTTTAATCATATAAGATTGGACACCATCATGGGCTTACGATGATGTTACAATGATGACAATACAAGTTTTTTTAATCTACCTTTTGATCAGAAAAGAATCGGATAAAATCAGCGTGATATTTCACCTCCATCATTAGGAATCAAATGTGGTTAAATCAAGTTAAATCAACAAATTTAATTTAATTTCTCAACGAAAAGAAATGTATTTTGATCAAGAAATTAATGAAAATTTGAAGAAAATAAACAAAATTACAAAATCAAGATGTTCTGGCTTTCTTTTTAATAAGTTACTTTTCTGAATACCAAAAGTCAAGAGTAACAAACTGATGAAAAATATATAATTAGCCAATTAACTTCTCAATGTAAAACTCATGTAATCACCTCAACCACAGTGACTGTGGAATCTTTTTAATATATTTGGTATTTGTGATCGATATGAAAAAAAAGAACCACTTTTTTCTTTTGAAAATTCATCCTTTGAATATATTTTCAAGCACAAGCATTTCTTTGCTCTTAACTTAATATCTTCATTGAACATCATCTTGAACACCACTGTTGTAAATATAGAGGTTTCCTAATACAAATCGCAGAACTGTGCCAAAGTCAAGCACATTTCCAAACATTGGAGTATATTAGTATAAAGAAAACTATAGCTGCATAATTATTTAATTACACTGCTCATGAATTCATTATAACATCAACAAATACGGCCTAGCTAGCTACTGTGCGTGGATTCATCTAATTGCAATAATTTATTTATAAAAATTGTTTTATATTTTTATATTTATCAAACAGAAACATGTTACAAGTTAGTCACGTTTCAAATTTGGAAAAACAAGCAGCTACAAAAACAACTGAAATAAAAAATAAAATAGATAATGACAACAAAACTCTAGATTATTTAGACATTTAAATCAGAGTATATCATGTAAAACTAAAGACCTCTTCATACAATAACATTTCGTTCAAACTTGAAATCGAATTGATTTTAAGAAAACGAGCATTTTTTTTAATGCAGGAAGATTTACATTTATTTATTTACAAACCATTTTGTAGACCAAATCCGATAATGTCAACAAGCAGTCGATGTTTACTCTATTTTTAATACGATATAAAAATAGAGACGGAGTTGTGGTATTTCCATGTTTTTTAGGGAGCGTAAATGCAACGCTTCCCATTGACCGGGCATCCCTTCCGGTAGATGAGGTCAACTTTTCCCTAGATCCGCCATTTCAGTCCTGGAGTTTCTTGTTGCACATTAGTTTTCATTATTTAGTGGTTCTAACATTTAATACAAAGAATTGTGATCTGTTGTGCAGCAATAGTTCTGCTGACTAAAACGCCCTCGGGTTACTGTTGGAAGTTGGTTGAGTCGTGGTATTGTTGCGTTTTCCAGCCTCAGTGTTAGTCAACCAAAGTTTTGTATGAGTTGCGGATAGGGAGAGGCGAAGGGGAAAGGCCTCAAGCCTCGGACGGGATTTCACAGCCATGGCCGGTAATTTTGATGCCGAAGACCGGGCTAGCTGGTACTGGGGACGACTGAGCCGCCAGGAAGCGGTTTCTCTTCTCCAGGGACAGAGACACGGTGTTTTCCTGGTGAGGGACTCGATCACCAGCCCCGGCGACTACGTGCTCTCCGTTTCAGAGAACTCTAAAGTGTCCCATTACATAATCAACAGCACCAGTAACAGTCGACAGTCTGGCTCAGGTAACCCTGAATTATTCCTCTCCTAGCTTGCTGTTTGACCGACATGACGATCATTTTGGTTGGGAAATAATAGTAAATGGAGTTTGGGGAAACTTTGGCTAGCTAGCTAGCAATCAGCAAGCCATCATAATAGGTTCGTCCAACTTTATTTTTCCTGGCTGACGGTTGAGGCGGTGTTTTGGACGGTACCACAGCGGTAGTGAAGGTGGGCTGCTGCTGTAGAACCTGAATGGAACCGGACAGGTTCCGCTGTCACAGAAGGGGGATGACTGGTTGGATTGGCGTTTCAGGAATGTCTGTGATCCAGCCCTGTTGCACCCTGCTCTCAGGTCTGCTGCTGTGCTCCCTGCACGTTATGGCTGTTACACAAGTTGTTCTTATTGGCTTCTCTGTGCGTTGGGCAATTTTCATCTCTCTCCCTGTGGTAAATCATTGAACGATTTTAATGTCTCTTTCTGTTATTTTATGGCACCATTATTTCATTAGCTTAATAAAACATATACAGCTGTTGTAGAGGTCGGTGGGGTGTTTGATCTGACTAACTTTCTATAATAATGAAATTCGCCCGCCAGCTTTTTGCTGGAAATTCAACAAGTCACCCTCTACAAGTTATCAGGCACCAAATTTCCCTTCAGTTTAAGTCCAAAATGTGTCCACAGTTGTGTTCTGGCATACGGTTCCTTGTCTAAATTTATAGTATAAATGTCCGTAGAAGGCCATAAAAATTATGTTCAGCACCTTAACAGTCGGGGTGTTTATTTTCCTCTCAGGTGTCATGAAAGTACAACTCAACCAGCTACGAAATCACATTAAAAATGCACCAGTCAAGTTATTCCAGATGTTTATATTAAGGTGAATTATGCAAAAGGTTCATGATTATATCAAATGATTAGACAGTTATGTTAATATTGTGACGGGCGTGAAAAATGCTAAATTGAATTCAGCTCTGTGGAGTACTTCTTTATTTATTTACAACCATGCCACCTCTTCTCTTCTACCAGGCTTGGCTCCTCCTCGGTTTCGGATTGGGGATCAGGATTTTGAGGCGCTACCAGCTCTGCTTGAGTTCTATAAGATCCACTATCTGGACACCACTACACTTATAGAGCCTGTAAGTAAGGCCCAGCACACTGGTTTCATCAGCTCCTCCGCCGCCGGGGTCCCGCAGCAGCCTGAGGAGGCAGAGTTTGTCCGGGCACTGTTTGATTTCTCTGGCAACGATAAGGAGGACCTCCCCTTCCGCAAGGGTAGCATCTTGCGTGTGCTGGAGAAGCCGGAAGAGCAGTGGTGGAACGCTGTTAACCAGGAGGGCCGAGTCGGGATGATCCCCGTGCCCTATGTGGAAAAGTACCGGCCTGCCTCGCCCACTGCTGCCGGCCTGGGTCCCCCAGTTGTGGGAACTGGACAGGGGGGGCATGTTGGAGGGGTAGTGGGCAACACAGACGTGACAGGGGCCCCTCAGGGCAGCCCTTTGGGGGACCCAGGGCAGTACGCTCAACCTGTGGTCAACACTCAGCTTCCCAACCTACAAAATGGGCCTGTCTACGCACGAGTCATTCAGAAGAGGGTGCCCAACGCTTACGACAAGACAGCGCTCGCACTGGAGGTAGTAATTCCAGTCACCATTCATTTCTTACAGTTCTGCCCCTCCCTCCCCCTGTTAAGTTTTGCCACCGTTTCCTTTTTTTTTTTTTTTTGTCCTTTTGGATCTGAGCTGAGGCAGTGTAGATTGTCCTGGTTGTAATAACGGCTCACTCATGCATGGGAGCATACACACAAAGTGTCTTTAGAAATGTAAGCTGACAGTGGAGATGGCTCTGTACAGAGAGACAGACTCCGCTCCTTTACAATGGTCAGTCTTTATGTACACACTGTGGCCCATTGGATTAATTGTGAAAGTTACATTGTATGTCCATTACTACTGGCGCCTGGTGAAACAAAGAGGCCTGTTTTCTTTTAGATTAGTAAATAAAATGCAAACAACCACAAGGGTTGATAGACACTTTGACATAATCTGGTTTGTCAAGATTATTTTACAGTAATCTGAACTCAGTGTCTTTATATCGTTTGCTAAAACCAGATTTGGTTGAATAAAATGACAGCTAAAATAAGAGTGTCATCAGCTAATGTTACCTTTATAACTTGTGATTTGCAAGCGCAGTCGGTTCGGGCACCAACTTGAACCTCTTAAATTTCTCAGCTTTCTCTGCATCTCACAAATCACCCAAGCCAGTATCTTATCTGAATTAAAAGTGGGAGATGGGGTGAGATGAAGCAGACATTGTGCTTAGTAACTTCTGATGCTGAAATGGGTCACGATGTATTTGCTAAGCCTGTCTAAACAAACGGATTGTGAAGGCAATACATGCTGTTACCGTGTAACTATTTCAAACAACTGTAGCTTGGTTTCTAACATAACATTTTATTTGATGAAGTTACCTTTATCCTAATGGTTACACCAAATTAAGAGCTAACCAGATTAAATCCTCTGTCCTCCAATGCATCAGACATTTTGCTCCGGTTTTAATAAGCTGCCGTCTAACAGGTTATAGCCTGCTTGGTGAAGAGGTTCTGAATGAGCAATCAAAGACTAACCTAAAAGATAGAAAGCCTTAAATTAAGTGCATAATACTAAACATAAATTGTTTGATAAATCCATGATAATACATGTTGTTGTTGTATAACATTCAATTCTTTGGTGTTTGATCGTCATGTAAAATGGTGCTGAAAAAAGCTTTTGTAATCCCCCCAAAATGGCAAACACTAGAGAATTATGTCACCAAGAAGCATCCCCCTCCAAGGAGATAATTGTTGTAAACATGTTTGTTTGACTGAAAGAAGTGTAAGAAGTTGTAGATCAGTCTGATTATTTATGGAAAAGTAAAAGGGACACAGTTAAAACAGATGAGGTTAGCCGGCACCAATTAACTCAAGAACCAATAGGCTGGAACTTAGTTGTTTTAAAACCCCTCACATTTAATCAAAATTACTGCAGTCTGACTCTCGCGTGAGTGATCAAAGTACTGCAGGAAGAAACTTCAAACTTGTTTGAAGTTTTCAAACAAAATAAGGTGGGTCAGTCAATTCTGTCAGTAGTGTGGTGTCTGCAGGCTTAGTAGAATTTGAGTCAGACATTGAGCTTGTTGATGGTTTTGACTCTCATGTTCCAGCCTATATATGCACGATCCTTGACTTGTGATATGTTTTTGTCATTAACAGGTGGGGGACATGGTAAAAGTGACCAAGATCAACGTGAATGGCCAGTGGGAGGGTGAGTGCAAGGGAAAACGAGGCCACTTTCCCTTCACCCATGTCCGACTGTTGGAACAGCATCATTCTGACGACGAGAGCTGAGAGACGCACACACCCCAATCACGTCCGGCATCTTTTGGTCGCTTTGTCATTGTCTGAAAGGAATGTGATTTATACAAGCATACGGTGTATGAACTTACAAGCTGTACCGGCCATGCTCTCTTGACATGTTGGCTGATCTTGGCTGTTGTCATATTGATGGACTTCACTCATACTAAGAGTTTACACTAAGGTCAGACTGATATCGGTTTGCCTATATTAGCTTATTTTTATTTTATATTTTTCAAGTCAGCCTTACTAGATATTACTGTTGGCACATCTAAAGCCACATAAAGAAAATTCCCAGACACCTTTTACTCAGTGAGAAGGTGGGAATTCTTTTTATTTTTTACCCCCCTTCCCTCAGCTTCCCTGCTTAGCTCCACGACTCAACGCAGATTTCAACAGTAGCTTTTCTGACTCAACCAAGGAAAGAACAATGGTGACACATCAATGTAATTTTGTAGTAGTTTTGTGCATCTTTTGGGCAATATTTGTGGAACAAGACCATGCTATTCTGTGCTTTTTTGCCATATCTTTTAAATCCAGTTTAGACAAACTCTTGTGTGTTAAACTGGGTGAAACGGAAAGTTGGATTTTAGTGTGATTTCAGTCATGCTCTGGCACACGTGATGACACAAGATTGTAGCAGCCACTACTGGACGTTTTTAGAGAACAAATGATGGCACAAATTCAAAATCTAAGCCACTATTAATCTATTAATTGATGTAAAACTGTCAAGATTATCTCCAAATGGATCCTTACAAGTGATCTATGCAAGCACGAAAGAATTGAGAAACCATGGCGACATTTTCCTTCAGTGAAATTGGAAATTTATTGTGCTGGTCTTGGACTCTGCTCTGGGATTTATCACAGCTCGGATGGGAGTTACTATGTGCGTCAGTAAGCGTGAGTCGTTGTTAACTTATTTGACAGAAATCTATGCATTTTATTTATATATATATATATATATATATATATATATTGCATACATAAATGAAACAACAGTTAACTAAAGGAACAACAGTTGCATCACTTTTTTGTTAAGGTGCCAAAAGATTTGATTAATATTTTTAGAATGTATACATTGAATGTGCTTAACTTAGTACAAGGCATCTTCCTGTTTCTACCTGTTAATCTTTGTTGATGTAATACAGGGTTCACTTGCAGCCTCAAATGAAAATGCTTAAAACAGTATATTTCTGTCGGAGCTTAGCTGATGGGGAAGATGAATGGTCACCAAACCAGCTCTCAGTGCGTGACTTTACAGCTGTTTGCTAATTTGAAATCAGTCGATGTGAACAGGAAGTGAACCAGCACCAAAAAGCAACACCTCTCTTTTATTAGCCCAGTCAGATTTATCCAACTACTGGCAATCCTCAACTGTGTAAGTGTAGAGATGCCGTGTGTTGGAGCAATTTTTGATCAAATCAATGAGATGAAATGGAAAACAAATGAAAGAGGTTTGATTTAATTTGGGACACACTGTCAGTTTTAGACAAATCTTTTAATGAGTTGTGTTAGTTGCCGATATTAGTCCAACCCTAGTCTACGTACCGCAAGCCCAGTATTGAAGTCGCAGCACATTTTTCCTTCCATACCTGTGCTATTTGTGTGTCATAACCCACCACATTTCATGCACACACGGGAGGGAAGAAATCAAATGCAATGAGACAAAACTCTGCTTCTCCTGCAGAATCATGAATCAGTGGTTTTCTTCTTCCAGCTAGACTGTGAACGTTGGAGCGAAAAGAGCAAAGACTTTGTCTTGTGGAGAAGGATGGTCCTCATCAAGATGACTTCACAAACTTATCACACCCTCCTTTACAAATCCATCCTCTTTTGCACAAAAAAAGTGGAAAGTAATATGATAGATTTGACTTTATATACTCACGCCTTAGATGCTGAATGCTGTCAACATTTTCCCTGTTTGTTTAATTTTTGTCTCACTTTTTGAAACCAGAAGGTACACACAAATTATTTTATGTTCTGTTTTTTTTTTTTTAAATCACTACTGTGCACCATCATAGTTGACTTGTAATGGTTGACTTGTAACGCGGCCGTGTGAAAGAACAAAATGAGCATCCTATCGCGGAGAAACAGTCTCCAGAGGCCATTGTAAATGTGATGTTAAGAGCTTAAAGTATTTCATTTTTGTCTTCCTAATGGGCTATTGGAGTGTTTTGAGGTGCTGTTAAGATGAAAAAAAAAATCCTCCTCGAACACTGTTGGTGGATTTTTATGTTGGACTTGGAAAACAGACTTTTAAGTGAATTAATAGTCACGTCTTGTCCCATAAGGTGCCATTAATGACATTTGCTTTAGGCGTATTGTCGTCAGCTTTTTCCTAATTGATAACACATTCTTAACCTTTCTTTTTTTCCTTTTTAAGCCTCATCAGTAATAGGTTAATAAAAATGAACCACAAACTGGTCTGATAATGTTGGAACTCTGTTTTTATCATAGCTGAAAGTAAT
Source organism: Odontesthes bonariensis (assembly GCF_027942865.1). Taxonomy (NCBI): domain Eukaryota; kingdom Metazoa; phylum Chordata; class Actinopteri; order Atheriniformes; family Atherinopsidae; genus Odontesthes; species Odontesthes bonariensis. The sequence goes on from NC_134521.1 coordinate 30,729,515, forward strand.
TTTCCAACAACTTGTCTGAGAGTGCTCCAACCTGGTTTGATATTGTTGTTAGAGAACACTAACTAATGAAAAAACAATTCAATTACACTGATTAAACACTATTTTTCAGACAGATAAAAAAATTCTCCTTTAGTTGTAGTCTAACGATTTGTGATTAATAGGATAATTGAGATTTGGTTGTATCTTTTATTCCCCTAGTCTGACACTCTTGTATCATCTTCCTCATGTTATATTAAATCACTTGAATGCCTCATCAGGCTGGCTGTTTAAAGTAGGCATATAGTGAGCATATAAAGGTTATGTTTTGTTGCTCACTAAGGATTGTCTGCTGAGTTTGACGCTCTCTACCTCTTGCATGTTTTTGGAAAAGATGAGGAGTTTTAATAGGAACTGAAAGTGAATGTTAGAGAGCCCTCCTTTAAACACATTTGGTCTTTTTAGATGAAATTCAGCCATGTCACGGGGGTCAAAAGTGTAAACCATGCCTCACACAGAAGTCCTCCCTGTCACCTCCCACATTCAATTTGGTAATCTGTAAGATGAGAGGTTTGCATTAATGTATACATGGTCTTCAAAGGGAAGCAGAGCGTGTTGGGGTTAAAGTGAGTGTAGGTTTAAACACTTATTCTGTCTGTAATCTGATGCAATTAAGGGCACAGGTGTTGATAATTCCTTTGATTGCCTCTTGCTTTAAATTGTCTCACCTGTACATTGGTGGGGATGTTTAATAACAGCAACTGGTATAGTGTTATCTCCAGATCAGTTGAGAAAAGTGCACCTGTGCTCATTTAACGGCCACCTGGAGGATGCTCAATCAGGCCTGTGCAGTTTTACAAAGAGATTTATAAGACATCCGAGTTGCAGATCAAAGCTTCTGTACATCCACTTGTGTATCTTCCCCCAAATTTTCAAAAATGTCACCACCTTGAGTTTACATTTTGTAAAAACCTTCCATTTCTTTTGTTATTAAGTCTCAAAATTTAAAGAAAGTATTTTTGTACGCTAAAACTATGCCACATTTTATTGCCATGATATGCTTATTAAGAATTTTGAGTTACATACGGTCTCTACAGCACTGTATATACTGTATTATTAAAGACATGCAATATACCCAAGCCCTGATAGTCCACTCTTCTTCCCTGATGAGACTTTTATGAGTCCTTATAGCGCATAGCCACAGAACAAATCAATTCTGGTGTGAAATATCATCTGAAAACAGCATTGTGTCGCATATTCTGTTTATAATGTTTAAAGGGTCGTTTTAGAAATGTTAAAGAATGAAATGTACTATTTGTGACATTTATAAAAACACAGGAATTCAAATTGAAGTTTCAACATGTGTGAAGTATACCTCATCTAACATCAACCAGATATTACTAAGATGTTTCACTGGTGGTGGCGGTTTATGCATCTTGCCTCTGCAAAGGTGTAATTAAGTTCCTCTGTTTGGTGCGTGCATTCTGTGGAACACAACTTGAGTTTTGAATTTGTTGTACAGCCTTGTGCATTATTGTATTTGGGTATTCAGATGCACAGTAAAGAACTGCTCTGGTTGTTGCCTCTGAGAGAGGAACAGAGATTTCCCCTTAATGTCATCATTATGTCAACTGTGCCACATCAGTTAGTCATAGCCCAACAACTATTAGTTTATTTTTTACCTCTTGTGCACCTTATCTTATCTACAGCTTAAGAAGCTCTCATCAAGCCAAATACTGTTTTTTTTTTCTTTTTACATTAATTATATATTTTTGATTTTGTGGCATTTCACTCAGACCTGAAGAGGATCACAACAACCAACTTTCCAATATCTCAAACTGTTATGAATTATATTATTTTGAGATTAAAAAATCACGTTCATTTTCTGTGGCATGTAATGTGTTAATATACTTAGTCAATAAAAACAAATACCAATTCATCAGAAAGGTCTTGACATTTACTGTTTGTTGTTTCATTTAACTACAACCAGTAGTTAAAGACTAAGACTGAATTTGCTTATATGCAGATTTGCCTTTTCACTCTTCTCAGTTATTACAGCATACTGATTATATAAAAATCAAGCTGTTAAAGTATATAAAATCGGGGAGTCATGTGAATTATCTCCATTGTGCTTTTTGTTACATTTTGAGATGGCTATTTCTTTGTAGGAAATAGTTGGCCTTCCCTCTTCAGTGTAATAACCTGCTTGTAGCAGGCGTAAACTCCTTCGAAAATTAATTTCATGGTAGCTCACTGTCTACACATGTTACTCTAGCAAATAGTCTGAATCATATGATATTTACAGATACAAATACACAGAAATACATGAGACAACACACAGCTACATGGTACAAATTCTGGTACAAATTCACAGAAAAACTGATATTTCAGTTGACTAAATTTGCACAAATGATCTAATATTCTGTGCTAAATATGCAGCAGTTTGCTCACATGTATGTAGGCTCTGCAAACTCAAAGCTTCCAGTAGAAAGATAACAAGTTTCAGCGGAACTCCACCTTCCACAGAAGAAGTTAAAGCTCTCCAACTCAACTGGAAACTCATCTGCAGATGTTGATGAAGATGCTGTTTTTTGTGGTTCAGAATTGATTCAGTGTGTAAGGATTTGTCAAACACATAAAGACTGATGCTTTGCTCATTTATTCAGGAAACTGAAGATCCAAAATTTGCTTCTGCATTGCAGGCTGACACCATCAGTTCTGATGTAATAAGACTATGAATGTTTATACATTCAATATGCAAATGAGGTGGAAATAATGCATTCTGCGGTTCTATGCATCATTTAAACTACCCCTTAGCCTATTTATTTACACTATTATTCATTCTTTTATCTACAGTGCACAGTGAAAATGAGTACACCCCTGTTGAAAAGTAACATTTTGAACAATATTTTAATACACACACAAGTTATTCCCAAAACGTGCATAGAGTAAGTTTAATACAACATCTGTTCAGCTTACAACAGAAAAGAAAGGTCAATAATATAACTTAAATGACATATTTGTCCATTTTTGTGAAATTATGCTGGTGCAAAAGTGAGTACACCCCTATGTTAAACTCCCTGAGAATGGGCCGTGTTGGCCCGAAATGTCATGAAATGAAAAGGCATTAAAAGGGAGGTCATCGTTGTGCGTTTCATCCTTGCCTTACATTGAAATTTTACATTTTGAGTCTGCACCAGGCTAAAAGAGACGTGTGTGAGATTTGACTGAAATCCTATGGAGAGTATCATGATCTGCTTCAGTAGTCACAGTACATGTTGACAAGCATGTTTCTTTTGGTGAAATTCAGCTTCCTACTGTTGATGGCATCCATACAGCCCCAAACCATGTCACTCCCACTACTATGCTTGACTTTAAGCATGGGGCACTTTTCTTTGTACAAATCACTTTTTACCACCACACAGGCTTGACACCATCCTCTAAAAAAATAGGCTTTAATAGGCTATTAAAGGAATTGTCGGAATGGTGGAATGTTTATAAAAAATAAAACATACCGCCATTCCGACAATGGGAGGAAAAAAGTGTCGGGATGAGGGGATGTTTCATAGAAAATTAACTGTCGCCATTCCGACAATTGGAGACCCAAGTCGGAATGGTGGCATGTAACCAGTAACGGTGCTAATTTTTGAAGACCAAAGCTACAAATCCACCTTTAAGCTTCAGTTTAATGTTATTATGATTTATGTTTAAAAAAAAAAAAAAAAAAAAAACCTTTGTCAGGCAACTCATGCAGCAAAGGTTGAAATTTTTCAAATTGCAACAAAATCTGCCATGTGTTTATTTTCCAAGCCTTTATTTAACAGATAGAGACATATTTGTTTGAGTTTGTCAGGCCACAATTAAAAAAAAGTAATTGGAAACACTCGTTCATTTCATGTTGAGATTTGCTGTTGAATATATGGTAAAAAACAATGTTTTTTTTTTTTTACATAGTTCATTCATGAAGTTTGTATTTCAGGTTCAACCAACACATTTTTTTCTTAAATTAATGATTAACCACATAAACTGTTTCTTAAAGGGTTTTGTAAAGCTTGATAGTTCACATTCGATTTTTAAAATTGGTTTCATATCTGTATGTTTGAATCAACAAGTAAGAGAATAAAGTAAACGTTTAGTTGTGCTCTATGTGACGAGCTGCTATCAATGTTTGAAATTAACTGCATCATGCAGAAGCTCAAGTAAGTGCAAATCGAAGAAAAATGGATGAGACGGTGCCTAAATTAAGTTTGGCAGGGTAATCGGTGGTGTATTTAGGGATATGCAGAAGGGTGTAGGCGTGGATGCAGGCAGCTGCGTGGATTTCCCGGATGGTGTAGCGACGCCATCTTTACGCCACTGCTACCGGTGGGTCTTCGGCTCAGCGGAGCGACAGTGCTGTAGCTGATCCACCACCAGGAATTGCCGAGCAGCCGATAATCCTCGCTTTCCACCGGGACGCTACGACAAGCTCCACTACCCGAGCACCATGGCAGACAGAGAGAACTTAGTATACCAGGCAAAACTCGCCGAACAAGCGGAGAGATACGACGGTAAGGCTCTGGACAGATAACGGACATTGCAGAATGCTTGGCCCTTCTTCCCCCCACTGTCTCCCTGCGCAGGGGGCTTGGACACGCAGGTAAAGCAGTTCACATGGATTTGATGGGTGCGAGGATACAAAATGGCGGATATTTTCCCAGCCCAATGAAACAAAAGCGTTTAAATGAATTACATTTTAAACTGAAAGCAGAGAATGTTCGTTGGACAAGGTGTCCGGCTTTGTGCTCTGGTGTGCTCTGGTGTCCGGCAAACATTTGTTTGTGACGCGCTTAGCTAAGCTAGACCCCTGTTAGTTAGCTAGATATCCAAGTTGCTAACTAGCTAGTTAGCTTTTCTTCAATCCCGACACGCGTACGCCAAACTTCATTCAAAAATACAGCGGTACAGTCAGCGCCCACACCCCATCAGTCATGACTTGCACGGCAACTGAATTTATGTCACATTATGGATCTATTTGATTCAACAAGTAGCGGAAAAATCCCTCGAAGACTGCCACTGTTAATATTCACCCTCCGCCCCCGCCAAGTGTTTTTGGATCCTTTCTCGATGCAGAGTTACTTGAAGATAGGCATTACTTTTAACAACTCTTTGAATGTTTGAACATGTTTATCAAATTTGATAAACGCACACAAGGGCGTCATTCTGGTTTTTAACTGCAAACTGAAGTGGAAATGAAGGACGGGGGTGTGCTTGGTGGCTGAGCAATTACCTCCACACCGGGGCTTCAGTTGGGCAAAGCTTATTTAGCTGTTCAGACAATGTTGAATTAAGATATTGCTGTTTTACCCAGACCGTCTTTCCAAATCCTGTACATTGACAGTGACACGGAGCCCACATGAGTATGACTTGGCACGCGGCTTAGTTGGATCAACTCATGTAAAGATGGTACATTTCAAAATGCATACAATAATTTTATATTTTATTTAGTTTTTTAAAAAGTCACTATCATAAATTCAGTTGAAGATTACCTTACTAGCTAATGCACTTAATGATTTAATTATTTCATAGTGGTTTCATGTCAAAACTAAAGTCATCAGGAATATTTGTTTTTGCTTAAATCAAACAAATTGTGAATATAGGGTTAGTGTAGTTTCCTTCGTCATTTAGCATTAAACCAATTTATATCCCACAAGATGTTGAGCTGACGGTTTAGCGCCGTCCTCTCAGAACAACAACACCGCCATTTTTGAAAGAGTTTACTGTGTGCCGGTCAACATTTGGTCAAAATTATTTGCATTTCAAAATCAATAAGCTCCAACTCCCAACAACAGTCTTTGTCTCTCTGTTGCCGTTGTTCACTGTGAGGAGTGGAATGGAGCCGGATGGTAAACAATCAATCAACGACTTTCACGATAGACGTCGCGAGCTTGGGTTGTCTAACGTAGCGATGCCTACTGATCGAGAGGTGAATTGCCTTGCATATCTGACATCCCGATGGAGAACTTCGAAAGGTTTAGTGACCATGGAGTCGGTTTGACGGGTAGCGACGGAGAATTATAACGAGGCCTTAAACCTTTCGAAGTTCTCCGGAAAAGTGATTCCGGAAATGATGTTGTTAGACGACCAATCACGACCCTTGCGGTCTCTGCGAGTCTCCGTCGCTTCGACGGAGAGGGTCTCCGTCCGTAGACAACCATAAATCAGGCTTAAGTCCATGACACTAGAGACAATATATGCGCATCAACATGCAGTCAGTGACGTGGACCTCCAAAACCGCACAGTGCTACTGCACTATAGCAACAGACTGGAGCAAAATTGATGGAGACGATGTAGAAATAAAGATGAAAATAGGATGTCTCTGTAAAGTGCATGCAGCAGATTTACAGGTGAATGGAAACAGTTCAGGCAAACATGGTCAGCTGTGGTAGAAACGTATTGCACTGGCACACGGTTCTTTTGTTGTCTGCCGCTGCGTCCAACAATCATTTTCATCCTCCATCGCGTTGTTTGTTTCTTTCCAACGGAGGCGACAACAACAGTAATATCTTCTCCTTTGACTTCCGGGTCACAAAAATCTCGAGCATGTGCAGAACGCAAAGTCCAATTCGTGCTTCACCGTCTACAAGCACGTTTAGTGTGACTCAACGGAGGTCTTAATCCGACTGCGAGTAACCCGATCCAATTTTTAGTCAAACTAAGGTGTATACATTGACATAATAACTCATTCTTATTGTAATTTAGCCATTAATCCGATTCTTTCAGTGCCATGTAACCCCACTGATTGTAGCCTTTTTTTTTTTTCTGTGCTCTGGTGCTTTTTTCTGTGGGCACATCTTTTTGTGTGTGTGTGTGTGTGTGTGTGTGTGTGTGTGTTCTGGGGTATTTTGTGCTTATAATAAACTTTGAGCAAAAAAGAAGAGAAGATCACAACTGCTGCTGCAGTGCAGACAGAAAGTTCTCGTTGTTTTATGCTTTCATTGGATAGTATGTTTCACAATGAAGCAGCAGCATGGTGTACATAGTCTGGCTGCCTGTTTTTACTGTGTTATTTTTAGTTTGCACAAATTGTTCAGTTGAAAGGTCTGTTCAGTCTGTTATGGAAAAAGTCATGTGTATAACAAAGTTGTTAGATTTTTGGATGCCCGTCAGACAGGATGTGGAAGTACATGAAAGTGCAGTGCTGCTGGCCAATGCTGGGTCCCAACATCTCTACTCCAGCTGAGCCTCACCGTGCTGTCATTAGCTCGACTTATTCCTGGTGATTGGTGCCATGAAAATAAGTTAATTGATGTTAAAGGTGCTATGGCATGAAAATAAATGGAGGCTTTTATATAATTTTATAGGCTTTAGTGGTCCCCTAATACTGTATCTGAGTTTTTTCCCACAAAATTCTGCTGTGGTGCAGAATTATAGCCAGTCCCCAAAATGAGCTTTACTTAGATCCTCAGAATGAGCTGTTTAGGGTCTGCAGCTTTAAATGCAAATTAGGAGGAGAAAGGCGGGGCAAAGATTTCTCTGGTTTGCAAAGATGCACGTAGTGCGAGTCATTTCAATCAGGGGAAAGGCAGATGTCGTGCGCGCCATAACACCAACAGCAGGACGGCTATCAAAACAACAAATAAGTACACAACACTTGCGTTACAGTAAATGAGGTGTCCACACGCATACATGCTATTTACTGTTACGTTAGCGACAGTGACTGAGCTATTAGCTGCAGAGCTAACGACACAGACCCAACCATGAATGAATCATTATCCTGATGAAATGCACTGAATTTGCAGATTCATTCTTCTTCAGGAAGCTTGAAGTAGGGGGTTTTGGTCTAAAATGAGCGAGCTAACCATCTAATGGGCATGCAAACACCTCCCACAGCCCAGTTGATGCTATTAGCTGCATAGGTAACAATACAGACACTTTCTTGTGGTAACAAGCTATATAACTATACTGTACATACAGGAAAGCAACACAATTATAGAGCGTTAAATTACTTACTTGTCCGAGGTCTGTAGTGGGGCCAAAGAGAGTTGGTACTGATCCAGGGTTCATTTTCAGACTTTCGGCAAGGCCAGCTTGGTATTGGCCCAAGTTCTGGAAACATTCGTCGGTGAAATGTTCGGTGAACACATACACAAATCTTTTCGGTTCTGTCGTCACTTTCCCAGAAAAAACTAAATCTGTCCACTGGCTCTTTAGAGGTTCTGATGCAGGAGCTTTAAACAGATTTTTTTACAACCATGTACAGAGCAATGAGCTGGCCAAAGAGCTGTGGGTAGGGAAAGGCAGTTTTGGCATAGCCATATATGGGCTCTGGGGGGAAATAACCTCAACGTCATAAGAGGCAGCTTTCCCGATCAGGCCACCTGCATGGTCACATCACCAAAGGCGGAGAATAATTTCCAGTGCATGGTTTAGGTCTATCATCATTTTTAGCCACTGGGGGACCGCAGGCAGGCTAGAGGAACTCATATTAATGTTAAACAACCTTAAAAAGTGAAAATTTCATGCCATGGCTCCTTTAATATTCGCTCATTCAGTTAATATTCACGCTTAATAATACGTACTTTTGGCTGGTCTCGTTTCAAGCATCGTTCCCCCTTTAAAAAGGCTGTTCACAAACCAATAGTTGATGTGGCAGCGCAGTTCATTATCTATATACAGTCCGTGGGTACATCCTCATCTCCATTATGTGTGCCTGAAAACAGAATGGGGAAAGAGCAAGGGGTGTTTCCTGTCCCCCGGTCTAGGATCCACAGTCTGTTACATAGCTTCATCTCTGGTTCAAGTCTGTCAGGAGACCTGCATTGCACGATAGAAATCTCCATATCTCTGTTATAATTGAGTAAAAGGAACAAAAGCGCTGTTCCCTTGGTGTCCAGAGATGGGTTGTTAGGCCTGAGTAGTTTCAGCCTGTGATGACTCAGTGGTCATGGTCAGTGCTGTGGAACTGTGGAGCTTGAAATACTGAAAAATGTTTTAAATGCACAGCATGTTGTTGAGTTAATTTGAGTGCAGCCTGAGCTGGAGAGTAAGCGATGAAAGCTGCATAGAGCTCCTCCTTGGGACCATTGTGTATCAGGTTTCACCAGCATGCTGCTAATAGCTTTAACGGATAACACCATATACTTGTCCAATTACCGTTACCTTCAGGGTTGGGCTGGGAAATAAGTCTTGTAGGGAATTCATAAACACATTTGTTTTTCTTTTAATGTAGACACACAATGAATTATAAAAGAGTTTTACCTAAATTACATAGTTTGCTGAGAACTGCATCTATGTATGTGCAAGTTGAGCCAAATAAACTCAGTACTGAAAATTTACAGTAATGCAGCTGATGTTGGTGCTGTGCTCATGTGGGAGGGAGAGGCACTTTTTTCCCAGTGAAATTAATATTTTTTTCTTGGGTGCCAGGGGAGGTTTGTTAGGGTGTCCCAGGCTGCAGCAGTTACAGTTATGGCCGGTGCACGATTGATAATGAAATGCAGGATTTCGATATGAACATTGTTCTCTACACAGACTGTTGCACTATAAAAAGTTTCTTGTTTAAATGGCAGTCAGCAGTACAAAAATGTCACATGTACACTGTAATAAAGGCAGTCATAATGTGTGACTTTATGTATAAGTACAGTACCCTGAGCTGATCCGGTGCCGCTATAATCACCAAAGTATTCAGGCTTCCTTTCCCCAGTTTTGTTTTCATCAGAAGCTGCTGCTGTTGTTCCACTGGCACAGCTCACACATGCGGGCGTCTCCAAGGAAGTGTTTCTCACTGCTGTCACCTGTGGTGTTTGAGAGGGAGCAGATGAAGCGCATGCCTCGATTTCATTACCCCTGCTCCAGAGTGGCATCCTTTACATGGGGCGTCACATGGCACTGCTCCTGGTAAACAACCAGGGTCTTCCTTTTAACTGATATTGAAGGTAATGATTGAATTTCTGCTGAATTGATGCTGCCTGTATAAGTGAGGCCAGACCATAATCCTGATGTTTAACATTCAAAGAATTGTGTATTTGAAGTAATGATTCATATGTTGACATTGAGCTAGAAAAGTACATGATGTATATTACTGGTAACTGCGAAAACAATCTAAAAAAGTAATTTGTGTTGCTGCAAGGCCTCCTTCAACTACTCCTTATTGATTGATTCTCATTTATATTAATCCCTAGGGGAACATATTATTGTGCTTATATATTACTCCTGCAAAGCAGAGTCAAATAGTTTTTTGCCCCTTCACCACTCGGCTCTACAGTCTTGTTTCACTCCACATGATTCTGAATCGCAATAAGATATGAAATATAACAGGGCTGCAAAGATGAATCCCGTTTGATGGAGCAGTGCTGTGGTTCACTCCTGACTGTGGTCCCAGCATCACTCCATAGGTGGTAAATTACTTGCGTTAGAGGAGTTTATACTTGAACAATGTCCCAGCCACTCCATTAATGCAACCCAAGGGAAGGTCAGCACAGTGCTGAAATGGCTGAAGGGAGGGCGGTGTGGTTTCACTTTTTTTGTGCCAAGGTGGGGATTCTATTTTGAAATAAATTTGAGGGTGGAATGTGTCACTGACAGATATGACTAAAAATGGGACTGGAAATCGGGTTTGTTCATGAGTGTATATTTCACAATGATTTATAAAAGGGAACCAAATGTATATGTGACTGTTTAGAAGATACACATGCACCTTTCTGCCTTTGTGCGTCCATAGTAGTAGTCATGAAACAACAGCTTTATGTACCTGACCCCAGATCATCTGTCTGCAGACAAATTCATTAGATCAGTACATCTATATTTAAAATAACAGAACTGATGGGCAGATTTCTACATTGTTGATCTAAGTCATTCTGACGACCATCATAAATTAGAAATGGCATGCTAACCCTGGGAACTATTTTAAGACCGCACTGAGTTGTGCCAGAACACAAAATGATTTCAGATGATAATTTTTTAGGTTGGAATCCAGTGGTGACATTTATATAGCAGATCTCTAAAAATATCGATCAGTTTTGTGGTGAAGTAACAACATTTAGATGTTGCTTAAATGTACAATGTACATTTATCATGCTCATGAGTATGTATGATGTACATCCTGTACAACAACTGGATGCAATCGGAAGTTGTCATGGCTTACATTAGACTGCTGAGGTGAAAATAAGATGCTCACTCGTTGCTGTCACATGATGGTACTAGTGCTGGGCGGTATGACCAAAAATACATATCACGGTATTTTTTCATGGTTTCACGGTATATCACGGTATTTTTTTTTTTTCATGCATAATTGGGTGTTCACAGCATTTTGTACAGATTGAGAACAGAATTAAAATAAAAATTCTTCAAAATAATTCCTTCGTTAATAATTGGTCACACAGAACTTTATTGTATTAATATTCACATCTTCATTGGAAACAAATTAATAACATAGCTAATTACACTGATACCTCCGGTTCAGGCTGGTCCTCATCCTCAACACGTCTCTTTTTCAATCGTGGAAAATTTTTTTCTGGATTGAAGCAGCAAACATTCAATGTAAGAGTTTAAAAAACCTACTTTATTTGATTCACAGCTGCTAGTGTTTAGACCTCGACAACCCAACTACATTTTTTTTTTTTTTTTTAAACGGCAAACTTGCGACTAGTTAACTTTATAAAGAAGGCGTAATCGCTTGTTTGCTATGGGTCGGGACGGGACAACATTGTATTAAAAATATAAAATATTTTTATAGGACTTTTTAATGGGAGCTAATCTAACGCGGCGCTGAAGCTAGCAAGCTTCCATGCTTCCCAGGCATGATCTCGCTGATGGAGACACACGCGGTGTGCACGGAGGGGAGGGGCTGTGTGTGTGTGTGTGTGTGTGTGTGTGTGTGTGTGTGTGTGTATAGGCTGACAGAGAGACGGAGGGAGCAGGGAAAGGAAATGCAGCTTAACGAATACCAGTATTTTTTAAATAGCGTTAAAAATAGACAGTAAACATGCTTGTTTAGAAGCGCAACACTGAAAAGGGTCCCGTCTCAAACAATGTCGCGCGACGCAGCGTTCCCCCCGTTGTGTAATCAAATACACCGGTATGGCGGTATATTAAAAATTCATATCATAACGAAATTATAAACCGGTATTCGGTGTGAACCGGTATACCGCCCAGCACTAGATGGTACAGTAGATGGTGTCTTATTGTTTTCAGCTTCAGTCGGCTATCTCTTGTTCAGCATATGAGTTTGCATTCCTGAATTAATTGCTAGATGAGTGGCTTTACTACTGACCTGCTGGCTGTGTATGACTGTATAGTTCAGCCATGAAACGTGTAAGCAGTAGGAAGCACTTTGCTTGGACTATGGTGAATGTTCTGCGGCATCAGTGCAATGTTTGCAGTTTTCATTCAGGGATGCTTGAAGGCGACACCTGACGGTTTTTTTTCTGTATCTTTCAGAAATGGTGGAGTCGATGAAGAAGGTGGCCAGTATGGACGTGGAGCTGACAGTGGAGGAGAGGAACCTGCTGTCAGTAGCATATAAGAACGTGATCGGAGCCAGAAGAGCCTCGTGGAGGATAATCAGTAGTCTTGAACAGAAAGAAGAAAACAAAGGCGGCGAGGACAAACTAAAGATGATCCGTGAATACAGGAAAACGGTCAGACTAGTTAACTTTAATCTAACACTGATTTGATTGCTTTTTATTTCTTCTTTGATTTTAAAGTTCTTGAGAAACTGAAAAATATGAAGACTAATGTTTTGTTTTTTTTTCTTTTCCTTTTTGTACTTTGACAAAAGTGTAGGTGAACACATATCACTGCTTATTCATATTTGAAAGGAAACTTTCTGACTTTGTTTCAGGTGGCTGTTTCAGTCAGGTTGTCTTTCACCAGTGCTTAGCTGGACAACATAATTAAAGTACAGATGATGTAGAGCTGATTTAAAGATGCTGCTTGTTTTGTTTCAAGGAGAGAAGCACAGTAGTACAGATTTCAGGGATGATTGACACTCTTTGGCAAGACTTCCTTGACTGTCTGTTCCACTTGAAAAGCAAGTGGTGAGAGTTTATAGTCCAGCAGCACTTGTCTGAGTGGAATAATAAGGCCATGAACAAACTTTAAATCAAGTTTTATTTAATGCTCCTGCAAAGCATCGCCAACTCATTGGCAACGCCACAGAGAAAATTCGTCATTGGAATATCTGACAACTTTAGCTATGTGACTGTAACTTGCTGATTTGGAAGTAAAGTCTCTGAACTCTCAACTTCTGTAGATAAAAGTTACACCTGAAACGAGAGCTGTGTCCTTTATTAGAACATGCAGTGGTAGAGTGATGTCAGATTAAGATTTTCTTTTTTAACGTTCATACGGAAATGTGATCCAGTATCCAGTAATTTACAGTTCATTGACAGCAGTGTGTGTGTGTTTTGGGCTGCAGGTTGAGAAAGAGCTGAAATCAATCTGCAATGACATTCTGGATGTACTGGACAAGCACCTCATCTTAGCTGCAACTACGGGAGAATCTAAGGTTTTCTATTACAAAATGTAAGTGTATGTGTAAATGTTTGTCTGACAGCTCACCATTTTCTGTTGTATTTGCCACTAACCTGGCTGATGGCGACAGGATATACTGTCAGTAGTGGGTTGCTACCTTGTTCAGTCACAGTCTGTCAGGCTCCTCTATATCTGTAGTCAAATTTTCTCTTATCTTTCCAGTCCACCAGTATCCCTTTAAACATCCATGTGTTTCCTGTACACATCTAAACTACTTAATTGTTTGCATCAGTAGTTTAGTAGTCTGTTGTGTTGTCTTCAATTCATTTTATTAATATGGCACCAAATCACAATAAATGTCATCTCGAGGCACTTCAATGATACCGTCCAATTCAAATCAATTAGTCCAATTCATTGTAATCATAATCCAATGAAATCCATACCGTTAAATTGAAAATTAGTCCCATTCATACATACAAAGCCAATTCAAAAGTCAGAAAAGTTGTGACATAAGAGGCACCCCAGCAGTCTAGGCCTATAGCAGCTTAACTATGGGATGTTTCAGGATCACCTGAACGATCCCTAACTATAAGCTTTATCAAAAAGGAAAGTTTCAAGCCTGTTCTTAAAGTTGGAGAGGGTGTCTGCTTCCCGGACATATACGGCCAGCAAGTTACACAAGAGAGGTAACTGATAACCTGATAACTGAAGGCTCTGCCTCCCATTCTACTTTCATAAACTCTGGGAACCTCAAGTAAACCTGCAGTTTGAGAGTAAAGTCCTCTGTTTGGAAAATATCTAACAATGAGATTTTTAAGATATGATGGCGCTCGGTCATTAAGAGCTTTATATGTGAGGAAAATAATCTTAAATTCTATTCTGAATTTAACAGGGAGCCAATGAAGAGAAGCTAAAACTGGAGAAATATGATCTCTCCTGTTAGTTCTCATCAAAACTCTGACTGCAACTTTTTGGATCAACTGAAGGCTTTTCAGAGAATTTGTGGGACAGCCCAATAATAAACAATTACAGTAGTCCAATCTTGAAGTAACAAATGCATGGACTAGTTTTTCTGCATCACTCTGAGACAAGAGGTTCCTGATTTTAACAATATTAAGAAGATGAAAGAAGGCAGTCCTAGAAACCTGTTTTATATGTGCGTGAAATGATAAATTCTGGTTTAAAAATAAATAAATAAAAAATAACTTTAAGGTTCCTCATTGTCTAGGAGCCAAGGTAATATCATCTAGAGTACTATATAACTAGGCAATTTCTCCTTGAAGCGCTCGGGTCTAAAGATAACGACTTCAGTTTTGTCTGAATTTAGAAGCAGAAAGTTCTAGGTCATCCAGGTTTTTATGTCGTTAAGTCATGCTTGTAGTCTGACCAGAATTCTTCTCAGAAGCTGTATGCTCAATCAATATAAACTCAAAGGTTGTGAAAAAGTGGTCAGATAAGACAGAGATATGAAGGAATACTGTTAAATGTTCACTCTCAATGCCATAAGTCAGCATTTAAATGCTCTAAAATGGTTGCCGCATCTGCTAGCGCGGTGACGTCACGATTTCGTGCCGGCTATATATAGTGGCGCAAGTCGATGCGCCACTAGTTGCAATTTTCTCCATCACAGAGGTGGCGCTGCTACGTGAAGGTTACCGCTACTCTACAACCACGAAAGTCGAGAAGAAAACAATGAAGAGCAGGAACACTGCCATCAATGATACTGCTGTGGTATCTGGATAATTTAAATTTTTTAATTCAGTAAATAGAGGTGAAGGTCTGAAGCCCCCGGCATCACCACTTGGAGTCTCTGCCCTCTTCTTTGCCTTCACGTATCTGTCCCGTAGCTTCTTCCACACTCTCTTACAGAACTCTCCCTCTTACCCCAAAGTTCTGCCAATCTCTGTCCACGAGTTTTGGGAGTTTACTTGCTCCCAATGCTGTTTCACTGCAGTGTCGTACAGCTGCCTGTACAAACGCACCTCCTCACTGAGCCTGGTCTCAAATCGGTCCATCCGGTTTATCGTTCTCAGCGCCGCCAAGTTACAAAAATCGACTGGTGCACGACAACGCGCTGCGCTGTCTTTTCAAGGCAAGCGCCATGGCTGAAACGTCAGTAAATCCAGCTTTAAGACAGTGAGTAGGTCTGTGAATACTTTGAGTCAAACCAAGTCTAATATAGAATTAAACTTCATACTTATGCTGTCATTTTCAACATCCACATGAATATTAAAGTCACCCACTACAATGACTTTATCTTTACTCAGCACTAACTGGGATAAAAACTCTGAGAATTCAGAAAAACTCAGAATACGGGCCAGGTGGACGGTACACAACAACAAGCAGAAGATGTTTTTGTGATTTCCAGTTTGCTCTCGGAGAAAAACTGAGAATCAGAGACTTAAAAGCTAAAAAAACTAGTCTTGGGTCTAGGACTGATTATCTTACGTTTACGGACTAAGAGGTATGTTTACCACTAGTCAAACAGTTCTTTGTCCCTTTTTTTAAATCCAACTTTACACTTTTATATGAAACGTACAGGGTTTTGGTATGATGGTCACCATAACCCCTTCTTACTTGGAGCAGAGCAGTCTTGTTCCTTTTTTAAATTGCTCCATGGAAGTCTGAGGCTGGGGTTAGGTGACTGCGGGGAGAAAGGCTTGAGGTTTTATTCTCTTTTGCCTTTAGACTGGCCTGTCTGATACTAATTTAAAAGCTCCTGGTCCTGGAACATGAATCATTTATAATGAAGCTTGAATCGGAGTATGCGTTAGCTCTCAAACAGATGAATAAATGAAGAGATGATTAGTCTCAATAAAAGCTCACATATTATTTTTCTTTAACTTGACTGTTTCATAGTCTCTGCTCAAATATAGTCAGTTATGAACAATCTGCATTTATGAAATGCTGGTTATAAACGTTCAAACCTGGTTCAAGTTGTCCAGAAACTGTTGGGACTGGAGTTCCTTAAACCTTGTAGTTTGTTTACTGACGTGGCTCGGAACAATCCTGCCTGTTGATGTGCAGCTGTCTCGCAGGTGGTTCAATCTCTTCAGGTCTACTTTGGTTTGTTTTAGAAGGACATGATAACCTATACAGCATGCAGGCTATAACTGAGGTTTTCTTTTTTTTTTTTTTTTAAGTATCCATTGTTTTTGCAACTGTGTATTGCACGTGTGTATATATTATTTTATGTAATGAAACATTACAGTGGAAACCGCTTATAGTGATCACGTTGGTCCAGAGCCAATTTGAACACTATAAGCGGTTGATTACTAAAACCGAATTTGCATTTATTTTATTTTTTTTGCTATTTTATTTTTTACTCCCTTGATTCCTTTGTGGACGTCTGCTTCTGCCCTATGCTTCTGCTACCGGGCAGCAAGCCGAGATGCTGCGGCGAAGCTTGGAGGAATGCCAAGCTTCGCCGCAGCATCTCGGCTTGCTGCCCGGTGTCATCTCGTTACGTTAGCTAGCGAGGCAGAAGCAGACGTCCAGAAAGGAATCAAGGGAGTAAAAAATAAAATGGCTACACGTAGTTTTAAAATTATTTTTGGCACATGTTTACATTCATAAAATGAACATTACAAGCGGATTTCTTGATTACTATAAACGAATTATTTAAACAGCATTCATATAGAAATGATTCTGTCCCAAGCCTTTTGATCTATATAAGCGGTTGATTACTATATCCGTGACCACTATAAGCGGTTTCCACTGTATAATTTTTCACTTTCTTGTACGAGCCACTAAAAAGACCACAATCCCCACCTTGAGTTATGCGATTTAGTATAAGAACGTGAAACACTTCAGTCTATCAGCTACATTTAGTGTTTGAAGTCAATTATTTCAATAAAAGGGGGAAAAAGTTTGATTCAAGACAAACAAAATCACTTCAAACTGTCATTTTGTTTCAGTAATTTCAGTTACATTTGAGTTTGACTCCTTTGGTCTGTGAGATGTTCCTTTAGGAATAAAATTGATCTGTCTGACCTTTGTGTTTTTCTTGCTCAGGAAGGGAGATTACCACAGGTACCTGGCAGAGTTTGCCACAGGCAATGACAGGAAGGAGGCAGCTGAGAACAGTTTGGTAGCTTACAAAGCTGCAAGCGACATCGCCATGATCGAACTCCCTCCAACACACCCTATTCGTCTTGGATTGGCCCTGAACTTTTCTGTTTTCTATTATGAAATCCTCAACTCGCCGGACCGTGCTTGCAGGTAAGTATTTGGAGAATTTTCGAACAGAGATTAAAGAAACAGGCAGGGTTAGGATTAAAAATCCTCGTGCCAGGCACAGACTCTATGCAAGTACAGCTACTGTTTTGACCGCTTTGTTTTTTTCCTCCGTAACCATAGCTGAAACAACCGTGAATATTTATCCAGCGGACATGGATGTTTTATTTACTCATTGAGGCCAATGATCCATGAATGTACCCTTTTAGAGTAAAGGGAGAAGATCCTTTGTAACTTTTGTCGTTTTTGTAAATTAAAGCCACATTTTTTTTTTTATTGATATCTTCTTCTCTCTGCTGTGGCTGAGATGCCACATGAAAAAGAAAGACGGTGTTCCAGCCCAGAGACATATTTAGATTTAAATGATTCTCAGAGGGCTGGCAGCTTGGAACTAGTTCTTACATGCAACCGAGAAAATTGTGTCCTTACTAAAACGTCTCTCCCTTGTTTATGGTGATGCTCTTGTTACTGCAGATAGTTCAGATGCTCTCCTAATGTTTTGCCAGGCAGCATACATTATATCCACCAGTTTCCTGTGGGTATGACCATGTCGTCTTTAATTCTCTTTGACAGGTTGGCAAAGGAAGCATTTGACAATGCCATTGCAGAACTGGATACTTTGAGTGAGGAAAGCTATAAGGACTCAACACTTATCATGCAGTTGCTACGTGACAACTTGACACTATGGACCTCAGACGTGCAGGGAGACGGTGAGAGAAAGACTCCTTCTGACATTACTGACTGCGATCAGTATTTCTCCTGATTTCAGTCTTCATTTTGGCGCCGTACTGACTGACTGGTCCCTACTGTTACGATCATTATTGGCCTTTTTACAGACTTTGTTTTTAAAGCTAACAGTTAGCTAACAGCTAATTAAGCTTCTGAAATACAATTCTTAAAGACTTTTTTCCCCTCAAATTTGCCATGAAGATTTCTTAATATGTTAAGTCTGATATGTTAACATGCTTTTAAAGCACGTTCGAAATGATAGTCTTAACTCTCTCTCTTCTCTCTCCCAAACACAGCAGTTTCTTTAAAATCTGAGTCATTGCTCTTTTTTTCACTGACTGTACTCACACTTTCCTCCAACCCTTAATCTCCCCTCATTCCTCTTTAGATTCTTAAGGATAGCCATCTTTCTTCCTTCTTCTCCGTTATAGAAGTGTATTTGTAAGTCATTTCTCCTGTCCTGGACTTTTTCACCTCAGTCACTCCTGCCTCACCACCCTAACACCTCCCTCACCAGCGTCCTCACAGCACCACGTCCAGCCTTTTAGAGGATAACTAAACTCTAACTTGTCTAACTGATACTAATACTTCCGTTTCCACTTCTTTTCTGCACGTGTGAAACTCGAGTGCTGTGTGTTTTATTGTCTCCCATCAGATTAGAACTAAAACGCGCTATTGTTGGGTTTGTCTGATTTTAAACAATTTGGTTGACGGTTTGACAAATCTTTGAAAACAATATTTTGGTGCCATTTATATACTTCCACCTGTAGTGGGTAAAGAAGAAAACTGGATTTAATTGTTTGGGATTATGAAGATTTTGATTCTTTATTATGAAAGAAAAAAGAGATTCTGTTAAAACTGGAAAAAACTGCTCTAAACGGAGGGAGTGTACTTCAGTATGATAAATAAACACTAGGGCTGTGACTCGAACTACAGGCTTTGAAATTAATTAATCAAAATTAATCGCATTTTAATCGCATACACTTTATCCTTTAGAAAATTAACATTTTCAACAATATTTCAACAAACAGAACATATCCCTATTTGAAATCTGAATGTAGCATGCATGAAAACACAGTATATAGAATCTTGGATGTTAAGCTGCGTTGGACCCCCGTTAGCTTCCACGCTAGCTGCTACATGTTTAGCGTTGAGGTGATATTTGAGGCTTGATCAACGGCGGCGCCAGCGATTTTTCGTTGGTGTTGCTATGCAGTTGCTGCATGAATGTGAGGGGTTGCTAGTCAAAACAGCCCCCCCCCCCGCGCGCGCAACAACGTTACTGACCCATTACTCCACCGTCTGCATGCAGCCTTGCATAGTGTAATGTAGCCTTGCACACTGTAAACTTTAAGTTATCAGCGGAGCTTACTGCTCACAAGCAGACAGATGTCGCACTGTGCGTTGTGGTGGAACAGCTGCATAGAAGGTCCAGGGGCAAGACAGCCCCAGCCCGTGTACGCAACCACACACGCACACACAGGCATACCTGTCCATCTCATTCATTCATAGCCCGTTCACTAAGGATAAAATAACCAATCCACAAAGGCCCACTGTGTTCCTCAAATAAGTTTTGATCAACTTCATCTTGGAAAAAAAGAGCTGGGAGTGAATGAGCTACAGTGCGGACTTTCTATTTCATCTCATCTGACGCACAACAGTTGTAGGCGACAACTTTCAAGAGATAGTTCTACCCGGCGGGCTTCCAACAGTAGCCTCGTACAGTGCTAAATCACACAGGCACAACATTACGTTCAAACTTGTTGCTCACACCAGTCTGTCCGCTGCCACAGCGGACACATAGCCTACTCAAGCCAATCTACTCGCATCACATTATGGCAGAGGAAGTACGCTGGCAACCTAACATAAAGTAAGAAGTGTGTCCGTTATTTTCAAAAGATGGTGCTAACTGCACTGACACTAGGCTACTTAGCAAGTAGCTCTAGATAGACTGCAAGCACCTAGAGTCGACTAACAAACCAAGTCACAAGAAGACTATTTGATAATAGTGTTTCGGCAAGCATATGAAAAACAACTGGGATTTCCTACCTTATTTGTGTTACTTGAAGAAGGACATTCTCAAAATCGCCATATTCCAGTTAGAATTGCAGTTTAGCTATAGCCGCTTTCGGACAGACCGTTCTAAGAAAGTAGTTATCAGAACTACCCTCCTCGAATTTCGTTCTGATAACTATCCTTCCCCAGCGGAACTGTTTCAGTCTGCATTCGCACATGAGTCGGGACCTGATAGGGACTGATGCGCCGCGCGCAGCCGTCTGCTTCAGTGACGTGTTAGCCGTTAGCCGTTTAGCGCTACATTCAAACACAAAACAAAACGGTAAAAGTAAGGAGAGTAGAAAAAACACCACCAAGAAGCTAATATGGAGACCGGGGAGACCACCGTGTTCATGTTCTGCATGATGGTGATATTAATCATGGACGATCACATCAGGCGTCTAATATCGAGGCTGGAAAAGCTCACAGAGCAGGAGACGATACTTTTTCATTTCATGAAGGAAGAAAGGAGAGCAGAGCGCTGCAGACAAATGAGACCAGTGTAAGTTTAACTTATTAAACACCCGCCGGTTGTGTCCGTGTCGTATGAGGAAACATTTCAGCCGTGATAGCATGACATGGGGCGTAGCTACCAACCACCACACACCTCCGTCAGATGCGTTCTATAGAACTATGAAAAGACCCGACCTCGGAGAAGGAGCTAAATAGTTATAGGAACTAAGGGAGAAAGCCCCGAGTTCCTGTATGTCCGAACACGGGAGAAAACGGCCCCGCGGATTAAAAGGTTATTAGAACTGCCAAAGGTTCCTACAGTCCGAAAGCGGCTTATGTTATGAGTGAATGGGTGCTAAAATGAGAGAAACTGTAACATATGACTATTCAAAAACGAATTAACTGAGAATACAATTAAATAGTGTTTCTATTTATCTCATAAATCTGCTTTATGGAAATATTGATTTCCCCGGGTAATTTAGAACAGACGTGATTGGCTGACTGTAGAATGACATCACCACAGCTACTGTAGATCTAGGAACAATGTGGATAGCCGTTTCACCAGTAAAGCTGGTGTTTCTTTCCATATGTATATTTATCAGCTAAAGAACGAAAAACAGGGACGGGCTACCACGCAGCAACATACGTGATTCTTTACTTCTTAATATTGTTGTCGTTGTTGCACTGCACTTCTGTTCTTTGTGAGCAGTAAACCTGCCTCTAGCCCCAAAGTTGGGGTAGCTATGGGGTTGCTGAGCACATTCTTGGGGTTGCTATAGCAACCGCAAGCAACCCCTTATCGCCGCCTCTGGGCTTGATACGCTGCGGTGATACGCGAATTCCTTGTTGCATAATCTGCACACAACCACGCTCTTGTTGACGCTTCCATCCGTCTGTATTTAAAAAAAAAAATATATATATATATATATATATATATAGTGTGCGATTAAAATGGGTTATTTTTTTTAACGTGCTAATATGTGTGTAGTTAATTAATCGAAATTAACGCGCTAAAGTCCCAGCCCTAATAAACACACAATGCGGCTTCATCAATTATCTCCCCGCAGTTTCACAACCACTTGCACCTTGGATCATATGACCCCAACATGTCATCTGTGACTATCCTCACATTACCCGCTTTCGGACAGAGCCGTTCTAAGAACGCAGTTATCAGAACTGTCCTACTCGAATTTCGTTCTGATAACTGTCCTTCCCCAGGGGAGCTGTTTCAGTCTGCATTCGCACATGAGTCGGCACCAGGTCGGGACTGATGCGCAGCCGTCTGCGTCAGTGACGTGTTACTTTAGCCGTTTAGCACCACATTCAACAACAAAACAAAACCGGTAAAAGTAGGGAGAGAAGAAAAAACACCACAAAGAAGCTAATATGGAGAGCAGGGAGGCCACCGTGTTCATGGTCTGCATGATGGTGATATTAATCATGGACGATCACATCAGGCGTCTAATATCGAGGCTGGAAGAGCTCACAGAGAGAGTCAGGAGACGAAGGATCGAGCGCAGGCGATACTTTTTCATTTCATGAAGTAAGAAAGGAGAGCAGAGCGCTGCAGACAAAGGAGACAACGTGTAAGTTTAACTTATTAAACACGCGCCGGTTCTGTCCGTGTCGTATGAGTAAACATTTCAGCCGTGACAACATGACATGGGGCGTAGCTACCGACCACCAAACACCTCCGTCAGATGTGTTCCTATAGAACCATGAAAAGACCCGACCTCGGAGAAGGAGCTGAAAGGGTTATAGGAACTGAGGGAGATGGTCCCGAGTTCCTGTATGTGCGAATGTGGGAGAAAACGGCCCTGCGGATTAAAAGGTTATTAGAACTGCCAAAGGTTCCTACAGTCCGAAAGCGGCTAATAGTCCAGTGGGTGTGTCACCCTTATCACTCTGCCCATTTAAAGTGGGACTGTTTAGTGCCTCCGCTGTGATTTGCTGTTCTGTTTGTAAGGATCTGATGCTGAATGCAGTGATACAGCAGAGGAAATCTCAGAGCCAAAAGATGTGTGATTAAGGAAGAGCTGGCACAGTGTAGCGTTGCTGCTGTAGCCACCATCACAGCTGTCACTTTGATTCTGTGTCACTGGTAAACATACAGCACTGAGTGCACCAGCAGCATAAAGATTTTAAGTACCTGCAACTCCTCACCAGTCAGAACCAACTAAGTCTCCTCAGATACAGAGTGAAACCTTTTCAGAAACATGAAGAGAAGATTACGCCAACCTGGGTGAGCTGGAATACCCAGACCTTATTTGTTGTAGAAATGGAAGCCTGGCCATTGAAGACAAACATGAAAAATTCTGATCCTATTCTTTTAGTAGAGATTCATATCTTAGCATTTGATAGCTGTCTTTGAAAATGTGTGTGTTAGAGCTCTTTCTGGAGGATGTGACTACTCTTCCAGTGTCACCTTTCCAAGCAGCACCTGACCAGCCATCCTGCACTGTTCACCTTTTCCCCTCTCTGCCTGCCTTGTAAGGTCCTGTCTTTAATAACTAATCTGTTTATATGGCCATTTATCTTCTGTTAGTTTTTATTTTTTTTTTTGACACAAACGTTGACATTACAATATTACTGTCTGGAAGGAGGACAGTTGCCAGTAAGATCCAATGGCTCGTATGTGCTGCTGTAACAGAAATTTCCCCGGCAATTGATAAATAAAGTACATCTTATCTTTTGACGTAGATGGGTTGTGTTAAAGGGTGTGAACAAATGACCTATACGGGCATTTTCATTGGAGGACTTGGCATCAACGGATGTCTCAGGACTGTTAGAAATAGTCTGTCTTGTATTCCACTGGAGGGCGCTCTAGTATCAGCTTGACCTAATTCATGCCCTGGTGACCGCAGTAACATAACTTATGTTTGCAACATTGCTAAAAAAAAAATAAATTTAATAATGTAAGCGAGCTATTTAGTCCTACGAAACAATCACAGCCCAATTCACCAAAATATTAAACATACGGTCTATAGCCAGTTCTGACTGTTGTTGTGGCCGTCATCAGCATTGATAACATCAGCTAATAATTACTGTTCAATCCATAACGCTCTGTGTTGCTGACAGAACTCTATTGGTTGAGTGAAAAAAGCAACTGCTACCAGCAGTGCCCTACTCTGTATTAGATAAGTTTAACTTTTAATCAGATATTAAATTTGAGCTTATTAATGTTAACTTTTGTGCCAGATTCTTAGTATCGATCAACATGTCCGAACCTCTGCTTCTCATTAAAGTTTTAGTTTGAGGCTGGATGTTGTTGTGATGTTAACCATCAGAAAGTAGTCGCCCGGCTGTAAACTTTGAGCAGTAGCTACTTTTAACATCGGCTCCCAAATAATGAATTGGCTCATTTATTTATTTATTTATTTATTTATTTTTCACCTTGGATCCCTTGGTCCATTTAGATTAAAAATGGAAGAATAATTGTGGGAAATGTTGGATTTTTAAACCCCACGGCCACCAAAAAGCCCCATGATGGCATGACTTTGAGTAATGTCTCATTACCTCACGAACAGAACATGACTGCACCTCAGTATGTACGTGCTGTGAAACTTACACAGGCCTTGATCTTATTCGGGGGTGTGACTGAAACATTACTAATGTAAGCTAGTAGAAATGTAAGTACATTTTCACCAGTTATATTTGAACCTCAGATGCAACCTGCTCCTTCACCGTGCACTTCAGTTTGGCTGAATCCAGCCCCCCAGGCAGATCATGTATGGATGAGGTAGGGTTTGGAGAGCGTGAACGCAGCTGACTGAAGTGAGATGTTGGAGACTAACTGCAGTAACAGCACATGAGTCTGCCGCTCTGTCTCCTGCCACTTTCTCACATCCCAGTTTGCTTAGGCGCTAATGAGCACTGTTACGGTTTCTATTTTAATCATGATGAATTCTAGCCTTTTGTTATTTGTGCCTCTTAATTCTTCATTACACGGATGGCTGTACTGTCTCTATGGAAACCTTTCCAAGCTACCAGTTGTACAAGTTCACAAGGCATTCTGCCTTCACTAAATCTAACCACAGCCTGATCTGAAGACACTGTATGAACTCCTGCTCACTGGCCTACATGTTGACACAGTTAATGGTGAACACTGTAGTTTCTGTGTGAATGGTAGGTTATTTTTGTTGGGCTTGATCAGCACTCATTTCTGAAATGAGAATAGTTGAGTGCTCCGCTTTCAAACGACCCTTTTAAAAAGATCATTAAAGAACGGAAGAGGTAATAATTCTCAGTGTTTTGTTAAAGTGAACTTGTCGGCACCTTACGGTGAGTCTGGATCTAATGTGGCCACTAGCACTGTGCTGCATTTGTACTCCATACGAACGCAAAGCAATGCTTTTCGTTTCATGTTTTAAATGCTGTCATGTTGAACATGACTGTTCACAGGATAACTTTAGGGTTTTTCTATACTTTTCACAGTCAACAGAGCCCTTTGAAAAGATAACAACCAAAAATGAAATTTTGCTAATAAGTAACCGTGGAGCTCATATCTGTGTTGTCACGCATGGGTTAGACTTGTGAGGAAAAACCACCAACGTTATCCTGAAAGTGTGACCTGCCACTGGGCTGCAGAAAATTGATGTTTAGCATAGGGCTGTCACGATAACCGCAAAATGCAATCACCACGGTGCTGAGAGGACCTCCGCGGTGCGTGTCCAGGCCACAGCCACCACCGCACGCCCCCTCGCACGTGCAGAACAACTTGAGAAACTAAAAGAGTTTTTAAGACTGCACAGTAGATACAAAGCGACTGACAGAACTGATACTTTTTTTTTAAGCCAGCACAGTAATAATGATACATTGTATATTCCCCGCAAGGCAGGAGAAACACATTAACACAGCTAGGTGCCGCGTTTCTGTCGTCATCTTTGCATATAGGCACCGCACACGCACACACGTCTGCATGCTACTCGTTGTGGTCTCATTCTCCCTCAGCAGCTGATATTACAAGAATATGCCTACTCAGTGTCGTAGCAATAGAAGTTAAAATAAAATGCAGTGGCCTACCTTTATCTCGGCTTTACTCCTCTGCCTAGTCCGGACACTTTATGGCTTTGAATCTTCCCTTATTATCCATGTTTAATGTTGTAACTGTATCCCGGACACGTGAGCTCAACTGCTGCACTGATCTGCTTCGTTTTTCTCCGTCATTACTAAAGGAAACGTGCGCAGGTCTGCAACAATGTTGATATTTGCCATGTGGCACTGGCAACAATGTTGCAGAACTGGATAATTAATGCTAAACGTTAGCATTAATTATCCAGTTGGAACTCCAGCAACTTCACTCTATTTCCTAAAAGATATCTTACCAAAAAGCTATAGAATTGAGTGGTAGAATTTGGGGGGGATTACAGTGTTATTTGAACTCGACTCGCATTAACGACTAATTTGGAGTACCTCTCGGCCTGCAGCTTCACTTTGATCTGTAGATGCATTTGCTTTGATAAAGTCTAATTGAGTGTGCAGAGATGTTGGCAACCTCATGACTGTTCTGTGTTTTTTGTCTTTATCTCAGGTGAAGAACAGAACAAAGAAGCACTGCAAGATGCGGAGGAAGAAGCCCAGTGAGACTGAACAACACAAGACGAGCCCTCCTCTTCCTCTTATTTCCCTCCTCGCAGCACCTAGCTCCTGTCCCCTGCCTCACTTTCCAACTGGGTTTATTCTTCAGCCCACACTCCTTCTGTACCTTTTCCTCCATTTCTACCTTTCCGTCTCACCTTTTCTCCTCATATGCACGTCACCTCTGTCCCCTCAGGGCCTGCTCGGTTCCTCGTTTCCACTACCCAGGGGTTTTACCTTTTTCTGACTCGTTCTGCAAGCCTGTACCCTTTAAGGTTCATCTTCTTTTACTGTTTTTATTTTGCTTTACTTTGCTGTATCATCTGTTGCCAAGTACGCTTGCCTCTATTTGTAACACATATGCAAGAGTTTATTTAAAGATACTTTACTGGTTTTTCCTGTGTATGTGTGTTTATGAGCAGCATCTTGTCCATGCTGTCAGTTTTCAAACACTTTGGTCGACACTTTAAGGAATATAGCAGTGGTGGAAAGTTGAAAAGGGATGCGATAAAGCTTTTAGGAAGAACTAAGTGCCCTCTTTACTCTGTGGTTAGCAAACTTCTCCTGCAACACATCAGTATTTCGTTTAGTGACACACATCTGAATGTCCCCCTCTCTGAGCATCACTGACTTTAACTCTTGTCCACCATCGGACCAAGGATTGTGTAGATTCTGTAGCGCTTTTGCTAATGGCAGTTAGTTTGGTAATGGCTTTTTAACAGACCATGTGTGTGGGAGGGGAATGCTCAACTCTTTGATTGTGATTGTAATGCAGTTTTGCATTGGCACTATGTAAAAACAGTTTGGGAATTGGAGGCCTGCTGTATCTTTACTCCCCTGACTCTTTCAGGTTTCCTCGTCTCATCTCTCTTTGCTCTCATTTCTTCTCTTCAGTTTGTGTAACGTGAATCTGATTTGTACTACTGGATATTCTCACCGGAGCCACAAGTACCATCTGTATTCTTACTGAAACACAGCATGGAATTAACATTAAACTTCAAATTGAAAATGTTGAATCACTGTGTGCGAGTCTTTTCTTACAGTTGTGTTCTGCTTTGATATTTTAGTCTGTTTTTTAAGCACTAGGGGGCATACCCAGCTGAACTGAATGTCAAATCCAGCTTCTCCAAACTACTAAAATGAATGAAAGGTTATTTTTGTGAACTTCATCATATTTCTACCTACCAAGGATTTGCAAGAGTTATTAAAAGCCAACTGATGTTGCATATTATTATTATTTTTTTTAAATCAGACTGTCAAAATTACATGTGGTTCAAAGATTTGGTCTCATTTGTATTTTATCATGAATGTAAAAAAAAGATCTTTGTACATTGCACTTGTACACTACAAGTCAATAGCTAATAGCCTTCGGCTTGTAAAGGACAGCAGTGATTCTAAAAGTAGAATGGGAGGCAGAGCCTTCAGTTATCAGGCCCCTCCCTTGTGAAATAAGCTGCCAGTAAATGTTTGGGAAGCAGACACCCTTTCCACTTTTAAGAACAGGCTTAAAACTTTCCTTTTTGATAAAGCTTATAGTTGAGGATCGTTCAGGTGATCCTGAAACATCCCATAGTTAAGGTGCTATAGGCCTACACTGCTGGGGGGCCTCATCTGTCACACCTTTCCTCACTTTGCTCTCTTTTTCCCCTGTTTAATTTCTCAAATGATATTATGTACATGTGACATTATTGTGGTCATTAACTTGTTCCAACGGGTATCCTTTGAATGGTGTTACAGTGTTTTTTTCCCCCTCTTTTCTGTCTTCTCAAACCCCAGCTGGTCGAGGCGGATGGCCACCCTTCCTGAGTCTGGTTCTGCCAGAGGTTTCTTCCTGTTAAAAGGGAGTCGTTCCTTTCCACTGTCGCCTCAGGAACGCTCAGGACGGGAGAATGGACTGAAGACAAGTTTCGGTGCAATCTGTTGGTTTCCTTAGCTAGGAAACTGTTTTTGAATTTGCTCCATATGAATGAATTGGATTATTTTGAAATCAATTATTACAATGAATTGAACTCCAATTGGCTTGAATTGGACTATATTATTTAAGTGCCTTGAGATGACATTTGTTGTAATTTGGCACCATATAAATAAACTAAATTGAATTGAATTTAACACGTTTCAGCTGGCAGCAAGTAACTGATGCAGTGGGCAGCTTCTCACTCCTTCAACAAACATGTCTGAAGATGCATCCTGTGGTTGTGGAAACAATGTTATGCTATTGTGCTCAGAAAGGCCAAACTATTGCTCTGCATCAAGCAAACAGGTCTACAAAAATTGACGAATCTGCTAAAACTGGGTTATGAATTGTCCAACACATTAATAAAACCTGGAAGGATGGAGGTCAGTCATCAGGATAAAATGTGGTTGGAAGAACGTCTGGCATGAAATCTGGAATTTAAGATTAGTTAAGTGCAAAATGATTAACAGTAGAACTCAGCATTGTTTAATAGTGAAAGTAAAGAGAGCTCTAGGTATTGGAACTAAGCAGTTGTGTAGCCTCAAGAACACAACCTTATCAACGAGGTTAATCAAAAGAATGGACTGTGGAGCAGTGGAGAAAGGTCATGCGAGTCCAGGCTGACCCTGTTCCGGATGGGTGGATTGAGGGCTGCTCCTGACTGTACAAAGTGTTATGATCTGGAGTTGCTTCAGTTGGTTAGGTCGAGGTTCAGCAATGTTGCGTGCCCAAAAAACAAGAAGTCAGCCAACTATGTGAATATACTGAATGACCAGGTTTTACCAGCACTAGATTCTTTTTCTTCCCTGATGCTTCGAGCATATTCCAGGTTTATCAGGCTAAAACTCTGGAAGTGGTTCAGGGAGCCTGAGACTTTACTCTGCGATCCAGCTTTCATCATCATTATAACATCTTGGCAAAAAGTGAATGCAACTATGGATGGAAATAAATGTGTTGGCATTAGATCGGCTTATATTAACGATGCCACGGTGAATGCCCACAGTAACCAAAGCTAAATGTGGTCCAGCAAGATATTGTGACCTATTTTGGACTCTCCTCTTTAAATAATGTACATCAGCCACTGTTTAACCACTAATGTACAATTTATCTTAAAAAGTGTTATGTAATTTGTTAGCCATTGTATATTGATGCTTAAAATTTACAACATATCACTAAATGGTTGTTATATTGAGCATTTTGAGGATAAAGTAAAAGACAGCATGTACTTGAGTAAAGTGTAATTCCACTATTGTTTCTTGAGATGATTTGAATAACAGCCGATTTTGTTTGATCGTTCTCTGGTGTAAAGAAATTTGTGTTTGGGGCTGAAAAAAGAAAGAAACCTTTTCCACTCTACTCTTGGAATAATGTTTTTAGAATAAGTGTAATTCCTGATTTGATGTTTTCTGCTTCATAATTCTTACCTTTCATGATAGCGACGACAACATTTGCACTTTTTAACGCTTAAAACAGACACGGTCGATGCTTATGCATCTGTGTTGATAACACAGCAAAACTATAGTAAGCCTTTTGTTATCTCGGTTGTCTTTGACCAGTATTAAAGGGATTATTTTGTCGCGGAGGAAAACATAAACCAATATGTGATTGTGAGGTACAATTCATTAACTGTAAATAATGTTCATTCAGCTGTGATGAATAAACATGTCATATTTCTCCAAATATCTGTACATTTAAAGCTTTTACATTTCTAGCCTGTAACACTGCTTTTCTGAGACTTTTTGTGGCACTTGGAGGTTCCAGGTCGAGGGGGTGTTACCTGGCTTAAAGACTTAAAACCATGATCTCCAAAAAAGACATAGTACATTGCAATTTAAAATTTGTTTTACTTAAAAAAGATAAAATAAAGATGTACAATTAAAATCAAAATTAGACGCTATATTACACTTGAGTCTTAAAGACGGATGGCAGGACAAGAGAGCAAGACCTGAACTATTTCAGCTGGTTTCCCCACCTACATTCCGCATTGGCATGTTTCAGATCAGAGCTAGGAGTTAACTTAATACCATGTACCAACACCATCGTTGAGTTGGTGTTGCTGAAGATGTGGCGTCTCGTATCCTATTGCAGATTGTCCCACCATTTCCAGAAGAGATGAGGACGCTTTAGTAAGCGTGAATACATTTCTGCTACAGCGTGTTCAGCCTCCCTGGAAGATCCTCAGTAATTCCGCAAAGAGTGGCTCCCCATCATGGTTCAACACACATACATACACCATTTTCTTAGAAAGTTTAAGTAACATATAGGGAGAGAAATGGTAATGTTTGATGTTGGACAAGTGTCTCCACACACATAATGGTCTAAAAGATCTACCCAGGTAGTAAATTACTGTCAACGTTTAAGACCAGGAGACAGACAATTTCTGTTTAATTTCTTGGTACAAAAAATAGATCAAAGAATGAAAAAAAAATAGTTCTATTCAGACTGCAGAAACTTGATTCATAAAGAAACTCTCTGGGTCTATGTCTGCACAGTGAGGATAGTGAATTAAGGATTGGGGGTGGAGCTAGTTAACATTCATTGTTGAATATATTTATTATTTTTTATGCAACAGGTATCAGAATATTTGGGCAGTTGATACCCCTCACATTAAATGTTTGAATGCTCCTATGTAATACAATAAGGAATTCAACACAATTTTTAATACAACCTCCCACATTTCTCCTCCCTTCAGTGGCATCATCCTTTCCATTATTGCGACGAATAAAATCTTTAAAGGTGATTTACAAAAAAGAACTGTCTCTTCACTACAATATCTGCTATGTACATCTGTTTAAAAAGCAAGCACAGTGTCTATGTACAGCAAAAGATTTCAGTTTGTTTTCCACGGAATATACATATTTACTTATTTTCACAGTTTTCTATGTTTGCTCATATATTCAGTATCAATAGATTTAATTTGAGTTTTTTTTTTTCAATACAAATATTTTTCATCCTATCTTCATGGCGTTGGGCTGCAGCTCTCCCAGTGTCACTTGTTGATATCTGGTGTGATTGTTGTCCATTGAACGCTGCTCATGTCTGTGTAGCAAATACTGTTCAGTTTGAAAACAATCTTGATTGGGGTTCAGTTTTTGCCAATTTGCAGCAATGAAACTCCCCCCCACAGTTTTGAGTGTCACGTTTACAGTTTTCTTGTCTTTATCATATATCATGATATTCATTTTCATCCTTTTTTGTTCCTCTTCATCACTGGTAAAGGTTGAATAACCAGTAGATTTTCAAGAACCTACTCTTTCACGTGGGCGCTCAGTAAAAAAAAAAAAAGTGATTGTTCTGCCTCTGGTTTCCTCAGATTTCAGAGGGATTTCACTGAGCTGCAACAAGCCCTCTGACCTCGAACAGCAGGTTTGTTTTTCCCTCCTGTCGCGCCCACTGGAGGACACCTGTTGGCTGTGAGAATCCTGTTTCTATATGGTTTGGTTCTGGTTGTGGGTGGTGGGGATATTGTCTCTGTTGTTATTGCAATAAGGCACTTGAGAGGTTTTTGGTTTTCAAGGAAGCTCAGAGGAGACTAGGGCCAAGCCGGAGCTCTGACGGATGGGAGGCCCGGAGTGGACGGCCTTGGGACAGTCGGGCGTCAGCACTCGTCCGTTTTCCCCAACGCTGCCTGTGATGGACAGACGTGCCTTGTTCCTCATGGCTTCTGTGAATGTTAGCTGAGAAGAAACACAAAGATAGAGGTTTGTGAATGGAGCAGCTGACAAGAGAAAACCTTACTCTTTGCAGATTGGAGTTATTGCAGATTATTCAGTCTGAGGAAGTGGATGCAGGACAAGTTACCTTCATAGAGAAAATATTAATCTAGCAGCATTTCCTCACCACATGTTTCCTGTCAGTAGTCAGAATTGTCCATAATATCCTCCCTACTCCTCTCTCACATCTAGACATCTCACATGTGCCTCTGCACTTACTGTGGCCAGGTGATATATCAGACCACAAACAGGCGGGGGTGGGGGGGGGGGGGGGGGGTTTGCAGCTGCCACAAAGTTGCCCTTTGAAGAGGAACTGCTGTGGCCTTTAGTTCTATCAGTTATAGAAACACTGTAGCTACAAAAAAGTAGCAGAAATTCAGGAATGGTGTGTCAACACTAAAATGTGAGAAGGAACTTTTCTTCTTCAAATTGTTGATGAAGGAATATCAGTGATATTAAGATCAGAGAAAGTTCATTCTGAGATCTGCATGGAAACAAGTAATCTGTGTTAGACAGTAGTTACTTAAAAAGTAATTTGCTTATTAGAGGCTCTAAAACTACTGTCTGATTAGGCTCCAGTTTCTGTTGAGATAAAAGAGAAAACCTGAAGCCCTCCTAACCTAGCAGAGAAAAAAAAAAGTATATATAAAAAACAATTGTGCTGTAAAGAGCTGTTTTGTGTTGGACCGCAGTTAACATTTGCCTAAATGTTTATTGGCTACAATGCTTCTGTCTCCAAGAAATTTAGGAAAAACTCCAAAGTGCAAAATTTAACAGACAGAACAGCTGCAGATTTAAATATATATACACACACAGTAAAAAAAAACACCTTTCATAGCCATTCAGAACAGTAGTCAGCACCACACAACATATATATCCATCAGTGACAGAATTATTACGAAGTGAATGATAGTTGCAGGCAGTGGGACAGGGAAGCTGACTAAGCAACAGTCAAGCTGATGAAGAGTTTGTGCTGATGGGGGACACATAATCACGCTGGACAGATATACACTGACTGAAGACATATCTGGAAGTCTAATGGTCAAAGATCTGTGGGAAATATGAAGAGCAAACGGCTCACATCAGTATAGTCATGTCAGCTCGAGGGTTAATCCATCCCACTCATGTCTACTTCAGCATTACAATGGGCAGTGCCTCAGTATGGCTTTATCAGAAAGGGCTCCCTCTGTGCTCGGGGCTGGTTTCTCATTATATTTCTTGTGCATGTTTTACATTCATCGTCTATTCTAAGTGACAGATTGAAAACAGTGATGTCCCCAAGCTACAGCGTGCGTCGTTGACGTTTAGGTGTGTTTACATGTGAGCGTGTTCAGACCCTCAAAAGGATATAAAGACCATTTATAATGAGAAAACAAGGCGCTTCAGGGGGTCAAAGTGAATGAGAGATGGACGAATGCTCTGCAGTTTGATGAAATGTCCTTACAGGTGTAGATGTGTGTGTACAGGAGAGACATTGGTCCTCATTTATCATGTTTTTTTCCCTCTAGATACACTATGCGTTTTGTATAAAAGCTGCATCATCACAGCTACGAGTGGTTTTCTTAGTCAACATGTTCGGCTTAAAATTGAGGTTAACTGTAAAGATTAGGAATATTTTCTGTGGTTCTTGTGTTGTTTCTATGCCAGTAAATCAACTTAAATTTAGTTAATCTGCATAAACGTGCATGTTCATCCTCAGACTTTGATGAGGGTGATCAATCATTCATCACCTTCTTCCAGCATTATCTTACGATTAAGATTAACTTCCCACTGAGTTCAGAATGAGCAATACATGTTTGCTTTTGGCAGGAAAATGAGTCTCACGGTTTGATAAATGAGGGCCAACCTCTGCAGCTACAAAAGCCGCAAAGCAGGGAGAGGTGACATCATGTCTGAGGATGACTCATTACTTCCTGTCACACTGAGAAAAAGCTCAAACGCAGACTGGGACGTCACATGACCACATAGTGAGCGGACACAGAAGTGGGAAGCATTTTGCCACTGGTCACGACAGTCACTCAGCACGGTGAAGCTACCACAGAATATGATGGGATTCACTTACAGTCACTGTGCAGGGAGCTAGTAAAGGGGACCAAAGGCTTGGGAAGACCTTTCTACCCATCTACATCTTATCAGCTTCCCCGTCGCTGCCATAATCATTGAAAACCTCACTAAACTCGGCTAAGTTGTGGATGCTGGGTCTTGGACTCTGGCTTTGGCTAGGCTCTGGGCTATGGCGGGGGTTGCCTGAGTGGCAGGGGTAGCAGTGGTGTTGGGGATGGTTGTAATGGGGGTGTTGGGACGGGGATTGGGACTGGGGCTCCACCTTCATTCTCTTGGCCTCGTTGCGTGACTTGTAGCAGAATTCGATGAGGGCGACCAGCATGGCCAGACCTAGGCCCCCGACTAGGATGTAGAAGACCCCCGCCACGTTGCTTAGGCTGAGGGCCTGGGATGACTTGTCCTGTAGCCGGCCAGGAGAAGAACAAACACAAGTCAGCACTAGTTTTAGCAGGGGCGACACACATTCACTAAACACATTAGTCAAGGCAATTAGGAAAAAAAACACTTCAAACTTTCAGCATGCACACACACACACACACACACACACACACACACACACACACACACACACACACACACACACTCAACCCATCACACTCACAGTCCTCCCTTTATTTTTCACTACACTATCTCTAACCTACCAATTAACTTTTGCACAGTAGCCATACCTATCAATGATCTTCACACTCACCTAAAAAACTTTTACCTAACACAGTAAGTCAGTTTAACCAAATTACAAACAGTATTTTTTCTCACTCCCTCTCCCCCATGGCAGCAGACAGTATTGATCATTTCATGATAACGTAAGATTTCTTCATGACAGCCTAGTTAAAGTATAAAGCAAAAGGAGTGCTTACTACGCTCAACCTACTACTGTAGGTAGTCATGTGGACAAAATCTCAAAATATTTCAAAAACCTTGTTAAATGTGTGGAAATATGAACAAGTGAGTCGTGTCTACATGTTCAACTCAGAATGCAGCCTGTGAGGATTATTTTACATGCCGCTGGCTGCCAAAGCTTTTCAAATAGCTTGAGCTGTGTGTCACAGCCACAGCTGCAGTTCTAACGGATGATACCGATGATAAAAAGTCCAAATCATCTGAGTGAGTGTTCCATGATGCAGGATTAATGGCTTGGCAAGCAACGCTAAGCTGAAAGTCAAGAATTTATTTAGTGTCATGAAGGTGTCCCTCTTTCAACTCGGCTAAAT
Organism: Odontesthes bonariensis; assembly: GCF_027942865.1. Lineage (NCBI taxonomy): Eukaryota > Metazoa > Chordata > Actinopteri > Atheriniformes > Atherinopsidae > Odontesthes > Odontesthes bonariensis. The sequence goes on from NC_134521.1 coordinate 30,764,938, forward strand.
CACCATAGTAACTTAGACTCATTATGAGCATTTTTTTGTAAAAGTTATAGATTAAATTGTTTGAAAAAATCTACAGGCCTTTCCCGATTATTGTCCTGATGATATCCCAGATATCAAAATCCGACTGAAACAACATTTAAATGTATTGAAAGAGGACCTGTAATCAAAGTCAAAGTGATTAATTGATGCTGACTAACTGACAGAAAATTAATAACTCAACCATCGTCTTCAAAGTCGCTCAGTGTACCACATTCATCCTACACGTTGATCAAACCAAATGGGTTAGGGTCAAATGTCCAAACCTCTTTAGCCTGAGATTGTATTACCAAAGACACTACGCAGTGACAGTAAAACTCAAAGTAGGTTGTGCATCATGTCACCATCATAAGGACCTTTGTCGTACCCGTTATCTTTGAGTGGAGATTTTAGTTTTGACAAGCCTGGTAACAGCTCAACATTCCTGGTTAAAGCTCAACAACTATCTTCTCACGATTCATAGATTAGTGGTATTCACCTGTCACTTTGCCCTCATACAGCATCCTTGTCTGTTCCCAGGCAAGTTGTCAAAAAACATTTGTTTACCTGAGGCAAGTGAGAAAAACTTGTTTTTGTGATTTGGATCAACTGGCTCTTTAATGTTCCTTCATATTCAAATAAACTACCTGTCTTTTAGTCCCAGTCTTTACCTTTTAACCCCCTTTTTTCCCCAAATGGATCCAGCTCATCTCTCTGAACTCGTTGTTCCTACCTGCAGTTTATCTCCCTCTGATAAATCACCCACATCCGTTAGGTGCATTCAGCTCATGACCTCTTGCTACGAACAACTGCCTCTCATGCTAATTCCTGTTTGTAGGTGACAGTGTGTGTGTCCTGCACTGCAGGGATCTGAATAAAAAGACATTGCTGATGTGGAAGGTGCATGCTGCTTTGTTTAAAATGCGGCAGCCCTCTCCATGCTCCAGTGCATCAGTAGCATTGATCAGTCTCGATTGTGCTAAGGCTGAGGCATACAGTACTACTGACATCATGTGTGACATACATTTATGTCTGAACATGCCTGGAGACCGTCTTTTAGTGACGGCCGATGTCTGTGTGAACATTAGCTGTTGTTAAACCATCACTTGTGTTCATGCCTTGTGTCTGTCATGCATCCCTCGGCTAAGCCTCTACCTGCATGTCTGTCACTGGCTGTTTCTCAGACTACTATGTGTGTATCTTATCAGCCAGCCTGCTACAGTACAGCCAGCACGACAAAAGTGTGTACAGAGACAAAGAGAGGAGGGGAGGCTCCCAGGCTGGTGGAGACTGACCTTACTTCCAGAGTCCTTGGGTCCACACTCCCCTTTATCGTACCACCATTTGTTTTTCAGTTTGTCTAAGACTCCTGCTTCACTCAGTTTCAATACGGCAAGGTTTACAGGCGTTCTTCAAATCACGGGGAAGGGTGGGGTGGGGAAAATAACATAAATAACATCATAGGACATGTTATTTTATGTTATTCAATCAGAAGAAGCCCAACAAGAGCAGCTCAGTACTCTTCATAAAGTGACGAAGCCGAGAAGAGGCCCCACTTAAGCTACATGTCTCTTTGCTCATTGATTTGAGATACCTATCTCCAGGGTTGGGTTTATTGGGAGCTATCTAAGGGAGGGGGCAGAGCTAACAGACATATAAATGTGGGACCCCGGCTGCATCGCTTTTCTGGAACAGGCACATACTGCCGGGACCTTTCTCAAAACAACCATGGAGGCTAGTACTGTCAAACCAAAACTATTGGCTCAGTTAAACTCACTGCAGCACCAAAACCACCAGGAACAGGATTATTATAATTTTCCAAGAGGTGTTTTTTTTTGGAAGAAAGCAATTTTACCCAAGTTTAAGATTTTTCTTTTTCCATTACCCTGTAAGCACAACAGCAAATATTTCTGCTTCAACAGTACTCGCCCTCCTCTTCAGATTAAAAGCCGCAGTTTCATAATCATCTGCGTTTCTCTTGGCAGTCGACCCGGCAGATGCTCCTGTTACCAACAAACATTTCTCTTATACCCACATCAAGGTCACATGGGCATAGCGACATAGCGGCTAACCTTCTCGCCACCGCCTCCGCTGCCACACTCTCCTTTGTCGTACCACCACTTGTTTTTCAATTTGTCCAACAGTCCTTGCTCATTGAGTTTTAACACTGCCAGGTTAACTGCACTTCTTGAAAACGATAAAACATATTTGGTGAGAGGGGTGAGTATGCTGTCCAATTTGGGAGGAAAGGAAGAGAGGGGGAAGGGGAAGGGAGGAGTAGCATTAAGTGAGGGATAAGGGTGGAAAAGTGCATTATTCCCATTCAAGTACCCAAAAACAGACTAAAGACAAATCTCTCTCCTTATATGTGCTGTCCTTTGTAAAACTAAGCTTTTTGTGTTTGTGTAATAACAAAGGCCGGTGAAAAAAATACACCCTATGGCCTGAAATTTCCACACAACCCCTTAATTATTATAGACATGAAGTACAGTTTGATAGTCTATAATAGTAGGTGCTTAACATCTGAAATAGATGCCATGAGACTGTCGCTAAATGTTCTCTCCTTGTGACATCACTGTAGCATTAGTAACCATGAAAACAGAAGTGAGACTAGTTGGATTGAGTGAAAAGTGTGTCGTCGGACATGTGGTTAATGGTTGCCCAAACTTAAACAAGTATTATTTTTTATCATACAACTAACCAAGTGGTTTTGTTGATTTAACATAAAAGTAATTATTTAGGTTCTGAACCTAAATAATTTGTTTGGTTGCCAAATCATGAGAAAATAGGAGGTTTGTTTAAATATAAATGAATAGATCTGTTACATAAATGTAATGAAGGAGGTTTGTTGACTGAAACTAACTAAGAAGGTGCTTTGTTGTCATCTTAACCAAAACACATTGGTCTTTTTGCAGAAATTCAACCAAATTTAGTTTCCTGGGTACAAATCTTTTTCAACAGTTTTTCTGACTCGTCATTTAACATGACGATCACTGCACTGTGCTTACAAAAATGAAGCTAATTGGGTTCTCATTGCATTTATGCTATGACCCCTCTCTATGCTCACTGACCTTGCAGGAGTCTGTTAGTGGAGAGTGGATAAGTTGTCTTAGTTAACTGCACTATATGTTGTGGCTGTTGAGCTGCATTGGGACAATTACAATGCACCACCAAACACTCCAGGCCAGGTAAGTGATGAGTTGGAGGTGAATTCTTTTTTCTTTTTTACTTTACGGTGGAGATGTGGGGTGCTGAAAGCAAAGCTTAACTGTTGATGTAGACAAACAGATTCCTTCTACAAAGACCTAACTTACTTTGGCTCGCACTTAAAATTGATTAATTAATTTGAATTTTTCAATTTTCAATTCAATTCAATTCATTTTTATTTATATAGTGCCAAATACAACAAATGTCATTTTGAAATTATTGTTTTATTTAGCTACACTAGCAATGCAGCATAAAAAAATAATTACAATGAATCTTTAAAAGGACACTTACAGTCCCCAAAGGTTGATTCCTCTGGATTTGTCTTTATCACTTGTCCTGTTTAAGTTGATATATCTAAAATATCATTAACCTATTATGTTTGACATTGTGATTGCCTGGGAAAACAATGAAGTGTAACGGAACACAGACAGATGGTTCCTTTGAGTACACTTTGCTTCAAATTACAGCACCATAAGCCAAATAAGTTGGCACCCATTCCTAACGGAGAGGAAATTATCCAATTTAAAATATTACATTCTGGCAATCAGCACAGTCTGTCCCAAAAGTATTGGCATTGGCCAGCTTCTTAAGAAACAAACACCTCCAAATAATTTGGAACTGTTCTACATATGTATGTAGTGTGTGTATGCCAGCCAAAACAAAGCTCCCAGGATTTCAGAGCATTAAGCTGTTCTGGAAAATCATCTTTAGCTTCCAAAAAAATACCCTTGAAAAGCTTTTTAAAATAATTGTGCATCATAATTTCATGGGTTTGTCTGAAGGCTGCTGTAGTGATGTCTGGAGATAGTGCAGCGGGAGGGAGAGATTTGCCTCAGCGTGTATTCTGATCCTTTTTATTTATTTGTATCATTATGAAAAATAAAAAACCCTAAACATTCAGCAATGGGGTTGATTAGAAACAGAAATCAACACAGCTAATATCTCAGTTTAGCTGGCAAATTTTGATTGTGGAACCATGAGAAATAACAGCCGTTGACCACCAATGCTGCCAGCTCTCGATGGTGCTGGTGTGTTTCCTCACTGATATCAAGACAAGTGGCTGACAGAAAATGATAATCCTCAAAACAACAGGGTGAAGGCCTGGAGGAGAGTGCCGTGATCTGTCAGGGACTCGTTCTGGATAAAAACAGCAACTGGAAACCAGTACCAGTCTGGCTACAAATCAAACCACTGCTCTACCCCCGGCTTTGTGGGCAGAGGAATTTACAGAAAATAACTAACAGGGTTGAGTTTATTGGCTGTGAGGGGTTGGCTGCTTTGGAACAAATTACTTTGTTGGTACATGGTACAAAAATCAAGTGAGAACTCGTGCTTTGTTTTCAGTGCACCCTCTTATCGATAAATGATCAGTGATAAAAAATACTATAAAATTATCCTTTTATTCAACAGAGTTGCTTAGACCCTTCATAGAAAAATATATTTTTGGGTTATGTTCTCACACCAGAAATAAATAACACAGATACAACTAGGTCTTCAGTATACCTATCCAGTCCTCTCAGTAAGACCTTGCAGGATTTGATCAATGAATGTGCTGATTGAAAGTGTAACTCCCCATAGTAATGCCACTGTATTCTGAGGCAGGTCTGTAAATCCCACTACATGCAGGAGGCAGAGTCACTCAGGGCTGAACATTCAAATGGCTCCCACAACTCTACTGCAGTCTTAGTTGAAAACAGAGGAAAAGTCGATTTTAAAGGAAAGCTAAAGTTGCATCAGCTAAATTTCTCATACTAATTACATTTAAAAAAAAATGCAGATTATCTTCTAGGTAAGACATTTTAAGTCAAGTCAAGTTCACAAGAGCTTCCAGCATGCCAATGGAACATCTTTGCACAAACAGCAAGCACAAGCACAAGCACAAGCACAAGCACAAGCACAAGCACAAGCACAAGCACAAGCACAAGCACAAGCACAAGCACAAGCACAAGCACAGTGATTTACCTTGTGTGGAGAGCTGTAAGGGAAATAAAATTAAGCAAAACCTACCCCTGCATCATCACAACCAAGCTTTGCATGCATGCAACAAATACAGATGTCTAAAAGCTGCTCTAAAACAAACACATGAAACACCCCACCCACCCACACCAAGCAATAAGAAAGGCGGCACACCAGGGAAGGTGGAATACCATAACAACACGTAGAACATATTGTTACACTATTCCACCCACCTTAACTGTGAACCCTTGGGTGTGGCTACTCCATAGCCTTTGGAGTCCAAGTTGCCTCCGACTTTCATTGTGTCGCAGGGCTTGCGTTGCTCTGTGTACTCATTCATAGTGGACTCCAGCAGGAAGGCGTATTTCCCTTTGGACTTGCGGACCCGCGCCACGCCCTCAGCCGTGGTCTTAGTGAAGACTGTGGGTTCGGCAGACTTCATGTATCCCCACATCTTCTCATAGACGGCAATCTTGGACCGCTGTGAAGTTTTTAGGGGGTTGGAGGTTGAAAGGTAGATGGTGTGAGAGATGGACAAAACATATCCACATAGACATACCCACAACAGAGCGGCAGTGCAACCCCTAGCTCATTCTGTGGGTTAACTAGAAAATCAAGAGCAATCCAGAACTAGAGGCCTTTGATTTGGCCTTTGTCCAGGCTTTTTAAATATACTGAAAGTTATTGAGACCTCCATCCCAATACAATTGCAGTATTGGGATGAATACTATTCTAACAGACCAAAACCTCTCCTTTATCAATCTGTGTGTGCATAGTATTGCAAAAACATGACCAAGTACCTTTTCTCTGAGAAAGTTGTGTGTAATGCTGCACAGATTGGTGTGAAATAAATTTAATGGTTGTTTTTACTGCAAATTGACATGAGACGTTTGTCATGAAAAAGAGAATTTTAAGACACCTTTAAAGCCTGCGAGCAGTGCCGCACATTTCTAACAGTGTGACCTGATATACTGACAAATTTAAGACTTTCAGATTTTTGCTTTACTCGAGACTTTTATAGACTGTGCATTATACATGCCTGCAGAGCATAAATACATTTGTAAAGAATGTGCCTTCCAATACACAGCATGCAGTTATGATAAACTGTCTTAAGAATTTAGAACTGCTATGCCAGAGGGGGGAAATGTTTATTAAAATGTGTCTTTGCATATGTTCTTGAGACATATGACATCATCAGACAGAGATAACTGGTACAGTTAGGGAGGAAGAAACACCCCAAGGCTTCTCCTGGGCCTGACACATTAACTCTGGCAAGGGAAAGAATACTGGGTGGAAAACAGTACATCTTAACCTACTGCATACATTTCAGTTCAGAGTGATGCTGTCATGGTGACATGGGCCCCAAACAACAGCTGCTCCTCAAAATTACATGTATATATGTATATTGCTATTTGCCACATTACATTTCTGTCAAACTACATAATATTTGCATTAAATGTGAATAAGACTGCATGTTCAGCCCATTCACTGATGTGTTAAAAGATGTAAGCACTGCATGGGACCCACGGTATTTAGTGGTCTACTCCAAGAAAGGTAGGGGACCCCCTACCTTTCTTGGAGTAGACCACTAAATACCGTATCAGCAACTCACCCTGAAGAACTCTTTGGTCGAACCAGAGTCCAGAGTGCCGTAGGCAATGTCTGTCTGCTTGGCCAGATCCTCAGCACTCTCAATGGGGGAAACCATCCTCTCCACAGTGAGGAAAGCAGCCAGGTTAGCCGTGTAGGACGAGATGATAATGAGGGTGAAGAACCACCACACACCTCCAACAATTCGTCCAGATAATGATCTTGGAGAGTGAAAGGAAGGAGGAGAAAGAACAGTGCCGGGAAAGTGGGGGGAATAACGAAGTTGGGCAAGATAAAAAAAAATAAGAGGGAAGGAAGGGGTGAGAGGAGGGAGCCGCAAGAAAGTAGAGCAGGGAAATGATGATTGGAGTGTTTTAAAAGGTAAAAATAGGATTAAGAGGAGAGGAGGGTGAGATAAAAAGACAGAAAATAGTAAGTCAGTGAAACGCTACAAAATGCAGTGAAAGTGTAAACAACTGGAATGAGGTATGACTGAGTAAAACATGAAGGGCCATCCCTGAAGATAGAAAAGATGCTGGTGTAAAACCACAAGGTGGTGCCCTGACACCATTTGATGCTAACACAGCTGTAGTTACCTTTCATTAGAGCAGACCGGCTTATAAAAGCCCCCCATGTTTGCGTTGACCAGCTTTGGTAAAGAAAAGGTGTAAACTGCTCATGTCCCTGCTTCCCCACCCCATCTTTTTGTTTACTGGTAAGATGAAAAGAGCTGCAGGTCCCCTGGCCAGTAGATCAGCACCGCTGTTCTTTTCTTGTGTTTTCTCTCTCTCTCTCTCTCTCGCTCGAGGGAGACAGATAGCTCGCTGCTCAGGAGCAGCGGAAGGTCGTGAGGAGAATCTTAAACCATAAATGCTGCATTGAGGAGAACAAACAAGATCTCCCCTTGGTGCAAATCAAACAGCAGAGGATACAAACCCCTCAGGCCTCCATGTCAGATGGAGAGAGATGGGGATATGAGGAGGGGAGGAGACGGGTATCTACAACAGTCAGTGTTTTCTTGGCATCTATTTCACTGTCTTTTTACAGTCTTGTCAAATTCTTGTGTTCTCAATACAGACAGGACACCGTTTACAAAAAAACATCCTTTTATTCAACTGACTCCTTCTCTACATCTCCTCTTTGACCGGGTGCTCAAACACTGGAAATTACTTTGATTATCAACAGAGCAAAATTAAGGGTCCTTTAAATTATTTTACCAAATCACAGGATTCTGGCAAAATAACCAAATAATCACAGAGGAAGCCTCAGTTTTCATGGTCAGTGCAGATGCAAGTGCCTGTAGCAGCTCCCAATAAAGAAGTGCTGCAGTGGAGCATGTCTCCAACACACACAGAGGGAACTTTGCCCATGAAACAGACTTATTGATGTATTAGCTCTGGATTTGAATACAAATGATTTCTCTCGCCTCAACCCTATTTTTCCTCTGCTTGAGTTTATTTCTGTGGCATTTGAGCAGAAAGAATTTTACTGTGTAAAAAAAAAAAAAAAAAGCAGCAAAAGAGGTGGAGGGTGTGCCTGATGAGATGCATGCATGAGTTCAATCCTCTTTCGTCTCTTGTTTCCTTTTTTTCCTTTCCTTCCAGCCAAAATCCTCTCATTCTCTGTATCTGGCTGTCCCCATCCTTCTCCTTCTTGCTGTATTTATACAGAATCAGCAGTGGGTTTTGGGACTGCAATAAAAGGACTAGAGGACGAAAGTCTCTTTGCCGTCCCTTCAATTCTCTGTGCTGTGTGTTTGCTGGCTGATACCACTGACTTTGATCCACAGTGACACACTGCTGTGTCTTGATGGGTCTGCAGTAAACAGAGGCAGTGGGGGAGGGGTTACAAAAGCTCAGCACTGGGAATTTGGGTAATTTTCCTGCCAGTATTTTCTTTTTTCTCCATAATCCTCTAACTATTGTGGATTACAAAGGATATACTTCCTCATACTGATTAAAATTACGTTTTAAAATAAATACTATTCATTCTAAGCCAGTTTTAATCTGACACAAGATGTAATTTATTCAATATCATCACTATCTATCTATCTTACTTTGAAATATTTTCATTGAAGTTTAGAATACAAGTTCTTTTAAAATGATGTCCTGATTTGTACATGTTTCATTGATCAGGTTCTCTTTCCTTTGAATGAACTCCACCAGTGCAGGTGATAGTTTTCAATATTTAAACTTCAGAAGACCACATGAACAAAAGTCCAACACTAGGAATCACCACCCTGTTTCTCTGATTTCCTGTCCACTTTGTGTGTCTGAGTTACAGTTTGGTCATTTATTGGTGGCAAAGCTTAACAGCGATTCAAACTGAAACAATCGAGCCCCTTAAACTGGATATTAACACCTCTAAGAGAAGAAGATTACAGAGTTATGCAGGTGACTAAGGCTACGTGCCCACGACAACGGTAACGACAGATAAACGCAGAACATTTCGACAGATGTGCCTATCTTGCACACGGCGACGGCGTTTTTAGGAGTTCAAAACGGAGAAAACGCAAACGCCCTCCAGAGTGGAGATCTTGAAAACGATCCAACCTCTCGTCGCCGTAGGAACAGTTCAAAACGCAGAAGTGCGTTTTTTGCACACGTTAAGTGGGTAGTTCTCCATGAACGACTCCCATATCTCACTATATTTATTTTGGACACTCTCCCAATCCACATTATCCACTGCCTTCCTGGCTTTGTAGTTCAGTGTCGTGTTCAGGAGCAACTGGACCTCATCATCTGTCCAAACAAAGTTTGAAGGCGTACTGTTGTTGCCGCCGCGCTTCGCCATTTTCTTCCAACTGACGCGGAGGAAGTAGCCACAAAACAGGCATTTCTCATATTTATTAATATATAACAATATAACTCATATAACAATACCAAAGGTATTGTTGCTACTGCCACCTACGTCCGGGGTGTGCATACTACATCGGCAAACTGCGAGTTTTATACGTTTTCCCTGTTCCCATGGGTAGACAGATATCCACCCCAAGACGCTCATGAGAACGCAGATAAATTGTGGAGGAAAAAAACGGACATCTGTGTTTATGCTTCAGAGCGTTGTCGTGGGCACGTAGCCTTATTAATGATGAAGCCAGTAACTTCTGTACATCATGTGTCTTGTTGTTGCTAATAAATCCAATGAAAAAAAACAAAACAGTCTGTAAGTTATTGTATCTCCAATGTTTCAAGCTAGTATGATTTGTAAAATGGAATAGGTAGTAGACAGCTGGGCATTGCAAATAAAGAAAACAGGAGTTTGGGACAATTTTAAATTGTGGATTAACATAAAAAGTGTTTACAGCTGCAGGACAGTTACCTCGTAAGTTAGCACAATACTTGCAAGATTTACAAGCTCACAACAGTTTATTTGTGACCGAGGCAAGATTGTTTCTGACCAATTAACCTCCCTCACTGGCAGCAACATGCAGTTTTAAATGTTATAGCGGTCAAAAATTGCTGTCATGATTTGTATTTGAAATACCACCCAAAAGCAGCACTCAACAAGCATTGTTGGCACGAGAAGGAACCATACTTTTGTTTCTTCTGTTTCACACAAAAACAAAACCAAAGGTAGAGTTAAAGTAGGGAATCCAAAATCATATCATCCAAACAAAATAGGGCTGAAGCAGAGACAAGATCGGAGGATCAATAAAAATTCAAACAAACAGGGCAGAAAGCAGACAGGAACTAAACATGTTGTTTAGATGAGAATCTGGCAAAAGTATAAAGAAAACCGGAGGTTAAAATGACCTTATGGTAGTTATCACAACAAACGATGGCAATCAACTCAAACCAGGTGTAAAGCACAGAGAAGGAAAGCAAAGGGAACCAGAATGGACAAAGGAAAGCTATTTCAAACCAAATCAGGAACCTGACACACTAAAAGACTATCTAAGCAATAACACAACCAAAAGCAGAAACCCTGACAAATGGAAGCTTCTAGAGGTCAGTGTATATGGTGGTATAACATCTGTTCAATCAGAACTGAATAGGATTTCTTCACTGAAACAAGCGCAAAGAATGACACTGAAGGATTGTCTCGAAAGAAAGAGGTTTTTGCTTTTCTCCCAACTGACTTCAGTAACTGTTTCATCAACTGGGACTTCAGGTTAGCAGAAATGTGAGAGAATAGATCACAAAGATGGAATCCAGTGCAACTGTGTGACTTATTGACTGGTATTCAATAAGTTTTGGACATTAATTTGTTTGTTGGATATTGCACTCAAATGTTTTGCAATCTTTTTGCTGTCTTTTGCACTGACTGCATACAGTATCAATCGGTATAAGTGTAAGAGCAGATCTATGTTAATTGTTGTGTGTAATTGTCAGATTGTGATTGGCGGGTCAGCCTATATATCGCATGTATCTTTGGGGGCTCGTCAGGTGTTTCCGGAATAACAAACAGTTTTTGACCGCTGTGCAGCATCACTTTGCTTTGTGTGGATGTAACCATGAGATATGTGATTTAGAGCATGAGATGCAAATTAAATGGAGTTGTTTGCATCAAAACTCAAACACAACAGGATTCTTATTCGTCCGTGATGGTATGGTCCAAGCGCGTCAACTAGGTTTTAATATCGAAATACCTCAGTGGCTTAAAGCATTGGCTTAGCTTCTACAATAAGTGTGTTCGTAGTGTCTGTAAATATGAAGACACTACGCCATCAGAGAACTGATAAAAATCCAGAAAATTTGTATTATTTTTTTCAATTTTTCACTTTTTGTATATGAAATTGTTTTGATTGATTTTCATTTTTAGTTCCACAAGTGCAGACCTAGGTTGGATTTCTGTGCAATATAGAACTTAGGTGTAATAAAAGAACAGAGAAGTGTTCCACTGCTCTTCGATGCTGTGGGAGAACTTGAGTGTAATGATATATGAGCTCAGTTTTCCCAGAAGTGGAGGAAACAAGTAAACCCAAATCAGAAAGTATTTGAAGAAATAAAGTGGAAACAAAACAGAAATTGGCTCCAGTGTTGCAGCAACAAGATTCTTCGCAGCTGTCCAGTTAGCCTTGAGGTAGAAAGAATACTCCGGATAGTAGAGAAGAAAAGTTTAAGCAATTAATCAACCTTTTTCCAATAAGAACAAATTAAATTAATTCGTATTTTATATTGGGATAGAGCAGAGGAAATTAAATATGGCTGGTACAGTGTGTATATTTAGATAATTCATCTTTACTAAAGATTGAGCTATACAAGTGGCATATGAATTTAATCTTAGGAGTAATCATCTTTTACTTTTTCCCTGAAGCGCATATGAACATGTATTGTTCAAACTCACTGAGCTTTACCTCAAACAGCTTAAATCTGTTCATTTTCAAATATGTCAAACATAAGTAGCTCAAGTACCAAGAGATATTAAAAAATAAGGCACAGTGCATTTGACGCAAAAAGGATCATCTGGGTTCGAAATATTTCACATACCCAAAAGCTCCCTTGGAACAATCAGCATAAAGAATATACTGCATGAATGATGATTGGGTCATGCAATGTGGATTGATTTAATAGTTTATTCGGGGTTGGCATGGGGTGTCTTATGAGAAAATAAGATTGAGGAGCTTAAATGAAAATGCAAAGATAATAGGCAACATGAAAGTGAAGCAAATCTCACATCAGGATTGAATATATTGTGGTTCTTGTTAATATCACTGACCAGTCAGTGAATTATCTGACATGCTGTGATGTGAGGCAGACAACTTTGAAGCACTTGGTGATCAGAATCTCCTCTTCAGCTTTTTATTTCCACTGATGTGCACAAAAAAAAGAGAAGAAAAGGCTGCTGTCAGGGAGTGTGCAGCTTCTCCACAGGATATGTGCAATATTTGCAAGCGTGAGAAGAAGCCATGGCAGCAACGTGAAATAGAGGAGCAGAAACATGTGGAGGGATGGGGACATCCGTGTCCTTGAGCAGAGCCTGGATAAATGAGGAGCTGCTTGTGTGCTCCTCGGATGATACCTGGGCTGGGATCACGTTGTTTTGACTAATTTAATTTGACTGTCACTTCAAATATTTCTTTCAAACATTCTTCTAGAATGCGCCGCTGAGGGTGGCAGCACGTTGGAGTAGCTCTGTACCTCACATTGAGATTTTCTTTTTTTTTCTAAATTTCATTCCGTTTTTTTCTTGGAAGAAATTGCATTTTTTGGACAACTGTTCCTTCCTGCCTTGGATGCTGTGCAGCTGGATTGATTTTTCCCAATACTTTTGTATATTTTGCTCTTTTGTTATGATGCATAACCATAGCAACAGGGTGGTTTACAACAGGGAGCAGCTGATTAACATTGGAAAAGCAGAAATAATTCGACAACTGAAGCCAGAAATCCCACTGGAATTGAAAAGGAGGCGTCGTGGATGCAGAGCAGGAGCAAAGAGGAGAGAAAGAAAGAAGAAGTTCAAACCATCTCTGCCATCCGTCATCATGGGCAATGGGTGGAATGCCCTCTCCGGGTCGGGAATGAGATCCTTCCCCAAGTGGAGGAGTTTAAGTATCTCGGGGTCTTGTTCACAAGTGAGGGACGAATGGAACAGGAGATTGACAGGCGGATCGGTGCGGCGTCTGCAGTGATGCGGGCTCTGCACCGGCCCGTCGTGGTGAAGAAGGAGCTGAGCCAGAAGGCGAAGCTCTCGATTTACCGGTCAATCTATGTTCCTACCCTCACCTATGGTGAATCTGTTAAAAGAGTTAGAATAATAAGTGGTCTTCAGCAAAAAAAAAAGAAAAAGAAAAAAGATATTGCTCTAAATAATTTTTGAGGAAATATTTAAATTGGTATCTGTTTTTGAAAAAAAAAAACCTTATTAGCACTGGCTACCGAAATATCAAAGCAGAGGGAACTAAATTGATTATTTTCTTTGAAGCTAAAGGCCACTACCCTATGCAGATGCAACTAGAGCCTCTTGCACAGCCCATAATATGCAGGAATAGTGCGACAAATCAACCCTGCGCAAGACGGGCTCTGCTGACATGAGCAATAAGCCATGCAGCAGAACAGAAGTGTGTCAACTGGATAACAAAAGCTCATTGACATCCCATTAATAGAATAGTTGGAATGTAGCAGATAGACCACTTCAAAGTCATTTTCCTGTTCAAACTCAGCTTTTTGTGGCATCAATTTGCAGCTCAAATGAAAAGTTACGCCTCATCTGTAGCCATCAGGAAATTTGCCATCAGCATGGACACAACTTGAGCTAATCAGCACTAATCAAGCCAATTGTAGTCAATGACACCATGACTCAGCAGAGGAGACAAAGCTAATCCATCTAGCAGGAAGTGACTGAAAACAGCTGGAACAACCATAAACAATTACACCTGTGAGGAGAGGCAGGGAGCTGCCTTGATGTTTGTATTGACATTTGTGACCTGTGATGTGACATCCTGCTGTCTCAGGAGGAAATACCAGAATAAACTCTGTTCTATTCATCTGGGATTTGTAGTCAATTAAAAGGACTATCATGTCACCGTTTCATTTAAGCTCCCTTCTTCTCCCATTTCCACGGAGACATCGCCATTGGAGACCGGGATATTAATCACTGAATTAATTATTATGGGCCGCCTTGAGGGAGCAGAAGGGGGTATTAACCCTTATTAAGAGACAGAGAGAGCAAAAAGGAGAGGAGGACGATCTGTGCTATTTCCAGCTTTGCCTTTCCTGCCGGCGCTGTGAAATTAGTAAAGAGGGTCTACATGAAGAAAAGGAGTATTTCATTTATACGAGAGGACAGAATCACATTTAAGAGGAAAAAAATCACATATTTTTCTGTATTTGCAATGACAAATACAGGAAAAGAAGGCTGGATGGGCACATAAGCCCTAACAAAATGTCTTGTTTGCATTTCAAACTAGTCTGCTGTTAAAGTCACACTGTAAAAAGGAATTTAAATATTCCCTTAGCTACTGGGTGATGGTTGTGTTGTTGCTCAGAATTGGACAGTAAATGGTATACTAGCACAGCAAACTAGGGACAATAATTAACAACCTCATAAACTGGAGGAAAAGCTAATGCATTAATGAGGCTGAGGGTCTCATTTGTGAGAATTGAATGTTATCTCAAGAAAACCGACAAAATCCCCATGAATGTGATCAAATTTAACCCCACCAAAGCTTGCTCCTAAAAGGTAAACCTAAACTGCTTCGAACTACAAAACGCAGGAGCTCATGTCTAACTGCTTATGGAGTTCTTGCAATCTGTGGTGGATGCATTTGTAGACTCCAAACTTTGACACACTGTGTTTCATGCAGTTTCCACCACCCAGCCAGGTCCTTACTGGAACACATGAGCGAGTACTCCAGTCCCAGTTTCGTCCATTTCACCCCTGCTCTTGTCACTTCCTCTGTGCCATCTAATCTCCCCTGTGTGATAGGATTTGCATGTTGCCCTGTCAGGCTAAACTGGAGTGGAAGTGCTCCTGGGCTTTGGGGGGCTCTGTGCTGATGGATTGGGAGAGGCCCATGGGATCAGCAGTGACAGGTGGAAAGCAGCTGGGACCACAGCCAGAGACAGAGAGGGTTGAAATGTAGACTTTCCATTCTGATGCCGACATTGTTGTGCAGCTTTAAAGCCCTTATCTGCAGTACACAGGCAGAGATGTGGCGGGCAGCGGTGGTTATAGTGGTGATGGGGTTGGGGGGGGACAAAGCATATGTACTTCTTGAATAAGTGTGCTTAATCACAGTTACAGACCTACTATTATCTCCTATTGGTTGCTTACGTGAGGCATGGCTACAATTTGGAAGGTGCTTTAATGTACCTCGGGGTCCTCCATCTTGTGTGTTTCTCTGCTCTCCTCTGGTGTGGGTGAGGCTGAAAGATACAGGCTGGTTTGGTTGTCCTTTCATCTCCTAATATCTTACCAACACTATTACAGTACAAGATTAATAAGGGCTTAAAACAGATAAAAGAAATAATATGACAGACTTTAAATAACTATAAGGGCCATTCTTGCAGTCGTTTAAAATAACCCAAGCAAACCAGATGCAGGAACTTTAAGCTTGACAAAGCCATTCAAACAGCAAAGAAAGGCTTTGCAAAACATGAGAACCACTGAGAATAACAGGCTTTGTAAGTCTTCACCATGTCTCAGTGTAAAGAGTGTTAGGACAGACAGGAAGCCTGATCTTTGCGAAAACAAAGATTCCATCGAGACTTAAGTTGCACAATAAACAGCACAAGCACTAATTCTCCACCCTTCCAATGTGTGTTATGTTTACTATACACCAATCTGCTGGTCTGAAGGCCCAGGGATGCGCAATTTGGGGATTGTAATTCTTTTGCAAAGGGAGGAGAAGTCACAAACATGTAACGAAACACACAAGTTTCAGACAGATGATCCAATAAAACATGATCCATAACTCCAGCTCAAATACACAAACAAAGGCACAACTTCTAAAGCTGACACACATCAGAACTCTGTACAAGCAGACAACAAAGTGTGTGCAAGTCAGACTGTGAAGAATATGGCTGAAGAAGAGGGAGAGACTAAATCAATGCTGTCTGACTCTCTCCATACATGAATGACACCATAGCTAAAGCACACAGAGCACGAGAAAAGATTACAGTGCAAAAATAAGACACTTACTTACTAAATACCTCTACGTTATGTTAGTAAACACTGTCCCCATGCAAACTGCCAGCAAATTACTTGTAATGTAAAATAAGTTACAGTTGGTAAGATGAGGTACAATTCCAGTTGAAAGGAACTGTTCACCATTTTGGGAAATATGCTCGTCTGGTGATATGTTAGAGCTGGAGGTTAAATCAGCATAAAGACTGGAAAGAGAGAGGAACAATTAGACAGTCTGAAGCTTTTAATTAACATGTATCTTGTCTATTTTTGATTTTCTTAAATTTCAGATTTAAGTTTCAGACTTTAATGGTCACCAGACATTAGAGCCAAAGTTCCGACGTCTGCTTCCAGCTACTCTCTTCCGCTAGCTTTATTGCGACTTGTTCCAATTCAAGCATAGTAATTCTGGTACTTTCTATTTAAATGTAGCCAGCAGATGCTACAGTGTATTTGAGGGGGAAATAACTACCCACAAATAAATAATGGCAATCTGCCCATATCTTTTGACTGAGTTTTTATTTTTTCTTTAAAAATGTTCACATGTGGAGCTTATTGCAACCCCTCGACTCATTTATGGCCTCCTTTAAGGTGTGAAGTTTAAACTGTAAATAATTGGGGCTTACTGTATGTTATGTTTGTTAAAGGTCTCAAATAATATACAATGTTCAATGGCTACGAAATGAGATATTTATGAGATTTTCAAAAATCTACCATCTGAAGTGAACAGAAGACATACAGGCAGTTAGGCTCTGTTCCATCCTGTATGTTACATGGTTACAAATATAAGATGGATTTTGAATTAATGTATTTTTCTATTCTTCTGTTCATTTGTGCTTTTCAACTAGAGTTCATGACACCTGTGAGATTAACTGTTATCATAAGTTGAGTGATTTAGTTCAGTTAAATTTTTTTGGTTTACAACCAAACAGGTGTGACACTAAATACCCTTTCATTAACTTCAATGGTTCAAGGTACTGTTATATTTCTTTCACAACAGTCTCTCACTCTTGTTTAAGCCTTACTCGAACAGTCATAAATACTACTTCTGGTGTTAAAGAGTGTTACAAGCTGGAACTATTTGTTGGCAGACAACAGTCAGATTTAAAGACCGTGTACACTTTTTATTTGAGCTCTAGACAGAGCCAGACCGTTTCTCCCTGCTTGCTGTCTTTATGCTAAGCTGACAGCAAACCAACTCCAGCTAGAAACTTAATGAGGTGTAGATATGAGGTTCATTTTAAATGTCTCGTCTCAATTAAATATTTCCCAAAATGGCTGAACACGTCAGTTAAATACAAATAACATGTTCATTTAAACCATCTCTTAACTCCTAAGTTAACCAATGGTAGATGTATAAAGTAAATAGAATATTTAACCTTATATATAAATAAATAAATAAGTAACACTACTGCCACCAACATGTGCAAACTGTAATTTACTAACTTGTGCTTTTTTGATGCCAAGGATGATAATAAAACCTTCAGGACTGAACGACACACAAATGTGCTATTTTTTCTTCCTCCACTCTGACACAAACTGCTGTCGGTCAAAACAGGGTGTCGACACTTGTTCAGTTTCCATTTGCATCAACCAAACATGTTTGAAATAATATTGAAGGTCTTACTTTGATTGACAGGCGAGGGATTTAGGCACACAATGCTCACACAGACTGAGCACAAACTGGTATGTATTATCGGCCACTCAATTCAGTCTGACATGACAGCATATCGTGATTATAATTGGGCTAGAGGTCATGCAGTGTCCTGGAGGAGGAAGGATGTTGATTTGTAGAAAACACAGAGTAATTCTTGTACTTTTAAGATAAAAACACTCACACAGGTAAATTATATTGTGTCTTACCTCGGTGAGATGTCACAGCCCTGTTGCATGAAGGCGCCCAGGGAGAACCAGAGAGAGTTGAATATGCCAAACTCATTTGGGGGCTGGTCGCTTGGCGGACCGTCGGTGCCCTCTTCGGGCTCCTCGGTGTGCCATTCGTACGGGCTGAAGCGGCTGACCAGGAAGAGCACCACGCTCACGCCGATGTAGGCGAACACGATGCACATCCAGATCTCGTAGGCCAACGGGTCCAAGAAGGAGAACACCCCTGGCTTAGATTTTTGGGGCTTTTTAATCATGATGGAGATACCCAGTGACATGAAGGGTTTGGAGAAATCAATCACCTCCTCCCGGACCAACGTGATAGTCAAAGGGGCCACAGCGATTTCCGCTTTCTGTAGGAATTTAGATAAAGACGATTTTGATTAATTTGTCTGAGAGCATCTTTAAAATTTCAAATTTAAATGACGGATCAACTTTTTCATTCATACAAAAACTAATCAAGCACAATTTAGCCTCGTCCAATACACAAAATATCAAATCCTAACAAAACAGTTACCCAATTTCTACCTCTCCATGTCATGGCATTATCCTTCATGACTTTGCTTACGTCATCAATTTCTCCCTGAATTTGCTAAACTCTTAGTGACCAAATTTATATGGCAGCTGAACACATCTCAGAGAGAGCTAAGACAGAAAGAGCAAAAAAATATATATAAAATACCCTCTGTAATTATCAAAGGCTTAGCTGAAGCTCTGGGAGAGTCAGCAGGGAGGATAAAATGATGTCATCCAAATATGCTAATGCCAAAGGAGAGCAAAAAATGGGATACAGCCACCTCTTTAGTCTACAGCTGTGGAAAAGTGCGTACTAGCTTGCTGAAAAAATAGAATCCGTAAACCAGATTATAGTCAGTGCCTTAGCAACACTTGTGACCTTGTCTTGACTTAGGAGCAAAGGGCTTACTATCAGAGAGAATTTAAAGTTTCATTACAGCCATCTAACACTTATGAAATGGAGAAAATAGGACTGGGGAACCGAAAATTAAAGAGATTTAAGTTTTTACATCATCAGAAAAATGCACTAAGATGACAGCCTCAGGGCATTTAGTGTGTGCTAAAATACATGGTGGGTTAAAAAGAGGCAGGTCTTTTTAAGGAGAAAAGAAATTAATGCTCTCTTCCAGCAAAACCTTATATGGGAAAGTGCTGACGGCTTACATTTCCTCAAATGTTCCCATTCATGCTCCACACACTCTATATTGCATTGTGTATATTTTAACACACCTTCCACCGAGTCTGATATTGTTTGTTATCTAACTTTCAGCTTTACCTCAAATGTAGCTCTTTTTGTTTCATTCCCACTTCCTCTCAGTTTAACCTTCAAGACATGTAGAAATGTGGAAAATCCAGGTTTTAGCACTGGTTACCTTGAAAAAGAATACTTGAAACCCCTCCATATTTAAACTTAATGGGAGACATTGAGTGGCAGATAAGTGGAAAAGGTACAAAAGGACCCTTTCTGGCCTTGGATTAATGGGGTCCAGGTAGTCCAAAATTGTGTGACAGCTGTACTTGGACAAAACACGATATCCCCAAGAAAGTTTTCCTGTTAAAGGATTTCTATTAAAGTAATTTGGCCCAGCATGTCCTCCAGTCAAAGCAAATTTCACGAACAGGATGTGTTTTTCTGCTCAGTGCTTGTTAAAGAGCAAAGAGCAGAGCTCCACTTCTTGTTCCTGCGCTTTTGACCAACCTGGTTAGATTTTAAACCAGAAATGCACTGTGCTGCTTGATCAGTACCGAAACATCCCAAACAGTGCCTGTGCTTGCTACTGTGGTAGCAAAAAGGCACAGGCAAGAAGAACGCTACTTTGTGAAAATACCACTTAGCTCATCACCAAAAAATGACAAAAAACATGAGAAGAGACAATTTGACACATGTCTTTCAAACAAACCTAAGCTCTCAGTAACTAGATGAAGGTTAAACAACTAGTCACGAAGAAAACTATAAATTAAATATGCACAAATCATTTATCAGGGAAAACCTGTTTCTGTTCTCAAAAATATTGATGGAAAAGCACACAAATAAATCCCTTAATTATCTTACATCCACACCTTTGCATCTTTTCTGATCCATACCAAGGTCGACAGCAGAAAGTCCCTGCCAAATAAAATGTCGCCTTATTAACAAACTTCAACAGATTCCTTTTTCAAATCCATATTTTCCTTTTTTCATTCAAGCTGCTCTCAACAACATTTAACACTGCCTGCAGAGATACCTCCCATTAAAAGCTTTCCACCTATTTAAACTGTATGATTATAAGATTAAAAGACTCTTTGGTGACATTGATGGTCATTTTGACAGATATTAAACAGAACTCAGACTCCATGTCATGCTAGTGGTTCTAAGAAACACCAGTTGTTTACCAGATTCATCATGTTCAGTTTTCAAAGGGTTTGTTTTTGTGTGTTGAATTGTGTATCCTATTTTAAGACATATGGTAAAAATATTAATCAGTTGGGTTTTGGTAGTTTCAAAAATAATAAGTCTTTTTGTCTGAGGAGTTGCCATATTCTAACACAGACATACAGAATTAATACCTAATTTTTTTAAATCTTATTTTCATAATGGTCTTTGGCAAAGGAGTGATGGGCACGGTGTTCTATACTATGTTACAGAACAAAGTACAAACAGATTGGAAGAGAGCACAGTACTGTCTGTAAATACCACCTTGAGTTTGAGTGACAGTATAAAAATAAAGGCTTCAGTGAGATGAGTCATGTATGATGTAAAACCAATTTTATCAGAAGAACCAGAGTTAAACTGCAGTTCTTACCCCGTACACCAGCTCCCCGACCATACCATTCCAGATCTTCGTCTCTGGGTCCCTGGCACCATACTTTCCATCGGGGACGATGGAGATCTTGTACTTGATTCCAATGTGTTTGGCGATCTCTGAGGCCAGGTCCACGCAGTAACCCTCGTACTGGTCATTGCCTTCGTACATCTCCCAGTTCTTCTTTAGCATCACATAGGGACCCTCCTACGCAGAGGACCATAACCAGTGAACAGATAGACACACAGACATGAGGGCTCGCACAATGCCTCATTGACACAGCAAAAGACAACAGCAAATGTAGCTCACAGCCTAGAAACACAAAGATGTGGCCAAAGAAGACTGCAAGTTAGCAAAGATGGACTTAACTATGCGGGACATGAAATATTAATTTAAGAAAAAAGAAAAAAAATTCTGCTTTGCAGAAATGAAGTAAGGAAATACATTCAACGCATTTTATAGTTCTGGGTAATTAAAAGTGATATTGAAGTTTATCTTCAAAATGGTTTAGTGCTAGAAGCCTTAGTTGGGAAACTGTATATATTATTTGCATTTGTAAGAAGGAATTAAATCTTAGTCCAGGAAGAAACAAGCAGAATACATGTGGCTTCACTGGCTTTTTATACTTGTTGAACCAGCAAGACATTGTTTCATCTGGTCACCTAATTTTTAGGATGTTATATCCACAGGTTTACCCTTAGTTTCAGTTCATGAGAGAATTTTCTCCTGCTCTGCACCAGAAAACGTAATTTGTCATAATACAATCTGCTCAACATAAGTTTGTATTGGGAAAAAAAATACAGTGATACCTTAGAGAGTATCTGACCAGATTAAAGGAGAACTTGGGCTCCGATCAAATACACATCATCGCATTCTTAAGCTGTAATGAGAAATGGCACCTACATTTATGTTCTACTTTAATTTAAATACTTCGCAATTTGCCCCTTATGACCCGTTCACAAACACACTCAGTTACCATGGAAGGTGCCATTCTGAGTTCAGTGTCTCACTGAAGGAGACTTCAACATGTGGACAGGAGGAGCTGAGGATCAAACCGCCAACCTTGTGATTAGTGAGTGATGCGGCCTGTTTCCCGAGGCAGGAGGCATCATGCTGGGGTTGAATTATTGCTGCATATGTGAGTTTACTTGTGGTAAATGTCATCCATCAGTTCATAGAGTTTCTTCACAAACAGAAGAAGTTGCTTGTTTCTGAACTTTATTTCCCTTTATACAACTGCAATTCCGATTCATAAGTTCTTTCTTTTTTTAAACATTCAGTTCTTAACACTGAACAACAGGATAAAAGGCATATGTCATGACCAACAGTTCGAACAGTTGCAGTGACAACGAACCTCTGATGGCACAAAAAAACATTTGTGTTTATGGGATACATGCAGATTTTAAAAAGCACCCTGGGAGTTGTCATGAACTGAATTTTTCTTCTCACATTTTTATGTACATATTTTCATGTAACTGAAACCACCAGATATTTTCTGATACATTAATCGATTTAAATTGATGATCAAAAAAGTTTAACATCTCTCTGAGCTGTGAAGGTGCTGAACTGTGAGTCAAAAACAGACATTAGAATAAAAATTACCTCGAGATGCAGGAAAACTATCTAAAATTCCATTATTTGCAGCTGCCACTCAAGACAAATAAAGCTGGAGGAAAATGCTTAGTAGAGCTTTAAATTTGACTTTACTCTGACTCTATGGGAATCTGATGCGGGATGCAGTGTGGATATAATTTAGTGTTGATCAACAAAGTTGGATACCTGTGTTGTCAAGTTGCAGCATTGACAGCATCATGCAAAATACACTGAGATAATAATGAGACAGCATGATACAAAGAGACTCAGAGAGAAGCAAGGAAAGCATGACTTAGCGGAAAGCATGCAGAAATAAAGCAGAAGGGAAGTGAGGAATGAGCTACAGTCAGGGTGGATGACTTATTACCAAAACCAAGCCTGACTCCACTTGAACACTTAAAGTAATCGGTGGTGGCATCTCTACACTGTGACCAGCGTTAAGTTATACATCATTAGATTTGCTGTTCCTCAGAACGTGATCTAAATGTAAGCCTTGCATGGTTCTCTGTGCTCATATTTTCCAAACAAATTACTTTTGTCATGCAAGGCAGCATATTGCATATTGAGAACAGGAGCAATTTATTCTCGAGATGTGTTTGCATGACATTGCCCCGGGCCAAAGCAAGGTAAAGCAAAGACGCCTCAGTGGGGAGAGAAGGCTCAGCTTAGCCTGCGGCACAACTAAGTGTTACTGCAGAACATAATGGCTGCACAATTTACCAGTGACATGTCAAAATACAGCAATCATGAACAGGAGTGCATGTTTCACTGATTTTACAAGAAAATGACTGAAATTATGCGGTCATAAATGCAGCACAAGCAATTTACTATCAGCAGATATTTTACTATTACATATAGTACATAGTATAATACACTGTGCTGAGCTTTTACAAAGTGTAGTTTGGTTTATGGTTATTTTGTCATTTTTCTTGCCTCTAAAAGTGTTGTGTGTCATTACGGATGGTTTTTCATGTACAAATTACAATCCAAATGCTCCATATAAGCAAACAGGATGGATGCGCCTTGCAATTGTGATTCTATAAAAGATCCGTGTCCACTGGATCCATCATTGCCATACTTCCCATTTGTTGTCTATATGAAAAGGCTTCCAAAGCATTGTCAAAAATTGCATTTCAGCAGACAAATCTGTTTGCCTCTGGACACTCCCAACAGAACCAAACAGTAACACTTATCAATTTTAAATTAAGACAGATTCTGCAACTGCTTGGCTTATTTTTTGGTCCCCTTGAGTCTCTTCAGCAAAAAGCTAGGCTGAGACATTTTCTCAGCATATGAAAACATTTCTTAATGAAATTTTCCAGGAGCAGAAAGCCTGTATTGTATTCTTTGCCTTTATTGCTTTTCTCATTCAAGGAAAAAGAGCAACTGCCAGTCATCTATTCGGACACTGTCTTGTGGTATCCCCATAAAGCTTCGAAATCTGGGAGCAACGCAAACCTTTGGGTCATAAAATGCCCCCTGTGGACACATCACAAGTAACTCTCCAGATTTTACTGGGTCCCGCTGCAAAGCACTCAAGTTGCAGTACTTTTACACTGTTGGCAATTCATCCAGCAGGTCCAGAGGTGCAACAGTGGCAGCTCCAACCTGCTAAATATAGGTACCAAATACACTTTTGACAGATGTCAGTGACACCAGCCTCGGTGTCAATCAGTCAAAGTACACATGATTAAAGATTTATCAGCTGTAAAAAAAAACCCCACCAGAAATCTGTTTCACATTGAGAACATCAGAGAGAACAAAGTGAGGAAATTAAATGCAGGAGTTTTGGAGTTGAATATGGATGACCAAGCGCCTACCACAGAAATATTAGATTTTGCGTGACTGAATGTGACTCTTGTAGTCCAACAGACTGTACTCCACTTCTGAAAGGTGTCCCGGTGTGGCAGAACAAAACCACATCACCGACAACACGTTTTACCACAGTGCCAGACAGTGGAAGTGCAAACCTGCAGACCTGTGGCCCTTTGTCAAAACACACCAGCAAAGTAAAACATGGTAAACTGTAGCATTTTTTAGATATCAGTTTGTTTTGAGCATAACTACTAAAAGTATGTACTGCACCAAATGAGGATGCAGTGGCTCATAGAATGATAGAAAAAGGCCAATTAGTGACCATCTTGCCTAATAAATGACATGATTACTTGGCTGGACTGTTATGAGAAGGACACAATTCAACTAATTAGTTGTTACCCTCAAGTGACATTGGTAACAATTATCAGATAATAATACTAATGGCAGCATTTTTTCTAAAAAAAAAATTAACAAAATCAACGACGATGGCTTTTCCTGTCTAATAAACAGCGTTTCAAGTAAAACTTGTTTTTTCTGACAATTTTCCTCAGTACAAAGGCTGAAAAATGCATCACATAAACACACTTTTAATAAAGCTCAACTATTTTAATGATGTTTTAATCAGAAAACATTTTCATTTTCACTTAAGTTTGAAAAGCATATAGGAAGGAAAACAACCCTAATGTATGTGTCTATAGCTATGATAGCAGAGGTATGACATTGCAGACAGTCAGAGGGAGGG
Organism: Odontesthes bonariensis; assembly: GCF_027942865.1. Taxonomy (NCBI): domain Eukaryota; kingdom Metazoa; phylum Chordata; class Actinopteri; order Atheriniformes; family Atherinopsidae; genus Odontesthes; species Odontesthes bonariensis. The sequence continues at coordinate 30,790,108 of NC_134521.1, forward strand.
AGTGAGATAAAGGATGCAGTCAGTGTTTCTGGCACGAGAAGAGAGAGATGCTTCAGAGGTCTCCACAGCAAAGGCCAGCATGGCTGACAGGCTGGTCAATAATCACAACCACAGTGCCTCACTCACTGCCTAATGAGACTAATTAAACATGCCATTAAAAACACACACTCCACAGGGCCAACTTGATACAAATCCATGTGTATACCCACATTGGTAACCACACGGGAACTGTGTGCTCAGTGTAAAATCTGCCTGTTTGGTTCAGTGTACGAATGTTTGCGCATTATGCAAGATAAACAATCTGTTGCTCATTCTGTATGATTGGGAGCAGTAACAAGCATCAGATGGATGGCCCATTGTAAACCGACGTGACCACAAAAACAAGACTGGATGAAGCCAACAAACACCAATACTCCAATAGGTGACTCATTTCAGGGTCTCGGTCATCAGCACTTGAGGCACTAATCCCATTTTTTTTTCGTTGATGTATAATACTGAAAAGGGAGCACATTTAAAGCCCATGTAGATTTTTTTTGCAAATGTCCTCTGAGTTTTTTTGACTTTTTGTTTTGTTTTGTTTGTTTGTTTTTACATTGAAAGCACTCGACTGGCAGCTGCAGTGGGATGTTGCAGCCTTGTTTAGAGTTTTAGATCACAGAGGTGCTTCAAGCATGCTAACAAGTGTTACAGCTAAGCCTCAGCCTTTTTTAACTAGTTATAGTGATGTTCAACAAGAAATAAAAATTATGTTTTAAAGTTTCACCTGTTTAACCGAAAAACAACAAAATGGTAGAACTACATCATTGCTCTTTTACAGGGAGAGCATGCTTAGTTTCTTTCATCTTACCATCTAGTTTTAAAATACATGTTAATTTTCATATTTTCACTTTTGTAGCCACCAAAGTCAATCCTACACAACAGAAAGCGAAGGCTGAGGTGGGGGGCATTCACTTGGTTCAAATCCACAGGTCAGCCACCAGATGTCACTACATCTTACACACTGGAGCTTTAAACATCAATGTTCTCAAAGATGGAACAAACTTCACCCTCATAGTTCTTTTTGGAATTAGTAATCCCTTTTAGTTACAACATTTTTAGTAAATAAAAAATGGTTTGTTTGAATGGCTTAATTACATAATAAGCTAAATCCGTTTCTTGCTATATACGGTAAGCCAACTTGCTCTGCTCCTACTCTGGGCAATTCTCATTAACAACTTAAATTAGCTCTTTGGGATTTTATGCTCCAATAGTTTGTCATTTTCATACATCCACTCATCCCTTTTCTGCTGCCTATATGGGACTGTGTCAGGGCAATTTGATGATACGTAATAAAGAATATTAAAGTGACAATAGAGAATTTGGCTCTTGCTCTTTGGCTTCCCCTACAGTTGTGGGATGTAACACCAATGTCATCAAACAAATCTCTATTTGAGCCCTGCACATGTACAGCTATACACTCGAGCCCTGCACATGTACAGCTATACACTCAAACTTGTTGTCATGTTGAATTACAATGAATTGAATTCCAATTGGCTTGAATTGGACTTTATTATTTAAGTGCCTTGAGATGACATTTGTTGTATTTGGCGCGATATTAATAAAAATGAATTGAATTGAATTTAATTGAAGAGCCTACAAAAATGTTAAGCAAACATAAAGCAAAATGGTGTGATGCAGGGCTTCACCAAAGTTGTGAAGTGAGGTCTACCAGCCCCTGGGCACTGCAGGGGAGGTTTCAGTCTCATGAATGTACACAAGAATGGTCAGTGTACTTTTAAAATGAGTCAGAAGCACATTGTTTGAAGGTTACACACTTCTATAGTGTTGCTTTATGTTTCAGAAAGCCGATTCAGATAGAACACATATTTGTAGCCATGCCAGTGGCAAGTTCTTCAAATATGGATATAGCTACAAAAGAGCTTCAGAAAGTAAAACCTGGATTCTTTGCAAACAACTTTCTTGCTGTTCCTAATTTACCATGTTGAATAATGGTCCAAACAGAGTTTATACAGAACATAAAAATGTCCTGACCTTACCTTTTGTCATACAGCAGGTCACATTGACATTTGACCAGATTAATTCATATTTGAGCCAAAGTGAAATTCCCTAAAAGTGCTCTTGAACGATCAAATCACAAGAATGTGAACTTGAAAACACAAGTACTGCCATCATCTCAGAGGTACACCGATGTTACTAACACCAAACCCTGGCTGTTAAAGATCAGTAGACATGATAAGCTTTGCAGTGTCTAAGGTGGTCTGAGAGCATCTGAAAAAATATTCCAGTCACAGCTGTCATTCTACATGATAGCAATGCAATACAAAGGTAGGAATTTTATTTTCATGCCTAAATGTTGAAGAATGTTCCCTAAAATGCTTTTTTTATGGAACTTATGGCAAATCTTTACAAATGGATGTTGTATGAAATCATTTATCCTCTCAGTAAGTTATAGCTGCATCATTTTGGGTATCACAGTGTTCCCGGTCAACAAAACCTAAACATTTTGTCACTGCCCAGAATACCTAGAACAGTTTGTGCCCTGTGGCAGATTGGTGATGTGACAGATTTAAAGCGGAGTGGAGGAGTTTAACATCAACATCCATTAAAGCTTTCAGCCTTGTCTTGTCAATATAATGACAGTCAAAATTTGTTCTTGTCCATCTCTGCTGGTGCATTACCTTCCTCGCAGATATAGCCAAGGCCTCCCAGGGGTTTGTTATCTCTCAATGCTTTACCCGTAAGACAAATAAAAGACTGATTTAGGGAAGGAAGCCACACTGTGGGAACACTGACCTTGTGGTGACAACAGATAAAAACCTCCACAGCTCCTATAGTTTTTTCAGGGTATGTTGACACTTGACTATGTTCTATTCTGTTTATAGTGAAGCAGCCATTTGTATCTGGTCCATACTCATTGCTTTCTTATGGTTTGAAACAGGAACGTCATACAACTTAACAACGTTAAGATTAGAGTTAAGAGAAGCCCTGTTGTTTGATTTACTAACCTTATTGCTACAAAGAAGCTATAATGTGCCTTTAAATTTAGTCAGATGATAAAACTGATACTGACTTACCTGTTGTGCATGCACAACAGTGCTAAAGCAGGTGTAAGATACACAATGTGCTCTAGCTTCATCCAACTAATATATTTTGATAATAAAAAGAATGTTTACTTTTAAGGGAAGATGACACTTTATTACTTCTTAAATTCTTTAAGATGCAGAGGCAGCTTTGATGTAATACAACACTGGAATTCCTAATTAGGTTTGCGCCAAACAAACATTGCTCAGCCTCTCACCAACATATTGATCTAACATTAAAAGCAGGAATGTAGAGAACCTGTCACAGCATAACTATAAAAGCATGCTGCATAAAAACGTGATGGGTATGAACTGGGATGATTATGAGAGCATTAGCCTTTCTAAGCTGTTTTAGGACTTAGAGGAAGCCCCCTGAGTGTGTAATATACTGCACGCCAGAGCAGGTAGTCAGAGAAAGTGACAGATTTAGAGCAAACAGAAATTTAGTTACTTATATAGTTATAGTTATAGTTCCAGGGTCCAGGGTCCATCAATCTTGAAAATTACTCTTTCAAACCAGGATGAGAAGCTGTGATTGGCCACATAAACAAACCGTCCAGTACAATGTATGAATCTAACACAAATACAGTACAGCTGTAATGGGAGCTTGTTTGTAAAGAGACACTGTTAAGAGTTGGGGAACCATTTCAGCCTCAATAGATGTCCATCCATGAGACCCATCCTTAAAAAACACTGTCTTTTCCCTCCATTTGCATTTCATTTTCCTCTCCAGGGTCTCCATTATGGGTCTGAGTGGCTCCATTTCTTGCTCAGATTTTTGAACAGGGTGTCCATTAAAAAGCTGATGTGCCTCTCCTCTTGCCCAATGTCTTTAGGGCTTCATTTTGGCTCAGGCTGTTGTATCCATCACTCTGCCATTATGGGCTTTCATATCCTGCTTGCGTCCGACTGGGGATCAGTTTCTTAAAATGGGGTTCCTCATCAGGGGCTGAAAAGAGGGAGGATTGTGCTGAGCTGTGACTAACCATTCCCACCTCCTTCCTTCCTCCACTCTGCTGCTACATGTACGCTCAACGTCTGGTTACTTTATTGAAGTCAGCCATCTCAGAGTCACTGTTACAGCCAGAGATTCACATGCCATGCAAAGGCTATTCAGTGTGTGAGATTATTCTATTTCATATCTGAGTGAAGTAATTTAACAACTCTTGTTTTCTAAATAGAAATAATGATAAAGATTGGAGCTGCTTAACTTGAGCTGTTTGCTGATGTTTTTGCAGCATTATCTAAGTAGTAGATCTAAGATACAAAAAAATGTGCTGGAATTGGTTGATGTTTGATTGAAGTTTATATTGGAAAAATAAAAATAAATCCTGTTTTTGTGTGAATTTCTTCGATGAAGATTTAATTTTGCTCCTGAGTCAGAACACAGTAAAATGGCTTTCAAATATACTAAAATGACTAAATTCTGGAGGATTGCACTGAAATATACATTCTTCTAAACATAATCTGTCTGCCACTGATAATTAAACTACAGAGGATTATTACTGAGTATAGAAAAAAGAAGCAGTTTAAAGGGTTATTGTATTAGTACAGCTGACCATCACAGATTATGGGATCTTGGCCATCTTTTCATTTGAATTCTGGTTTTGAAAGTTATAGATAAGACGTAACTCTGATGTGTATACTCCTGCATTTGGCTCAATGAAATTTAGTGGAGCATTTGATAGGAAAGAATCCTGATATTACAAATTACAAAGAGTATTGCTGCATGCACGAGTGTGTGTTGGCAAGCACATGCCGGTCTCTTACCATAATGGTAGTCACTATAACAGTGCGGTTTTCAATGCCTGAGGTGTCATTTGGATGTAGTGGAGTGTCCTGGATCAGCACCAGTTTGTCTGCATCGTTCCAATAGCCAATCTTCAGGGAAAAGACAAATATGAGCTTCAACTCAAAGGCGTGCACACACAAATATACTATATAACATCACATTCACATCTCATTTGTTCTTTTTTATGCAGTCCCACAAGAGGGTAATTGAGCTGTTGTGCTCCCCAGCACAGCGGAGAACCTGATCCATGATCTAAACATAGTGTGACCAAGCTTCACAGTTTCATTAGAATGTAAATGTGAAGCTCAGTCATTGAAATGACACAGTGGTAATTTATCAATGCGACTGTGTTCAGGGGAGAAACAAAAACACCTTTCTAAGTTTTTGGCTTGAATTGGACTGTGTATACAGTCCTATTCAAGTGCCTTGAGATGACATTTGTTGCGATTTGGCGCTATATAAATAAAACTGAATTGAATAGAATTAAGTTTAAATTGTGGCATTTCGCTCATACTCATGATTAAGATTGCAAGTTTAAATCAATATTTTTATAAAAAGCTGTTTTTCCTTTGTTTCACTTGCAATGACATGTTTAATGCCTGGGCCCTAATATTTCTCACTTCGGGTTGTACCAGTTGTCTGTGATGATTATCAGGTTTTGTCAGGTGAGTCAAACTTATGTTACTTATGTCATGATGGATGCAATGCAACTGATTAAACATGGAACATAGAAACATATCATGTGCTGTTATGATACTCTGATCATTGAGAAAGAGGAAGAAGGTAGGTGTGCGTGGCCAAACTTTTGACTGGTTTGTATGCCTAAATAAGAAAGAAAGTTGTTATCTCCCGTATCACTATTTGTTGTATGAAACTAACACACAGATCAGCTCATGTCAGTGATGAAATGCGGTGAAAAGAAAGTTTGCACTTTCATGTAGGCGGGAAAGGGATATGCTCCATCAGTTTATAGTTTTTATAGTAAACATAGTAAAAGTTCTATTTCATTCCTCCTGACCGCCAGAGGGCAGTGCTTTCAGCACTGGATATCTCCATCTCACATATGTTCAGGTCGAGTTATTATACCAACAATGTCACCTGTGACCATGTGATGACGTAGGGTGAACGCCCCAGTATAAGACCCCCACGTCATCATGCAATCTGTTCCTTCTATCTTCTCGCAATTGAGGAAAAATCGGATAGCAGGTCAGTTTGGCTCCCCACTGGTAGTCTCGTAACCTGAGAGTTGGTGCTTCGGCTATTTGTCCACTAGAGACTGCGGCAAGCCGCTTATTCTTTCAAATGTGCTCGAGCTCAGGGCAATACATCTTGCACTGCAACATTTTCTTCCTATATTGAAGGGGCAGCATATTCTTGTCCGCACAGAAAGCACCTCAGCAGTGTATCACATATATCATCAGGGTGGCACCAGGTCCAAGCAGGGGCTGCAGGTGTCAAAGCAGCTCCTAACGTGGGCATTTCCCCACTTCCTGAGCCTCAGGGCCGTATACCTTCCAGGTGTACAGAACAGTGTGGCGGATGTTCTCTCCTGCCAAGGGCTGCCACAGGGTGACTGGAGACTCCACCCAGAGGTGGTGGAGATGATTTGGAGCAGATATGGCAGAGCGGAGGTGGACATTTTTGCCTCATCCACACGGTCCCCTTTTGTACTCACTGATGAGGGGGGCCAGCCATCTGGGACAGGATGCCTTGGCTCATGTTTGGCCAAGTAGAAACTACTCCTTCTATATGCCTTTCCTCCAATTCCGCTCATTCGTGTGGCGCAGGAAAGAGTGCGACAGAAGGGCCACAGACAAAAGGGCTACTGGTGGCCCCCAACTGGCCAGTCTGACGGATTTCCTGCGGGAGCTCTGTTCCACTGAGCCCACAATAATAACGTTAACTTAGCAGTAACTCACTACAAGGTTACTAATATAGCTCTCTCTATTAGACATTTCTAGCTACGAAAAACGAATCAGCATCTACACTGTTAATGTGAGCTAACTAGCCAACATTAGCTATATAGGTCAATTAGGACTAGCTGGCTAGTTTGGTTGTTACGGATTGAATGCTGCAATTTATTTTGGCTTTTACGTGTTGTTTAGATGGGACGGAACCAGGAAAACCCGATGAGAAAACATTTCTCATTTAATGCGGCGTCCAACAAATCTACCTGCCAAGTCGAGGGCTGCGGGATAGAAATCATTGGGAATCACGGCGGCAACCTGCAGAGACATATTCAAAGACGACATCCAGAGTTGTTCGAGAAGTCACTACAAGACTATCACAATCCAAACAAGAGGCCAGCTGCGGATGGGCAAAATACTTTGGACTCGGTCATAGTGAAAAAGCCCAAACAGGTCCAAGTGGTATTAACCCCTGAAACCCTCAAAGAGGCGTGCTTAGAGCTAGTCACGGTTAACGGTAGACCCTTTTCATTGATGGAAGATTCGGGATTTAGAAAAATAATCGACCCAATACAGAACGCCATGGGAAAAAATGTTACAATCAATTCATCGAACATTCGTGATATGGTGTCAGGGATTGCTCAGGACGAAAGGGAAAAGCTCGCGACTGAACTGAGCGGGAGGCTTCTGATGCTGAAAATAGATTCTGCAACATGTAGAGACCGGTCTGTGCTGGGTATTAACGTGCAGTACTCTGACGGAAAGGGGGTTGTGTTGCGGACCCTGGCAGTGAGAGAGCTGACAGAACGGCACACGTCTGAGTACATCTCATCTGTGGTGATGGAAGTCTTGCGTCAATATAACATTAGCTTGCAACAGGTGTATTCAGTCACTTCTGATAATGGGGCGAATATGCTCAAAGCCGTGAGCTTACTGTCAGATATCCAAGAGAGAGCTGTGAGCAACGAAGATGCAACCTGCGAGGAGACAGAGGAGATCGGGGAGGATGAGGGGAACCAGGAGGAGCTAATTCTTCAACTCGATTCTGTGTGGCACGGTCATGTGTTGCGTAGTGTAAGATGTGCGGCCCATACTCTACAGTTGGCCGTTGACGATTCATTAAAACAAGCGTCCAACATCATAGCAAAGGCAAGATGTGTAGCAAAACGATTGCGCTCGCAGAATGTGGTGTGTGTTCTTAAGAGAATGGGGCACAAGAGGGCAATTGTGGATTGTGCAACTCGCTGGCACTCCACTCATGATATGCTCCAGCGGCTGCTCGAGCTTAAGACCTTTTGTGAAGACATGGCCCCAACCATCCCCGAGCTACATCTAAGTGAATCTGAATGGGAATATGTTTCCAACACAGTAGATGCACTGAAACCTGCGAAAATCGCCACTAAATGTCTCCAGTCTGATCAGCTAATTGCGGGTGAGTTCTACGGCGTATGGCTCAAATGTTCACTGGACACAGAAAAACTAGCAAGCCCCTTTGCAAGAAAGGTAGCCCAGTGCATCAAAGCACGCCAGAGCACATTATTTGACAATGACGCATTCATAGCTGCTTTATTCCTCGATCCTAGATATCGATTGTTTTTGACCGAATGTCAGACTGAGAAGGCGAAAATACACCTGCACCGTACATAAGAGGCTATACAGAACCTAGAACCACGCAATGCAGCCAGCGGCTCCGCTGTGTGCGCAGCAGCCTCCCCTACTCAATCTCAGACATCATCTGACGACGAAATCGAGCACCTTTTGATGGAAAAAGAGAGAGGCACCAGCTCAACACACTGACGCCCCCACGTCTCCATCATGTCACTCTTGGAGACATACTCCAAAGAAGCCCGTCTAAAGCGCACTGAAGATCTGTTTCAGTACTGGGCTAGGTATTCTGTATCCAACCCCGACCTGTACAAGCTCGCTATGAGCGTCATCCCTCTCCCTGTCACGCAAGTCAGTGTCGAAAGGGCATTTTCGAGTTTGAAATTTATTCTTTCCCCGTTAAGATCACCATTGAACGAAAAGGTGCTTGAAGACATTCTGCTGGTACGTCTGAATAAACAGTATGGACTGTAGCAGCCAGTCACCTCCTCCCAAGCTAGACCCGAGCACAATTTAAACTGATTTTATTTGTATTGCATTTGGTAATTTTATTTCTTCTACTGTTGCCGTGTTTTGAAAACGAATGTGACTGCACTGTCTCACTTTTGCCTTATCTGGATGTATTTTTTTTATTTTTGTTATTATTGTAGGTCTATGCAGACAGCCCAATTATTTTATTTTATTATTATTGACGGCCTAGTAGGCTAGCCTAATTGTAGTTTCTACCACTGATTTTTGTGGACTTGCTTTTTCAAAAGAAGCGGAAATTGCGCTCAGTTTGTCACTGTGGTAATTTTATTTCTTCTACTGTTGCCGTGTTTTGAAAACGAATGTGACTGCACTGTCTCACTTTTGCCTTATCTGGGTCTATTTTTTATTTTTGTTATTATTGTAAGCCTATGCAGATAGCCTAATTATTTTATTATTATTGACGGCGAAGTAGGCTAGTCTAATTGTAATTTTTATCACTGATTTTTGTGAACTTGCTTTTAAGAAGCGCATATTGCGCTCAGAGTTTGCCACTGTTGTGCTTTAAAATTAGACGAAACAGCGCACTGAGGGCACTTCAGATAGGCCTATGTGTTCTAGTCATAATTTGATTGTAGGCGAATAATAATTTGATTTCTGCACTTTGAAAAAAACGAATAAATGGACCTTTGGTCCAAATGTGTATATTTTGTCTTGCTGTTGTAATGTATCCTATAGTCTGCCACGGCCAGCTCGTAGTGTACAGTGAAATTGATTTGGAAATTGTTTGTAAGCTATGTAGGCAAAACATAATAGCGTATTTTGCCTGTCCACGCCTTGTCGTTTTAAAGTCGGGATTTTAAGTGTTTGCGCAATTATAGGCTATGTAGAGTTAAATAGGAAATTGGAGGTATATTTGTCAGCAACAGACAGGCTACAACATGTTCGCTTATAAGCAGGGTTAGGAATTATTGAGCAAGCCTTTGAAGATCTCCATATGGATAAAACTTACAACCAGGTAAGGAGTTTCTAGCAGGAGAGGGGGAGAGCAGGGACGAATGAAACAGCGATTTCCTCGAGAACAGTAAACATCTGAAACATAGTAGGCTATTCTGTCAGTACATTCATCACTCAAGACTTGCCAACCCCGGGAAAGCTCGTGCCGTGATGTCACCTAGTTCCAGCGTTAGCCCCACGAGCCTGTTTTTGACACTGATAAGTCTTACCCGTCATAGTTTTTTTGTGATCAAAAGTTGTTTTAGTTGTTTTATGCAGTAGGATGTTATGACCATACAGCAGATGAATCGTTACTTTAATAAATCCGAAAGTATGAAATGTTAACGTTGTCAGGTTTACTGACAAAAAGGATTTAAGTGTCAGTAGGAGGACACTGTCGGACGAATGAAACACTTGTTTCAATCGTCACCCACGCCTTAATGCTGGGTCAAAATAAAACAGGAGGATCCAACAGGGCTTTACTTACACCTTATTTATCTATCACCACTAACACCATATTTTATTTTATTCTATTTATTTTATTTACCGTAAGTAAAACTGTTGCATCTTACACCCTTCCCTTATTGTACATACTTATATATATTTAAAAAAAAAAATTATTTTGTCTTTGCACTGTTTTGGTGGCTTTAAATCTCGCTGTACCATGTACAATGACAAATAAAGGCATTCTGATTCTGAAGTAAGTAGCCTAAAGTAATAATAATAGAATAAGTGAATTAGATAAAATATAGTCTTCAGAATGGCAGAAAAAAAACTTAACAGAAATTTGGATCTTGCGCATTGGCGCACGTGTTTTATTCGTCCCAGCTTTCCCCCACTTATCCAGAAATGTTTTTGATAAGAAATTTTTTATCATAGAATAGGCTACAGTAAGCTATGTGGGATGGATAGCCCATCTGAATGTTTTTGGATGCTGCCGGTGATTTATTATTTTTGGGCATAGAGCTACGGTGTAAATCAAGGGCAAATACTAATGAGTACGTCTATTCTAAGGTAAAGTCCACACACGTAGACTTGATAGGCCAGCCAAACACTGCCGGAACGATAAGAACAAACGATATTTTACGTTCCGAACCGGTTCAGGAACGATATGTTGGTGGCGGAACGCAAGAACGAAAACGTTAAACATGCCTGAACCGTTTGGAACGGAACGATTGAAAAATAATTTCGTTTTCAAGCCCTGCTGGGGCGTGCACCCTACGTCATCACATGGTCACGGGTGACTTTGTTGGTATAATAACTCAACCTGCATATATGTGAGATGGAGATATAAAGTGCTGAAAGCACAGCCCTCTGGCGGTCATCCAGAATTCATAGAACCATAGTTACGTCTGTAACTCTTGTTTTGTAGTCCACATAGAACCACAGATTAACAAAGCAATTCATGCAATCACTTAAACGTTACACGTAATAGAAATAGTAAAAGGCCAACTCATCAAATATTGAAACTCAATATATACATTTTGTTTTATCTAAAAAAAATTGATGCCAGAAACACATAAAAAACAAAAAGGACAGTGGCAAAAAAGACTGTAACAGTAGTCTAAATTTAAAACTAATGAGGTTTACAGGCCAGAGGTCACGTGGATGATTGGAATATGACTGTGAATGCAAAGAGCACGTGTGAGAGCTTGAGTAGAGGGGGTAAAAAATAAAAGATCATCTAGCATATTTTAAGCTGTGCTGGCTGTATGAAATGGAATAGACTTCCTGTGAGTATGGTTTAAGTGCAGGAAGATATATGGATGGATAAAGCTTTTCTGCAGCTAAGAGATACTTATGTAGCCAGATCTCACAAGAGTGTGCTTCTATGACACAGACAGGGACACTGTGATGGCCCTGTGATGGACCAGTGACCTGTCCAGGATGTACCCTGCCTCTCACCCAATAGCAGCTAGGAAAGCCTCACTTCCCCATCCCCACAGCTCTGAATTGTATTGTGTGTGGTTATAGATAAAGGATGGATGGATGGATGGATGTGTTGACATTCACTCTTCCCATTACATTACATTACATTACATTACATTACATTACATTACGGTCATTTTGCAGACGCTTTTAACCAAAGCGACTTACAATAAGTGCGTTCAGGCAAAAGAACTTCAGGTCACAAGAAATCATAAGTGCATTTCCTTCCAATACCAAACAGCTAAGAGCAAAACTAGTGCTAGAGTAAGTGCGATAACCAACCAGCCTCTCACCAACTGCACACCAGTCACAGCGGGGTGGGGATGCAAACCCTGGTTCGGGTAGGGGAAGAAATAAAAGAGGTAAGAAAAGCAGGAATGGGATGCAAACCCTGGTTCGGGTAGGGGAAGACATAAAAGAGGTAAGAAAAGCAGGAATGGGATGCAAACCCTGGTTCGGGTAGGGGAAGAAATAAAAGAGGTGAGAAAAGCAGGACTGGGATTCAAACCCTGGTTCGGGTAGGGGGTAATGAAAATATAGAGGGTGCCAGTGGTGGAGGAGACAATAAGTGCGTAAGGAACTAGGACGGCGCAAGGACGGATGGAATTGATGGAATTGATAGAGTTAGGGCTACCACGGGCATCTTAAAGGGTCTTTTTGATTGCAGAAAACCATGTGACATGTGAACCCCTATATGAAACAAATAATATGTAGATTTAGAAAAATAGGTGATGCAACCATGTTGTAAAGAAAGACCATGTCACAACTTTTCTGCTGTTGGCAATAGGTTCAATTTATCTGTTCAATTTCTACATTTAAAGTAATACTATGTAACATTTCTACCTTAAAATAACAGTTTGAAAAAAATTGTGCGGCTAGAATGAGTTTTAATATTACGATTGGCCTGTCTCCTATGCCCTTCGGGGGTCTGAGTTGGAATAACTGCGCTATGTAACTTTGCTGGACCGGCCCGGGAGCTGAGCGGAAGTACTTCGACTTGCTTTCTGGCACACCTACCGCAAAAACAAATAGACCCCTCTCACGCTCCCAGGTATAAGGCTAAGCTAGCGCAACATTGTCAGTATGATTATCATGGCAGAGGCACCGAAGAAACAGAAGAAGACGTTGACTGATGAAGCAAGGAAGAGAAAGAGATTTACGACAGTGTCTTAACCGTACATTACCTCCAAGCCTGTAGGGGGAGCTCCATAATGGACTTTTTGAGAAGTTACATAGTATTTAATACGTTGTCTCTCTTTTAAAAAACACAACATGTTTAAATGTGTCACACTGTAACTATTTCTATAAACTATTTTGAAAACTAGTCTTAAATATTGTTTGTCTTTAATAACACACATAGTTCCCATTTAGTGCAGTAGCTGAAGCTAAAATTTTCCGATTTGTTTTTACTCTCATTTCCAGTATTTATAAATTCAGTCAATTTATCCATCCCATATCTACATTCAACTGTCATCAAAACACTGCGATGCCAGTTAAAGACGTAAGTTGGAATAGTGACTCATTGCCTAGTCACAAGTCTCGTTGAGAAGATCAAAGTTGTGATGCCTGTTCCTGTCTCCAGATTCAGCTCATGTTAGAATCATCCAGAAATCTGTCAGGGTCAAACTAATTCACTGGAAGTGACAGATGACTTGTGTTGTGGTCACAATATTAGCATTTTGTGACTAAGGAATGTCGAATGGAGGAACATGGCACGGGTTGTTTGACACCTGATTTTATAATAAAACAAAACAATGTCTGCACAGCAATTTTGTGTTAGACTGATGTGCAGATCCTACAGAGGACACAAGCCTTGACAGCAGCCATAAACAGACTGAAGTCAGAGCAGAGGTGGCGGGGATGAACAGCTGGGGCAAAAGGATGATTGAGGGACATGGAAAATGTGGGGGAGACGCACACACACATTGTTTCTGTGTCCTGAGAGGACCCTCACGGTGGTGGGAGAAGACAGGTCAAAGGAGTTCTGATTGATGGGAACTCCTCTTCTCCCGCTACCATCTCATCCTCCTCATCCCCTCCACCCATCTACCTCAATTGCTTTCTGTTTCATTTCATTCTCTCTACATCACTACATCAAGTGCACATTCTTTTTCCCATTTTTCCTGAATTCATCAACAGACATCAATCCTCTCATACCAGAGGCAGAGATGCTGGTAGAAGCTGAGGCTTTTCTTTACAGCCCACTTATGATAATAGAAAATGGCACACACTATATATTATATCACATCAACTCCCCATATATGTCACATGACAGTAGCCTGCACACATTTCTAACCATATAAGGATGTATGGATAGCACAGGCGGTCAAAGAGTTGAAATGAGAAAATGAGTTTCCACAATATGATATGATATTTCATAAATGTTTCAAGTAACAGAAACAAAGCAGACCTCTTAAAACCAGGTACATTTGTGCGCAGCAGTAAAACATTACCGTTTTGTCTAGCTAACATAGCATAGAGGGTAACAGGAGCACTTAATAAAAAACGTCAAATAAGTATGGAGGGGTCGCAATAATAGTAAATATAGTCATAGTTAGCTAGAGAAACAACATCTATGTGTTCGAAAACATAATCTGAAAACTGATTAAAACACTCAGATGAATGTCAGCATTTCACTGAATTAGACACTGAAACAAAACTCAGGCAGTTAGTGAGCCATATAAACGTCAACAATATTCCGAAACATTCTTTTAAATATTGTAACAGAGTGAACTGTACTACCTTAAAACAAAATGTCAGTCTTCGGCTCTTCTAAAATCCAAAACTCATTGCTGCTGAAGCTAACCTGCTAATAATACTAACAACAATGGATTAACCATAATCCAGGCTAATAAGCAAATTTCCCTTGTGTGATATGGCAGCTTCTCTTTCAAAAAGTTAGACTATTGTGTAAATTGTCAAGAGAAACAGAATGCAATGATTGGCTAATTACCCTTTCTGTAATGTAGAATTTCTTTTTTAAATCAAAGTCAAATCTTGAATTTTGAAAATAAATGGTAATTTAAAAAAAAAATGTCAACATCAACATGTTTACGTGCGTTGTATCACCTTTCTTTTAACAGCATCTCGAAGGCATCTAGGAATTGATAACATCTGCCTTTTTAGAATTTTAGAATTTCGCAGGTCCTTACACAGTGCAACTGATTAAACCATAAACTATATATAGTCTATAGTTAAAACAATGGCAAAAACAAGCAGTACTATGTTCAATCAGACAAAAATTCATGGACAACAAATGGAAGCATTATGGTGTGATGTTTTACCCTTCTCGGTCCATTATTCTTCAGTTCAAACACGTCCATAGTGTAGTTAACCCTGCGGCCATAGTGGTCAAACTGGACATTACCTGTTAATCCCTGCAGCCGGACCTGCACACATTGGAAGACATAACACACATTCATACCATGACATGATACATTCAACAGTGACTAATTAATATTGTGCTTTTAATACAAATAAAGGCTGAAGGACAGCTTGCAGCAACTCAGATAAAAGTGAGTCTTAACAGTACACCTGGTAATGTTTACATTTAGTGGGACTAGACAAGATGATCAACATGAAGGAAGTTGAAAATAGCTCAGTTATCTTTCCAACAAAGACTTCTCCATTGCAAATTAACTGCTCACAGACTGCTCTGCTCTGTATTAGTAAAAGAAGCATGTGAACACAGAAATAAAGGCAGATACATCCAGAACAGTGAAGGAGAAATCCAACATGGAACTATGAATCATAACCTATGTTAAGCATATCTTATGTAAAGCACAGATCCTAGGTGACAGGAGAAGATCAGTATCTGTCTCACCTGTTTGAGAGTGCGCTCCATGTCGATACCCTGGTTCCACGGGGCGGCGGGGTTAGCGAGGCAGTCGCCGGCATTCCCTCGTCTGGAAATGTCCACCTTCTGCCTGCGCAGGTTCCTAAAAGCCTCGGCCATCACCATCACCCCATCGTATGTCAGCGCTGAGGTGTACTGAGAAACAGGAGGAGGTGATCAGTGCTAAGTGGGTGGACCAGGTATAAGAAGGCTCACCAAGTCATTAGAGCAGTGGTTGAAGTGTGGCCCTGCGCCTCACTCTTAAGTTAACAGGTTAAGTTAATTTATTGTTCAACTACAGTGATTTTACAGTTACTGTTTTGATTATTCAGTAATGGAGGATACACAACAGGAAAAGGTATGAGGCCAATTAAATGATGATTTAGCTAGACAAGTATAATGTTCTAGTGGTCAGATATTTTAGTACAATCTGTTCAAGGCTGCCTCTAAGAGCATGCAGAGTTTCTGCAGGGCCAAGCAGTATGACATAACAGCTTGGCTGTTACAGGGGCGCAGCAGTTTTATTCTATTCATTATTTTCTGGAATGAAAGAGGACGACAGGGAGAGGGCAGAAGAGCATATTCTCCTAAGTGTAAGCCTCCCAATTTCCCCTAATCGATCTTTGACCTGAAGACTTGTTGATCCTGATAAAATCCCAATCTTCCTCTAGAGTCATACTAAAACTCAACTCTAGCATGGCATAAAACTAATTGAGTGAATGACAAAAAAGCAACAAGATTGAGAGTGAGCTGAGGGAAAAGAGAGGGAAGAGGCAAGTGTTTAGTCCAGCCGGGAAACAGCCTGGCATTAATTATCCTAGCTAGCAGGAGTTCATTAACTTTGCCTCCGGCTGGGGGTGAATCCTATTCATTAGCCCACTGCTCACTGTGACATTATGGCTTTCAACAGAGACTGCTGCACTTTATACCCCTGTTGTTCTTTGACACGCTGCCCAAAGTAACACTGTCATACACACAAACAGTCAAGGTGTGGGACAGACTCACCAACAGTCCCTAACTGCTATCCCCATTCTCACGTTTTTGTCTCTTATTTGGCAGCTATAATATTTATAGTAGCTGGCTATGAGACAACCAGATATACACCCTGTTTTAAAGAACAAAGACCATTTCTGAAGAACTGAGGGGAAAATGTAACAAAACTATCTCTAGAGTTTGGACCCCGTCACCAGTCAAACAGAAAACTGAAATCCACTAATAACGTCACCAGGTCTAAAGTACCAGCAAAGTTTAATCCATAGGGGTAAGTATGTTGTAATCTGTAAGGTCACAAAGGAACCTACAGGAGCTATTAAGCAACTAAAGGCCAATTTCACATTGACTGTTGTTTATTTGTTTATGTTTATGCATCTACTATAAGGAGAACATTGAACAACAGTAGTGTGACGGGCAGTGCTACAAGAAGAAATCCAACTCTCTCCATAATGGAGATTATTAATTTTTTTCCCCTCTTTTTTTCGGCAACAAAAAACAACATTCAACATAAAAACCTTATCCCATCTGTGGTGGTAGTATCATGGTTTGTACCTGTTTTGCTATAGTTGGGCCAGGATGTTTTCCCATTATTGATGGAAAACTGAATTATTTTAGTGAATTCTTCTGTAAAATATCAGGACATCTGTCAAGGAACTGAATCTCAGGTAAAACAAATAGCTATGCAACAAGACAGGAACCAAAAGCAGGCAAATAATTCTATCAGAGTCGGGCTAAAGTGGAGTAAATTAATGTTTTGGAGAGATTAAAATCCTGACATTAATCTAACAGGAAATGTAGAGGGACCTACAGTATGAGGAAACTCACCAACTCCCCATCAATGTAGCAGCTCTGTATGAAATGATGGGTTACAATTCCTCCAAGCTGATGAACAGTTCCTGCAAATGTTTAGGCATTGATATTGCTACACAAGGGGTAAGACCAGACACTGAGGACAATGGATCACAAACTTTTGCCACACTTATTTTATTAAATAAGTCAAGCTCTTTGTCCTTAACAAAGTTGCTACTGCTAAAGTCGGTCTTTCTCTGAATATATACCAGAGTTCTTAGACTCCATGAGCAGCTGGGATTAGAATTTATTTAATGTCTGACGATATAACCATAATGAACAAAACACAACTTGAACCCAGAAGTCATTGCACTTACATCTCTCCAGTTGTAACTGTGATCCAAGCAGAGTGACCACACTCTTAAGAAAACTGTCCACTTCAATAAAAGGTCACTCACACTAACTCCACATCTTCATGCCGTAAAAACTCCCTCATTCTTTCAGTAGCCTCTCAGTGGAATGCCATGTGCATGTGATGGAGTAGCAGCGCTAAAACATCAGTGCAAACATGCAGTACCACTGTCTCTGATGGCTTTCATTAACAATAATTATTAGCCTTGCTTGCAAAGTGTCAGAAAAAGTTACTAGAGATGCCTTCAGCTGTCTCCACCTGTCACATGGCCCTCACTTTGCATGTCATAGCAGCCACTCAGGACTACCTGAGTCTTTCAATTGATGTCTGTTGACAAGTCGGCCATGTCCGTCTTTCCAGCAGGCTGAGAGCTACAGTAACATACTGAGATCTAATTCAGACTGAGAATACTTAAAAAATATAAAAATATGGCTTGCAAATATAAATGCTCATGTGCAGATGTTATCTACCAACATATTTGAGACTGTGGGAGTGGCCAAACAAATTTTAAAGTTTTGTTGTTTCCTGACCTTGAATTTAACATCTATCTCTTGAGCCACATGAACATACTGCAACTGTATTATCATTTAGTCAGCAAGAGCAGTATTATCATTAAATATATCTCACAGATGTAATCAAAATGGAATCATAAATGATAATTTAATAGTTAATCATACAAACAGCCTGAAGAGAAAGATTTTCAATAATAAGTTCCATCATCACTGTACCGTCTGCCTCAGATTGCAGATATGACGTGCTGTGTGTTAGGTTGTGCTGTCCTAAATCATCAAGATGTTGTGCAAATACATGTGGTTTAATGTAAAACATTCCCTAATTGGCATAGCTGCTGAAGAGCATGAGTAAGACTACATTCATTCATCGCCATACCTTTCGATCTTCATTCAACTTCAGTCAAAACCGGTGCATTTGGACACACCCTCAAAGTCTATGACCTCATAATTAAAAATAGGTCACTGCACGTCGGCACCACTTGTAGATGAAGTCTCATATCATCAGGATTGTACAGCTCATATGAACACTTGCTGTCACATAGGAACGTCTCATTAGCTCATTATCTACTGATTCTTGTAACTTTTAAGCACTGAGGATTACTTTGCAAAGTGAGTAAACTTACCAGAGAAAGGCCTAACTCACCAACTAAGCAGATAATATATTAGCAGAGTCGGGCTGAACTTAGTCGGTAGCAGAGTCATTTAGGCTGAGTGGATTTCCAGGAGAGAGAGCAATTTATCAAGAAATGTGGTGAGGTTAAGCGCACGCACACACACACACACACACACACACACACACACACACACACACACACACACAATGCCATGTGATATTACCCTGTGGTGTAAACTTTTAATTTGAACCACCCCAATCCATCAGAACCACACACACAGACACACAAACACACAATCTGCTTGACTCCCACTGCTTCCATTCGACTGCATTTGGATTTTGAAATAGAAATCTTTGTTGGAAACACAGATTTGCTCAAGGGACGAGGTTTGCAAACCACCATGGCGTGATGCCTTCTTGCCCCAGTGCCATTTGCAATCTGTGTGGCTGAAAAAAATGTAAAGTGGGTCAGTCTGTCACAGTGCTGCATATGACAACGGTTGATGAGACACAGCAGACTGTTTATGGTGAGGCCTGTTCCCTTGCTGTTCCCTTATTTGTGCACAAATGTAATCTCTCAGAGATTTCTCTTTTTCTTTTTTCTTTGTATGTTTTTCACCAACAAATAGCAAATAATTATCTTGCATATTCTTCAAATACATAATGTTTAGGTATATTTCCGACCCTCCGGGTGCCTTTTGGTTTCAGCTCATTTCACCAGTCTGAAAAATAAATTGCAGACATTTGAAACTCATTGAAAATCTCACATCCCAGATTAGTTACTTGGCCTCAGAAAAAAATACTTTTTCTTGATTTAAAACACAAAAGAAATCGAGTTTGTGTCAGCATAGCTTGCCAATTACTCTGTATTTATGACAAAAGTTTTTTTTTCTTAACAGCAGTACCCAACCACAATAAAGATTAATGCTGCACTGAGCTGCTGCTCAGAATTAATCTAATTTGGACATGCAATACCTTGGGTGGGGCGTCCGAGCCTGGGTATTCCCTCTGATCCAGCTTATTCCAACGCTGCATCAGTTTGATGACCATGGGGTTGCTGAAGTCAACCAGCTGGAAGCCTGTCACGTTAGCTCCACCATGCATGAAGCGTTCCAGGTTGATGTCCTTAAAGCCCTTGAGGGGCAACAATGGAAAAGAGTAGTCACTGGTGGCCACAAATCCATCAACAGACACAAACACGTAACTGACAAGAAAGACCATGAAGGCAGAGGCATGACTGGATTTTATTACATTATTAGCCAGTAACTACCAGCTACTTTTACACTATGATAGTTCTGATTCATTATGCATTTTAAGGAAGTAAGAATCATTAGAAAATACCCATATATATCACAGTCCGAGAAGTCTAAACATTGCAGCATTCTAGCTGGTGAATGATACAGTGCTCACAGCCATCATGAGAAGTCTGTTGAGGTAGGGACAGGATTAAAAGCTTTAACACACGGAACCTCATGAATGAGAATTTCAGTTCCTGATCCTGGAATCCAAGACCTTCTCTAAACAATTCCCAGGATAGAGCCACTGATTTTTGTGGAGATTTGTGGAGAATAAGTGCATATTTGACGTTACGTTGGGTCTGTCATTAATTGAGCATTAATGCTGCAACAAATCCCAAATACAGTTTAACTGAAGACAAGAATGCAGCAGATTCCCATATTTCAGAAAGTAAATGTATCCTTATTTTTAACATTTCTCCTTGAAAAAATGATGAAATCATGTTGAAAAAGATTAAGTAGAGGATAAAAGAACAGGTGTACTGATTTAAATCTTCCAAGGAGCTGATTATACTTTAAACACAATCAAATGAATGAATCATGAATCTGAAAACTGATTCAGAATTTATTAACTTGAAAAACTATTTTAAAAAAGTTAATTCAGGTTTAGTTCATTAGTTCAGTGTTTTTTATAAAGAGGGGACTTTACTGCCCGGACAAGACCACACAATGTGCTATATTTTGTGGCATCTGAGAAAAGGATTTAAAACTTAACTTTCACCATTAATTGCTTCCAAAGTTCTTAACTCTTGCCTTGTTTTGCTTCTATACAAAAAAGCCAACTTTGGTCCGCATTCCATTGATGTCTTTCAGACATCCTTTAAAATCCACAAAAGGTTTAAATGTGGTCTGAGTCATAGGGGGATGAAAAAAAAAGAGGATTAAAAAGCAAATGGGTTGGAAAAGAGAAATGGGTTGGTAAAAGAAAAGAAAGACCAAAAGGACACGATGAGCAGAAGTGTCATTTTCTCTCACCAAATTGGCCATGATGTAATGGTAACCTTTCACGTGTTTCCCAACGCTGACAATCTGTGAGAAGGCAGAGCAGAGCTCGACGTTAATCTGACTGGATTACAGCATAGCACATGTTAATTACATTAAATGATGAATCTGACAGGCGAGTGCATGTGGAATGACACAGGGGGTCCATTGGGTTTAATGCGTAGAAGATCCAATGTCCAAACAAATGAACGGGCAGTCATCTCACTGAAGAGGCAAAAACATCACGCTTTCAAACGCATGACAGTCTTCCTTTTTTCACATAAGCACAGAGCTGGATCTTGGTGACAAGAGCTCAGTCCCACCAGACAGATTTTTCTGTATAAACAGTACACAAGTCACCCTATGGTTTTCATATCACCTGAAAATATTAATTAAAACAATTCCCAATAGATCAGTAAGAAGAAGATATCATTCTTGATTCTGGTGCTGAATGTGGATTCTTGTAAAGGGAAGTAGAAACAAAAGTCATGGAAGCAGCTTTTAAAGGGATGAGTCATGTTAACCTCATGGACGGCATTTCTATACTTCCACATGTTTGATCGTTTGACAAACACAAGGATCACGTGAGAAACTTATTAAATTTTACATTTCATGTAAGGACAGTTTTTGAAATCATGTCAGCCCTTTTCCACAGTGTATAATACATTTCCAGCATTGTGCAGCACATATTCCTGGTTTCATTCAGACATGATGATACTGTCACAGAAAAGTCACAGTTTTTCATGTAGCTCATGCATTTAATTAGAGAGCGGTGTCACTGTGGCTTGGAAAATAATGGTATGAGGGAAAAGGAGTGTTTCCTGTTCTCTCACAAGGTGCATCACTGATGGATTTCTAAACCTCTTTTGCCACTGAACCAACATTAATGAGTGTGACGGATGCTTGGCTCACGTCTCGCTCTGACTCACTGACTATATTTTCTCATCATTCATCAGATTAAGAATGCTGCTGGATCACAGAGCTCAAACACTGAACCACAGAATCAGAACTCTGGTTTTAACATTGTTTTTGTTGATCATTTAGCTGAGTATATGTAATTTCATTAATTCAGGTGAGATAAATGAAAACTGACATTTAAAAGACTGGGTGCTGGTTGCCATTATAGCCATACCGTCTGGGGAGAGTTTTTACTTTTTGACTGTTTTTCATGGATTATCATATGCATTTTTTGTGTGAAAGAGATAATTATGAATTTACTGTGTCACAAACTGAGGTACACATATTTGAGCACAGTCAGCACAGTCAGCACAGAGAGAGATGGATACGTTTGTCCACAGCTCCAAAACATGATGGTATCACAATCCATGGTTTTAAATTAACTGTGAGATGGTGACATTTCCCCAGGCTCTGGTTTTGTGTTTGACAGTGTCCACATGACCGTACAGGTGTGGCCGCTAAGCCTGTATATTTTTCTAAACCCATTCTTGAAATTTGAACTCCATACATAAATAACATGCGATGGAGAGTGATGTAGAAAAGTGCGGAATCATGAGTACAAAGTGAAAGAACAGTGAAAAACAATGTGTGAGATGGAAGTCAGTAACTAACACCTCCCAATGTCCCTTTTTTCTCCCAATAAGTGTTGGTGGCTAAATCAGCTGTATGGAACATGTACATCATCATGTTGTGAGGCCTGTGCAACAAGGAAAGTAAATGTAGTCATTGTACAGTTTGCGAAACTCTGTTGTGAGACTGCAGTATTTAGCACTGTGGACCAGTCTAATTATGACATGTTCTGTTGTGAGACTAGGTTGTATATTTACCTCTCTTGCTTACAGTGAAATATCTAAAGCGATAATACAAATCACATTAGCTACTTCAATTCCTTTACATTGGCCACAAGTTTTGCTGTTTGTTCCATTAGGTGGAACAGACAGTGATTTACTCTTTTCTCCTGTTTTATTTTCTGTTTTATCTCTCCATACTTTAAGCTGATATACAACTTGTGCTCATTTTAATTCTGCTCTTCCAACTCAGTTTGTACAACTTTCTTATCAGCTGCCAGCAGATTACAACCCCGTCTGTAAATGAAGCCTGTTTCCATCCACAGAGTTTACGCTCTGACTTTCAGAGTAACATCTGGTTTCTTCAAAGCGTCAATATTAACTGACCCTGCTGTTGATTATCAGCAACTAATGAGGCCCACTTATGTATTCAAGTTCTCGTCCTGGTTCAGGATAATTTGATTGCACATAAATTTGCTCATGCTAGAATAAATGAAGGATCAAGTAGATGTTTATGTTTACTGACATAAATTTTCAATTTTAGTCCATCGCGTCTACTTTGACGAATTTCTCTGCACTGGCAAAAAGTGAGGAGGGTGCAGGATGTCTGCACTGCTGTGAGGGACAGAAACGCAAGCATGTCCCACCCATCTGCAAGGTAAATAGTTAGAACTGTGACAGATGTCAGAGTGGAGATTTGAATAATTGAAAGATTACAGGGACACAAGTTGCCCCAGGGAAAGATGGAGGGATGATGGGATGAAGACAAACAGGTGGTGGAAGAGGAGGAAGGTGCACATCATATTCTGAGTGAGCTTATGCCAACTAACACCACTTGAGATCAGAACAGACTGTTTTCAAGTTCACAACTTTCTAATTAGCACATCCACACTCAAAACTGAGTAAAACAAACACTGAGCAACTGTAAACCATTGTGACTTATCAAATAGCTGCCTCTGCACAGCACAGTTCCAGAGATCTTAAATAGAGCAACTTGAATTTGAAAATAAATAATAAAAATCACGTGAGCAGTCAAATGTTAAAAAGGGGATAAATACATCAACTTTTTAGCAAAGTTATGTAAAGGACTTCATTTAAAGGTAAAAGCTCATTTGAAGCAGCCCCAACCACAAGAGCAAGTAGCAGGTTTAGGCTGAACTATGAAACCTGTGTCTACAATCATATAAAATGGAGTAAGAGTTATAGTTTGTGCCTCAGCAGGGCACTATCAGGTCATCCTGACAACATATTCCCCTCAAACTGCCGAAACATGTCAATCTCCAACAACGTCTGTGTTTAAACCATTAAAATGTGAAGAGCCTACCATCATTTCTCATCAATGTGAAGGGAGAATGAAGAAGCTGTTGAGCACAGGTAAATGCACTGACATGCAGCAGCAGACCATAAAGCAGGCAGGGAAAACAATGTCTGGTGTAGATTTGAAGGAGAAGTTTTCTTTGCCATTTTTAATCTAGTTTTCAGTTCTTGTTATACATTCAAAGGAAAGTGACTGATGCTCACAACAAACAGCTTGGACTCTAAGTTTGTAGACAGAAGCTGTAAAGCTGTTGCTATTCATTGTGAATCTACATTTTGAACTTCTTTTCACAAAATTGTTGCACTTTTTTCAAGTGACAGATGAATTGAATTTATTAGAAAATACAGTTTTCCCACAGAGTACACATGTTGTATGTGTACTGCCATTTTATGAGTTTTAGAAGTTGTAGTAGGGGTTGGTTCAAGTAAACAGCAGGCTCTCTTTGTGACAAAAGAAGACAAATGACCCACTTCTATTGGTCAAAGCAAACGACATCTAAATAGATGTTCTGGGCTGCATCACCTGTTCCAGCATGTTTTGCAGTCTCTCAGCTTCCAGGTCGATGACAAACTTCTTCTCCTGTCGCCTGTCTAGATCCTCCAGCAGTCGCCTGTAGTTGGCATCATTGAAGTTTTCCACACAGATGGCACTGACCTGCCAGTTGTTTTGTCCTGCCTTCTCCATGATGGCCTGCAGGATGGCGTATCCTGATACAGTCAGACACAAAAAGGAAAACACTATATGTTTTATCGTTCTATTTATAACATTGTATGCCTTATTTTGGTAGGTAAAGATGAGCTCAACATACTTAATAACTTATTTTAGTGCGTAAAACATCAATGTCTACTGCACTGACATGAACAAAAGTCAAATCAAATCTTTTAAACAAATGCAGATGAAAGTTTCACTGAAGCTAAAACAAAAAAGTTAGGGAACTTTGTTAAAAACAAGAAGTATCTCTTTTTTTGGACAAAACAATTAAACTACTGGCAGGTGAAGTAGATAACATTGTCTCTCTGATTTCAAAAGAAAGCAGCCAGTCTGACTCAGCAGCTGAAGTTATTGAAGCTGGAATAATTGGCAGGTGTAAAGATCTGAGCACCTTTGATGAGGACTAAACTGACAGCCTGATGTATGTCAGAGATGCTCCAGAACAGTAGGTCCTGTGCATTCACTAGTTAGTAACAATGAAAAGTAGTCTAAAGTAGTATCACATATCATTTCATTTGATTAACCAACTGCCATCTCATTTGGAATTTCAATAAAGTCTGTGAGAATTCTCTCCCATCAATCTTTGTTCCAGCTGTTCATCCAGCAGTTCCTGGTCTTTTGGAAGAAACAGGACCACCAAGTAGACCAATTTCATTCTTAAGTTAGAAATTAAGTTATAAATATGTTTCCTTCTGTTATATTTTCATTCTAACAGTTTAGTGGACAAAATAACTTTGCATATTTGCAAAATAATTCAATTATTTTAGTTTGTTTCAGTGTCTGTTGAAACACTGACATTTCAGTCTCTAATCAAAATTATTTCAGTCAGTTTGTCCATGTAGCTGCTAATGAACACAGAGAGCAAAGGTTGGCCTGTGTTGGCTCTATTCCATAGAAGAGCTACTGTATTACAAAATCTAAAGCCAGCTATGACAGAAACGTGTCAGGAAACACAGCTGCATATGCATGGGGCTGTGCAGCCGCAGAGTGGTCAGAGCAGCCAGGCTGAGCCCTGTCCACTGCAAAAAGGGTTTGATGAAGTGCAAGTCCAATCCTCCCTGGCCTTCCCTCAAAACCAACTTCCCTAACTGACTGTTAAAAAAACACATTTTACCATTATAGAGTTTGATGACACAGTTATGTGCTTCCATCATTTGTTAGTGTGTAAGTTCCCCAAAACAACAACAAGAACAAGCTAACAGAAATGGAGAATTGGGACAGACTGACTGTATGGATTTCTCATTCGCAGGAACTTCTGTAGAAGATTTTTCTAAAGATAACCTGGATTTTCTCTACAAGAACGTCTCATACAGTATTTATCACCAAAACACATTGGGTGTCTCTTAGAAATGTGCTGAACATATTTTCTATCTCATGAAACAGTTGTAAAACTACATTTTGAATATTTCAGAAGCTGGTTTTACTGGTGTGAACCCTTGTAGAAGAATTGTTATGTTTCATGGTTGGTTGCTGCCACAAACTGCATTTTACATGGAACCAATAGCAGACCCCTTGCATTACCAGCATGCTTGTGCACAAACAAAAGTGTGAGTGACAAACAAAATGGTGACCCCTTAATAAAAACGGTACTTGTGCTTGTTACCATCAATGCTGTGGTTGAAAACTCAACAGGGTACATTTGTATTTTAATATTTTTCATAATTTTCTAAATAGCAACTATGGTTATTTGAGAAAAAAAAAGAAGTTTTAGCTAGCTGGAGTTTTCTTTTTTCTTTTTTTTCCTATTGCCAGTATGACAGCTCTTGAATATGTTTAGAATAACAAAAACAAGACAACATTTTTATTCAACCAGGAAATAAAAATATAAAATCTCTTTTCCAAGACTGTTCTGGCCAAGATAGGCAGCAACTCAGGTCAGCAGTAATAAACACAACAATACAATAAAATAACATAAAATATATATGTAGATATAACTATACTATATAAACATCCATCCATCCATCCATCCATTATCTATACCGCTGAATCCGTCGATCGGGTCGCAGGTGGGCTGGAGCCTATCCCAGCAGTCAATGGGCGAGAGGCGGGGTACACCCTGGACAGGCCGCCAGTCCATCGCAGGGCCACATAGAGACATACGAGACAAACAACCATGCATGCTCACACTCACTCCTAAGGACAATTTAGAGATGCCAATCAACCTAACATGCATGATTTTTTGGACAGTGGGAGGAAGCCGGAGTACCCGGAGTACCCGGAGAGAACCCACGCATACACGGGGAGAACATGCAAACTCCACACAGAAAGGCCCCAGCTGGGTGTTGAACCTGGAACCTTCTTGCTGTGAGGCAACGGTGCTAACCACCACACCACCGTGCAGCCCCTATATAAAACATCTCAAGTTAAAATTACATAAAAACCTCATAACATATAACACCACAACTGATCATATATGCTTCTAATACATTTTATATACATTTATATATATATATATAAAATAAGTTTTATTTTTTTTACTGATTACACAAAAGCATCTGGGCTGAAATATAGCATATCGTACAATGTGAAGTGATAAAACATATTGCTCATAATTGCTAGTTTGAATCCCAAACGACCCTTTGTTGGCTCATCCCTGGCAAGAAAACCTCTTTCCTATCTCAAAGAAACTGTGCTGAGGCAAACTCCTCTAAAGCTTTTATCCTTTTCCAACCAGATCCTGGCTTTTGGTCCAGTCGAGGAAACAGGCTCTGTGAGTTGGATGTGATGCCAGACTGTGGGAGGGATGGGGAGCCCATCGCTGTCAGGTTTGTGTATAAAGAAGATGAGTGTCAGAGAGGAAGCTTTGGGAGCTGTGAGGGCGGCTGTTCTCCAGCAGGAACAGATGTCCCCCTTAAACGGCCCCTCCTGGTGGCCATCACAATCTGGCAACCCATCTCCCTTTGCTCCCAATTAGTGGATTAACCTGTGCTCCGGCAACGCAGCTCCCTCACCACCTCTTCTATCCAAATTTTGAGTCAAAGCTTTATTTCTTCAACATGTACTTTGTTGTGTTTGTGTGTACCTGCCTAGGGACTGCAGATGACCTCAATCTGATCCAAAACATCTCTTCACATTGCCTGAGATGGAGGGTTTTGTTCAGGATGGGAAGCCACAGATGTGTAGCTGCTGCTTCTTTGCTCCTACCGCCTGAAGCTACACATGCGCAGCAACTTCAGCTCAGTGTTAGTGTGAACTCAATGGGCCTCATGCAACAACCGTTCGTACGCACAGATTTGTTCTTAAATCGTCCGTACGAGTGATTTAAGAGAATTTGCGCATTCACCAATCTTTTTGTATTTTACGTTTTCTTTCAGGTACGAACAGAATTTACGAGTGATCCAGACCTGTCATAGGAGTTTCGTAAAATAGTCCGCTGTTATTCAAATCAAGTTTGCTTGACTAATGGATTGTATATTTAATTACTTTGAAGAAAACATAAATAAATATACATTATACCCCATAATTATGCTGACATTATTCTGTTTGACTTAAATTGTGCACTAATTGAAGGTTCATTTGAATCTGTATATAACGAGGTCAATGGGAAGCGTAGCCAGCGGCTGACTTGCTACTTTTGGATGCCTTAGCGCGCCAGGCTCTTGAAGAGAACGTGTGGAGACAGACGAATGGCTGACATCGCGATTAAGATTCCCAAGGACTGTGCTGCTACAAATATGCACCTTGCTAGAGCCACGACTCCAGAGAAAAACATGCCGATCAAACCCTATTCCACCACACGCCCAGGTCCTTACCACCCTTGGATTTTTGGCCACTGGAACCTTTCAGAGCGAGACTGGAGACAGATCGGGGGTGTCCCAGTCCTCTGTGAGTCGTGCGCTCCCCTTGGTCATCAAAGCTCTCATCAGTTTATCACCCATGGTACATCAAATTCCCATACACCGCTGTCCAACAAGTACAAATTAAGAGGGACTTTCATCCCGTGGTTGGACTGCCAATCATAATTGGAGCACGAGACACATATACGCATCAAAGCACCCGTGCCCCTGTCGTGGAGCGCACTGAGCTGAAGGCCAGGTGGGTGTGTCTCCATACCTCGTTCATGGCGTAATATTGCCATGAACGAGGGTCTCCACCTGAACCAGCCCAGGCAGACCAGAAGGTGTGGTGCCAGAAGACCCCCTCATGGACCACCCCATCAAAGTGATGAGGCAAAGTAAACTAAGCCCTGCTGTAGCGGCGAGCGTCGATGAAGTCATCCCACTAGGCGTGTGTAGAAAGCTTCCTATAAGCCCTCCGATAGCCCGGATAACAACAACATGGCAGCTATCAACTAACAGTGCAATAATACGCGTTCAGTCATTCATTCGGCTTAAAGTATTGGTGAAATAAAGACAGATAATGCCTTATTTAGAGGCTGTATTGTCTATGCCCTGTTTTCTCAGTTTATATGGATCTACGCGGATCTCGAACAATCTAAATATCTTCCGAAGGATGCTGACTTTCACCAAACTGTTATTGAGTAGGTGAACGGATTTTATGCCAGAAATAAGGTCCAGGTTTAAAAAAAAAAAAACTTCTCCTTTAACAACAGACGAGGTCTTTAGGATGAAGAATAACATGCGTTTTCCAAAGTTACAGTGTCACACCAGAAACCCTCTTGATTAAAACTTAAAATCAAGCTGTGATGTAAGGCAAAAACTGTTAGAATAGGAAACAGTTTTGATCTGCTATCTCACAAATCAGCAGCAGTTACTTGCACAGTGTTCAACAACATTATATTGCATCATGTCCTATCATAACACATGGTGTATAAAGCACATGGACAGGAAGTCGCAATGGTGGCGACCAAGGCAAGCAAAGTGAGGAAAGGGCCAGCTGATTACCAGCTGATAAATGTGTAGCCTCCAGGCTGTATGTGGAGCAGCACCCAGCTGCAATCAGCATCAGCGTCAAAGACACAGCCGAAGGGAGGCTCTGACGCATGTTGTGCAGATTGGAGATGAACCGGACACTAGATGGAGGCAGCTGTAGCATGTGTAGAGTAAAGTGAATGCACGCCAACGTTTATGTAGTGAGTACTTTTTCTCTTCCTTTTTTTACTCTGTTGTGTTGTCCAAATGTCAGCACATGTCTGCTGAACCGTCATCCCTCCTTGTTCACAGTGGTAACACCTCTTTCTCTTAGGGGACGACACAGAGAGCCTCACGCATTTAAAAATAACTGTTCATCATGGCCTTTACATACTGAAGGTACCGCTCCATCCACAGGAGAAACAGAGCCTATCTCTCACTCTTGCACTCTCACTTCTTCATGTCACCCCTCTTATGTTTTGTCATGTACTCAGTTCCTCTCCTTTTGTCTCCTGTCCTCTCTTATCCAGTAGTTTCCTCTTGTTTTACATATCCTCCATGATTATTTTGCCTTTTTATCATGTTTACTCGCCTCTCCAATTGTCTATACTCATTTTATCCTTCTCATTTAATCCTTCTTGATCGTTTTCTTATCTCTCCTTACTGCTCTTGCTTCCTCTACTCTTATTTCCTGTCCATCTCTCTTTACTTTTTCATTCCTCTCACTTTTATTCTCTCTCAGAATTTCTTACATATTTTCCTTTTTGTCTACTCTACTTTTCTTTTCTAATGTTATTTTCTCTCCTTTCTTCTGTCTTCCTTTCCTTCCTTCATCTTTGTTTCTATTTCTTCTTATTTTTTCTTTTATTTCTTCTCCTTATATTTTCTCTCCTAAGCTCATCTCCTATTTACTTTTTGTAGTTTTCTTTCTCTCTATGTTTTTTCTGCTTTTGTCTCCACTTATACTTTCTCTCCTAATATTTTTCTTCACCACTTTCTCTTGTTCTTTCCTTTCCTAATTTTTTACATTTCATTTTCTATCATAATTTCTTTTTTCTCCTATTATTCCCTGTCCTTTTCCATGTTTTTGTCTCTTCTGTTTTAATTTTCTCTCCGTTATTCTGTTTCCTCTCATCTGCTCTAATTTCCGTTTTTCCTTTCCCTTCCTCTCTTTACTCTCTCAATTTCAATTCCATTTCTCATTTCATTTTCTCTGATTTCTTCTCTTCTTTATTCCATCTTTGTTTTTCTCTTTTTTTTTACTCTTTTTTCATTTTATATTTTCTTCCCTGTACCCTAATTTTGTCAATATAATTTTCCTCTAATAATTTCTTCCCTCATTTCTTTTACCTTTTCTTTCCTCTTCTGTTAATTTTCCTCTCACAATCTAATCTGGTTTCCCCTTTTTCTATATTTTCTTTTCCCTTCATTTTTTTCAGTTTCATCTCCCCTTTTCTTTTTTTCTAATTTTTACTGCTCCTATTTAATCTCATAATCTCTTTCCTCACCTCTCTAATCTTTGCTTTTATTCTCATTATTTTCTCTTGTTGTGGTTTTATCTCACAAACTCTTGTGTTCTCTTGATCCTTTTTTATTCTCTTTCCTGTCCTCTGCTCTTGGGTGTTCTGTACTAATAGTATTTCCTCTCATTTATTCTCCTTTTCTTTTATTGTTCTTACCTTTGCTGTTGTGATATCACTATTCATTATTCTTTCCTCTTCTTGTGTCAGCTCAGTTTTACTTCCTTTCTCTTATTTTATGATCCTTTCCTCCCCAAAGAAATCACTTTGATTAATTTATTTTTCTCTCTTCACCTCTTTTTTCCTCTTCTTTCATTTTCTCACTGGAATATTATGTTGACTTTTATTTGTATCATCATCTTTAAATTCTGTCTATGTCAGAGTGTGTATGGGAATCCTAGTAAATCTATAATGAATAGCACTCTCTGTATCCATACACACAGGCACACACACACACACTCAATGCTGCAGTTTCCTGGTCCTTGTATCTCTCTTGCTACAATGCAGGGAATCAGACGGGCGTTCATTGACGGAGCTCAGCCAGGCGTGGGCTGATTCTACAGTATAGTCAATACTGGATGAATGCCTGCTACTGTTTCATAAAAAATCCTCCGGCTCAGGCGCCAGCCTTCACCCACAAGCTCACTGAAAAGCACTCACATGGGCAAACAGAACACTTGTATACTTGCGCAGCTAGGTGCTGTTGACGTGCACATGAAAACACACTCATGCCCTTTTACAATGACATAACACCTCATAACATAGTTGAGATTTTAAAATTTTTTAAATCTCCCTGGTCAGAACACACCATTACTCACAGCAGTACTTAGACTGAGTGTGTGCTATATGATACATCCACAGGAAATAAAAAATAAAAGTCCGACTGAACTCATACAATTTTCAGCTCGGTGAAGAGAAAAATGCTTGTGCTGAGATTTGCTTTCATGGTGTACCATTCAGCAAAACAGATTTCAACTAATCAGCTGAAGCTGATGCAGGCTTATAAAGGAGTAAAGAAAACTGAAAGAAATGCAGAAACATGGGAATAAATGGCTGCTTAAGATAAAAATAGCTTTTCAGAAAGTGCGTTTTACTTTAAAATGAACAACTTCAAAAACTACTTTTGTATAGAAATACCCCCAAAAGATTTTATGTACAAATTTCTGCTTGACTTCAGCACCATGGACAGAGCTCTCAGAAGGGCTCTCATCTTTTACATAAAAAAAACAATACATTTAACTGTTCCAATTTAACTTATCATAGCTGTTTATCATAGTTTTAAAAATAAGCTAATGTTAATGAGGAAGAAACTACTTAAATGTTAACAGTATATAAAACTAAATAAAAGAAGCAGGTCTAAACTTTTTAAGCTGTTAGAAAAAAAAATTTAGTTTGAGTCATTTAAGAAAAAAGAAAAATAAAGACTGGTGAAAATATATATGGTGTTTGGCTAATTTGATTGAATGATTGTTTTCTTTAGATTTGTGAAAAACAGACAATTTCACAATATTTAACCCTCACAAAATTAATATTTGCATCAATGTGAGGTTTAAGTTCTGTCACCAACAGCTTGATTACATAAGACTTGGTTATAATCTTTCCTTCTTTCAGGGTTGAGTTTGAGGAAGAGGTTTGGAATGAGTTCCTAGGAAATTTTGTTTGTTTATATGTATATTTGAATAACTGTCAGATTAAATAACATAAGAAGTCTCCTACAGACTTAAGAACATTATTGGGGCCTGCCATAGCATTGCATAGGAGAGCACTGCATAGCATTGCGAAGGTGGCGAAGGTGCCTTGCCATGCAAATGCATGGCAAGGCACCTATTACTATTCCGTTGGCAAAAGTCTATGGGATTTAACATTGAAAACGTGTCTCTTGCCCTATGGGCCCGCACATCCCAACAATATATATATCAAAACGACTGGCTCGATGAGTTTTTGCGGGCTATTACTTTTATTGAAGATTGGAGTTACCATGGCGACGTAATAAGCAAAAAACAGCCCCCCAAAGCCCCCCTAGGAATAAACAGGGGGATGACCTGGAAAAATCATAAAAAACCCAAAATTTTGAGCAGTTACTGTGTCATCATGCATTAACCTAGAAACGCCATTCAAATGTCAGTTTGTAGATACGTCCGTGCTGTGTTCAGAAGTGAAGACGCCATGTCGATACCTGCTACGGATTTCCCACAGCATGCCTCCAAGTGACCCAAAGTTTTGGCCAAAATCTGAATTTTTAGAGCACAACTGCCATTTCATTAGAGTGTGGGAAGAGCAAGAGTTCTGACCTCAGATTAATTTTCGAATCGCCCTCATGCCTACAAATATCGCTACAATGCCATTATGTACTGTCATAATATAGGCACGCATGTTGGGATTCATAAAATGTTTTCATATTTCATCTAGGGCTGACCGTTTGCTCTCAGAGCCCCTCAGAGCAAAGTGATGTCGGGGCTCAAAGACCTCAAATCCCCATTTTAATTCATCCAATTCTCAGAATCTCAGCAGCTCCTGCAGTCCTTCTTTCTCTCATCCGTGCTTTCACTGTGAATGTGCTACAGATTTGAAACGCAGGAATATTGAAGTCCAAAGGCGTCCCTCGCTTATTCTGCGAGAATTTTGTAGCTCTTACGGTTTCCGAATGGGAAGCATCTGTTCGTAGAGGTTTTTTGGCTCCGAGAAGCCTGAGTCTCATATAATTAGTGTAGCAGCAGCTGGGGAGGGAGATTAATTACCATAGAAACAAGGCTATTAGTGGCCCAGACAGTCCTTTGAAGTTTCAACAGCACAATTAACCGCTTTAAAGGGACAGTTCGCCGCTTTAAAGGGACAATTCGCCTCTTTAAAGGGATAGTTCGGCGCTTTAAAGGGAAAGTTCACCGCTTTAAAGGGACAGTTCGCCGCTTTAAAGGGACAGTTCGCCGCTCTAAAGGTACAGTTCGCCTCTTTAAAGGGACAGTTTGCCGCTTTAAATTTTTAAGTTGAAACGGCTTTGATGCCGTTTAGGCTTGAATGCTTCTTCTTTAGGCCTTGCGAACCATTCCTGAGCAGCCGTGATTGGTTGAGCGATACGCACACTTTGGCAGGCCCCTTCTAAATTTCTTCAGAAATTTTCTAGTTATAAGGTTACAACCCTAATGTTCCTGCCATGCCAATGCTATTCATCTGCCCATCTGTACTACTGTGCACAAACAGCTCTGGCTGTGTTTTCATTTGATATTTGTAAGAATTAAAGGATAAGACCGGTTTTTTGACATTGGGCCCTTGATTTCACATTATAACATGATGTTCTACTCACCCCTGCTTGTTGTTGGTAATGTGGAGCTGTTCCAAAGATATTCGAGAGGCGTCTGGCTGCTCTCTTGAGATATTCGGCCATGAAACGGTTTCCTATGGGCAAGCTTATACAGGTACAAACTATGCTGTTTATAATTTATTAATTACTGTACACTAGCACTGATAACGTGGAGGTGCGTCGCTTACTTTAAAAAATCCGGGTTACTAATTTAGAATTTTAGCCGAATGAATAAATAGGCAGCAGGTCTGTTCGCTGTCTGTGGCAGTAGCACGACGATGACGTCAGTAACACCCACTTTATGACAAAAAAAATCAAAATTACAGTAACCCGGATTTTTTTAAGTAAGCGACGCACCTCCACGTTATCAGTGCTAATGTACAGTAATTAATAAATTATAAACAGCATAGTTTGTGCCTGTATAAGCTTGCCCATAGGAAACCGTTTCATGGCCGAATATCTCAAGAGAGCAGCCAGACGCCTCTCGAATATCTTCGGAACAGCTCCAAATGTTCAACAACAAGCAGGGGTGAGTAGAACATCATGTTATAATGTGAAATCAAGGGCCCAATGTCAAAAAAACGGTCTTATCCTTTAAAGCCTAAGTTATCTTTGCAAGCAAAAGCCCTTGTAGTCAGCAAGCAATCGTGAAAGTAAAGCTTTCATTTTTTCATGCAGGACACAATGCATCCTGTTACATTTCATTGTAAAAACATACCATTTTTGCAGTAGCTACTGTACATTTTCAAATTAAACGTGACTGCCCTCACTTTCAGCAACAGGAACACAATGCAAACTGGAGACTGACACAATACACCCAGTGATTTTAACACATCTCTCAGTCATCTGTCAGGAAACATACATGTTCCGATGTCTACAAATGAATCAGTCCACATCAGCTCTGAAAGTCTTGCCTTTGGTACATGTCAATACTCTATTCACCTCCAATTCCTTTCATTCCGATCATAATGCTTTGATTTTCTTGTTTTATGACTGGGAAGCTGAACTGTAAGTTCTGCAATATTTTCACACCAGTAGTGGGAGTTCTGAATGAAACAAATTCTGAATGTCTCAATCATTACAGTCCCTTCTTAATTTTACAGAGAGAGACTTGAGATAACACACGTGGTAAAATCTTTAAGCATTAAAGTCACGTTGTGTCCTTGGCTCATCTGTAGGGCGGACTGCAGTGCAGTCTTACAAACAGGAACCGTGTTGTGTTTCTGGAGAACATTTGATTTGTTACAAGTCGGTTTTGTTGAAAAGAGAGAAGGCGTTTTACCAGGTCAAGCATGTATGACCCAAGATAAGAGGAAAAGAGGCAGGGAATGAGTTTTCCAAAGAGACCATCCTGATGCGTCCCCCACTCTGCAGCCTCATACAACCAGTCTGCTCAAACATTCACTGTAGTCCTCACAGCAGTGGAGAGAGAAAACCGAAACCTATGACTACCTTCTGGAAAATGTAAAAAGCGAGATGTGGAGATTTGATCTGTGCAGTAGCCCATATCCTTTATGTCTTGTAATGGAAATGTGACACGGTGGGGTGAATACATACAAACCTATTGACTCTGCTCATGTGTATGTGGCCACTGAAAGGCCAAGAGAAAACAAAAAGAGTAAGAAAAAAAAGCAGGCAGAACGAAACAAAAAGAAACACAGCCCCACTCGCCCTCATGTGAAAAAAGACACAAAGAAAGGTCTGACACTGTGCACAACACTTCCAACTGCAGCTTCACCTCCATACTAATCATTAAAACAGACATTTTGACCTTATTACAAGGGGAGAAAGTCACACATTTGTAAATAAAACTGAGGCCTGAGACAAAACCTCTTGACTAAGAGCCTGCAGAAAGATTTTCACATTTCTTCCACTTCAGAACCTTAAGTTGGAATTAAAGATGCTTGTTTCATTAGGGTAAGACACTGGGTGATTCAAATTCTAAAAAAAAAGGCTCTTCCTTAAGATCCATATACACTAAAGGCTTGAAAAAAATCAGTACATATTGAAGATACAATTCTGAGTCTGGTTACATTAACACCCTCTGTGTCATGATCATGCTTGACTGTAGTGTTTTTTTGGTTTCTGGGTCTTAGACGGGGTTGAGCAGTTTTTCCTGGAAGCCTGGGTCTGGTTCAGCTCCTTCGCTCTCACCTGTTTCTCATCTGCGCTCATCAAGACGCTTTCTTGAACGGATAGTTCGCCTCTTTTGAAGTGAAGCTGTATAACATCCCATATTAGCAATATAATTTATTAAATTTGACTTACCCCGTGCTGTGTCCTGTGAGCTGAGTTCCAGCCTCGTTTTGGTGTTGATGAAGGTAGTCCGGCTAGTTGGCTGTGGCCACAAAAATAAAGCGTTTTGCTTCTCAAAACAATATGCGTTCAAAAGAGTAATACATTTGCATCACAAAATCGTTCATCCAGAAAAAGTCAGACCTCACAATCGCTTGGCGCTATTTTCTCTCTACCTTCGTATCACTACGGTCTATGTAAACCGTGCAGACCGAAGTGCAGACCTAAGCAGTCCCCTGCTTCCGAGCAGTAAACACTGTAACAGGTGCGGCTATCGCTAGGTGGCTGCACGCATTGATATCAGGTAGAGAGAAAATAGCGCCAAGCGATTGTGAGGTCTGACTTTTTCTGGATTTTGTGATGCAAATGTATTACTCTTTTGAACACATTGTTTTGAGAAGAAAAACGCTTTATTTTTTAAGCCCCAGCCAACTAGCCGGACTACCTTCGTCAACGCCAAAATGAGGCTGGAACTCTGCTCACAGGACGCAGAAGGGGGTGAGAAAATGTTCATAAATGATATTGCTAGTATGGTATGTCATACAGCTTCATGTCAAAAGAGGCGAACTATCCCTTTAAGGATCTGCAGGAGCAACCAGTCTTCGCCAGATTGTCTTTCTACTGCAGTGGTAATTCAGACGACTTCTGTGCTTCTTGTTAAGAATATTCTTTGTGTATTTGCCTTGTCCTCCTGTGTTCTCAGTATCTGTTCCTCCATTGCTCGCCTTGCTCTGAATTTCCAAGCTAAAGGATTTAGCATTCTCATGTGGATTCCGAGACACCTGTCTGCTCACTACCTACCTGCTCGCCCCATAGTTGACTCAGTACCTTCTGTACCACAGCCAGCATCCTCCCCTCCACTCTGGAACTCTACCTGGATTCAGAAAGGAAAACCCACACCTTCACCTGGATAAATTACTCTTTCCGATTCTCACTAACCATCCTTACTCTGCTCTCAGACTCACCCGTTCCTTTCGATCCACTCACTGGCTCATCGCATCACCTATCTTTAAATAAACCTGGTCTTTTACTCAAATCTCCCAGAGTCAGCGTCTGCTCTTGGGTCCTATTTGTGAGTCAGCCCGGCTTTAACCATGACACTCTGATAGCAAAGAAAATCAGAGATGTTATCTGTGTTTTTAATGGCCCTTCTGCCCTGTAGAATATTTTGGCCAATAAAGACAACTTTCTGTCTACTCTTTTTAACAGTAGCTAATTAAATAATAGAAATGGCATCAGTTTGGGGTCTGATATTATGAAGGTTGTGCACCTGCCACATCTCTATGGTGGATGATATGGACTTTACAATCATGAGAACGCTAACGTCATCATTGTTGTGTTTAGGTGATTGTCCATGATACATTACAGGGATTGCAACCATGAACAGTAAAATGTGTAACTGAACCCTGTATATTTTCAAACCCTAAATATTGATTTTTAACTCTTAAACCTGACCACTTGTGAGAGGGAGCAAAGTAGAAAAGCTTACGTTTTACAAACGTTACAAAAAAGGTTAAGGGTACTCCCTATTCTTGACCTAATTTCAAACATTTGCATGATGCAGCTTTACATTTTCTAACTTCTTTGTGATATTTCTCAGAACACTAAAAATGTTGTGTAATCTCTAACTTTGTTTTTAACTTTCTGGAGATCAATTAATCTTTTATTCAATCAGAACTATTCACAGTACCAGAAATTTGGAACATTGTATGTCACTGTATCTGCTCTGTGTTCTCTACGACAAGCAACAACAAGCATGTGTTCTGAGTATGTTCATGCCAGAAAAAAGCAGAACATTTTTGCTGGGAAGTTTCTAGGAGTGCCTGCATAGTTTGCTGGCTGTTCCAGGTATAAGTGCTTGAACTCGAACTTGAAGTCTGACTCCCTGCCTTTGGTGGCGCCATTGGCAGAGATAAAAACATAATCTTGTTTGTGTTGGATTTATAGATAAGCCCAGCACCTTCATGGCTGTCTCACTCCTTTCATCCATTCAAAGCAGCAGCTTTGTGTCCAACCTTTGACACCAAAACTTTACTCTTGAAGGACGACTGCGTGATTATGTTTGCAGCCGTTTCTGTGGAGTCATCTGTTGTTGTGTTGTCAAGCAAACCACCTTTTAACATTCTTATGATATAAACTGATGGCCAGAGCCGTTGTTTTTCTTTTGGAGATAGTCTGTATGCAAAGAGTAAAGTAAAGAAATCTGTGATTTGTACTTTTGCACGGTTTTCAGATGAGAGGGCCAAGCACAAGTTGCCATTCTATTCTTAACACTCACCTCGGTCCGTGTCATACAGAAAGACAAACTTGTTCCAGTCGTAATGGTCGAGGAGGGACAGTAGCGCTCCCCGGATGGATGGCCGGAGCTGTAGGGTGAACTGGCTCTCACCCTCAGTGGGAAAGCTGGGTGTGATGAGGGAGATATGCAGGGCGCTGCAGAAGGACGTCAACGTGTGAACTGAGCGCTTGTCGTACAGGCCGAAGATGGCAAAGACACCACGGGAGTACTGGGAGCAAACTGAGGAGGGAGAAAACAACATTACAATGAATTACAAACATTTGGAAATTCATGTGAAAAAAATCAATGGACACAGACCTGCTAGATACCTACACTGAGCTAAAAAAACATTTTGTAGGATAATTTGACAGTTTAGTGAAGTGTTATTATTATTCATTGTAGTTATATAATACATTAAAATGTTAGATTACTCGACCATTTAATAATTTGTTGTTTTTCAGTGGTCACAATTAAATCAATTAATGTTTTATGATAGAATTTGAACTAAAACATGTGTTTTGTGGATGTTCAGGTCAGATTTTTCATTTATAAATCAAATCAAATCAAATTTATTTGTATAGCACATTTCATGTACAAACAGTTCAAAGTGCTTTACATAAAATAAAAGCATTGCAGCAGGGAGTGCAAGAAGCATTAAAAATACATAAAATAATATAAAGAGAAACAAATAAAATCATTTAAATGAATTTAAAATCAGGCAACAGTCTAGATAAGTTAAAAGATATTTCATGCATAGACACATGAGAAAAGAAATGTTTTTAACCTGGATTTAAAAATGTCTACATTTGGTGAAAGTTTAATCTCCACTGGCAGTTTGTTCCACTTATTTGCAGCATAACAGCTAAATGCTGCTTCTCCATGTTTAGTCTGGACTCTGGACTGGACCAGCTGACCTGAGTCCTTGGATCTAAGAGCTCTGCTGGGTTTATATTCTCTGAACATATCACAGATGTATTTTGGGCCTAAACCATTCTGGGATTTGTAAACCATCAGCAGGCTTTTAAAATCTATTCTATGACTGACTGGAAGCCAGTGTAAAGATTTTAAAACTGGTGTGATGTGTTCAGATCTCTTAGTCCGGGTTAAAACTCTAGCAGCAGCGTTCTGGATGAGCTGCAGATGTTTAATGCTCTTTTTGGGAAGTCCAGTTAAAAGAGCATTACAGTAATCGAGTCTACTGGAGATGAATGCATGGATGAGTTTCTCCTGATCTTTTTGGGAGAGGAAACCTTTAATTCTGTTGATATTTCTGAGGTGGTAAAAAGCTGCCTTGGTGACAGCTTTGATGTGGCTGCTGAAAGTCAGATTTATACAACGAAGAATGTTGCCCGACTGTGAATCGGATTACTTCTTGTTTATTCAGCACATTTCTCTCATGATAATTTTATCATTTAAGAGCAAAAATCATCAAACAACAGGGGCTTGCTTCCAGAGAAATCATTTTTTAAATGAACCAAGTTCTGGATGAATGCCAGAAATCCACTTGCATGCATACAGGAAGTGATGTTTTCAGTTTGCTTTAGATAAACAGAGGAACTGATTTGTTAATGTAAGTAGCCATCCACTTTAACCCTAACTGTTTTGGATGACAATTGATGGCTGGGAATGTGGTGCAAAAATCACCACAGCAATAAATGCCCAGAAAGCAAAACAACCAGTCATTATCCCACTGATTACCACTTTAAATCCTTTCAAAAGCAGCTCTGAATGCAAAAAACAGATGAAAACCAAACACATCTGTTTCCTCTGATGCTTTCATCTTAAAAGCTGTTCTCTTCCCACATTTAAACAACAGTACCTCATTTCCTCATACCACATCGAATCCTTCT
Source organism: Odontesthes bonariensis (assembly GCF_027942865.1). NCBI lineage: Eukaryota > Metazoa > Chordata > Actinopteri > Atheriniformes > Atherinopsidae > Odontesthes > Odontesthes bonariensis. The sequence goes on from NC_134521.1 coordinate 30,831,141, forward strand.
CCTTGCTCTAGTGTAGATATTTTCTAGTGGAAATAATAACACAGTGTTCAGGCTGTAATGCTTGGTGACAGAAACAACACAAAGAGAACCTGTGCCTGTTGGGTTTTATTGGTCATGCTTTGAATTAAATGGAAACATTGCTTTTGCATAAAATCTACACAAGCTTTACACCCCCCCCCCCCCCCCCCCCACACACACACACACAGTCTGTCCTGCTTGAGCAGATCTTCTCATTATAGAAAGGTTTGACTCTCTACAAGAGCCGTACTATAATTGCCCACTTTTTTTTTTTTTTCATACACAGAACAACAACAGAAAGGGAAGATAATGAGCATCCTCTGCCAGCTTCCGGATACATGCAGAATCAGAGTGAGCGACAAACTGGAGGAAGAGCTGGGGATGCTCCTGTTGTGAAAAGGAAATGGGGGGTGGAAAAAGAGTAAACAAGAGAACCCATTGTTTTCATGCAGAGTGCAGCTCTCTACTGTGGAGACAGAGGGAAAGAGACTGTGTTTTTTTTAATCTTCTTCTGTGAGACAAACAAAAGTCAGAGACACAAAGAGGACAACCACTCTGACTCTGTTGTGCACATAGAGGTGTTGGGAACTACACTGTCAAGATATTAAACTATTCAAATTCCGTTGACTTTACAAGTCAGTCTCAGTGTTGGGTAGAAATATACCTGATCTGGGACACATTGGTGCCTTCGTTTTCTGTCGGAATTCCAACTGAAACCACAAAGTTTCTGCAGTAAAAAAAAAATCACTCTCAGATTTTTTTTTTTATATTGTACTGGAAGGAAAACATAGAAGATTTGGTTATAGATCTGAAACACTCCTTGCCAGCTTTTCAGGTGCAGAAATCCATTGGAATTAGAGGTTAATGGTTCATAAATGTAAAGCCTCGAAGCCCCTGAGTGGGCAGAATAGGGTACCAGTATGATTGACAGCTGAGCCAGCAGGAGCAGTGAGGTCAATGCAAAGCTGTGCTGCAAAGTTAGCACACCACACAGTGACAGACAGAATAAATCAGAAACAAAATTCCAAAAAAATAGGGACCAGATTTAAGAATATCTGAAATTTTCTTTAAAAAGAATAAATGGATGGCTACAATTCAGGGTCTAAATTAAACTCAACTTGTTGACCCATATGACTACATCATCCAGGTATCAGATGTTTACTGAATGCCATAATTTTTTCTTTCTAACCTTCAACTGACTTAAGCAGCTCACTTTTACTCGTGCAGCTGTTTACCCAACATGTTCTCACCCCAGCTCATCTCATCAGAAGCCTTCAGTATCACACTGTAGAGAAAAGTTATACCTGAAGTGACATTTTCTACCCTGTTGGGTCTAGTGATCTACAGCACATCCACACCTCAAAAGACTTTCAATGACAAGAATAATGGCTGCACCCAGAGGTCAAAATGGTGGTGGACTTTCAAACCAGGAGATCAAAATTTGAATCCTGCAGCTGGAATTTAAATGACCTATGTGTTCCGGTTACACTATCATGCTACGTCATTTTTCGACATTTTCTGTTAGGCAAGGTTTAAGAAAAAACACTTTTCAAAAACATTTTATAAAATGTGAAATCAAGGGGTCCTCATCATAAGTGGGCTTGTTCCTGTTAATCCACAGTCAATGACACAGTAGAACAACCCTGTTCAATATATTGCTATTCAGCTCTGAGTGTTTTAATATCAGAATGAGAATCCTCATCTCATGGTTTTCGTTCCTCGCTCACGCAGTTGCTTTTTGGTTTATTTTCTTGTTGATTTTTGGCCACAGTAGGTAGCCCTTTTACCACCAAAGTAGTGACATTTCTTTGTTTAATGTGTAATTAAATGACTCATTCCTAACAAGTTTGGCTTATAAGCATACACGGTGTGAATATGTCAGTGTTAGGCTCACTACTGGTTTCAGTTGCCCCGTTTAGTGTCCAAAAAAGAGAAAAAAGCTGTTTCCAGAAAGAGAAATATTACTGTTACTATTACTGTTCAAAAGCTGTTGTACCATTATTAATTTTTATGCCAACAACAGTACTGATGAATTCCAACACCTTTAGAATAAGATGACTTGATTAGTCATATCCATAATTTTTTCAGGTTGAGTCACTCCAATTTGGGTACAGTTTATAAATGCATTACATTTGAGCAAAGACACTGCAACATAGCATTACAGTGATAGGTAACTTATATGTGCACATCAGGCCTCGCTTTCTGCCTGGAGACAACACACTTACAGTATGTGTGCAAATGTGTGTCCAAACTGAGGCATAAGAGCAATCAAGAGTCTCAGTAGAACGAAAGTCCACTCAACCAAGAAAGAAGTCCAGAGGTTGGAAAATCCACAAAGCCTACTAATGTCCCTTCAAGGGATAGAATGACATCACACATACAAACCCACACTTCTCAGCATCCTTATATGAATAAGTAAACCCCCACTCACTCTTACTACATTGCTATTATCCACAACAATGACACATTGATATGTATGTGAAGAAACCTGCAGGTCTGAGATTTAATCCTTGCAGTCTTGATCAACACCCACCTCCTTCAGTCTTTGTCTTCAATTATAGCATGTTTCCACAACAAGCACAACCAATATTTTTTACAACAATATCCACCATGTCTGAAAATGCTACTATCACAAAAATTTACTAAATGTGCATAAAGTGACCTCCTCATGATGTGATAATTATAACTGTGGATACATTTGTTTGTCTGGTAACTATCTTTGTGCTGCAACTGTAATCACAATGTAATCAAAATCTGCAAATTAACCAATAAATTGATTAAGTTAGAATGTGTCTCTTTAAATTGTAGTTGAGCAGATATATCACACAGAAGAAAGCTTTGCACTACTTCAGACTCAAAAGTAGTCTAATCTTGCTACCAAAAGTTTTAAAAACATAAAAAATGTAGAACATATACAAATTTCTGATACTGTCCGCCTGGCAGCACTTTCAAACGTGACTCCTCTGACGCTGAAATATTCCATTAAGTAATTCACTCTACGTCCCGTCCATCTGTGAGCGTAACGGAGCACCCTTTGAAGGTCACACTTTAACTCACTCAGGAGCTGCCAATGTGTGCAGAGAGGTTCTGGCAGAGTAGATAGACCAATACGGATGTATAGTATAACGCCAAATGGCAAATGATGAGTGGTTAATTAAAAAATGATTGCTTCAGCACTAAAACTTATTCAATCAAAACCACAAACAGCCTGCCCCAACGTCTGATTTCGAGTCTGTGCCAAAGGTTTGGGGACTTCAGTGATTCTTGTTCATTATACAAGTATTATAATTGGTCCTAAATTCATGCTAAAGCCTAACAACAATATCATGAATAAAATGAAAAAAGAACCATCTTCTACTGTAGGGGGGTGAGGTGGAGTTGCGTGAATAGAGACAAGACAAGTAATGGACAGTCTCAGACTTTACATATACTGAACCACCATGCCTAAGTATCTAGATATTTCCATTTTTTTCTCTACTTTTTATTTGTGCTACTTAACAATGTTTAGTTGCTTTGTAGATTTTCAAATGATGATGTGTTATTATAAATTAAAAAAACTTTACCAGTGGAGAAATTAATGAGCTAAAACAGGCCTCTGAATTAAAGTGATACAAACATACAGTGCTGTGAAAACATCTCAATTCTTTATATATTGCCAATAAAGCAGGGAAAATGTGCAGTGATGCATCGAATCATACAAATTCTTTGGGAATTGCCTTGTTGAAGGAAGAATACTATTTTATGTCTTTATGCCTGTCAAACTGTGTATTTTTATTTTTAATTTTTATCAATACAACTAAATAAATGTGAACAAATGATGTCTCCCCAACAGGCTGCAAGTAACAAAATGCCTACAGATAGAATCTAAAATAAAATTGATTATTTTGCTAAGCTATGTGTACACAACACTGGTTCCTCCCCACAGTTAGATACCTTTTTATGTTTGAATGATTCATAGGTCAGAAAACCAAAACAAACACAAACAATAAAAAACTGTTGCTCAAGACAAATTTAAATGTATCTAAATGTATTTTGAATTATATACCAACTATAACATGTAATCTGCCATTATACAATATAAGAACTTAAACTTTTGGTACCTTAATGTGATGAATGTATGAATTTTACTTATGATTGAGTACACGGTGGTACCACTTCTACCTAAATACAAGCTAATATACTTCCATACTTCTTCCACCTTAGCAGAAGACACAGAAACACCCTGAAACTGTGGCAACGTGACCAAAATGTTTTTAATAACCTACCTACCCCATGAAAAAGTGAGTAATCATTTAACAAGAAGGTTCTGTACTCTTCTAAAAGCAAATTTGAATCACAACAACCAGATCTAACTTGGGTTTGCACTTTGAGTGAAGTAAACCTATAAGCATTGTGCTATGGGTGCCTAAAATCTGAGCATACAAATGGAAATCAACACGTAGTCATCAATATAAAAGCTCTGACTGACAGAGCCAATGACAGACCAAAAACTCATATTTCATGGCCATGAAAATAAAAACTGTATGTGTTCAGTGAACAGCCACCACAGGAATGAACAGACTGCCATGTCTAAATACTTAATCTTGTGTCTACAGATGCAACAATTGATTTAACGACTTTGTAGGATTATAAATCTCAGACACAGACTTATCACCAGCTCACAGAGCCCTTTAAGAATTATCCAGCTCACTGGTTTGATTTTAAGGCCTCCAAATTTACTGTTTCCTCACCACTCAGCTCACCACTGTCAGCCTCACAGGCAAAGTCAGATTAAAACAGAGCCACTGTGGGAGCAAAGATGGACTTACAGTCATCAGATGGCCTGAATCATGACTCCAAATTAATGCTGATGTGTTTGCAGGATGTGTAAATATAGGCAACTGTTTGCCAACATGTTCACATACTATAACAGGATAAATGTCCCTGTGGTGCTTACAGCACATTCAACTGCCCCCAAGTGGCCAAAAAACTGAAAGATCCTTCAATGATGAAAATATCCACAGGCAGATGGTCATCAGCGACACTGTATGTTTGATAGTACACCCAGGCTAAAAGTGTTTGTTGTATAATTAGCAAGAATTCTGAAGTATTTTGTACCCTTGAATTTTGAGTGCAGAATTTGGAATATCTTTAGAAATGAATCACTCTTGTGCAGCCATAATATCTTTGTCTGAAACAATTTAACAACACCAGAAATGCTTCATAAAATAAAATAAACATCATGAATCCAATTATTTCTCCTCAGATGAATATTTGGTTGCAGAGCCTTTAGCTACGATGAGCCACCACTTATTTCTTGTCCTGTAGAAGCTTCTTGCATCTGTCTGCTAGTAGTTTCTAACAATCTTACTGGTGTGTGTTCAAGCCCTTAAGTTTGCAGAAGTCAGTTTTTGCAATTGCCGATTTTAGCTCCTTTCAGAGATTTCCAATGGATATAGGTCATGTCTCATTATTGAAATACACATCCACACATCCTCTCTCTCGGTTCTACTAAAATCTTGTTTTTTGACATTGGGTAAACTATTTCAACCTAAAATCTTTAAGAGAATTTGCGCATTCACCAATCTTTTTGTATTTTACGTTTTCTTTCAGGTACGAACAGAATTTACAAGTGATCCAGACCTGTCGTAAAATAGTCTGCTGTTATTCGAATCAAGTTTGCTTGACTAATGGATTGTATATTTAATTACTTTGAAGCAAACATAAATAAATATATACATTATACCCCATAAAGATGCCGACATTATTCTGTTTGACTTCAATTATGCAGTAATTGAAGGTTAATTACTCTGTATATAACAAGGTCAATGGGAAGCGTAACCAGCGGCAGACTTGCTACTTTTGGATGCCTAAAGCTGGATTTATAGTTGATGTGTTGCTCACGGCGCGGGCGGCCCGTGACGTCAAAATGACGTTTCAGGCCTGGCGCGCGCCACGCATTGTTGTGCATCAGTCGAATTTTGTAACTTTGCGCACGCTGAGAACGACAAACCGGATGGACCAACTCGAAAACAGGCTCACGTCTGACGGTTGTGTCATGTAAAATACTGCAATTATTTGTAAATAAATGATGTCGTTAGGATTTTGCTGTTGTTTCATTCACTGGAAGCGGCTTTGAGTATTAGCGCTATATAAAACCGATCTATTATTATTATTATTGTTGTTGCATCCTGAAAGGTAACGATAATTCCATGTCCATTGAAGCACACTAACAAACAAAAAAAGAAAGGGTAACACAATACACTAGGTTCAAAGCATTTCATCTTCCAGATACTGCTCACTGTCATTGATGATAGTGTTTCTGCTCTTGACAGGGGCATTGTTTTCTTCTCGACTTTCGTCGTAGAGTAGTAAGAGGTAACCTTCACATAGCAGCGACACTTCTGTGACGGAGAAGATTTCAACTACTGGCGCATCGACTTGCACCACCATAAATAGCCGGCACGAAATCGTGACGTCATCAACACCGCTCGCGCTAGCCAACGCGGCAACCATGCTAGAGCTTTTAGCGCATGTCTTCGCTGAGACCGTGTCGACCAGGGGTCCCCAAACTTTTTTCGGTGGGGGCCACATCAACTTTCCTTTCTGTGATGGGGGACCGAGGTCAGTCTATAACAGGAAATGATACGGACCAAAGTGACAACTAGTATTATTGTGGAGATTATAATGATCATTTGTTGGAGCTGCACTTCGCTTGGCCTTGGTGCCACCTGTTGGTTTTACGAAAAAAAGTAATAAAAAGTCTTCACGTGTTTATTTGAAGTACCACAGATACTCTTTTTATTTATAGAAAATAAAAACACAAGCTGATGCCAGGTAACAATGAGGTGATGTGATTTTGTAACAGGTACAGGTGAGTTAACAATTGGTAGGTATTTTGTCTTCACAGGTAGTGAAATAATATTAATACAGAATAATAGTAAAAATCAGGTGAAGTACCCTTATCTAGGTAAGCTGACTTTGTATGTACAGAGTAAAGTAAAAGTGAGTTAACAATAGTTAAATATTTTGTCTACACAGGTATATTTGTTTACTAAAGCTACAGTGAAATAACATTATACAGAATTATTGTAATAAACAGCTCTATAAGGTGATCTGATTTTGTATTTACATGACTCTTAGATGAGGTTTTTGTGCTGTGATGATGAGGATTTCTGGCTCCAGGGTGGGAGCGGTCAACCACAATTTCTCCTCCTCACTTCAGGGTGGTCCTGGAAGCATGCAGGTCCTTCAGGAATGGCAGATAAAAAACACAAGCAGCCCATCAGCAGATGACATGCTGCACTCTCATTTTCAGTGTGACATCACTGGTAAATAAACATGTTGGCTATAAAAAAAGAGCATTTCTATACTGACATTTTTTCATATTCATAGTTCTTGAAATCAGTAGGCTTACCATGTCAGTGTGAGCTGTGGGCTTGCTTCTGACTGGTGAGGAGATCGATGGCAGGTTCTATTCCAGTTACAGCCAGCCTCAGAGACTGATGCAGGTGTATATCTGAGAGTCTTGATCTCATTGAATTTTTTTATCAGCTTCATGCGAGAAAAAGTTTGCTCACAGATATATGTGATCCCAAAAACTGTGGACATCTTCATTGCATGCTTTCTTATGTTGAGGTAGGTCTCGTTTGGGAGGGAAGCATAGTACTCTATGAGACAGCTGGGGTTGAATGCGTCTTTCAGCACATGACTGGTCTGCAGTGATGCAATAGTCGGACCACTTTTTTCAGTAACGAGTAGTCTAACGCAACTACTATTTCAAAACTAGTAGATAGATTGAAGTTACTTATCGAAAACATCTTGCGTTACTATTTCTGCATTTCGGGGGAACGTGTACCCCATAGCGGCCGTCGACGGCCGTCCTTTATTCTCCTGTAACGGCCGCCACCGGCCGGCATGTTATAGTGACCATACAAAAGCTAACGTGTTATTTCTGAATGTTACTTACAAGGCCAATACATATATTTGACTTGTCAACATATATTCATGATAATAACCATACATTTGTATTGAAATAATTTGGGATAATTTCGTTTTCTTATGAGTTATATCAGTGACCGCAACGGAGGGAGCGGGATTCGCCTGAAGTCACTCGTTATTTTACATCTACCTACCCAGTAAAAGTGATCTGTCCCACTAAAATGTGAAACACCAGCAATATCATTTGTTACATTTTACTCACTTTCCCTAATCAGTTTAAATAAATACAACAATCTAAACCACAGTTTTCATCAGTACCTGTCACAGACGATAGTTGATAGGTTTAGCTATTCGTGCTAACGTTTCATGCAGTGCTATGGAGAGGGCTAGCTAGCTGTTTATCTTACCAGGTCGCAATTGACGACTCAAAGATGACTTGTTAACATCTTTGTACTGTATTACATCTTCTAGTACCTATATACGATATCTGAATAAGTGTACGGGTGTTTATCTATATGTATACTTCGTCAGTTGTAGCTTTGGGTAATCCAGTAACAGCTGCAGTTGTAGGCGACTAGCATACAAACATTTCTGCAAAGCGACGGGTCTGGCGATCAATCAGGTTTGTTTAAACTTTTATTGGTCAACGGGTGGATACAGCAAGATAAACGTGACATTTTTCGGTCAAAAACTTGACTGTCATACTGGCTTGGGCCCATAATTATCAGCAGGTTACGTGATATGACCGTCCGTTTGTCTGCATCGCTGCGAGTGAATGACTGATGGCGCAAGTCAAAGTGTCTAACCTCTGTAGGTTAAATGCATGGAGTAAATAATGTCTATTGTATTTTGTTTTTTTTAAAGAAGTGTTAATGTTAAATTGAGTCAAAAAACGCTACTTTATTTTTTATAAGAAGTATTTAAGTTAGATTTAATGAAGTCAAAAAAGCATTTCATTTGTAATAAGTATTTCAGTTAAATGAAGTGAAGAAAGAGTATTTTGATTTTTTTATACTGTTTTTGTTTCATAAACCACTTCTTGCTGCTCTAATGTTAGATAACTACAGGTTCAATGGGATGTTCAATATAGGCCTACATGTTCATTCATTTACATAGGCCTAAGTGCCGTTAGATTCCGAGTATGTTATTTTATTGTTATAAGTATTTATGTTAAATTAAGTTAATTTTTTTGGGGGGCGGGGGGGGCTGGGGGGCGGGGGGGGGGGGGGGGGGGGGTGTTATATTTTAAGTAAAGCCAAGAAAAACTGTCTTATTTATTTAAAAAACATGTAAGCCTATTTCAAGAAAAAGTTTGCAAATGTCAGTGTCATTTTTGATGTTCCGGTTAAAATACATGTCAATAAAGTGAGTATTGGCAGAACTGGTAGTCATTTTCATGTTATTGGGGCGGGGGATCAGCCTCTGCTGAAAGTAACTAAAAGTAATCTAACTTAGTTACTTTTAAAAGCAAGTAGTCAGTAACTTAACTGAGTTACTTTTTAAAGAAGTAGTCAGTAGTCAGTAGTCAGTAGTTGGATTACTGTTTCAAAGTAACTATGGCAACACTGCTGGTCTGCAACTCAGCCAGTTCAAATTGGAGAGAAGGCAGGGTGTCAATATCGGCAGCAAAAGGGTTCTGGAATATGCAAATTTCTTTAACGTGGTCATGAAGCTCACAGAACCGCACACTGAAGTCCGCCATCAGCATTTCCAGTGCGTCCTTGCACTTCTCGGTTGGGAACGGGACCGCTGGTTTTTCAGCTGAGAGGCTTCGAGTAGTCCTGTTTTTGCACTTGTCCAACAAGCAACGCCAGTTTAACCTCAAATGCTTTGATGTGGGAATACATGTCACAGATAATTTCCCCTTGCCCTGCAGCTGTAAATTGAGGCCGTTTAAATTTTCTTACACATCTGTTAAAAAGACGAGGTCCCATTTCCATCCTGCGTCGATCAGCTCTGGGACAGTTTTTCCCTTTGTCAAGAGAAAGGCGTTGATTTCGGGTAGCAAGTCGTAAAAACGCTTCAAAACTCTGCCCCGGCTTAACCATGAGACTTCAGTGTGGTAAAGCACGTCTCCATGGGCAGACTCCAGCTTGGAGAGAAAAGCTTGGAACTGCCTGTGTTTAAGTCCGTTTGCTCTGATGAAATTTATGCAGGTAACAACCACCTTCGTACTAAAACAGTAAGAGAAATTTAGAATACAAATACAAAAATGTTCTTGCATGAGGCCAATTGTCTCTATCAATATTCTATCCACACCATGCATTTTATATACACACTCCTAACAAACCAAAAAATTTAAAAAAACATTTTAAGGGGAAAAACATAAGTAAAAAAAACTTTTTTTAAGCTTGATTATGAAGCAATTTTAGGTTTTTAAGCATACTGTATGTGACAGTTTCACATGATGCAAAATGTAGTTGTTTTGTGATATTGAAAGGCTGATACTGACATATAATGATTTTGTGGCTCAGAAAGTGTAATAATCTTTTTAGTCTTTATTGTAAAAATCCTACTTTTCACATTACCGATCAACATAACTATTACTCATAATACTGTGATACTGCATTGATCAGAGACAGAAAATTGTGTTCATAGCATGATGGAACCTCCACCATGCTCCTGAATAGTGTTTTTTCTACAAGCTGCACCATCATTCACTGACTCACCTTGCTGAGTTTCTTCTTTCATCAGATCTTGTAAACATGGGAAGTATTTCACTGTAACCTTTAAAGTTATTTTGTTTATTTGTTAAAAGCTCCATTGACCTTTGTAAAAAAAATAAACTGAAAGAGGTCAGCCCCTTTCCATGTGGAAAAATCAGAACTTATTGGTTAATACAGGTCATGTGAACACTGTAAATTAAATTCAGCACAGTTTTTTCCTTCTGTTTTTGCTGCGTTGCTCACGTCTATTATTGTCTATGGATTCTGTTTTTGTTTTTTTCTGTTTAGATTTTGTTATTTCACTTATTTCTATTAGAGTTTCTGGTTTTGGTGAAATTTTGTCACAGTTTTCTTGTGCTCAGTGGTTTTTGTAAAGCTCCTGCTTTGTGTTCAATTTTTCGTTTTTCCTGTGCTTCCTTGGTGTGCTACATATAGTTTGACTTTCCTTGTTTGCCCGTCCCTGTGTGACAGTCACAATCATGGCTATGTGTGTCTGAGCAGCTCCTGTGTACATATAGACTGGGTTCAAATTGTCCATTTGTTCACTCACTCACAATATAGTGTTCACTAATGAGTGAGTATAGACAGATGCTGATGCATTTTGAGCACTACTTGAATGTAGCAGTAATAATTTTGAAATTCAAGATACATTTTGCATGAACAAACATCAACAGGAAATCTACTGAGGAGGAGTTTTTTTTTTGTTGAGAAAATGCTATAATTGACATTCTCCACAACAGACAAATAACTTTATGACAAAGTTAACAATATAACATTCTACAATGTACTAATAATCATTAACAATAACCACCAAAACACTCAAATATGTAAGAATATAACAACTGTTGGCAGAAAAGAGTTTCTATGGCCACATGGGCAAATCACTGTAGCTTCCATTTAAATACACCAAAAGTGAGATGCATCTGTTGTACAGTCTATTAATACAACATATAAAGAATACTAAGTTGACGTCACACATCCGTTTGTTTAGACACCATTCTGTATTCTTGCTTGCTCTGATGCCGACTTTTGCTCAGACCCTGAATTCAAACTTCAGGATAGTGATTCTTTGATCAAACTGTAGGATCGACCTCTAAAATTGGTCTGCTTCTCATAACCAAATGTTCAGCATATCTGTCCATGGCAAGTAAAAAAAAACCCAACATATTTTAAATGAGTTTTAATATTAAATTACAGCTTGACAATAAGTCAATATAGTTACTCGTAAAAATCCACTATACCTGATTCCATAAAAGTAACATAGCTGAAAGTGTTTAAGTATTATAATTGGCTTACTTTAATTAATTATCCAAAAAATGGGAGTCCGATTTGGCAAGGAATCAGATTTTGGAACAATACTGGCTTGTTAATTAGCAGGTCTTGCATTCACGGGTGAGATTCAATTACTCCCAGTGGTCCATTTTCTTTCTCCTTTTTCCATCTCTGCTCTTATCCTCAAGATTTCACCATTTTTGGCCAAATAAAACTAAATCTAAGCAGGGAACAATGGTCATAAATGGAAACAATGGGAGAGCATTCCTTACAAGAGGGTGCTCCAATCCAATCATTCAGCATGGCGTGACACATTTTAACATTCTCTATACCTAATATGTTTACTGTTTGAACAAAAAAACCTCAGTTTCAAATATGGTTCCTGTATATATTGTTAGTAATTATTCAAGTCCCGTATCTCAGGGAGAGATTGACATTGACAACTTCTTGGTTGAGACATTTGAGGAGTATCAGTCGAAAAATAACACTAACGAGCTGCAAATGTTAGCATCAGCTCACTTTGATTAGTTTAAGCACACTTTGTCTGCTCTCCAGTGCAGAGCTGGTGGTGGAATATTTCGACTCATGAAGCGCACATTTCCTGATTTCCTGATTTATATTTGGCTTTTGTGTTGAAATTTTTATCTCAGCCTTACACTTATTAAATTCTGATCTCTATAAGTTAATCAAAGCCTTGTTTGCTTCACCTCCTGACTCCTGAGTATCCTTGCACACCACTTAACTTAAACAAAGTAGTTTGCTTGCAGTAACTCTAAACAATATTCTAAATTGTTTTGACTAGAGTTAAGTGGCCTAGGGCAAATATAAACAAAGAATGGGAGGCAGTCAATAAAGATTTGTCGATAATATTAGGAGGAAATACAAGCGATAGGCTAGAGAAGATGGCAGATGTAATTTACTCCAATGGTGTAGAAAGGTCTGGGGTGCAAGATAGAAAGAGGTTTGAAAGAGTACATTTAGTTAAAGCGGCAGTCGGCAACTTTTTTTTAGTCATATTAGCTTGAACTGTCATGGGATTCTGGAAGTAGAATATTAAATAGGCTGTTTAGGAAAAATAACGAAATCTGTAGCTCCCTCTGAAGCCTGTAATCATGCTTACAAAAACCGAGCGCTCCCGGCTGTTTTTAACCAATCAAGTTAGGGTGGAGGAATCCTACCTGTCAATCACAGCTTGTGCACACGCTGCTGAGCGTGAGTCTGCCCCAGCTTGTGTGCGCTCACACTGGTGTGAACTCACGTGCACAACCTCGTCCACAGAGGGGGAGGGGTTTGGGGGGCGATTCGGAGCTTGTTAGAGGTTGGGGGAGGGACCTGAAAGTTGTGTCAGTTAGAATTTTCCGACTTTAGACTCCCAATTTTGAAAACTTGCCGACTGCAGCTTTAAAGGGGCACTAGGTAGCATTTTCACCTAAAATTATAGCCTTCAGGAGTTTAACAAAGGTTAAACAAGTCAATGGTAAGCGAATGAAGCCTGTCTCGCTCCCAACAGGGGTCTGTATGCTGAAAATCCCATTTGTAAATTCGGCAGGAGCGACCCGCTTCTGAAGTGTCGTGATGCGCGAGAAGAGTCGTTTGTGTTTACGGCACTTAGCTAGGTACTGTATGCTAGCTGTAGTTGTAGGCTATGTGTTCGCTTGCGTTGAAGAGCCAACACCAAGCGTTTCATATTCTGCCTTTCACAGACTGAATATGAAACGTTCGATGTTGGCATTTCCCATCTTTGTGAAATTTCTCCAAGCGTGATCTTGTTCATCTACCATAGTGTCTGATCTGCGTTTTAGATCGTGAAGAGACAGGTGATGATGGTGCTCTAATTCCTCCTGAGTTCGAGACGTAGCCTAGCTTCAGAAATACACGGACTGACCTGATTAGAATAAGAATAGCGTTTTGATCCGAACAAGAATTGTTATGTACAAATGAAAATTGATTAATTTGTGATTGTAATCGGAATAGTGTAGAGCTAGTCTGCGTTTATTGCGGCGTGTGTTGGTAGTGCCTGCGCGCATCTGTCTCAGATGTAACTTTTGTAAGTGTCTGCTAATACAAAGGAATCACTCCATGAATACACCATGATGAGGGAAGAATCCCATTCAAGATCAGCAACAGTCCATCCATACATCCATACATCCATCATCTGCCGCTTGTCCGGGGATCGGGTCGCGGGGACAGCAGCCTGAGCAGAGAAACCCAGACGAGCTGTCCCCGGCCACTTCCTCCAGCAACAGTATTATAGCATATTATCTTGAGTTCTCTCTTCAGAAAATCTCTGATTATAGTATCTTACGTGGGCAGTCTACACTTGTGAATCAGATGACCTAACTGCACTGACTAAATAACACAATGGCAGCATTCGCCACGATGTTTAGTTAGTGGATGTGTACAGGTGGGCATTTTTACGACAGTGTAGAATTTCAGTTTGACCAATAGAGATCGCTATACTGCTTCTAAACTACCTTGTATCCCTTTAAGTCGAGATGGCAAAAAGAGATGGAGAAATTGGTTAAGGAAAGAAGAAATTTAAGAAAGCAGTGGAAAAGAGCTACAGAAAAAGAGAGGGAGGGAATTAATGTTTTGCAGGAAGAATTGAGAAAAACAGGCTAGCAATACTCAGAAGGGCTGAATATCTCAGGAAAAAGAGAAAGAAGAAAGAATACGTAAGGACTGCGTTTTACTGGGACCTGTTCAAGTTTCTTAAAGGGTTGTTTAACCAGGAAAAGGGAGGGCAGCTTAAGGCAACAAAGTCAGAGGTTGAAGAGTATCTAAGAAATACATATTCAGATCTTGAGCAGTGTAGAGTAGTAGGCCTTCCACCTGACATGCCACCATAAGGAGAGATAGCTCATAAGATGGATGTTAGACCACCTAGGTGGAAAGAGGTTGAGGAGGTAGTCAGGCGTGCAAAGGCTTCGTCGGCCCCACGGCCAAATGGAGTCCCCCTACTGGATTTATAAAAGTGCACCTGATATCCTAAAGTTTTTGTGGAGGCAATTAAGAATAGTTTGGGAGAAACAGTTTATTCCTAAAGCATGGCGTAGGGCAGGAGGTGTTCTTATTCCAAAGGAGAAAGAGTCCTTGGACCTGAGTCAGTTCCGGATGATCTCTCTCCTAAATGTAGAGGGGGAGAATTTCTCTAGTGTAGTTGCACAGAGATTAGCTAGTTATTTAGAAAAGAATAGCTTAATTGATACTACTGTGCAGAAGGCAGGAATACCAGGTTTCGCAGGGTGTTTAGAGCACACTAGCATGATTTGGCATCAGATTCAGACAGCCAAGATTGAAAAAAAGACTTGCCTGTTATATTTCTGGATCTAGCAAATGCATTTGCTTCAGTGCCACATGGCCTTATTTGGAAAGCGTTTGATAATTTTAGAGTGCCTGTAGTAGTTGTTAACTTAGTAAGAGCATATTTTCAGGATATTAGATTATGCTTAAGTACGGCAGGTTTCACAACAGGTTGGCAGAGGCTAGAAATAGGCATTATGGCAGGGTGTACGATTTCTCCATTAGCATTTACAATGGCGATGGAGATAATTATTAGAGCTTCCAAGTGGGTTGTAGGTGGAGAGAGACGTCAGGATGGCATGCGCCTTACACTAATTAGGGCCTACATGGATGATATGACGTTGGTGACTACAACAGTGCCATGTATGAAGAGAATACTTGAGAGACTGAATAAAAATCTAAAGTGGGCTGGTATGAAAATCAAACCTACTAAGTCTAGAAGTATCTATAGTATAAGTAGAGGGAAATTAAGTGATAGAAAGTAGATGAAGAAAAAATTCAAATAATTAGGGAAAAGGCAGTAAAGAGTTTAGGTAGGTGGTACCAGGCAGACATGAATGATGGAGAGCAGGCAGTGCAGTTTCGGAAAGTTGTTGCTGAGGGACTGGATAGAATAGATAAATCAGGACTTCCAGGAAAGTTGATGCTGTGGTGTCTGCAGTTTGGATTGTTTCCTAGGTTGGTGTGGCCACGGATCCGGGCCGAATGATGTGTTCTATGAACCGATCCAAAACAGATCCGGGCCGGATGTGGCACTTAATGAGTGGATCCGTGATCTGGATCTGTTCCGGATCCGTTCTGGTGTGCAAGTGGACTCCGATCCGGGTCCGTTTTGCGGATCCGTTCCTGAGCCTACCATAAATCCGGAACGGATCCCGTCCGGAGTCCGTTTGCTACCTGGGAAGCTTGTTGTTCCCCAGGAAATAGCCTCTACAAATCTAAGACCTGATATAGTCTTGTGGTCTAGGAGTAGAATGAGAGTCCATTTCATAGAGCTGACTGTTTCTTGGGAGGAATTAGTAGCAGAAGCATATGAAAAAAAAAGCTTAGGTATGTGGAGTTGGGGCAGAAGCAGAGCAGCAAGCATGGAAAGTTAGGATATGTCCAGTGGAAGTAAAATGTATCAATCAATCAATCAATCAATCAATCAATCTTTATTTATATAGCGCATTTCATACCACAGGCAACTCAATGTGCTTTACATAAAGACATAAAAAATACAACACAGAAATACAGGTAAATAAAAACATTAATTTTAGCTAATAGTAAGATTGGTATAACTATAACAGGTAATTTGAGTAAACTAACAAAAGCTAACAAACATGGATAAACTTTCCTCTAAGAGGAAGCATTTAAAAATATAGCTAATAACAGAACGGTTGGTATAATGAATGATAACAGATCTTCAATATATGAATATGACTAAGTTTGCCTCCTAGTGAAGCATTAATAAGATCAGAAACATGGATAAGCTTTCCTCTAAGAGGGAGCATTTAAGAAGCCGTTCAATGGTCCATAAATTAAATTAAAGGGGACTTGGGTAAAAAAAACTTTCATCTGAGAGGAAATATTAAGGTTTATACAGTGATAATAGGTCTTAATAAACCATTTGAATATGACTAAGTTTTCATTAATAAGATAAACCATTTGAATATAACTAAGTTTTCCTCTTATCCATCCATCCATCCATTATCTTCCGCTGGTCCGGGGATCGGGTCGCGGGGGCAGCAGCTTAAGTATAGAGACCCAGACGTCCCTGTCCCCGGCCACTTCCTCCAGCTCTTCTTGGGGGACCCCGAGGCGTTCCCAGGCCAGCCGAGAAACATAGTCTCTCCAACGTGTCCTGGGTCTTCCCCGGGGCCTCCTCCCAGTGGGACGGGCCCGGAACACCTCACCGGGGAGGCGTCCAGGAGGCATTCTCACCAGGTGCCCGAGCCACCTCATCTGACTCCTCTCGATGCGGAGGAGCAGCGGTTCTACTCCGAGCCCCTCCCGGATGACCGAGCTTCTCACCCTATCTCTAAGGGAGAGCCCAGAAACCCTGCGGAGGAAACTCATTTCGGCCGCTTGTATTCGCAATCTCGTTCTTTCGGTCACTACCCACAGCTCGTGACCATAGGTGTGGGTAGGAACATAGATTGACCGGTAAATCGAGAGCTTCGCCTTCTGGCTCAGCTCCTTCTTCACCACAACGGGCTGTCAATCTCCTGTTCCATTCGTCCCTCACTCGTGAACAAGACCCCGAGATACTTGAACTCCTCCACTTGGGGAAGGATCTCATTCCCGACCCGGAGAGAGCATTCCACCCTTTTCCGGCCGAAGACCATGGTCTCAGACTTGGAGGTGCTGATGGTCATCCCAGCCGCTTCACACTCGGCTGCGAACCGCTCCAGTGATAGCTGGAGGTCACGGCCTGACGACGCCAACAGAACCACATCATCCGCAAAAAGCAGAGACCCGATTCTGAGGTCGCCAAACCGGACCCCCTCAACGCCCTGGCTGCGCCTAGAAATTCTGTCCATAAAAATTATGAACAGAATCGGTGACAAAGGGCAGCCCTGACGGAGTCCAACCCTCACAGGAAACATGTCCGACTTACTGCCGGCAATGCGGACCAAACTCTGACACCGGTCATACAGAGACCGGACAGCCCATATCAAGGAGTCCGGCACTCCATACTCCCGGAGCACCCCCCACAAGAGTCCCCGAGGGACACGGTCAAACGCCTTCTCCAAGTCCACAAAACACATGTAGACCGGTTGGGCGAACTCCCATGCACCCTCCAGGATCCTGCGGAGGGTATAGAGCTGGTCCACTGTTCCACGGCCAGGACGAAAACCACACTGCACCTCCTGAATCCGAGATTCGACTATCCGGCGGATCCTCCTCTCCAGTACCCCCGAAAAGACCTTACCAGGGAGGCTGAGGAGTGTGATCCCCCTATAGTTGGAACACACCCTCCGGTCCTCCTTTTTAAAGAGGGGGACCACCACCCCAATCTGCCAGTCCAGAGGCACTGCCCCCGATGTCCACGCGATGCTGCAGAGGCGTGTCAACCAAGACAGCCCTACAACATCCAGAGCTTTGAGGAACTCAGGACGGACCTCATCCACCCCCGGGGCCTTGCCACCGAGGAGTTTTTTGACCACCTCGGCAACCTCAGCCCCAGAAATGGGAGGCCCCACGTCCGAGCTCCCCAACTCTGCTTCCTCATCGGAAGGCGTGTCGGTAGGATTGAGGAGGCCCTCAAAGTATTCCCCCCACCGACTCACGACGTCCCTAGTTGAAGTCAGCAGAGCCCCGCCCTCACCATACATGGTGTTGACGGTGCATCGCTTCCCCCCTCTGAGCCGCCGGATGGTGGACCAGAATCTCCTCGAGGCCGTCCGGAAGTCGTTCTCCATGGCCTCCCCGAACTCCTCCCAAGCCCGAGTTTTTGCCTCAGCAACCGCCGAGGCTGCGTTCCGCCTGGCCTGTCGATACCCATCAGCTGCTTCCAGAGTCCCACTGGCCAAAAAGGCCCGATAGGACTCTTTCTTCAGCTTGACGGCCTCCCTCACCACTGGGGTCCACCAGCGGGTTCGGGAATTGCCGCCACGACAGGCACCGACCACCTTACGGCCACAGCTCCGGTCGGCCGCCTCAACAATGGAGGCACGGAACATGGCCCATTCGGGCTCAATGTCCCCCACCTCCCCCGGGACATGGCTGAAGCTCTGCCGGAGGTGGGAGTTGAAACTCCTCCTTACAGGGGATTCCGCCAGCCGTTCCCAACAGACCCTCACAATACGTTTGGGCCTGCCAGGTCTGACCGGCTTCCTCCCCCACCAGCGGAGCCAACTCACCACCAGGTGGTGATCAGTTGACAGCTCCGCCCCTCTCTTCACCCGAGTGTCCAGGACATACGGCCGCAAGTCCGACGATACGACTACAAAGTCGATCATCGAGCTGCGGCCTAGGGTGTCCTGGTGCCAAGTGCACATATGGACACCCTTATGCCTGAACATGGTGTTCGTTATGGACAGTCCGTGAGCCTGTCGGAAGGGGGACCCGTGTCGTTCCTTCAGGCTGTGCCCGACCGAGCCCCACGGGCACAGACCCGGCCACCAGGCGCTCGCCGGCGGGCCCCACCCCTGGGCCTGGCTCCAGGGGGAGGCCCCGGTGACCCACGTCCGGGCAAGGGAACACGGTGTCCATTTTCTTTGATCATCATAGGGGTTTTTTGTGAGCTGTTCTTTGTCTGGTCCCTCATCTAGGATCTGTTTGCCATGGGTGACCCTACCAGGGGCTTAAAGCCCCAGACAACATAGCTCCCAGACTCATTGGGGCACGCAAACCCCCCCACCACGGTAAGGTGACAGCTCAAGGGGGAGTTTTCCTCTTAGTGAAACGTTAATGAGATAAGGGTAGAATGAGAGAGGAAATAACACATTGGGGAGAGGAGGAGAGAAATAAGCAAAACATTCATATCAAGCATTGGGAACAGTGAAGGAGGTGTGGTGTAGGAGTTGCGTGTGTTATTCAGTGAGCATGTGTGTGTGTGTGTGTGTGGGTGTGTGCACGTAAGTCTGTGCAAAACTTTTATCAGCGGTTTGTCCTTGACAGTGATGTGAGTATGTCAGCCAGTCCAGAGAGTTTCCACAGGAGTCTTAGGAAGGGGGGGGGGGGGGGGGAGCACATGTTTACATAACAAACTTGGAGAACGATTTTGTCAGGCCAGTCCAAGGCCAGTCCTGGGGTGCCAGATTGAAATAACAATTTTTGTTTTTGGGTCAGACAGACTACTGATTGTGCCGTCTGTCTTTAAGTTTCTGCTGGTTGTCTCATGGCGAAATCCGATCAGCCGAATTGTGGAATGTAGACCATTTCCGCCCGGTCCAAGTAATCAATCAACCTTCTCCCAGGTTAATCCATTTCTCTTCTGAGTCCAGGAATCTCAGCCAGCCTGCTAACCTGTGTAAGGATCGCATCCAGCTTCCGATTCTGCTCACGTAGCATCTCAGTCTGAGCGTTGATTGCTCTTGTGACCCCATCGAACGCTTTCCACATTCTCTTAATTTCGTGAAATACCAGGTATCCTCCAACTCCAAACAGCAGGAACCCGAGTATCATAAATCCGAATATGTACACGTCTTCGGCATCCTTGACTGACAGCATCGCTAAACACACGATTCTCCACTTCCCCCAGGAGTCCATTGAGTATCCAGCGAAGAATGACCCGTCGGGGCATGAGGGTTCTTCTTTCCCCAACTTTGTATTAGAGAAAATTTGATCAGTAGCGTTGAGAGACCAGCTGACCAGATCCATCATACTTGAATTCGTCTGATATGTAAAGAGATGCTCCAAAAAGACAAAAAGACAAGATCCAGACACGCTGAAGCAGGCAAAAAAAGGGTATTTGTAGAGTATTTGTTGCAAAGTCTATTGTCTCATTGTTGAGGGAGCTGGGTGTAAGTGGACAAAGTGTGAAGAAAATAGTGAAGGACGTGTCAGATGAGGCAGTAAAGTCTAGTCAGTGGATTTGGATAAGAAGAAGCAATAGTAGCTGGGGGCCCAGCAGGGGGAGCACTTAGGGTAAACAGACTCTTGGAAGAAGCAAGGAAGAAATCCAGGATATATTTAAGTGGAGGGTGTGGCCCATGTGAGCCTTTTGAAACCAGGTGGCCATTTTAGGTGAGTTGGCCTGTATGGCCTTGTTTTTGCTGGTAGGACTGTTTCGGTGAGTTTGTCTGCTAAATCTGGTAATGTTTCTTGTCATGCCTCCACCTCTGGCACCCTCTATACTTTCGTTACCCCCTACCCGAACTAGGGTTTGAGTCCCATTCCTACTTATCTTTACATGTTCTATTTCTACCCCCTACCCAAACCAGGGTTTGTATCCCCACCCCGCTATGACTGGTGTGCAGTTGGTGAGAGGCTGGGGTCGCTTGTGGTTGTGGAAAAAAAAAAGATGGTTGTTGTGGTGTGAGGAGCAGTGATGGCTGGCATTAGGGGAGTGACTCTGGGATGCCAGTGATCATTGTCTAGCCTCCTGGAGGTGTCGTGGGCCCAACTAGACGAAACACTAATGAAAGGAGGTTCCCACCTGATGACCCCAATGACATGTTGGTCAACACTGCTCACTGATCTATATAGGGAGTATAGGGAATTATTCACTGAGTCTGGTCCATTTTTTCTTTAGCACAAGTTTCTTGTGTTTACCTTGAATAGTTCATGAGTACTGTTATTACTGAGCAGCACTGTAATATCTTACCGTTTCTAGATCCGCAGGTCTGGATTTCCAATTGTTTTAAACTGGTGCAGCGACGGAGTGAAAAGTATTGTCTGATACCTACTTTAGTTATTTCAGATAAAGAAGGGTAATTTACATTGTGCTTTAAATGATGATCAAAGGAAGAAACAACATTGAGTTTCTAATAATGTGGAAGGCAGCACTTTCTGATGCTTTCTCTACATATAATTGCCAAAAATTAGACTTGTAAAGAGTCTGAATGACAATGACGTAATGACAATACTTAGTTACATAGTTTGTGTTTGTAAGACATGAGTGTGACAGTTTTTTATTTACATGAAAACAAATAAAATTAATAAAATGTTTCAGTGACTCACACACATCTTCAGTCTGAGATGTGGAATTTCCTAAATGTTTTTGAGACACAGAACACTTACAGCATTGCAAAGAGACAGCAGAGGTCAATAGTAGCAATCCATCAGAGTCAAGCTGTATCAAACAGAGATAGGTCTGTATGACCTAGTAGTGATGTGACAGCAGTAGTACTGACAGTGAGTGGGCGGCCGCTAGTGACAGGCCGGCCTCCTGGACTGGTCCATTTAGTCCCACACCTGCAGTGACCCTGAAACAGCATCCGCTGGCCTCACACTCCACTGCACAAACAGGTCAGAGCACACGCACACACACACTCACCACAGCCCACTCTGATCAATGGGCCAGACTCTGTGTTTGTGACACACTAACAGAGCATCACAAGCTCCCCTGCCATTTTAAATAACACTTGTCTGAAATCAGCTTGTATCATCTTTTCCAGCTGAAATACACAACACAGTGAATTTTGCTGAAGTGCTCCCTCTGTCTGAATCATCTGAAACTTGCGCTAATCCTGGCTTTGGTAAACTAAATAATTGTAAGCTCTTTCACTCTGGTCCTTATTAGCAGTAGGACTTTGAGGCAACTAAACTGCTTTGTCATCAAAGCTCTGCAAAAGTCATAGGACAGCTGGATGTGGTTTAGTGTTACTCAAACACTTTCCCCCATAGTCCCCCAGGTGTCACACCCACCCACAGCACAGGGAAGTTTGATGATGACTGCTGTAGACCTCTGCCTCATCAATATATTGACCTCATCTTCACAGAACAAACCTCAATTATTAACCACTTGTTTTAGAGCAAAAACATCCAGTGCTTGTTCCCTTGATGTACAGAATTTTGGCAAAATCTTTTGTTGGTACATTACATTTCTAGTGACGTGACTGAGCTCTGCATGCGTTTGATCTATTTTCTGACGGTCTCCTTAGATTTCCAATCTCTAACACTTCAAAATCATATGTGAAGTCTGGTATTTATTACATAAGTAGACAAAAAGTATGTTCAGTGAATGTAGCTCTGTTTTCCAGCATATCTCTTGCATTCAAGTTATTTGTCAGTTGCAGGGTTTTTATTGGACTCACAGTCCTGGTGATTGTGACAGATTCTTACAACTGTCTCCTATTGTAGAGCTTTGCATTGTTCATTTAGCGATCACAGTTGAGAAGCTTTCCAGAAGAATTTGTTTTATCAGATAAAATGTTAAAAAAAGATTCTTCCAGTTTAAGGAGGTTAACAAGTGGTAAAAAAATATATAGAAAAAGCACATTAATTGTAATAAGAATAGACTGATGTTCCTTCTATCCAGAAAAGGGACAAACATTTCAAACTAAAGTGGGATCCGTTTTAAAGGATAAGCCTCTTGTTATTTTTTATTAACAAATCCAGTGAAAAGACCACAGCTATGTCCTCAATTAGCCCCATGTTCACTCATTCATTACTCTTTATATAAATGGAAACAACAACATTATTGTCACTCCACGTCACACATCTGTCTGCTCGCTGTGTTGTGAGATTGTTGGCAGAGACTGGTGAACATGCCGTGATTCATTCTATTGTTTAGAGCGCATTAAATACAGAAGGATTTTGGAAACAGTATATCTATAAAATATAATAAAATATAATAAAAACAAATTAATGATCTTTGGTTTGGGTCTTTTCATCTGATTTTTTTGAAAACAGGAAAGAGTACATATGTGTAGAAGAAATGGGTCCATCTTTCACTCCCCACAATGAAAGACACTTGGAAATTCATTCATTCATTCAACCATCCATACCTGTTTTATCCAATTCAGGATTGCATTCAGCTGCCATTGAGCAAGATGCAGGGTGTACTCCAGACAGATTAATTCAGATTTGTCCATAACAGGACCAACATAGAGACATACAACCATCCCCACTCCCATTTACCCCTACAGTACATTTAGAAAGACAAATTAATGTAAGATTCATCGTTTTGGATTTTGGAAGCGGTACCAATTACCAATGCAAACTCCAAACAGAAAGGCCCCAGTCAAATTCAAACCAGGAACCCACTTGCTGTGCTAACCACCACAACACTGTGCAAGTCCCACATAGAAGTTTTTTTTTACTGAAATCAATTTTACAGATTTTATATAGACACCACACTCACTTTTCTCAATTTTCTAATGTGTGTTGTACAAGATGCAGTAGCAGTGTAGAGTATTTATTACATACATTAATAATCTATGTAAACATCCACCAGCTGAGAATCTGCATCACACTACAAGTTAAATCAACAATGAGTTAAGAATCAGTTTATTCATGGTGCATTAAGCTGTTAATAATTTTCACTTTGAAATTATGTCATTGAATCAATGTGGTATCGGTTACATGTTAAGATTGAAATGCCAGCATTTCATCAGCATTGTCTCAACCTGTTGTACACTGACACACTTTTCAAATAACGATTGATTCAATGTTGATTAGCTATGGATATAATGCAACATTCACTCAACTTCAACAGAAAGAGTCAGGGAAGGAGTGTTGCTTTTTAGAGCCAATTTCATCCAAAAGATTAATAACCCATGAGCGCAAGTAATGTGCATGGTGTAAGTTGCCATGGAGATCTTACCAGGTGATATGAGGGAAACCATAATGACACTTTAGTTTTAAGTCCAACATAGCATGTCTGATTATTTTCCATTACATAAACAAACACAATTACTTGGTTTAAGCATTTTCACAAACAAAATTATATAAAGAAGGAAACATTTTCAGGATATTAACAAAAAAATAGTTCCCTATTTAATGAATAATTATTGTAAAGCCTTACAAGTATTATCGGGTGAGTTGAATTACTGTAAAAAGTCATTTAAAAGGTCAATATCAGCTGTTAAAGTGTTATTGTGAGACATCTTCATTGACTCACAAAGAAGGTAGCAACACGATAACCTATTTTATAAGCAAGAACAAAAAGGCAGAGAATGAAGCCCCTTTGTGTTCTTAATAGTTTCAACGAGGTAAAAATCAATACAGGCCTTGTCTAAGCAGTCCAGAAGAAAAGAAACCATCAGTGTTTTAGCAGCTGTATATAGTGCTCATGCTGGGTAGGCAGCCATTTTGAACAGGATCACAGCAGCAACCAGTCCACCTCTCTCAGTTTAACACACTAACTGACAGACACAGCAGAGGCTTTACACAGGCTTATGTTCAATTCATTCAAAGGTTTAATTAGTTGGTTAGATATTTTCCCCTTCTCTCGAGATTATAGTAACTGACTTACAACAGCATCACAGTGGTATCTTTGATAAATTAATTCATATTGCTGTTATACACGACAGACAGATTTAAACATAAAGCTGGTGTTGGTGGTCAGTGCCTGTACTCAAAAGGAAAGTGAAGCAAGAGTTGAGGCAAGACAAACTATGTCATACAATGTGGAAAAAAATGGTATAACTACCAAAAAGTACAGAAAAGAACAAAAATTGTTAAAAAAAAATGAGCTGTTCATGAACTTCTACAATTTAGTTTGTTTATACTTTTATGACACATATAGCCACAAAGGGGGCTGCACGGTGGTGTGGTGGTTAGCACCGTCACCTCACAGCAAGAAGGTTCCAGGTTCAACTCCCAGCTGGGGCCTTTCTGTGTGGAGTTTGCATGTTCTCCCTGTGTATGTGTGGGTTCTCTCCAAGTACTCCAGCTTCCTCCCACTGTCCAAAAACATGCATGTTAGGTTAATTGGTGACTGTAAAATTGTCCTTAGGAGTGCGTGTGTGGTTGTTTGTCTCGTTTGTCTATGTGTGGCCCTGTGATGGACTGGCGGCCTGTCCAGGGTGTACCACGCCATTGACCGCTGGGATAGGCTCCAGCCCCCCTGCGACCCAACTGATGGATTCAGCTGGATGGATTCACAAAGGCTGAAAAATATATAAAATGTTCTCAAAGAAATTAATGAAATTAGCAGAATTTATCAGGCTTGTACTGTTAAGAAGTTGTGCTTTTGTCATTGCTGTCTGTCAGACCACCCTGTCAAGTAACCAGGGTAATGAGTCCCACACAAAATGATTGAAATTTATTCTTATAAAGGAGGGTGAAAAGTCTTAATTCTCACCATTCACCCCACAGTGGATTTCTGTGGATTTTTATAAAAGGTTACAAAATTACTTTCTCTTTTTTGTTACTTCTTAAACTTCAACACTAAATTAACTGCATACAGGATCATTATCTCAGGAATGATTATTCAATTGTTTTCAGTTATTTATTACTTTTGGTTTATGTAGTTTGGTTTAGTAAAACATGACAGCTTGCCATAAAACTGATATTCTCACAGCATCTACCACAGGTTATAAATTCATGGGTTATTAGATGACATTCTGATCAGATTTACCATTTAAAAACCATCAGACCAGCCAGAGGGCAAGAAAACACAACTGGAAATGCCTTTATTCATTGGCTGTGGATGAGTAAGTGTTACATCAAGGTTCAAATAGAGGGCAGAAACATGTTTAAATGACAAAACAACATAATATCACACAACAATGCATGACACAAACATGTTGCCTCTGCTTTCTGCAGTCATCCGGTTAAACCTGGCACCTTAAAGCTTTCAGCTGCCTCCTTTCAGTTCCCCAGTGTGAATGTATGTGTGTGTGTGTGCGCGTGTGTGTGTGTGCGCGTCTGAATAAGGCGAATAAGGCGTTGTTGCCATGTGCTTGTGTGCACTCAAGTGTACTGTATATTGCACACATGTACACATTGGAGTACATTACTTTTCCTTTGGCAGAATACACAAAGGGGAAACAAAGAAAGTACCACAAGACATCGTTGCAGTGCCTTTCCACATAATACATGAGTGCCACTGACATACCGTGTGTCACCAAACGCACATACTTATACACACATGTACACATTAACACAGACATGCACCATGCAGTGCCATATTCTGTCTGCTTGACTTTATTTCTCACCATGCCTTGGTTTAAAAAGAGGTGGTGCAGGATAGTAGGGGAGCTGAAACTCTGCTCACATCATGTACACCATCCTGTTCACCTCACCACTGCTCCAGCTCTCTAAATTTTCTTCACAAAAAAAAAACAGGAAACCTGGGGTTGAATGCCAATTTTATGAGCTTTAAAACAGCGTGTCCAAAGCCTGATATGATAAAAACAAACCTGAGGAACATTTTCATTGGTGCTAGTTTGGAATCTAATCAGACAGCCTAGTTCAAATTCCTGATGTGAATAAAAGTGAATTATGTTCATCACGTCAGAAGCTAAACGCTGACCATGACACCACTATCTACCATGGCATGCATAAAATCTCACTCAAAAATAGAGCTGTAGCTTAACAATTACATTGAGTGCCTATGCCGCCAGCATACTCCTGCTTCAAATTCTGTTGCCCCTATGGGAAAAAGCCAATGACATATGGGTAAAATACAGCCACAGTGAGGTCATAAGTCAGAATCAGCAGCACTGCAAAAGGCCAGTGACTCTCTATGGTAAATACCAGAGATAATTGTACAACAAGAAGAAGCTCAAATACAATCTAGATTTCAAGATCTAAACAAACAACGAATGTAAGAGTTAATAATATAAAAGGGATCCTCAGAGGGATGGTCAAAAGGCCCCAAATGCTCCTAAATGTGAATAAGTGCAAGCACAGAGGGATGAGTGAACAAAACCCTTTGTAAATTCTTCACTACTTAACATCCATAAAAGATGAGCAAACCAGGAGATGAAGAGGAGTAAGGAGAAAAGGCTAAAGGAAGATAACAGCTGATCAAACAGGACAAACTTCAAATAATTTTTTTTCTTTTTGCTCTTGTTGAGGAAAATGTCATTGTGATATGATACAATGGTGGGATATGCAGTACTTTTGGAGACAACAACCAGGGCTATAAAAATCTTTCTGACATAATAACAATGGAAAAAAGACTGTTTGATACTACTTCAAATACTATTTGAATAGTAATTCACTTGTCTTTTTGACCACTTAACAAGGTCACGTTCACTTTTTCAAAAACAAGTTTATGCAGCTTTTTAAAATTATTACAATCCTTTACATTACCTTTACACACACATTCACATACTGATGAACACATCTGGAAGATTTGTGGTTCACTTGTCTTTTTGACCACTTAACAAGGTCACCTTCACTTTTTCAAAAACAAGTTTATGCAGCTTTTTAAAATTATTACAATCCTTTACATTACTTTTACACACACATTCACATACTGATAAACACATCTGGAAGATGTGTGGTTCAGTATTTGTATCTTGACCATGGGCACTTCCATACATCAACATATAGAGTGGAGAAGATGGGGGTTGAACTATTAATTAGTGGACAGATTGCTGTAAATCCTGAGGCAACACTGCATGTGGCTCCATTATATTCAAGTTACCCAGAAAGTCGATGGAGAGCCAGCTGGCACATGCTGTGAAACCAAGCAATGTGAAACCACAGGATGGAATTCACCCATCCATCCATTTTCTATACCTGCTCAATCAAACTCAGGGTCATAGGGGGCTGGAGCCTATCACAGCTGTCATCAGGCGAGAGGCATTGCACACCCTGGACAGGTCGCCAGTCCATCATAGGGCGGATGGAATTCAGCCAAGTTGAATAAAATTATTACTACGGTCACCTTTCACAATGCCTTCTGAGATATATATGAAAGTTCTATCTACAGCAACTGCATTGATGAGTGTAACCATTGATGTGGCTGCATTTATTTGTATAACCAAGTACTGTTTGAAGGAGGGCTTCCAATAACTAATTGTAACTTCTCAAGACTTTTTCAGGTAATGTAATTACTGATCGCTTTTAATTTGTCATCTGGCAGTTAGATGACACTACCCTGCCGCTGACTTGAATACAACACCTCATCAAAATATTATGTTTTTATACCAGATAGACTAACTTTACCTGGCGAATTATAAAGACAGTACAAATGAAAAGTAAAGTGCACACTTAAAACCTTCTAATCTTGTTTTGTTTAATTTGGTGTACATTTTAATTTGAGATACATACATGTTTAGTTAGAGGAAGGCGAACATGTGACAAAGTATGCTATTTCTACAGAAGCTGTGACAGCTCAAGACACTTAAGCTCAATGAAAACACATGCAAACAGACAACCAGGCTGTGAACTGAGAAAACACCTTCAGCAGCTCGAAAACGCAAGCACTGGAAATATACGCTACACAACCAAACACAAACAGTGCAGCAAAAAGTGAAAACATGACAGATCAGTTTGAAATATAATGCTCAGCACATAATGCAAAAAAAAAGAGCTAACAGAAGCTATTACTTGACAAATCAACTAAGGTCCATGTTTGATTTAATAAAAGGAAATGTGAATGAAAACAAAATATATTGAGTTTACGTTTGTTAAAATGCACTCAGAAAACCCACTTATGCACATGTTTGTTCAACATAAAAGAAATACGTTCACCTAACAGAGCTAGGTGAACTCTGGTGAAGTTCTATTTGTTCAGATTTGTTCGAATGAATCATTTACCAGCTCTGAACTCAGTTAATTTGTGTTATGAAAGTATGTTATGTTGTGTTTCTATTTGGTCAATCAAACATGTGCCTTAGTCTGTTTGAGTTTGATGGCTGCCAAATACTGACAATGTGTAAAAAACAGATGATTATGTACAGCAACCCTAAAGACACTCACATAGAGCCATCACTCAATTTAATCTCAATTTGGACTCATCCACCAGAAAAATTCCTATTAAATGGAACCACAAACTAAAACCTATACTACACCAAATCTGCTCCATAGAAAATTAATTGTCTGTTTTTTTCCACTCTTACTACCAACTTGAAGAGACTGCGTCACTATAAAAGCCCCCCTCTGTTTCCCTGGTTCAGTGCTTCGAATGAGAATTAGCAGCAGCAGGAAATGTTGGGCTTCCATTAGCAGAAAGCTAATACAGCTACAGCACAGATGTAGGAACAGTCAGTCTAATACTAAAAGAACAAAATCACAAACAATAATGCTGGATTTTTACCAGTAGTGGATGGGAAGACAATCTGAATCCAAATAGTTTCTACTACTTGATGATAAAAGGCCGGTCTAATAATACTGTAGTATTGGATTGTATCATTTCTGTCATTGATGACCACATTATATTAAGATGAGATCATAGTTGAGAGTGTAGATCAACTGAATGTCACTATATATTGTTTTGAGCGTTGAAGTGAAGGTATTTATCTGCCTAAATGGCTCCAACTTCCCCGTGAAGATTGGGAGCCACACAGTCAGTGCACACATACAGTACACACTCGGTGAGACGTGTATAAATACCTGTGTGCGAGCATGTCTGTGAGAAAACCAATAAGCTGCAGTATGGCTCCCCTGACGATTACCACTGCTGCTGCTTCATATCTGTGTGGACAGATTTACAGCAGCTGCCAGACATTTCTCTGCAGGTAATTTGGCTGATGCAGTCGTGTGGTTGGTCTAATAAAGACATCAACATTTCCACTCAGCAGATAAATTCTAAGGCACACAGGAACCAGCATAAACTGCTGTATCACAAATACATCATATGTTTAACAACAATCAAAAATTTGTCCTATTTTTAAAAAAACTGTTGTCTTTTAGTTAAAATCCAGAGCTACTGAACTGACTGAAATTGAATATTTGATATCTGCATTCTTGTTCTCCTCAAGATTAATATATTTGATAATCCCGTGATTATCAATTAAACTTTTAATTTGCTTTTAATAAAACTGTGTTTTGCGTTTATTGTCCATGAGCAAATATTAGCCTGGTTGCTTGGTAAAACGCAGTAAAGTCTACATGCAAAATAGTTTGGCAGAGTCGCAAAAGGCAGTGAGAGTGGTTAAAAAAAAACACCTGGTGCTTTCTAATCAGTTTAATTGGCAGCTTGATAACATCGTAGGATAAAAAAAACGAGCATCCCACTGAGTCTTTCTGAATTAGAGATTAAAAGATTTTCATCGCTCCTTGAAAGACTGTTTGGACAAATGGTCCAACAATTAAATAAAAATCCGAGAAGCATTTTGGGGGTCATCCATAGTATTATATGTCATTAAAAAGACTCAGTGAATCTGGAGAATGCTCTGTAAAGTACAAGGCAGAAAACCAATACTGAACAGTTGTGACCTTCCGCCCTCACGCAACACTGCATTAAAAACAGACACGATTCTATAGAGGAAGTGTACAGTTCTATAGTACAGTGATTTCACTGCACAGGAACACTTCTGAAAATCATTGTCAATGAACATAGTTTGCTGCTGCAAGCACAAATAAAAGTTAAAACTAAAACCATATTAACAAATACAGAGATGTTGCAACTATCTCTGGGCTGGAGCTCATTTAAGATAAACTGAGGTGCATTAGGAACCTGTCCCAATGTCTGACCAATCAAAATGATTTGACATTTTATTTTCAAAACTACAGTAAATGAACTCCTTATAGATTTTTTAAAAGAAGATATGATGTAACATAGTGGGAAACATGCCCTTCTTCCTGTCACAGGGTTAATGATATGCAGTACCCAAATGTGGGAACAGCAATCCAGAGTCACCAGATAAATAACTAAGGATTTTATTGAAAGATAACAAAAAACCTGGCTGACCCGGAAAGCCAAGCACAAGAACATAAAAGACAAAATAATAAAACAACCTGACAAGGAGCACAAAAACCAGAGTAGAGAATAACTAGATTTCAATGATGTAATAGAATGGATCTGGCAAGGACTGAGATAAACCAAGTTGAATATATTGAGGGAACTAATGAGGAAGTGATTGCAACTGTGAGTAATTGACTAGGTGACATGTGTCGCAGTAGAGCCAAAGACCAGAACAGGATGGAACTGAGGAAACTATGGAATAATGACCTGATTTAAAACATAGGAACAAAAGCAAACCAAAAGAACAAATGAGTAAACTCTGAAAACAGTAGAAAGACTCAAAATACAGGAAAAATAGAAGACAAAAGTCCAGATCATAGCAGTTCCATAGTTTTTAATTTTCTTTTCTTTTACTTTTTTAGTAGAAAGAAAGACAATAAGATTTCTCATTTAAACATTTGGTGATATGAGCCCATAGAGGTTGGCTGTAGAGGTTTGGCTAGACCAGGGGTCAAAAACCTTTAACGCTCAAAGAGCCATTTGGACTAGTTTCCCACAGAAAAGAAAAAGTTTTTTATCTTTATACTATCTATTAAAAAAACTATATTATGCTGTATTTATGACATCAATGAACTGCTACAGAGAAAACTAAATTTTATTTCTGCAGCAAAAATATTTTGAACTCCGAAAAACAAGACAGTTGAGGTTACTTTCAAATAAAATACTTAATGTCTATTTGATCCCTCCTTGTATTTATGAAATAAAAAGCCAAACTTAAATTATCGTCAAAAAGATAAAGAAATAAACCGCAGCAGAGGGTTGAAAGAGCCGCGGGCTGCTGACCCCTGGGCTGGACAGTCACTCTGCAAGTCTTCAATCAACCAGAGATTCTTTTTACAATCCCTCCCAGAGAATGCGACATGGTGGATGTTATTTTGAATGTAATTACATTTGGATCCCCTGGAGAAAGTTTCTGATGTTAAAAGTTCCAGAACACCTGTCGACCCCAGGAACACCCCTGGGGAAGCATACACATTTAAGTGTATCTCATACATTGGCATACTTTTAATGTGCAATTTTCAACTAAATTCAATTACATGTGAATTCAGCTTTACTTGTAGTATGATATGATATGATATGATAAAACACATTAAAATTTTCTGCACTACCAAAAGGTCCTCTGCCTGCTTGGGTGTAACCCACATGACTGAGCCAAAGAAAAATCACATGTTGTCAGTGGTATTCCACAGGAGTGCCCAGCAACATGGTGAGAATGTGATGCCTCACCACTACCCATTAATGCAGCGCCAATAACGTCGCATGTCAACACTGGCACATGCAGGAACATCACCACAGGTGCTGTCAGTGTGAACAAAGAGGAGCTGCGTTAGATGCACACCATATCTCATAAACACGGCTTTGTTAGACTCAACAAATGACACCAGGTGGAGTGTGCGTCTCTCTTAGTGTATTCTGTATATGTGATCTATGTGAGCATTAACAGTATGCCCATGTCTGTCTTCACTATTACGGTCTGAAGGTTTTTCTTTTTTACATTTATTTTTTTACAAAGAGGTAATGTTACAAAAGAAAATAGTTTAGTTCTTGCTTTTTGATTCTTTGCAGAAGTAGAACCAGGAAGAGGAAATGTGGAATGTATAGCACCACATATCATGTAAAATAATGCTATCAAGGCTCTTCAGTCTTGATATGCAATAGTGGAGGATGGGACTCTGTTAACATGTTAGCTAATGGTTTATGATTCACTGGATGGTCAGAAAGCACAGCCTGGGCCTGGGGGAAGAGCCGCACCACAAGGCCTCCCTCTGCTCAGCTCAGTCAGGTGGCTGCTGGTCTGCTGTCAGCCCCAAGGCCCACCTCGGAGCTGCACCACAGGCCCTGACTGGCAACCCACAGAGGAATATTATCTCTAATAGTATGTGTTTTGGGTCATGGAAGTGTACACATGAGGACACATATACACGTGTGTGCACACAGTGAGACATCACGGGAAAGGGCATTCAGAAAGAGGAAGCACACTGGTTGGACAAACACTCCGCCTCACTGAGTTCTGAGGTCGCGTACGCACGCAGATACACACTTGCAGAGTAGGGAGAATCTCAGTCTGAGGACAACAGTTCGTTTATGGCCGATGCTGTCACATCTGCTCATACTCAGAGAAGCATGGGACTCACTGGGAACACATACACATGCGCAGGGGCCTCCCCAAGCTCTGTCTTCAGAGCAACTGAGAAAACAGTCTAAGCAGAGGATTTCTACAAATAAATAGAAGAATATTCATGGCATGCAGTCTGTGCGTGTGTGTGTTTGTATGTGGATGGGGTGAGAGAGAATAAATCAGCACCAGAAGTGTAGAAAAAAAAAGGGACAAGAGGATGAAAAGGTTCAAGGCAAAGAGAGGACAGAACATAGAGTGTGGAGTGATATCTCTGCGGCCACAACACACCACAGTCGAGAGGCACTCTGCCTCCCTCCACTGCCGCAGATTCACACTCCGCCTCCCCACATGATTCAACCATCTTCTCTGTATTTCAATTAAGTCATGCACTTCACTTCCATTCATGGTGGTATTAGTCGTTTTAAACCACCCAGGTGGCTCCTTTCTTTTTTTAAATGATGAAAACCTCTATTTCTGAAGATAACAACAAAGAGCAAAATTTTAGTCATGAATTAATTTGATATCCTTCCACTTCTACTCTATCTAATATCCAACAATAGTGTGATGAGTCTAAAAAGCTGACCCACACCGTCATAAAATTAGGTGCAGATCATAAGTTTACTTCATAAAAACATGACTGCTGAGCTTTACTGCACATGCATCTGATAATATTTCAATTTTGCTACCCCAGTCTTCTGTGCAGGCTCTTGGTCACAGGTCTGGAGATTCTGATACCTTTAAGCCACAGGAATATTTGAATTGACAGCTTTCTTTTGGCTTTCTACAACCTGACATTAATGAATCATTCACTTGAAAGAGCCACAATTTCATCTGCGAACATAGTATTCTGTAATCCATATTTTTTATATAAGTTATGGATCAAATGACTGTAAAATGGCAGGTATTACTTGAAAAGCTGAACTCCAAAAATTAGCATTAACATTGAAGCCAAATTGGTCTCTTTCAACTCCAGCAGCAGGTAGAAACTAAAACATAGATGTTTGACTTCAAGTGAATAACAACATTGCTTTTTGTCTGTTGGATAAAATGGCAACTAAATACCACAAAATGTACAACTTTATAAAGATATATCATGTCAAATGATGTGTTTTTGTCCTGCTATGCTACCCTCAATCAGCCAACAAATTGAAAACAATTAATGCAGCTCTGAAAACACTTTATTATCAACACAGAGGCCCTGCAGCTCTAACAGTCAGAATATCATAATTTGATACAAAACATTGCTAATGTCAGTCACAAAATTATCATAGAAATTAACTGAGGCCCATTTTGTAATTTGGCAACAGCATCTTTATAGACTTCATAAATAATTTACTGCACTATTTGCCTTGAATGTACGCTTAGATATATACACAAAAACACTTGTATCAAGATACTTACACTGTCACTACTTACACTACCGGGGAGATGCAAAATAACGTGAAACATTAGAAAATAAAGTGTTTACAGTGGATGTCTTCCTGTCCCACCGCTGCTGTCACACAGCCGACATGTTCTGTCCCGCCACTACCTTGTACTAAGCACGGTAGAGATTTGTCCTATTTTTAGAAAGCGCTGAAAGTGGCTCAGAAAAGCAGGAAAAATATCAAAAAGCCCACAATATATTTGCAGTTACCCAGCTAAGGCATAGGGGGAAAAAAAGGGGGGGGGGGGTTATTTACAACTTAAAAGTAAGCATCAACTCAGATTGCCAGGGAACGCCGGGAGCTTCCGCTTCTCTGCTGCCTTTCGTTGATAAAGAGGGAAAGTGGAGAAAATGCTTTACAGCTGTGTAAATTCTGTTTATTTCACTGATGTATGTAATTGTTAGGTGGATGTCTATGAACTTACATTACAGCTAATAACTAGCTATGCAATGAAATGAGAAATCCAATGCATTCCAGCAACAAGGTCATCATTATATTAACAGCAATAATGGCCCCTGAGACTCCCACTTTAGCATGTGAAATGTATGCGTCTGGTACGTGATGCAATCTCATCTTTTGCCATTTGTTATTTTTCTATCAGCTAATATTAGAACGAGGCACAGTGGTGTGGTGGTTAGGCAAGAGGGTTTCAGGTTCATTTCCCGCCTTTGCATGTTCTCCCCGTGTATGCGTGGGTTCTCTCCGGGTACTCCGGCTATCTCCACCATCCAAAAACATGCATGTTAGGTTAGTTGGCGATTCTAAATTGTCCCTTGGAGTGAGTGTGAGCGTGCATGGTTGTGTGTCTGGTTTGTCTTTATCCCTGTGATGAATTACAAATACAATGAATTGAATTCCAATTGGCTTGAATTGGACTTTATTATCTAAGTGCCTTGAGATGACATTTGCTGTATTTGGCGCTATATAAATAAAAATGAATTGAATTGAATTGAATTGATGGACTGGCAACCTGTCCAGGGTGTACCCTGCCTCTTGCCCAATGACAGCTGGGATAGATTCCAGCCCCTCGCGACCCTGAATTGGTGCAACAGAAACATACACTGAGTTGAAGATGAATCAGTACAAATTGCAAACGCTTTTTGCCTTCCATGGTGAACATGAAAGTCATCTAACACTAATGTCCTTCAAGCTTTCCAGCATCCCACATGTATGCACACATGCATACAAAGTAAAGACCATTGCCTACATTCATAAATAAAAAATACATACAACAAAGTAAATTTATTGTGCGACAAAATAGTAATAGAGCGATGGAAGTGAACATAAGGACAGAATGAATTAAAAGAAGGAAGTGAAAATCAGCAGTCCACGTTTGTAAGTCAGATGACAATCCTCCACCCCACCTCAGACTCCTTATACAGTCCGTGTTACTTGTTGATAGGTACGCACTGAAGACTGATGGTTCCTGTCAGAGTTGTAGCACAGCACTTAGTACCATAAAAAGATAACTAGCAGCTTCTTGTATTTATGAAAAGTGACGCAGAGGGCTCACAAGTCAGTATGTGACCATTTGGGGGTGAGAATCTGCTGCCTAATGTAATTCAAACACAAATTAATCTGAGTCATATCTATTGTAATTCTCATTCAGGCCCAGACTTGACACATTTATCCAGCCCACTTATGACTCAAAATCCACTCTCTGAGCATGCCAGACTTGGAACAAAAAACAAACCAAACCAATAGTATATGTCAACCAATGATGAACAAAATAAACCAAAACTCTTCCAATCTAAGCCACAGATGATTTTCTCTGACCACTGAACCACACCTGGCTTGTTTATCTGGGATTGTCTGTACCAGATTTCATAGAGATCCA
Source organism: Odontesthes bonariensis (assembly GCF_027942865.1). NCBI lineage: Eukaryota > Metazoa > Chordata > Actinopteri > Atheriniformes > Atherinopsidae > Odontesthes > Odontesthes bonariensis. The sequence continues at coordinate 30,867,943 of NC_134521.1, forward strand.
TCTTGGAGTTGTTCGTACTTTCAGAAACTGAACAATACTTCCACAGATCCCTTTCATAGAGGCAAACAAGGCTAAAGAGCAAGGTACAGCAGCTGCATCTGATGGATGTCCAAACACCTGCACCCATTATTTTCTGTGGAAGCAACACCTGCAGAGTTTTGATGCACATCAAGCTGCAGTGACAGCTTTTCAGATGTTCAGTCGGATGTGTGCGGTGTATTATTTGTCTGACAACTGACTTCTATTTAAGTTTCAAGAGACTGCTATCAACTTCATGAGGCAGGATTTATGTGTGGTGTCTTTTATTTAAATGCTCAATTTAACATTTGTTGCTTTCCTTTAAGGAAAATCTTAACATACTTATGTTTTCCTGTAGAATGTCAGAAAATACTAAACAATCTAAAATTGTCCATTATGAGTACCAGTTATTACAATATTCAGAAAAAACAACTTCTATTTTCACATTGTCCAGTTTCTGACAGTCGATAGATTTAGATTTAAAGTCTTCAGGGCTTTATTTGATACATAAAATTCACTTAAAGTAGTCTGTATCAACCTTGCTTCAACACTGTTAGGCAAATACAGGGGAGGCAACAAATAAGACAAGAAAGGAGGCAACTGTGCAGTAAATATTGGCTATGTGATGTGAAAAATGTGGGAAAATGTGCAAATTTATGCCCTGATGAAACAGCTTTTGGAGACTTGCCTGATGTACAGTTGAAACTTAACAGTGTTTACTAATCATTTCAGCTGCACAGACTCCTGAAAGCAAAACACATTTAGAAACTGCATATCTCCAGTTTGATTGCAATCTTTTTTTGCTATTGCAGTGGGAAATACATTTACTTTTGGATTCTCCTATAACCCAGTCTTTACATTTTTCTAAATGTTGATTTAATGGAATAACATGAGCATTTAAATCAGCTCAAAATTACTGGAGTTACACTTGATTTTTAGCACCTGAGGCTTTCGATACATTATTTAACAGAGGATCCCGACCACCAACACTCAATTAGGTCTCTTCATTACTTTTTTTTAATGACTAAAAAGCTTTAGCATATGAAGTGGAAAGAAATTTGGTCATAAACCACAAAAGATAGATTTCCAAAGTCATCACAATGTATACCATGAAAATTATTTTTTAAAATTTCTTTATTTAACCTTTATTTAACCAGGAAAACCTAATTGAGATTAAAAATATATTTTTCAAGAGTGTCCCGAGTCCCGACCAAGATGGGCAGCAGCATATTAAACAGTTTCAGACAAACACAAGCAATCATTAACAAAAAACATAAAAACAAGAATTCAATACTTTGAGAAACACAGAATCAAGTCAAATTTTAGTGAGGCAATTTTGGCAAAATTGCCCATGACATTAAATAAAAATTCAAACAATAAATATTTTTTGCCAAAATATTTCAGTCTGGAAATATTTTTTACTGCTACTCCTAGACAACCTAACATGCCAAGTAATGTAGAGTTACCACAATGCATATTTCGTCATAAGCATGTGCTGTTATGTTATATTGTCTGAAGGAATGAAAACTTCCCATATAATTTTACCAAAACTCTGTGAATTTTGTGTCAATTAACACAGTAAAATAGCACGAAAAAAAGTTGGCAATTTAAAATAATGTAATATAAAATGTGAACAAATCTAAGAGGTTACAGGGAAACCGCGCACAGAGAGAAGTGGTGATGGAGCGATAGTGCCTGGAAAGCAAGTCTCCATTTAAAAATGGTTTCAACTTGCAACCAGATGGGAGGGTTAATGAGGTGAGAGTCATGTCTGAACATGGCGCCTCAGTGTTGGGCTGCACCGACAGGGAACACTGAAAGGCACAACAGGAACTCAGTGTGTGTGTGTGTGGAGGGTTTACAGTGTGTGATGCGTGCGATGAAGGATTGAAGGTTGAGGCTAAAAACTGCATCACTGCAGTTCAGCACTCTAACATGCAGCTCTGTCTTACTTTCAGTGTTACTGTTGTGAAAATGCTGTAAATGTATAGTTAAACACTGTACATCCATTATATTTTAAATCATGAATAGCCCAGACCACGTGCTGCTCTTACTCGCTTCACCACACAACATGTATTGTTTTCACAATACAAATTGTGGGAGAATGACAACAAGAAAAATGTAATTATGTTTGTGACGGGAAGATGCGGCAGCACTGCATATCTGTGTAACAAGTTACAAGTTACATTTACTCCGTTACATTTACTTGAGTATGTTTTTGAAAAAAATATACTTCTAGGAGTAGTTTGAAATCACTATACTTTTTACTTTTACTTAAGTAGATTTGTGAAGAAGAAACTGTACTCTTACTCCGCTACATTAGGCTACAATGAGCTCGTTACTTTTCTTCTTACCTCTTTGGTATTCTACGCGTATTCATTTGGTCATTATTTTTATCACCCCCACGTACGCCTCATTTTAATGTTTTATTTTGACAGAGAGAGAGAGAGACTTCCGCCAAAGGCTCTACCGCGTGACTGTGTTTCACCAATCAAACGTAGCCGTGCAGTGTCGTCATGTGACCATACTCAATCTCAGCAGCGGGACGGGTTAGCTTCACAATTTACAGTGGTAGCAAACAAAAAAAGAAATAGATGAAAAATGTCAAATTCAACGGTCGGAAATGAAGACACAGACGAGGCCTCATACTGAAAGCATGTTTACCTTACAAAAAGTGCGAAGCAGCAGCTACATTATGTGTTTTCTGTGTCAACCAAAACAAACGAACTCTGCCCTCTCCGTCGCTTGCGTGCGTCGGCCAAAATTCCTATCTATACGTTGAGGCAACGGAGACTTGCGGAGACCGGGATTGTGATTGATCGGCTAACAACATCATTTCCCGAATCACTTTTCCGGTTTAGCTCCTTCCTCTCAGAACAACAACACCGCCATTTTTGAAAGAGTGTGCCGGTCAACATTTGGTCAAAAATTATTTGCATTTCAAAATCAATAAGCTCCAACTCCAACAAAAGTCTTTCTCTCTCGGTCGCCATCGAGGTTTGGAATGGAACCGGAAGTCAATCAACGACTTTCACGATAGACGTCGCAAGATTATTATTATATTATATTCTATGAAAATGTACATGTAAGTTTCTTAAGAATATAACATGTAAGAATATAACTGTTACCCAAACAGTTAAGTATTACAATAGCTCGTTTTGGAACAACTTGGCCTTTTAGACAAACAGAGAATCTGATCTGAACTGATCTAATCCATGATCACTGGGTCATAACCAGTGCTGGGAATAACGGCGTTAGAGTATAACGGCGTTAGAGTATAACGGCGTTACTAACGGAGCCACATTTTGGGTAACGGAATAATTACTTAATTACTCTATCCATAACTGTATCGCCGTTACCGTTACTCGGGAATTAACGCGACGCGTTACTTTGATAAATTGCGGCGCCAGTGTGCTCCCGGGTGCTGACAAAATGTAGGAGCAAATGGCAACACGGTGCCGCATCAATCTGTACCAAGCCGGCTTTTAATATGCTCCCATTCACCCTTTACATGCATGATCATGATTTGCTCAAATTCACCTGCATGCATGATCATGATTCGCTAAAAAAGTTAGGTGGGCGGAGTGTCCATTATCTTGTTACCAGAGATAATGGCAGCATCAAGCCGCAAGGTTGCGTTTTCCAACTGGAAATACCGGAATAATTTCACACTAGTTGATGTCAAAGGCAATAATGTGTATGTGCAATGTAAACTGTGCCCTGGAAACAAAGTTCTGTCCGCATCTGTGTCGAGCAACTCCAATTTGATGAAGCACCTCACAGCATCGCATAGCACACCTCAAGGTATCGCTGGCGCTGCTAACCCGCCCCCTAGCCCGGCCCCTGGTGCAGCTAGTTTGAGCTCCAGCGAAGAGGGAGACGGGGGAGGAGGCACTGCTCTTAAGCAAGCCAGGCTAGATTTTTCAGGACAGACACTAGTGTGTAAGGCTGAGCTCAACAAAATGATCGCCAGGTATGTGGTTGAAAACGTGTTGCCCCTATCCACTGTGGAGTCAGAGTCGTTTAGGGCTCTTGTTGCAAAAATTCCATCTCGTGGAAGAGAAAAGAGCACACCCCTTTCCCGAAAAACTTTCGCTGCATACATAGACAACGAATACGGAAAAATGAACGTGGAACTGAAAAAGTCTTTCGATGATTTGCAGTACATATCCACTACAGCAGACATTTGGACTGCCCATAATAAAAGCTATATGGGTGTCACAGCACACTGGATAGATCCCAACACTATGGAGAGAAAGAAAACAGCCCTTGCTTGCAGACGATTTAAGGGGCGTCATACTTATGATGCTATTGCAGTCGAGCTTGACGACATACACTCAATGTATGGCATTACAGACAAAATCACGGCAACAGTCACAGATAATGGGTCTAATTTTGTTAAAGCATTTAAAATGTATCAGCCAGTTGAAAGTGATTCTGAGGGTGAAGATGAGGTCCCCTTTACTGATGTGAATGATGTTCTGCATTCAAATGATGGCCAAGATGGTGATGGTCTGATCACTCTGCCCCCCCACCATAGATGTGCATCACACACGCTCAATCTAATATCATGCACAGATATTGAGAAGTGGCTCCAGTCAAAGCCTGAAACAAAGGCTGCATACAGAAGTGCTGTTGCAAAGTGCACCGCCCTTTGGAATAAGGCTAGTCGCTCAACTTTGGCTGCCGAAGCACTTGATGAGGTGATCTCAAAAAAGCTGCTTGTACCTTGCACAACACGGTGGAACTCATTTTACGATGCCCTGGCTCGTATCTCTGAAATATCCATGGCAGAGCTCAATACCATCTCCCTGAAATTAGGACTGGCTGCAATCACAGAACGGGAGCATTAGTTCATAAAGGAGTACTGTACTGTGATGCAGTACCATGGTACTCTACTCCCAACGCTGGAGATGTTGATGCTGAAGACACAAGCCCTTAAAGATGGCCTACAAAAGTTGAGGGATCTTCCTGATGCTATAGTCACAGTAAGTCTTATACACGTAGTAATAATAATAATAATAATAATAATAATAATAATAATAATAACAATAATAACAATAATAATAATTTGTGTGTATATGCAAACTTTTCATGTGTCTATTTACATTTATAATTTCAGGCAATCAAAACAAGATTTGCTGATGTGCTGGGCAGTGAAGAGGCTGTCATTGCTGCCGTGACGCTTCCCAAATTCAAGCTTCGCTGGCTGCGGTCACAAGAATTAAAGGAAAAGGCCAAGGCAAGTTTGCTGGCAGAGTGCCGAAAAATTGCCCTAGAAGAACCACAGCTGGAACCACAGCCAGGTACAAGCACATCTGTACAACACAGAGATTTGGCTAAAGAGGACTCCTTCTTTTCCTTTGAGGAAGACGAGGAGGATACATTCTCTTCAACAGAAAGGCAGGTGGAAGATTATTTAAGATTTCCATCGCAAGAATTCAACACTTTGAATGGATTTTCTCTCATCAAGAAAATTTCAATACGTTTCAATGCTGCTCCGCCATCTAGTGCACCTGTTGAGAGGCTATTCAGTCTGGGAAAGCTTGTCTTCTCCCCAAAGCGAAACGGGCTGTCTGACAAAAGATTTGAAAAGCTTCTCCTTCTTCGCTACACCCTGTGGTTCAGTACTTAGATAAGTATGGTGTAGTGATGCCTAGGTTGTTGTAGGCTACTGTAATTGAATGCTTACAGTAAGCCCCGTTCAGCTCCATGTTAAAAATGGCAATTTATTCACTTATTAATATTTGCTTTTCCTTTTGTTCATTTCTTTTCTAAGCACATTTCTGTGCCTTCATTTAAAGCTTGTATGTATACAAACTTCAAAGGATAAGTCATGTTGTTGTTCATGAGAATGCAGTAAATTTAGGCCTATAATAGAATGTACAGACATAATTGTATTGTTTTTTTTTTCACTAATTTAATAATAGAATACATAGAATTTACAGACATCATTATTAGGCCTATTTTTTTGTTCACTTAAATACAAAGTTAAAGAATATTTACATTTTCAACTAATTCAAGTAACTTCTAACAAATATTATATTTTCAGTATGTACATTTTATTTTCTGTTGTGGGTTGCAATCTATTCATTTTGAATAAATAAATGTTTGGCAAGTCGGCATCGGTGCTGTAGTTTCTGAAGATGTGAACTGGATTAACATTCACCATTGATAATAGGTCATGAAGATCTTTGATAGTAGCATCTTAAGCAAAAATCACAGCCAAAATAATCACAGAACAAGTATGAATATCCTGTTTAACTGTTCTTTTGTGTCTTTGACATTTTTAAGCATAAAAACAAAAAGTAACGCAATAAATACTTTTCCTGGTAACTAATTACTTTTCTAGTGAAGTAACGCAGTTACTAACGCAATTACTTTTTTGGAGAAGTAATTGTAATTGTAATTAGTTACTTTTTCAAAGCAAAGTACCCAGCACTGGTCATAACACAAAAACATGGTCAGACAGTACAAACCAAATAACAGTTAATGAGCTAATTTTAGCAATTTTCTTGATAAAAGTCAGTTATTAAAGGCCAACTTCCATCGTCATTTCATTAATACTGCCGTGTTCAGCATTGTTATTGAATGCATTAGGCGTCGGTTCTGTTTAAAAAAACATTATGGTTGCTTTGTTTCAAGCTGTTTTTGTGGGCAGGAAGAATGGCTTGATGAGATACGACAGGGTTTTCCGGTCCTTCTCATGCATATCCGTGACGCGATAATGAGGCGTCTCTGATTGGCTCCCTCCCATGAATGAATGAATGAGCCCCCCCCCCTCCCCGCTCTGTGTGTATCCGAGAGCCTGCAAGTTTTTTTCAACTCAAAACCTGTCGAAGATCAAACTTAAACACAACCCATGCGGTAATAATTTAATCAAGCGTTTTCCTTAACCAATATTTTTCACGTCACACGTCAATGTTGCAAAATGTAGGCCTATAACAGCGCAGCACTGAAAATCGCGCGGCAGAAGTAGTGATTGTGGTAGACTGCAGAGATTGTTCGTGGCGTGGAATATACAACCAAAATGAAAAGGCACAAACCCATTTTTGAATATTTCAAAGCAAAACAAGTAAAAAGCACAGCATCATCTGATGGGACAGCTGTGCCCCAACCTTCAACTGTGGACCATCCAAGCAACAGAGAAGAATGTTCTTCAACTACTACGCTAACCGAACCAAACCTCGCTGAGGCTAGCCATGGGCACTGTTCAAGTGAGTGCTGCAGGGATCTTACAACGCCCCATCAACCAAGCAATCCCGATGTGCTAAAAAGAACCAGGAGGGTGCAAGGAGAGTGAACAATGAAATTCTTTTCTTTGTTGCCCACACTGGATGTCCAAATGTATAATAATAAAGATAACATAAAGATAAAATAAGCATGCAAAAACAATATTCTAAAAGGTTTCTTAAATAAAATAGAAATATAGAAATAAAAATATAGAAATCTGGCCTGTATACATAATGTGCAGTAGTGCGCTCAGTGTTTTATTGTGTATGGCTTAATTCGGTGTCACAATGGTCACAATATCGCCGAGGTCTTTTCTTTGTCCTTGCAGAGTCCATTTTTGTGTCAAAACAGTGCAAATTGCCAGCTGTGGTCAGACAACATTAAATAGCAAAAGGACGGGAGGTTGTCTCGCGAGTATTCCGTGTAATGACATATACGCATATGATTGGTGGAGCTTAACGGCTCGCATAAGCTCTCGTTCAATCACGTATGAGAAACATTGTGTCGTGCAGTGTAAACAAAAAGTTTAAGGAGCAGATCTGGCGGCAGAAAGGGAGACAGAAATCGCTGAGGTCCCGTGCTGTGAAAACTGCCCTGGTTTGCGGAATACAATGGCTGGAAGACGACTTGCTTTCAACTCCCCAGCAACTCTCTGCGGGTCTACAGGTTTGTGTGTTTTTTTCTACTTGCACATGACCATTTGATTGTTTAATTTTAGTCTTGTTGACACTGTACAGCACTTGGGACAGTTCTCGCTGATTTTAAATGTGCTGTATATTAAACTTACTTACTCACTTGCTTACAGGCAGATAAAATGAAAGTCCTGTTGAATGCTATGACCGGGATGTCTCGTATGGTGGCCAGCACTGTGGATACGGTCGTGGAGAGGGTTCTGGAGGGAATCGACCAGAGATTCGCTAGGTTGGAGGCAAGATGGCCGTCGAGAACGGACTGGAGTTACATTCCAGAGAAGTTGAAGAGCGCACCCCCAAGAGAAGGCGGATACAGAATCCGAAAATCGCGGTAAGAGTAGGTTATTGACTGTGGCTTTAGGCTAAACTCAACTTAATTGTGTCCATCACGTGAAAACCAGTGTGAGTTGCTTTATTTAAAAAAATGTATTTCGTGTTTTCAATTTATAGGAAGCAGTTCGCCGCCTGCATAACTCACCGTGGCATTATAATCCAGATCAAGGGTAAGAATAAGTGAATGTTCTCCCAATATCTAGTAGAGTTGGACCTGATGTTACGTTACGTCAATGCAGTTTTTTTTTTATTAACCATAGGCCTATTGTTTTTACAGGCTACTGTCACCTCACAATATGGATGTAACGAGTCGCTTGAAGGAGGCGGTGTCAAACAGTCCGAACTTCAGAGAGGTAGACGGGGACACTATCGAGGGTGAGCGGCGCTGACTTTTACCACGGCTGGCACTGATACTTTTAAGCACTGGTCATTTTATTCATTCCTCTTGTTTGTTTTTTTCAGCTGCGTGACGGACCTGTGTGCTGTGCTACAGGCGCATCTTGAAGCCAACCCGAAATACTCACAGTCTCACCACAGAAGAGTGAAAGAGAGTAAGAACATATACGCTGTCAATATGACTTTTGTTACTTTATAGACAAGTTGTCAATATGCTGTGCATGGATAGACTATGTTTTGATTATTTATTGGTTATTCCAACAGCTCCCAGAAGCCAGCTTCTGATCCAGGATGAGGACGTCTGACAACTCCCGCAGACCCTGCAGGGACCGGAGTAAGAATGCGGATTCCAAACGGCGGCGTTTAGGCTTATTTTGTATATTGTAGGCTACAGCAGTGTGTGTATATAGTTTTCAATTATTTATTATCAACATGGTTCTTATTACAATGTAAGCTATGTACATTGTGTGGTGTGGCAATAAAAGCGCTTTAAAAAAAAAAGTTTCCTTTTTCATTTCCTCAATAGATTCACGTCATTCATGCCTGCATTCATAGCCTAGTCATAGTGCAGCTTATAAGAATGACGTGAATATATGAAGTACACAAACATCCCAGGAATATTGGTAATCATAATCACAATTATTAATCATAATTGCTGAATGATATGCCCATATAAAGTATGTATATATTAACCTAATGGGCCAATGGGCAGTCAGCTTTACAGGAGCTTTTTCATGTAATCACGTGTCTTTTTCGTCCAATACCAGCGAGGCCAGTGAGAGGTCCAGGCACTCTCACACCGGGGTGCTAATCGCTGAGCCATTAGCACCCCGCTGTGAGAGCCTGCCGCGAGTGGGGTTCGTTTCTGACGATTTTCTCGCTCAACAAACTTAAAGTTTGTCTGCCTGCAAGCGCCCAGGTGCGTCCGAAAATTAGACAAATTCGCGGATGTTCACTGCCGTCCACAGTGACACAAATCCCTCTTTTCGTGCAGTGTGAGAGTCATAAGCAATGCAATGAATGCTGTTCCTGTCGCAAAAGACCTGCAGCCCGAAGTACACAAACTTCTGAAACTTTTTTTCACCATCCCACTCAGTTCGGCATCAGCAGAGCGTTCGTTTTCCACACTTCGTCAACTGAAATCATACCTCCGATCCACAATGACACAGAAAAGACTGAATGACTTGATGAACTGCCATATTCACCGTGACATTCTGGAGGACACTGACATGACAGCCATCGCTAAGGAGTTCGTGCAGGCCAATGAGAGACGCAGGCATGGAAGTTTTAAGGGTAAGTCAATGGTTTTATTAGCACCGCCGTGTGCACTCTTCCATCCATCATCTTCCGCTTGTCCGGGGATCGGGTTGCGGGGGCAGCAGCTTGAGCAGAGAAACCCAGACGTCCCTGTCCCTCTTCTTTGTTCAATATTTTTATATTGCATTGTACTGATGCAAACGAGTTTAAGTTGAGTTAAAGGGGAACTCCGGGGTATTTGAAGCGCAATCCCATTGCTAGAGGTTGTCAAATACTGATAGTAGGACACAGACAGGTGCAAATCGGCGCTCCCTGTGCGGAGATTGCGCTGTTTGCGCAGCCTGTCATGCGAGGCTAATACGTGGTGGCTAAGGGGCAAGTGCTAACCCTTCCACGTAAAACAACAACTTGCACACTGCAGAAACGTCACACCACTTTATAAACCATCCGACAATAAAGTCACAAGCCTTACCATCAAAACCATATGCATGGTTCTCACATTACTGGCATGGGGACGTTACAAAACAACTTTATAAACAGCATGTAACTTACCTCTTGTTGGTATGGTATTACAACAATATTACTGGGCATGTATTGTTGTAATGTTTTAAATACTTGAACGCAGTTTTTCTAGAGAAGATAATTGCTTTGTATTTGGGAGTATCGTCCATTGACTCTTTTGGGCTTTCACATGCGCGAGCATACCAACAACCGGTAAGTGACATGCAGTTGTTTTGTAACGTCCCCATGCCAGTAATGTGAGAACCATGCATATGGTTTTGATGGTAAGGCTTGTGACTTTATTGTCGGATGGTTTATAAAGTGGTGTGACGTTTCTGCAGTGTGCATGTTGTTGTTTTACGTGGAAGGGTTAGCACTTGCCCCTTAGCCACCACGTATTAGCCTCGCATGACAGGCTGCGCAAACAGCACAATCTCCGCACAGGGAGCGCCGATTTGCACCTGTCTGTGTCCTACTATGAGTATTTGACAACCTCTAGCAATGGGACTGCGCTTCAAATGCCCCGGAGTTCCCCTTTAACATCTTACTGAGGTGATTTTGTTGTGTATTGTTGGCTGTTTGAGCATTTTATTCTGCACAGTTATGTGCTGGCATGTTGTGGGCTAAAGTCATGACCATTGATTCATCTATGTAGGCTATAGCCTTCTGTGCTGTGTTGACTGTTTTGGCAATTTGCACACTTCTGTGCTGGCATATTTTGGACTTGGGTTATTAGTGTTGTTGGCTGTTTGGACATTTAAAGTAAAATCATCCTGGCAACGTGATGTGCATCCGCATTCTCTCTCTCTCTCTCTCTCTCTCTTTCTCTCTCATATACACACACGCGCGCGCCCAGCGCTAATAAAACAGCAAGCATATTCCCACACATTCCTCTGACAAAGCACCACAGAACGTGCACTTCTCTGGGTTCAGTGTTTCTCATAGTGCTTTAGTACTGGTACAAGCAAGCAGCTTCAGTTGCGTTACCACCGACCACCGAGGTACCTTTCTTGTGCTGGCTGACATGACTGATGGCATTACGTGCGTGTCCATGTATACTGTGCATAGCCTCGGCTATGCATCATGTCCGACCTAAAATTTTGGTGACCCCCTCTTGCGATTGTGGCCCCCCCTTGTTCAAACACGTTCCGCGGTCTATGTAATTTGCCATGGTGGCTATGAAGTCTCCGTGTGCAGCGTTAGGATTTTAGTATTAGGTTAGCCAAGGAAAGGTTAAGCTAGTTATTTGCTTGTTTTTTTTTAGCAACTCCTGAAAAATACATTCTGTATATGCTCAGTGTCAAATGTAGTTGATGGAAAGGTGGTAGTGAGAGGCTCGATGAGGAGGAATGAGGAGCCCCACAGACTACAGGTTTCTGCTTAGTTATAGGGCCCGTCCGAGGGGGGCGGGTTTCCCATGGGCGGGCATAATCCCAAGTGGGCAACGCCCTTTTTCAGTGTGATGTAGAATGTACAGGCTTTTTCTGATTCGCTCGTGGCTCTGCATTGTTTATGTAATTTCGGGAACACAGCCTGTGGAGGTGACGCAACACTTGGAAGCCTAGTCTGTGTATGTAACTACGGGTGACCCTCCCTTTTTCAGAAGGAGCGAGTAAAACCGTTTTTTAGTGAAAGTTGGCCTTTAAGGCAGTGTTAATGTGAAAAGAGCATACTTCTCTCAGAGTGTTGTGTATTATCAGGATCAGGTTGATATGCTGCAGAGGCATTTTTAACTGTACATAGTAGGATTCAGCAGGGAGAAGAATCTTTTTGGGTTCACCATATAATACTGAGATAAAGTTTACTTGATGTGGGAGGAACACCTAGTGAAATGTCACCTTCTATTCTCACAAAAACACTGGGCTCAATTCCAAGATATATTGTATTTACCTTCCAACTCCATCTGTTATACCCTGTGTTTTCTGTTCATCTGTCTTTCTCTTCTTCATATTTCTCTCCTCTCAGCTGACTAAACATTTCTGTTCCCAGCAGCCCCTGTCTTTTCCCCACTCTGTATTTGTTCTGCTACTAATGTAGTATTTTTCTCACTGTGGAGAAGAGATACCCTTGTGGTGGGTAACTTATAATTTGGTCTCTCTCCTCCTTCTACTGCTTCACTTCAATTAAACTGCTGTGAATTGGTTCAGTCTGTGTGTTTAATTGCTTTCCTCTTTCAAGAAGGCTCCCTGCTGGCCCAGACAGGGGAACTCGTACATGATTGGGGTGAGACTCATTAGATGATTCTGTGGTATTTTACTTGGGACAGATTTCTTCGCCTCTCAACAATAATCTGCTTCTACAGTAATAATACTGTAGAAGCAGTATTATAACCACCTGCAGCTTGATGATCCTGAAATAATGCCCAGTAATTAAAGAGTAACCAGTTCACAAGAGACCGACCTAGTATTCATTAATAAATTATTTGCTTTGCGACTAAATTTGGTGCAAAAGCCTTATCATAGCCAAAGCCTTGTGAAAAAAAAGCAGAAAATACTTATAACTGTAGTTTAAAATAGTCCAAAATTGCTTTACAACTTTCCTGTATTTTCTTATTTCATACAAACATTGATTTGCTCGGACATCTGTTGTTCCTTTCAAAGGTAAAAAAACCTTTTTGGTTTTGATTGTTTCATGTCTCAACAGCTGGTATTTTACATGTTTTACCTCTACTGTACAAGAATTTTTTTTTATCTTTTATAAATGTAATAAAACTTGTCGAAGAAAATCATTCTTTTCCCTGTGTTGCAACCTTTTTCTCACCCAAAGTTGGTTAGATTTCTATTACCCTGCGCTTTTTACATGTAATGGCTGCAGCTGGAGACCCTGTAAAGCACTTTTTGAGGGAAAATGGTCTCCAAAATGATTTTCTCTCATTCCTGATGCGCCCTGAATGTTTGTCAGATCCCGTATCAGCTCACAGGGGTTCCTTAACATCTCTGTCACCCTTCATGCTACAAGCTACTCAAGTAGATCTATCTTTATTGGTATGTGCCTTGGAGGACAGCAGGACCTCTACATCTCTGTATAAATCTCCATCTATGACAGACAGCGGCAACTGTGACCTCATTACTGCTGGTAGCATTATTGTCACCATTTGGGCTAAGGATCCATCTTCTTATATCCTACTGCTTCACTTTCTCATTTTGGATAGGAAAATCCTGCATTTAAGATGGTGTTCTGCAAAACTCAAATGTTTTCAGTGTGTAGTTACAATCTTGTTACATAATGGCTAGTTAGGTTCACTTCATAAACACTGCAAGTCAGTTCATGCCAAAAAAAGGGATGCTTTTAGAAAACATTAGAAATCTGAAGAGCATAGATTTTTAGCTAAACTAGCAACATGGTTTTATGGATGGCAATTCTGTGTGGTGTCATTAAACTTATTTGGTTTACAGTGCATGAATGATAATTTTGAACTGAGAGTAGATCCATTGGTGTTTAGCACTAATGAAGGCTAGCCGCAAATTCAACATGGCAGACTCACCAGGTGTGGCCAATCACTCATCAACTATCCAGATCCTGTTCGCCAGCAAGCTGCATGCATTCGCTTCTCGCTTGTTGGTCGCACTCCGCAGACTTTATGATGTCCGATTCTGATTCTGACGCCTCTCAGGGGCCTCCGATCCGCCATTCTGGCATTGCCAATCCTTCTTCCCCTGCTCCCTTCCGTCGGAGCGCCCGGCTCGCCCCTCACTCTGCTGCCGGCCGCCGGCCTCGGCTCAGATCAGCTCACTTCTCTCACAGAGCTTCTCCAATCCGGTGGTTCATCGCCTCCTTCCCCACCCACTGCTGGTAAAAGATCCAGGAAACGATTCCCGCCTCCGTCTAAGCGGCGCCGGGGCCGTCCCCGCTCCTCCGGTACCTCTGCTCCGGCTTCGGGGCCCACCTCAGCCGCAAACCGCCCGGATTATCCCGCTCCGGTTGGTTCCCCGCTGGCCTCGCTTCCCGACCTGTCTTCAGCTCTGCCTCCCCTGGACGCCCAGCAGCTCACGGCAACTCTCATCTCCTCCATGGATATTCTCGCCCCGGCCCATCACAGGGTAAGATGTGATGCTATGTCTCCTTTGTTTTAATCTCCGCTCTCTCCACTCCACACCTCCAGCCCGACGCAGCAGCCAGTCTCGCAGCCCCGCTCCGACTTCTTCGGTTCAGCCGAACCAGCCGGCTTCTCAGCTCTTCCCGGGAGCATTTTCCCTCGCCGACGCCCGCCCCGGCCCAACGCAGGCCCGACGCAGCCGCCAGTCTCGCAGCCCCCGCTCCGACTTCTTCGGTTCAGCCGAACCAGCCGGCTTCTCAGCTCTTCCCGGGAGCATTTTCCCTCGTCTACGCCCGCCCCGGCCCATCGCAGGGTAAGATGTGGTGCTATGTCTCCTTTGTTTTAATCTGTCTCACTGCAGCACGCTTCCCCCACCCCTTTCTTTTCCCGGTCCCACGCTTGCTTCTCTCACCTAGGCCAGCCGTATGTGCCCGCTCACGCCCATGTCTCGCCTCGTCTTCGCCCCAAGATCCTGCAGGGGCAGTATATTAACTTGGTCTCCCTGTTGCTCCCCTCTCCCGTGGTCGACCGGCAGGTCGCATCCTCTTCTGATTTCACAGCCGTGTTCCGCTCGGCCGATCCCCGCCTGTCCAGGGATCTTTCCATCGGCGAGTTTGTAGCTGCATTCGGGGTCTACAGGGACGTTATTTGCTCTGTTTATCCCGAGCGCCGAGTCGAGCTGGACTCCTATCTCGCTCTGATTGTCGATCTCAACCTAAAATACGGCCGGTCCCTATTTTACCATTACCACAAGGCGTTCTCCTCTAAAGCCGCCTCTGTTCTGTCACAGTCGGGTGTTCGCCTGGACTGGTCCGTCCTGGACACCGAGCTCCTGGTTATGTTGACTCACGCAACCCCATGCTTCTCCTGCTCGGCCGTCGGCCATTGTAGCGCACTCTGTCCCTCCATTCCGTTAAGCCGGCCCCCTCCGCTCCTCCAGCCGGCTCACCGTACAGTTAACAGCCCGGCTAGCTCAGTCGGTAGAGCATGAGACTCTTAATCTCAGGGTCGTTGGTTCGAGCCCTACGTTGGGCGTAGCAGTTTTAATAATCAACAGATGTTTGATCCAGCACTTAAAGTCAAAGTTCAGCTCTGTTACCACCATCACAGCGTCCTCAGTGGTGCCTCTTTGAATGATAACAAACCTCCTGAAATGCACAATAAGAAGCTCTCTCTCCTCTGGCAGCCCAGACGGGCTCACTCTCCCTTTCTCTCTCTCCTCTGGCAGCCCAAGCAGGCTCATTCTCCCTTTCTCTCTCCTCTGGCAGCCCAAGCGGGCTCATTCTCCCTTTCTCTCTGCTCTGGCAGCCCAGGCGGGCTCACTTCCCCTGCAGCCCAGGCGGGCTCACTCTCCCTTTCTCTCTCTCCTCTGGCAGCCCAGGCGGGCTCACTCCCCTGCAGCCCAGGTGGGCTCACTTCCCCTGCAGCCCAAGCGGGCTCACTTCCCCTGCAGCCCAAGCGGGCTCACTTCCCCTGCAGCCCAGGCGGGCTCACTCTCCCTTTCTCTCTCTCCTCTGGCAGCCCAAGCGGGCTCATTCTCCCTTTCTTTCTCCTCTGGCAGCCCAAGCGGGCTCATTCTCCCTTTCTCTCTCCTCTGGCAGCCCAGGCGGGCTCACTCTCCCTTTCTCTCTCTCCTCTGGCAGCCCAAGCGGGCTCACTCCCCTGCAGCCCAGGTGGGCTCACTTCCCCTGCAGCCCAAGCGGGCTCACTTCCCCTGCAGCCCAGGTGGGCTCACTCTCGACTTTTTCTCTCTTTTTCTCTTTCTCTCTTAAAATGATATTTCAGAATGGAAGCCTGTCGTGAGGGTTTCTTTTTTTGGGGGGGCAACCCTTCTCACAGGCTCCTTCCTCACCTTCCAGCCAGTCCCTCGCCAGCTTGGCCCCAGCTCCCTTTTTGGGGGGAAGATATCCAGCATCTATCTCCCTATGCCAGAATTTCAAGCTCACAGCGGTTCAGCTTGCATGTCCTCCGCCCGAGCGCCAAAGAAATCTTGTCAATAAAACCTTGCAATTGTCTCCTTCTCTCTCCGTGTGAGTCTCTGCAGGTTGAAATAAGCTAATAATAACATGCCAAAATGCTAAATTGCTTCTAAACTAATTAAAATGCTGAGCATTATACTTGTTAGCAATTAGCTTTGTTTCACTGATAATAGCCCCTTTCACACTGAGGAAGAACCCACGTTTAATTTGCGAATTTAGTGTGTCCGCTGTTCCTTTCACACTGACGATCCGGGCTGGGGTGTCAACTCGATTCGCCATTCGACCCGCGTCGGACCCTAGTCTTTTTGCCGAGCTGAATTTGATGTTAAAGCAATTGATGCGGGATGGACGTGGGCGTGGCGTGACGTGAGGAGTTTAAAAGAGGTTTTAAAGGAGGGTCCGCGAGCTCCTCAGCCTCCGAGCAGAGGACGTTATTTACCGCCACATTTCGGGGACGGTGAAAGATGGACCTCTGCTGGAAGGGCTGGCGAGAAAGATGACAGAGCGCGGTTTCCCACGCAGCAAGGCGTAGGTGAAGTGGTAATTTGGACCCGCGATGGTAGCGGATCTCAGTGTGAAAACAGCTACTTTGAGCATACTAGCATACAATTTAGCTCAAGGCACTGTTTAGCCTAACCTCACGCCTAACCTCTAGTATGGTTGTTAACTCTGATTATGCCATCATGTCTCCTTGCTTCTCTCACTCAGGTCTCCTCCTCACATCTTAGTTCTTCCCAGCAAGGAAATGAGCAAGAGATGAAAAAAATCCTTGGTTATTTAGCCTCAGACTAAAACAGAATTATTGTGTTTTACTGTTTATTATGTTACTGTTTATTATTCCTTTTTCTACATGTGGAAACAGGAGAGTCTTACACCAATTACCAATAACTCTAAAACCATAGACAGGTAAAGTAAGAAACACAGATAATATTGTAACAGTGCCATGTTCTGCTTGGAAAAAACTGCATGTTTTTTTCTAGAATGCGCTGCTGAGAGTGGCAGCACGTTGGACTAGCTCTGTACCTCACATTGAGATTTTTCTTTTTTCTAAATTTCATTCCTGTTATTTCTTGGAAGAAATTGCATTTTTTGGACAACTGTTCCTTCCTGCCTTGGATGCTGTGCAGCTGGATTGATTTTTCCCAATACTTTTGTATATTTTACTCTTTTGTTATGATGCATAACCATAGCAACAAGGTGGTTTACAACAGGGAGCAGCTGATTAACATTGGAAAAGTATTGAAAATAATTATGGAAAATAATTTGACAACTGAAGCCAGAAATCCCACTGGAATTGAAAAGGAGGCGTCGTGGATGCAGAGCAGGAGCAAAGAGGAGAGAAAGAAAGAAGAAGTTCAAACCATCTCTGCCATCCGTCATCATGGGCAATGTAAGATCGTTAGCTAACAAGTTGAATGAACTTCTAGCCTTGACAAGGACTCAGCAAGAATATCGGGAATGTAGCATTATGTGTTTTACTGAGACATGGCTGCAGGATCATATCCCCGACTCCAGCGTCTCTCTGCCGGGCTTCCTGACTGTACGAGCAGATCGAGATTTAAAGAGTAGCAGGAAAAGGAAAGGGGGTGGATTGGCAGTGCTTGTCAACAACAGATGGTGTCACCCAGGACATGTTACTGTGAAGAGTCGTCTCTGCAGTCCTAACATTGAACTATTGGCAGTAAGTTTTCGTCCATATTATTTGCCAAGAGAGTTCACCAGTGTTGTTTTGGTGGCTGTTTACATTCCACCCTCAACTGTTGCCGACACTGCATGTGATGTCATCAGTTCCGTTGTTGCTAAGATACAGACACAACACCCCAATTCTTTTGTGGCAATATCTGGTGATTTTAATCATGCCTCACTCTCTGCTACACTGCCAACTTTTCAACAGTTTGTCAGCTGCTCTACCAGAGAAAACAAGACATTGGATTTGTTTTACACAAATGTCAAGGATTCATACATTTCCAAATCAAGACCTCCCCTGGGTAAATCAGATCACAACCTTGTTTTTCTCTGTTCAGCATATAAACCCCTTGTCCAGAGACTACCTGTCACAAAAAGGACTGTTAGAAAGTGGTCACAGGAAGCTGAAGAAGCCTTACAGGATTGTTTTGATGCAACCGATTGGATTTCTCTTTGTAAGCCACATGGAGAGGACATTAATGCCATGACTGAGTGTGTGACTGACTATATAAACTTCTGTGTGGACAACACCATCCCCACCAGAACAGTGAGATGCTTCCCTAATAACAAACCCTGGATCACCAGTGAGCTAAAGGAACAATTGAACAAGAAAAAAAGAGCCTTTAGAGAGCGAGACAGGGAGTTACTGAGGAGTATATAGAAGCAGCTCAAAGTCAAGATCAGAGAGAGCAAGGAGGTGTATAGAAAGAAGCTTGAGAGTAAACTGTAGAGGAACAATATCAGAGATGTGTGGTCAGGAATGAAGAAGATCACGGGCCTCAAGCAGAGGGAGGATCAGGTGGATGGAAGTCTGGACAGAGCAAATGAGCTGAACACATTCTTCAACAGGTTCAGTTCAGGAACAAGCTCACCATCCTCCCCTCCTGTTCCCAGCCAAAGAGACATCCCACCCTCCTCTGACCCACAGCTTTCCTGTAACATCTCCACCTACACCTCAGTCATGGATTCTTCTGCTTCCACTAGTTTGTCTTCAACCAAATCAGGAGATGCTGCTGTCCCCTTTGCCTCCCCCTCCCACTTTTCTGTTTCTAGAAGTCAGGTGAAGAGGCAGTTGGAGAGACTGAACCGGAACAAGGCTGCAGGTCCAGATGGTGTCAGCCCCCGAGTCCTGAAGGCCTGTGCAGAGCAGCTCTGTGGGATTCTGCAACACCTTTTCAACCTCAGCTTGACCCAAGAGAAGGTACCACTGTTGTGGAAGACATCCTGTCTGGTTCTGGTACCAAAGAAAACTCATCCTTCAGTCATCAATGACTACAGACCTGTTGCCCTGACATCCCACATCATGAAGGTCCTGGAGAGACTCCTGTTGACCCACCTGTGTAAGCAAACCAGCACATATCAGGACCCCCTGCATTTTGCTTATCGCCATGGAGTTGGAGTTGAAGACGCTATCATACACCTGCTTCAACAAACCCACTGTCATCTGGACAAAGCAGGCAGCACTGTGAGGTTCATGTTCTTTGATTTCTCCAGTGCATTTAACACAATTCAGCCTGATCTGCTTCGTCTGAAACTCCAGAAGACTCAGGTGGAGGCCTCAACAATCACCTGGATTAATGACTACCTGACAAACAGACCACAGTTTGTCAGACTAAAGAATTGTGTGTCTAACCAGGTGATCAGCAGCACAGGAGCACCACAGGGGACTGTACTTTCACCATTCCTTTTCACTCTGTACACTTCAGACTTCCAGTACAAGTCAGACTCCTGTCATCTACAGAAATATTCAGATGACTCTGCAGTTGTCGGGTGTATCAGAGATGGACAAGAAGCTGAGTACAGAGAGCTGGTGGACCGCTTTGTGGCATGGTGTGGGAACAATCATCTCATCTTGAATGTTAACAAAACAAAGGAGATGATTGTAGATTTCAGGAGAAACAGGGTCAGATCAAACCCTGTTTCCATCATGGGAGAAGAAGTGGAGGTGGTTGAGGAATATAAATACCTTGGTGTTCATGTGGACAACAGACTGGACTGGAGACACAACAGTGAAGCCATCTACAAGAAAGGACACAGCAGACTGTACTTCTTGAGGAAGCTAAGGTCCTTCAAGGTTTGCAACAAGATGTTGCAGATATTCTACAAGTCTGTTGTTGAGAGCGTCATTTCCTCTTGCGTCATCTGTTGGGGCAGCAGCATCAGAACCAGGGACCTAAAAAGACTCAACAACCTGATAAGGAAGGCTGGTTCTGTTCTGGGGACGACTGTGGAACCTCTGGAGACAATAATGCAAAGAAGGATTTTGCATAAAATCAAGAGAATTATGGACAACCCTGAACATCCTCTCCATGAGACTGTTATCGGAAAACAGAGTCTCTTCAGTCAAAGGCTTCTTCAGTTTGGATGCAAAACGGACCGCTACAGGAAATCATTCCTGCCCACAGCCATCAGCATCTATAATAACTCCTTGATTTAATTGAGTTACATCAACATTTAATTTCCCTCTGGGATAAATAAAGTATTTTTGAATTGAATTGAATTGAATGACGACATTCTTGGATGTCACTTTGACACTCGCTTGAAATAATCTTGCAGAACAGTCAAATATCCCCATGTAGCTAAAGCTCTACCAAACAGTAGCAGTATCCTCCTGCAGTAGGCCCCACAAAAATCTGCTAAGGAAGGGCTTAATGAACACAACAAGAAGTCAGAGGTGGACACCTGGCTTTCAAATTCCCCTGATCGGATCTCATGGAATCTGTGGGAAGCAAGCCCAATCTACAAAGACCCCACCTCAGAACCCACAGGGTCCAAAGGATATGTTGCTAACATCCAGGTACCAGACACTTCAGGTCCCCCTCACATGTCCTGACTGATCAGGGCTCCTTTGACTCCACGAGGTAGAATATATTCAATCTTAGGAGAGTGGTCCTAATATTATGGCTGATTGGTGGACATTACAGCTCTTTAAAAAGTTATATGTAGGACTCATCTACACTTTCGTGTTCTGAGATACTCTAAAAGCCTTCTATCTGTCACTCGTAACCTCCTGTAAATTTAAAGGACTGGAAAATTCATGAAGATGTTGCGGTGAAAATTTTAGTAAGGCACAGAGTCAGTTATTTTCTTCTGAGGAGATAAGAGGCTTTGATAATTATATTTTGTAAGAGAGAACAACACCGTATAAAATACAGAGTTGCTCTGACCACTGAGGCAAAGACACTCAGTTATATTGCCCATTGTCACGTCATCACTCATTGGGTATAGGTATCTTTCTTCTACCGTTCCTCCCCCAACCACAGTTGAGGTTACCAAGACACAGTTGTAAATAGCAGCTTCATCCCTGTCCCCCTTAAAGTGCATCTATCTCATTCTCTATCTATTCTATCAAGCTCACCGTCGTAAAAGAGAAATTAAGAAAACAGGATAGGGTGGTATCTTGCAGCGAGATCATTTGCAGGTTATACACAGTGACACACACAGTAACACTCAATACAATGCATATAAGAATAAATTTTCCATAACAATGCCAAATGGGAAAGGATTTTCTGGAGGAGGAAGCACACAAGGAAACATAAGATCACATTATGAAAAGTACTCCTGGACTTTTGCAAAGTTTTTTTCCCCAGTTTACTGAATGCTGTTTTATTATGTTCCCACAAACATAAATCCTAGACATAAGACTTCATTTACACAGAAAAACTTAAAACCTATAATCCAAAGCCATTGATGATGCTGCTTAGTATTCACACACATTATAATCATATTATGATTAATATTATTAACTTTCTATGTTGCATAACATGTAATATAACAGTCCCTTAACCCTAACCCTTAAGTACAAAGAGAACTATTGGCAAGCAAGAGCCCATGTCACACTAGAGATCCTGGACTATTCCACTTTATTTAGTGCCCATTAAACCAATATATTTGCAGCCTTGCTATTAACCTCTAGGTTGTTACACCATATAATTTTGTCACTGTGAATTAACTGGCTGTAATTCCAGCTTCTTCACTTCTCGAGTTCCACATGGATATTTATAACCAAGCTCAGAAAGGAGTGAAATCTTCCATAAGCTTTGGTGTGAAAGACTGCAAGGGAACAGGTTTTAATGTTTTAGTGCTTGTGTCTACTTATGCACATGAATGCTGTTCAGAAATATCAAAATTAGGTAATCATTTCTAAGTCAGTCATTGATTATAAACATTTTGAACACTTTTGCTGTGTCAAATTCTGGTATTTCTAGGCCCCAAATCAAAAACTTTAAAACTCCTTAACTTGACAACGTCTTACCAAACATTATCAGCTACTCTTTGAGTTTATTAAATATTCTAAAATCCAGATCAATGCTTTGTGTTTGCAAAAGTAAACCTTCCAGTTTCTGCCCCAGGCAGATCTGCACTGAAGGTATTAGAATGAAAACTGAAGATACTGTTGGAAAAAATGTTTTCTTGGGGCCATAAACCTTGTTTGAAGAAACATTTATGCCTGAGAATTTAATTCCCTCAAAGGACACAGTGGGACTACAGATGAAAAACATCCCGGAGCCACTACTGAAAGAGGTGATTACTTCATCAGAGAGAACAATACTGTATTTTCATATACCATTGTCGTTTTCCAGTCCTTTGGTGGTCGCCTATTTTGTTGAGTGTCCTGTAATTTTGCGTAAGTGGATAAAAGTTCATGCAGAGCTGGTTTTGGCAGACGGCATTTATTCATCTCCAGTATGAAAACAATTACCGAACTTCAGGTGAAACCATCAGCAGTTTAGAGGAGGGACGCACCTGCAAACTGTCACTGAAATCGAGACAAAGAGTTTGTTGTGAGCGTCAGCAGGTGAGCTTGCTGTCAGTGGGGATATCATTAATTAAAACTGTTGGCTGCTGTTTATATAATTATTCTACTCTGTGGTTCACTTACTCGCATTGCAGTTTAACAGTTTTAAATGAGCGCCTTTCTGACAGTTTGTCTACCACAAACAAGAGCGACATGAAAAAAAACAGTCAATACTAATCCTGATTCTTTAAAATGTACCACTGATGGCTCCAGAAATTAGTATTATTATCTATCATGTGGCAGCCTATAAAAGTTTCTTAATTTTATTCAAAAAAAAAATGCAAACTCCATAAAATAGTAAGTAGGACAACTGAGTGGATTTGAGTTTTACACTTTTGCACAGACACACCACAACTCTATTTTCCCATTACAGCCTATCCACGTCAATGACAAGCCCTGTATATGTGTGTGCAGGTGTGTGTGTGTGCGCGCTTATCTTTTATATTAGGCTGATGTCAACCCACATCAGAAAATCTCTCCTCCCCATCTCCTTTATCCTCCGAGCACACTTCATTCTTAAGCACAAACACTCTCCAGCCCTCCCTCCTCCTTGTTTTTGTGCCTATTATGTCTCAGCCCCATGAGTCGCCCAAACAGACACCACAGTCCATGTAAACCATCATGCTTGCGTGGATGTGCATCCTTGTTGGGTTTGGTACATGTAGTCTGCAGACATATCACACACAAACACACACCTGCGAGTTTGGAACAACGACACACTGTACAAACAGTAGGCGCTACAGCAGTATCCCAGGACAAACTTAAGTAAAACCCTGTTTCCAAAAACATTGGCCGGTTGTGCAAACTGTACATTTTCTTAAAAAAATTATATGAGAATAATTCTAACCCTTTTATGCATTACAGTTGGAATAAAAACACTACACTCAAAGGCAGAAACAGAAATTAACCAGAAACACTAAAAAGTTCAGCATCTTCTTTGCTACATTTTTAATTTCAGAATGCTTCACATGTTTTGAGGAGTGACGTGTCTGGAGTGCAGGCAGATCAATTTAACAGCTGGATTTTCCTGCTATGGAGCCATCCTATTGTAATTTGTGCAGAATTTGGTTTGATAATATGTTGCTGAAATAAAAAAGACCTCCCTAAATAAGATATTCTCTATGTTGAAGCATGTGACGCTCCTGAACAGTTTCTACATTGTTCAGCATGAATGATGCTCTCAGAGATGTGTAGGTTACTCATGTCACACGCACTGATCCATTTAAGCTTTGTTGCTTTGAGTGTAGAGATTTCCTAACCTGACTCACGTCATCTGGCTGCGTTCATCAACTACACGCGGGGGCATTCCCTTTCCTCACACAACCATCTGAGGAGCCTGGGAGTCATATGTGTTTCGTCCGATTAGAAAATAATCAGAGCCAATCATTAATCGCTGGGTGGGACTTTGGATGAATGGCCGCGTTATGGCCGCCCATTCATGCTCCAGAGGGCGGGAGTCAGGTAAGCTCTGAGCTACGTCACGGGTTTAGTCATTGGGAGTGGCTGAAGTGGTGTGTCAGTCAAGATGACGGACAGATTCTTCATCCAATCACATGCACGAGTTTTAGAAAAAATAGCCCCATTTGAAATCGTGTCGGTTGTGGGCTCGTCCCAGATGGTATGCGAATACCAGAGGGCGGGAGTCAGGTAAGAGATTTCCACTCATTCTTTCAATGTTTCAATGCAAAATTCTTTGGCAACTTGTAATGGCCTAGAAAATATTCCAGGGGTAGATTTTACTCTGTTACATGGTACTTTCTGTTTCTACATCGGGGCCAAACACATGAAAAGATTAAACAGATTTTGTGTTTTAAGGCATGAAAAATACCATGGTTGCCTTTCAGAGCATTTGTCGACAACATTTAAGACATGTGTGTTTTCTTTGCTTGACCCTGCTGTGCACAGTGAAGCAAAAAAAAAAAAAAGACAAACATCACTGAGTTTTTCTTTGCACATTAAATTGATGGTTTTGCAAATGCGTCTTCTGAGTCACCGCTGGCTGGAAAATAAAAAGTGGCAGCATAAAGAGGGATTAAAAGACCAATACTGATTGAATGATGTACATCTCTGTGTTTCATGAGGACATAATGTGAGGACATCAAAGGGAAACCTGGGTCATAGTAATGCATTTCTCATGTTTATTAGTCAAAGTCAAATTTATTTGTACAGCACATTTCATGTACAAAACAATTCAAAGTGCTTTACATAAAATAAAAGCATTGCAGTGGGGAGTGTAAGAAGGATTAAAAATACATAAAAGAATACAAAAAGAAAGAAAGAAAATAATTAAAATGAAATTAAAATGATTAAAAAGAAGCAGCAGTTTGTTCCACTTGTTTACAGCATAACAGGTAAATGCTGCTTAGTCAGGATTCTGGACTGGACTAGCTGACCTGAGTCCTTGGATCTAAGAGTTCTGCGAGGTTTATATTCTCTGAACATATCACAGATGTATTTTGGGCCTAAACCGTTCTGGGATTTGTAAACCATCAATAGGTTTTTAAAATCTATTCTGTGACTGACTGTCACAATGTCAAGATTTTAAAACTGGTGTCATGTGTTCAGATCTCTTAGTCCGGGTTAAAAATCTAGCAGCAGCGTTCTGGATGAGCTGCAGATGTCTCTTTAAGTCCAGTTAAAAGAGCATTACAGTAATCGAGTCTACTGGAGATGAATGCATAGATGAGCGTCCCCTGGTTTTTTTTGGGATAGAAAACTTTTATTTCTGTTGATGTTTCTGAGTTGGTAAAAAGCTGCCTTGGTGTGACAGCTTTGATGTGGCTGCTGAAAGTCAGATCTGAGTCTATCAACACTCCAAGGTTACTAACTTGGTCAGTGATTGTAAGGGCCCGAGTCTCAAGATATTTACCAACGCTGACCCTCTTCTCTTTACTACCAAACAGAATGATCTCAGTTTTGTCTTCATTTAATTGTAGAAAATTCTCTCTCATCCAGGTGTTTACTTCCTCCAGACACTGACACAGTACGTCCGCTGGGCTGCAGTCGTCCAGTGACAGAGACACATAAAGTTGTGTATCGTCTGCATAACTGTGATAATTGATGTTAAAGTTCTGTAATATCTGACCCAAAGGCAGCATATACAAGTTAAACAGAAGAGGTCCAAGAATTGACCCCTGGGGGACTCCACAAGTCATGGCCACTTGCTCAGATTCATAGCTGCCAACTGTAACAAAATAACTCCGGCTTCTTAGTAGGACCTGAACCACTTAAGGACCGCTCCAGAAAGTCCAACCCAGTTTTCCAGCCTGTGCAACAGGATTCTGTGATCTACAGTGTCAAACGCAGCGCTGAGATCCAACAGAACCAGGACTGAAACATTACCAGAATCACTATTCAACCTAATGTCGTTTAACACTTTGACCAGAGCTGTTTCAGTGCTGTGATGATGTCGGAAGCCTGATTGAAAGTTATCAAGACTTCCACTTTCATTCAGAAAATCGTTGAGCTGGTTAAATAATCTTGGATATAAAAGAGAGGTTGGAGACAGGTCTGTAGTTGTTCATCATAGAGGCGTCTAAAGTTCTCTTCTTTAGGAGTGGCTTAATGACAGCTGTCTTTAGTGACTTGGGAAAAATGCCTCATGCCAGTGAGCTGTTAACTATTTGTAGGAGATCACTTTCTACTGAGGTAAAAACAGTTTTTAAAAAGTCGGATGGTATTATGTCCAGAGTGCAAGTTGTTGATTTCAGATGCTGTTTCCTCTAGGAGTTTTAATTCAACAATACTAAATTGTAACATAACGTCAGAGTTATTTCTAGGTTTTAGACACGGATTAGTTTTCTTGTTTGTCTGTGTGGCGTGCATGTTTTGTCTAATTGTTTTGATTTTTTGGCTAAAATAGTTGGCAAATTTGTTGCACTTCTCAGTAGAGAGGATTAGTACTGTTGATCATCTGCTCATTGCTTTTGGTATGTCTTTAGTATGCCTTTAAAACAAGAATTCACAAAGAAACTACTGTTGCAGCTTTTATCTCATGTTCTCATGTCATTTTCATATCTATTTGTTTAATTTTTTTTTATTTATTTTGGACAGAGGTCTTGCATAATGCAGGTTTAAGGAACTTAAGATGTTCTTCACCAGGAGGGGCATCATCTGGCCTGTCTGCCTCATTAACCAACCCTCAGTGCCTCATGTAGACAGGAAATATTACTAGGAGGAGGGCTGTATGCATGGAGTGGTATGAATGATGTGTGTGTGTGTGTGTGTGTGTGTGTGTGTGTGTGTGTGTGCGTGTGTGTGTGTGTGTGTGTGTGTGTGTGTATGTTTGGAGGACAGAGAAAATGGGGCATAAGAACTCAGGGAAAAACGTTGGTGAAAAACTTACAGATGGAGGGAGAACATTGGGCAAGAAGTATGAGTAAAACATCCATTTTCTATACCCCCGTAATTCAATTTAGGGGAAGGGGGCTTGGATCCCTCTTGCTGTGACTAGATGGTACTAACCTCCACAAGTAAAACAGTTATACATTTGTATATATATATATGTGTGTGTATGTGTGTAATGATAAGTCTAAAAGCATATGCAGTGTAATTGTAACTCCCTCTCTATTTTTATCATTACTGGTGCCATCTGTATGGACATGGGGTCAAATAACATACCCATGCACAAGGACAAAGAAAAATTATGCATGCATGGATACAAAACAGAACACAAAATCATGCAAGTGCATGCATATATTATCCATGGGTGGAGAAAAACAGCAGATGTCAGGTGACACTGCATCTGCACTTTGTCTTCTTTATTAAAATAATGAACCGATTAATCACTGTGTATTTAGCAGTAATGTGAGAAGTTATGCAATATGTTTTGTGTGCATTTTCTTGATAAAAATCTGAAACCTGTAGTTTTGACATATATATTGATTAAATTTATGACACCTCAGAATGTACTTGTCCTTGTTCGTCCAACCAAAATCACAGTAAATCTAATGTTTCAAAGTCCAACTAACACATCCAGATCATGTGGCTGGGGGTTACATTACTCCTGCAAGTACAAGTTGGTTAGACTTAAACCGACTTACATGCCCTGTGTGCATAGTCTACATTTCCAGTTGTGGTCTTTGACCAGGAATAAACTGAAGAATTTTTAAACAGAAGAAGAAGAAGATGAAGAAAAGTCAGACATGCAGAGCACACAAAATGTACAGAGCTATAAAACTGTCCAATTCATCATTTGACATGGTACTAACCGTTTCGTCCGTGACGGAGGTCAATCAGAAAAGGCCCTATGCTAATAAACTGAGATGGGGCATATTGCCAACTATTGTAGCAAAGTCAGACATTCCTTATCAGAAATAAAATTATTTTCGCTCCCAGGATAAATTGTTCAGCCACTTTGCATGAAACGTTTAGTACCATGGATGTTCTTCAGTGTCAATGTAAACAACTACGAAGGAAGAGATACAGTGCAAAAATCTCTACATACAGTATTTGCTTGAACAACTATGAAGTTTAAGGTGTGAGTTGCTTGAGAGTTTAGCTTAGCTTCCCTGTCAGATTTCCTGCATGATTCTCCAAACTAAACGGTGCTCTGACTGCTACAGTATCTACGGCAGGTAAGACACTGAATATCCATAAGTATTTTGAGCAAGCCAACTTAAAAAAAGATAAAAACCTATATCGAAATTCCTTTAAAGAGACCAGAGCTAAAAGTGTAGTGTTTGAAGCCCAGATGAGGTTTTGCAGGTATATACAATAAAGAAACATAATGAGCCTCTAATTTACCATGAGACTTTTTAAAGCTCCATTAAAAAATATGTTTATCTGCAGAGGTATCTTTTGATACAACATTTGTGAAATTTTAAAAACTCTGTATCCATAGCAAACTTATTTCTCTCTTTTACGTTTCCTTTGACTGCTGATGACAGCCCCTAGCAACATCATATAAAGAAATTCAATAGGGACCAGGTATTTCAGCATTTTTCCTGTAAACTTATTCAACCAACACATTGTGTAAACAGGATGCAGTGAATATTTGTCTCCACCCTTTTCATAAAAGCACTTTCTTTCTATCTGCAGTCATTTGCATTTCAGTCCCATCACTGATAATGACGAATTGAAGTTGAACATGCTTTTCCTTTTTCCACCCATCCACTCCTCCTCCTTCCTCACCTCAGTCACTCTATCCTTCCTCTCAACCCCACTCTTTTTTCTCCTCCATCTCCTCCTTTTTGTTTCCACCACAGAATCAAACATCTCATCGGTCCGAGTCATGCAGTGTAAAAGGGAATGTCTTTTCTCTGTAGGCCATTAATGTGCATCATCATGCAGTCTGTTCCCACAGGATTCAGCAAGTCAGCAGATTTAGTCTTAGAGGAGAGGAGGGAGGGGGGTTAAGATCTCCAGTCAGGATTCAAGGACATTCAAGGAAGGGGTGCAGCAGGATATGAGGGAGGTTGGATGTGGTTGTGAGCTACAGGAAAAACACTTCGATAATGTGAGTTTTGATTCTCTGACTGTGCTGAAGTAAGGACCTGAGAAATGTCAAGGGCATAACATAAACAATCCACTTCTTCTCCTCACTCTCCAAATCCACCGAAAGCTGTCTTAGAAAATAAGCCCTCATGTCCGCTGGGTCCGCGAGTCTATATGTTTAGAGGAAAAAGACATAGAAGCCTGCAGGAAATCTAATGAGGACTGTATGATTACTTTATTTCTCCCTTTCAATTAACTATAACCAAAAGCAACATTACTAGTGAAAAGATGCTTAATCTTAGCCTAGAAATCTAGACGCCCCTAGCGGCCGCAAATGGAATTTGCTCTGGGGCCTGTACAGCTATTTGCTGTACGGGTCTGGCTTGCTAGGCTAGCTTAATCTAAAGGGAAATGATAGCTGCTTCTACTGAACACAGTAATCCAGTTCACATTCTGTTCATTTAGTGCTTTTAAGTGGACATCCACCTAAATACTTTGTTAGTGCAAATTTAAGTATTTCTTAGATTCTACAGGTTAAAGGTTCTGGCAGCCTGATCTCATAAAACAGCATTTGACCAGCACACCTAGTCATGTGATATGTTGTTGTGTCGCACACAGTGTCAAAGGATAACACCCTGCAGCCTGGTGTCATGAAAGTGTAGTTATATCATGTCGAGTCAGGTGTTATTACTATGCATCCTTTGTAGTTATAAAGATGATCTCATGACAGATTGTGTAGTACTGCAGCCACACTGGTCCACAGTACAAGACATTGCAGTTTCATAATTAAAGATGAAAACTAGTATAATTACAATTAGGGCTGGGCAACGCTAAAAAAATTGAATCTAATTAATCACATGATTTCCCTGATTAATCGCATTTGTACGCAAAATCCAAAAATTTATTCAAAAGTAGTGTATAGCTTTTAGCATTTAGTTTTATTTCAAATGTACTGCCATATGAGTGAAAGTGCCATAACATTTGTTGTGCAAACACACTTTTAACATCAGCATTTTTATGTAGTTTTTATATAGAAGCCTCGCTCCACTGTCGGTTTCGTTGAATGACTTGCTGCTATCAGTTGTGTGTTTTGCCTTTAAAGCCATAATGTGTAATATTTCACGTTGTCTATTAACAAATTTGAGTCTTATCATTCACAAGTATTACCTCAATCGTTATTAATTACCTCCATCACAAAAGTGCAGTGTTCTTATATTCTTTATATTCAGCATACGAATGTACATAAGAGTGTTACACTCCAATGAGTGTTTCCAATGTGGAAACGGAAAATGCGAAGCTGATGACATGTCCTTCTACAAATCCCGTAGTTTTAAAATGGCGGAGCGACATGGAGACATTCATTGTCCGTGAAATATTACACATTATAGCTTTAAGTGATATTTTAGACTGGAACTACTACGGTGAGAATACAATTCAACTTGGCAGTGTTTACAGATGACTTTGGTTCTGTTGACTCCGCCGTCTGAAAGAACTTTTAAATGAAAATGGCCGAGTAAAAGTTCCGTACCATTCTCCATGTTTGGTGGATCTACTAATTACTTTCTTTTCCGGTTCCGCAGCAGACAGCAACAGACTTTTACAAAATAAAAGCCTGTGAGAAACAGACTTTTACAATAATAAAATAAATAATAAAACAGGGGTGGTCCGTGGCGTAGTGGGTTGAGCAGGCACCCCATGTACAAGAGGCTATAGTCCTTGCTGCAGCTGGCCCCGGTTTGAGTCTCGCATCAGACAGCCATGTGCTGAGTGTCGTTCCCCCTCTCTCTGCCCCCTGCTTCCTGTCTCTCTGAACTTTCCTATCCATTAAAGGCACAAAAGCCCCAAAAAATAATAAATAAATAAAAAACAACTGCATTAATGCACAATAAAATATTTGTCAGCGTTAAATTAAGGAGTTAACGCGATAATAACGAGTTACCTCGCCCAGCCCTAATTAAAATGTAACACTTAAGTTTATGGTTTATCTTCATGCCAACGTCCCACATCTATATGTGTTCCTATCTTACGACATCCACTTTCCACCTGCTGCTAGAATTTACTTGGCCAAAAATGCTTATGAGAAGGTCGGAAGGGGTGGATGGTGCTCATCCATGGACTTTTGTGACTATTTGAGCTGCTTTGTGCAAGATATTGCTGGTGTGAAACTTGTACCCCACAAATTTTGTGACTGCCACTGTACTTTTCTCTCCTGTCACTAATTTGTCTTGGACAAGTGGGAACATGTACCGACCTTATTACATGTTTTCTGGAAAAACTGCTCTGAGTTTAGTTTTTTTTTTTCATTTCACACTATTTACTGTGATAGAAATGCCCCCTGCCCTCTACTTTTACCCTAACCCTGAACATTAGGTGTGTCTATTTTAACAGTTTAAAAAGACATGCATTTAAATGAAAAGCAAAAGTGTCCCTAATGCTTTTCACAAGCACTGCAATAAGATTACGTTGGTCCCTGAGGACATCATGGTTCATGAGTGCATTTAGAAAGCATTTGACTACAGTCTTGTGTTACACACAGTTGGGTTTTGATTTATGTTGGTAACATTTAGTGAGTTATGTTAAAAACTGTGGTTTTGAAAAATAAATCAAAATTCCATCTCGTGATTCAAGTCTGTAATCTTTCTATTTAAGAGTATTAGTTTGATTAGGTTTTTCAGTAGTTTGACCAGAAGTTCGAGTTTAAAATTGAAAAGAATAAGTAAAATTTCTCTCAGTCGCCTCAGGCACGCTCAGGATGGGAGATTGGACCGAAAAAGGAAAAGTTTTCAGTGCAATCTGTTGGTTTCCTTAGCTAGGAAATTGTTTTTGAATTGGCTCTATATGAACGAATTGGATTATTTTATGAATAATGATGATTACAATTAATTGAATTCCAATTGGCTTGAATTGGACTTTATCATCTAAGTGCCTTGAGATGACATTTGTTGTATTTGGCGCTATATAAATAAATATGAATTGAATTGAATTGAATTAAAATAACTGACCGCATTGAGGGAATTTAGGTAGACAGGCTAGAAACAGGTGAGATTTAAAATTTATTAAGAACTTTATGAATGAACACATTTGGCAAATAAAGTTATGGTTGAGGAGAAATTAACAGCTACTTTCTGCTGCATACCATGAGAGGCGAGGGCAACCGTCTTTTGTTTATTCCAGGGGCCCAACTGAAGACTAAAGAGGAAAGAGCTTCTGGAATGATCTGTCTGAAAAAATCTGGTCGGCTAAGTCAATGACCTCTTTTGAGTCCTTTCTGAAAAAATATATTTAGGGGTCAGTTTTTCTGATTTTACATTAATTTCAAATCTCATTTTGTACTATTATTTGTAAAGATAAAGCCTTTTTTGATTCTGTGTTCAACCTAAATGATTAGTTTTCTGTATAACAGCAGAAAATGACAAAAAAATCACCTTAGATGACTAGCTGTTGTTTTTTTCTGGCATTTTTTTTAGGTAGCAGCTCTTTTTTCAGCCACAGGAGCAATTTGTTTCCTTAATCACAGCCCTATCCTTTGTGCGATTCTGTATGGCACTATTAAGCTGCCAAACTTCTCCTAATCAGCTCATTCATTTCCCCACTACCAACTGACCAGTGAGGTGGTGTATCTGATGCGATAAAAGCGCAATAATTGGCCAATCATGTTGCAATCAGGGGCTCTTCTTTGGTAGACTGCTGGAGAGAGTTCAAGTGCTGCAGCCGTCCAACAGCTGTTTTGTTGAGCACACACACACACTTACACAGAGCGTGAATGGCTTTCAGAGAATTGATAACTAGTAATCAGCTGTTCTAATTATAGTCTCACCATGAGACAGAACAATAATAACACTGGGTGAATGGTTAGCATGTGTGCGTTGTGTAAAAGAGATGTAGATGTGGGTGAGTTAGGTCCTGACTTTACATTGTGCAGAGCGTGCGAGTATGCTGGATGTCTGCGTGCAGATATGTAGATGCTCACTCAGAAGTGTGCAAGTGTCTTAATCAGTACTGACTGATGGAACACATCTGGTTCACCTTGGTTACAGAAAACACTCATGTCTGGTGTGGTGGTTAGCACTGTGGCCTCACGGCAAAAATCTTCTTGGTCAGAATCTCGGCAGGGGCCTTTCTGTGTGGAGTTTACATGTTCTCATGTCCCAAACATGCATGCTAGGTTAATGTGTGATTCTAAATTAATTGTAGGACTGACTGTGAGTGGGCATGGTTATCTATCTCTCTTGGCCCTGTTATAGACTGCTGACGTCAAGGATGTAGTGACCGAAAGAACGAGATCGCGAATACAAGCGGCCGAAATGAGTTTCCTCCGCAGGGTGTCTGGGCTCTCCCTTAGAGATAGGGTGAGAAGCTCGGTCATCCGGGAGGGGCTCGGAGTAGAACCGCTGCTCCTCCGCATCGAGAGGAGTCAGATGAGGTGGCTCGGGCATCTGGTGAGAATGCCTCCTGGACACCTCCCCGGTGAGGTGTTCCGGGCCCGTCCCACTGGGAGGAGGCCCCGGGGAAGACCCAGGACACGTTGGAGAGACTATGTCTCTCGGCTGGCCTGGGAACGCCTCGGGGTCCCCCAAGAAGAGCTGGAGGAAGTGGCCGGGGACAGGGACGTCTGGGTCTCTTTGCTCAAGCTGCTGCCCCCGCGACCCGATCCTCGGACCAGCGGAAGATAATGGATGGATGGATGGACGTCAAGGATGTGTCCTGCCTCTTACCCTATGGCAGCTGACATAGGTTCAAGCACCCTATGACCCGATAAGGGGAAAGTGGGTATGGAAAATGAATGAATGAACATTGTTTGCTGATTTTTACAAAATCCAGACATTAATTTGGATATGTTTGATCTAGTTTACCCTGAAACTAGTTGATCAACTAACCCTTCATTAAAGTGTTGCATAAAGCCCAATTTTACTTCATAAATTCACAGTGGTGTGAATAATTGGACAGTCTTTGCCTTGACAGTAACTGTACAAACACTGGCCAGCAGCAGTGTCAAGATGTGAACACTAGCAGATGTTTAACATCCGAAAGAAAAAAAGGGGGGCTTAAATATGAAAGTAGCATTAAGTGCATGACGGACAACAGCAGCATCACAGCATGAATCCTCCAGTTAACGGCTTTTTTATCAACAGGTTTGGATTGAAATTTAGTGATCTGATTAAAAACCTGGTTGGCTTTCAGTGAGGCCAAAATGTTACTTACCACCATCTATAAATTACATTTTCTTAGCCAATGGAGAAAGACTGAACAAATTTTAGGGAGGAAAAAGTCTCTCATCCATGGGTTAAAGGTGAAGAGGTCACAGGTGTGGGAAGATGAAAGTCCGGCAGGATCAATTTGCTCCTTAAGGCCCTTAAGTGGGAGTTTGGCCATTTGACTTCAAACTAATGAACACAGTAACTAATGAAAAAAGGTTTCTCCATTCAAGCACCTCTACACACACTGGAACTCTAACGACAAACCAAATATGCCTATTGTTGGGACACATACTCATTTTACCGGCAGATACTGCATCTATGTATCAGGCTGACAATGCTGAATTACCTCATTAATATCAAGTGAATTACACTGTGCGGAGTCATCAGAGTTTTATTCCATTAAATCTATCTGATAAGGTTAAGCTTTCTTTCTTTTTTATCGTGGTTGTTAAAAAGTGTTCAATAAAATCAGTTTTGACAAAGCATTCAACCAGGTCACCTTTATTAAGTATGATAGTAAAATCAAAGCGACTTCAAGTGTAGGTTACACTGAAGCTGTCAAAACTGGTAAAAAAAAATTTACCAATTGACATCTTTCTAAAAAAAACTTTGAACATATGAAATATATGTTGTCACAGGTTAACTTCTGATAATGTATCATTATTTATTTAAACTTTAATGTGTTCAAAACGCTCTCTATGCCAGTTCCAACAGCTCATGTTCACTTTAATCTATTCTATTGAACTTCTCCTCAGAAATGCAGAATGGAGTTTCTGCATTATCCTGTCATTTAAAAAAAATGTGACGCGTGTAGTGCGCATGAGTACTTGTGTGAGCTCTAACAGCATCCTCCAGTGTGAGAACAACTCCCCTGGCCAGTGTGTGTTCCTGCTAAAACCCATCTGTGAATTCACACAGCTTATTCACTGTGATCTCAGAGCAGACGTGCTGCCATTTCCCTCCCACTTTCCTCTTTGACACTGTGGGTCTCTTACAATATTCTGGGCGTCTCTGTCTCTCAAAGCAATTCCCTTCAATCCGTTAGGCTTTCATTAGCGCTAATGTTGCATGAACAATTTTGATATTAGCAGATGACCGATTTGGTTACTTGAAGGTCGACATGGACTGAAGTAATTCTGCACCAATGCTGTTGAGCAGAGGTCTTCAACAGGGGGTCCGCGACCCCCAGGGGGTCCGCGGAGGTACTGCAGGGGGGTCGCGAAATCTTTGGTTGATTAGACGATTTTTAACATTAAAAAAAAAAAATTTTTTTTTTTTTTAAAACAGTTTGTTCTCACAAATTGTGTGCAAACGTGTGCCATCCACAGATGGTTTGAGGATTCATTGTCCCATCTACATGCATGTTTAAAGTTAAAATCTGTGGATTATTTGAATAGCTCAGTGTTGTATGCAAGATGTTTGTTTATAAATGGCGGTGGCACGGCCACCCTGTGCCTTGCACATGTTTAAAATAAAAACATGAATATTTTAACCAGCGTATTATTTGAATAGCTTAGTATTGAATGTACAATAACAGAGTAGCTATATTTATACACGGCACTAGGCCCCGTTAAATATAAAACACAATTGTATGCCATATAAATAGTAGGGGGGTCCCTGCTCCAAGTCTCCATCAGTTTGGGGGTCCCTGGCCTGAAAAACGTTGAATACCCCTGCTGTTGAGTGTCTTGTACATGTACTTTGTTTTGCTTTTTCATGTCTGTGCTGAATATAAGAATTTAAATGTATTTAAGTTAATTTAAATAAAACACTATCAGTGGAATGAGGAATATACATGTCATTCATAAGATATAAAAAAAAAATCATAAATCAAACTATACCACTTCACATCAAATTAAAAACCCATTTTCCACCTTATTTCTGGGTTTTTTTTTCAACGGTTAGGTAAGGATTATGAAGTAGGCTGGCTGTTTTACTGTGACCCACCAGATGTTTGATTACACAGCACCATCTAAAAGGTCGTAAAAGAAATCTGGAAAGGGCAACTCTCAAAAAATACTTGACAGGTGATTGAATACACCAACTGTCAATCATTATCTACAACCAGCACAGTCTGTTGGTAATCTACAATTTTGTTCAAGCCTGTTGAGACGAAATTCATCTTTTTGTCCAAGATTGATGCACTCTCCGGTGATATCATTGATGTTGGAGCTATGTTTACCTGTTTAGAAGCTAAAAACCTAAAGCCCACCAGTGGCTGCCAGTACAGGACAGTGACTGGTCTGAAATAACAGTCCTTCTCCCACATATATACACCCCGAAGGTTCCTGTCATCTTGTGAATCTCGTGAGAATGTAGCAGCCTTGGAGAGGTCATCCAGCTCACCATAAAGCTGTAATAAGTGACCAATAGTGTGTCATGTGGGTGCACTGTCACAAAGCAAGATGTCACTGGTGAATGTAAATGTATCTAAAAATAGATTCCTAATTTAGAAAAAGTGGTAGTTTCGCTGCTCTGCACCTCTGTTAGTTTCTAAATGTCCAGTAATTCACCTCATATGGCACTGACCATAATAACCATTTAATCTACCTTTTCAGGGCCTGTTATGGCCTGCTGAAACACTTCAGAGGTCCGTTTCACGAAGCAGGTTTAGTGAAAACTCTGAGTTGATTAACCCTAAAATTAGGGAAACCCTGAGTTTTCCGTTTCACAAAGGGAGGTAACCCAACCCCGAGAAAGAGGGGTAACTCTAGCCTGTTTCACAAAGAGAGGTAACTTAAGCTCTCGGTCAGTTCTGCCCTACAAAGCCAAAGAGCAGTAAGTGCAAAAACCCCAAATTGAGAAAAACAGCTTTTTGTGTTTTTTTTACACCAAGTAAAAGTTTTAAATTATATTTAACAACAAAACGTATTATTAGATAGATTAAAGTGAGGTGAACACCACCCTTTTAGTTTTTTTTACATTTTTGCAAAATCTGGTAATTTTATAGGCTATACTGCGTTTTGCCTTTGTATTACTGCTTAAAATTACACACGCATACATTAAGGTGTTGCAGTAAGATGACCATAATCACTCTTTTTATGGAAAAATCAGTAGGCACGCGCAATATTTTTGATGTAAAAATGTTCCTTGATGCCTAAGCAATGGAACAAACATTAGTGTAAAAATGAAATCTCTCTCTCTCTCTCTCTCTCTCTCTCTCTCTCTCTCTAATTCCCTGGTTCCCTGGTTAACAGTTAATTTCCAATTACCACCTTTGTATAACTGGAAACTAATGGAGCAAGTTGTAATAATACACAAGTTCTCTCTGATTTCTCTAATGTCTCTCTAGCTACCAAGCATATGAGAAACACTAGTTGGCAAGCTAGCTAGTTGAACCTAGCACAAGACAAAAGAAGTGTAATTACAATTTCTCAAGCTATGCTGCAGGACTATGTTTAGAAAGACATTAGATAAACGATTAGCATTTTCTTTGTTCTTTGTTCATTTTCTTGCCTAATCCTTGTAAACATGCAATCATGCACAATTTCTGTATGGCCTTTCTAAGTTTATGCTGCTTGGGAGTGTAAAGAAAGTGTATTAGCATTAGCAATCGCGATTAGCATTAGCAAACACAATTAGCATTGTTCTGTTAATAATTTCCTCCACCAATGTTTACAAACATATAAAGATTGCAAAACATCATAGTTTTTTTAATGCCATACTTAAGGTATGTTGCCTGACACTTTCTAGAAAGTGTAAACACACTTGTTAGCATTCACATCACTTTTTATATATAATAAAACCAAGGCAGACAGCAGCAAGGGCAAGTTGAACCAAGGCAGACTGCAGCAAATATGAAGGCAAACTGCAGTAAAAGCATGTAGAACCAAGACAAACTGCAGCAAAGACACATACTGCACTTTGGCTTGGTTTTACTCTACTTTTCTATACACACTGCAAATTAAAATCACAAATATTTACATGAAACTGTTTATTGATCAACATACAATTTTAACAGATTGAAGAGCTGACCCTGCACTTTGAATTTCTGCAAAAAAAAATTTTTTGAAAAAAATCACATACTGCTCTTTGCCTTTGTAGGGCAGAGTTACCGTGGTAACAGACTCTATGAACCTAACCTGGTCGGGACCAGGTTTTACTCAGTGAACCTCGAGTTTCTCTCTGTCTCCGTCCCTCTTTCAGCCACACACGACATTTGATTTCCTCGTTCATTCAGTCAGCAGAGCGAGTTCTTCTACTTCTAGAAGTCCTTTAGGCACAGTAGGAGGCGACTTTTTCCACGAACATGGCATGTCCTTTTGACAACGATCCCGTGGATGAAGTTGCAGCATTATTGCGCAGAGAATTAAATATTCGTCTGGAGATGGTTATCAGACCGCGCATAGATGTTTTAGCTTTTACAGACAATTATCTTTTTAAGCGGCACCATCAGAATTTTGTTCGGACAAAAGAAAAAAAAGACACAAGACAAATAAATATTTGTATGTATAGGCTTTAAAAAGATATATATAGGCCTATTTTATTATTTTATAAATTCACTTGTGTCTTGGGGGTGGACTCCCTCCAGGGATTCCCTCAGCCACTGGCCTTCCATAAGAGGTGGCGGTGCTGGGCCACCACCCGTTTTACGGGCATCTGCCTTCTTTCTGTTGGCTCAGTAGAAGTCTGTGTTAGTTTAAATAGGCTTAATTATTTAACAGAACATGATATAGATGAGAAGACATTCATGTGTGTGAAAACAGCATTATGTTGGGGATAAAACAACTGCACAGTGAAATGGCCACTTAAAGCAATACTATGTAACATTTCTACCTTAAAATAACAGCTTGAAAAAAATTGTGCGGCTAGAATGAGTTTTAATATTATGATTGGCCTGTCACCTATGCCCTTCGGGGGTCTGAGTTGGAAAAACTGCGCTATGTAACTTTGCTGGACCGGCCCGGGAGCTGAGCGGAAGTATTTTGACTTGCTTTCTGGCACACCTACCGCAAAAACAACATATTTATTCTAAATATGGCTGGTTGGTGTCTGACAAGCAGTTTAACAATTTAATCTTAATTTATGTTACTTTCATCTTCTGGTTTAGAAACTCTAAAACCGAAATGTAAACATTAACATCTGGCTCTTTCCTTTCAGTGAACATACTTTTGAAATAAACTTTCAAACGGACCATAAACAAGAAAATTGGAACTTTAAAGAGAATCATATTTTTTACATCTATTAAGCAAATCAGTCAGATTAGAAATTAGCCACATATTAGCTGATACTATCCCACCATAGGGACTGCTTCGATTTACTCCAAACCAATTTAGCTGATTTCCTAACAAGACACGCATAAGGAATTTTTAATCTGGTATGTGTGTCAGCAGCACCAAGATTAATTAGTCATCTTGTGAATAAATAAAGTAAAAGGGTGCGTTTTTGTGCATGTTTAGTGTCAATTGTTCATAAATTATACTTTAAAACATGGGTCGATGAGTTTAAAATCATTTGGAACAGCGGTCCTCTTTATTTTGACAAAAAAAAAAAAAATAGTTAACTCTGCCTGTGAGGCATTTAGGCAATGTCAGTAAATTGCTACCACTAAGATATGTTGGACTTTTCTTTGTGATCAATAAATAATTTCCACTTCCTTTTAGAAGTTAAAGCTATCCGAGCATGAATATACCATTCGTACAGGAAATATGACACAGACAGATGCATACCTAATATGACAAGAAGTTTATTTTCTCATTGCAGGTAACATACCTTAAAATGTGATAAGTGAACATATATGTCTGATTATCAGGATAAATTTCCTGATCTTACTGAACTGATGCCTTGTTAGATTTAACATTAATCTTGTACAAACTCAGTTCTTCATGTGACAAATATCTGTGATTGCTTGGCAGCTGTCATCAGCCTCAGTGAGCTGCTTCTCGTTTTTACATGTCCCGATTGGGACAATGAAACATGCATGCGCTAACCCCATTTATCACAGGCTTTGTAATGTAAAGCAGTGCCCCTTTGCATTTTGTGGTGTTGACTTTTTGATCACAAAGAAAAAGTCTGCCTTTCTTTGTGTTATGTTCTCTGGTACCAGCACTTCATTTTGTCACACTCCTCAGCTCTTTCATATGACTGTCACCTCTATGGTTAAGGTTTGGTTGGGTTTTGTCACAAATCCAGGGCAGAATTTACAGAACAAGTAAAATAGCAGGGTAGTTTTTACTTTACTATTTATTTACAAAGTGTAATCAAATCAGCTACTTTTGCACTTACTTTATATAAAAATCTACTTATCAAAAACCCCAAACCAGTTCTAGTGTAACCAGCTCAGTCTCACTCCAGAATAGACCAGTAATGGTCATTAAAGGCATTAAAAACTGTAAGATTGTAGCTTTTTTTGTTGTTGCTTATTGTTAGAATTCTGGGGTTTATAGTTTTGGACCCTTAAAAATCTACTTGAATTCATTCATTCTGAGAGTTATGTTTTTACAGTTAACAAAATCAGCTGAGGCTATGACACACTGTTTAAATACTTCATACTCCAGGTACCTCAACATCAGCTCAGACAATACAAACAGTGAAATCTTGTTTCCGTTTTAAGTGGACATCATTAGGTGGGTTGAAAGACTAACACATAATTAACCATTTTGAGCCAATGAAAACTATAGACTTACATTTCAGTTAGATAATGTACCGTGTTGGGAGTAATTTGGTGGAATTTCCCAGCATGCTCTCTGCACAGTGTGTTTGTTAACATGAGGACATGAGTGTAACAAATGCTCATAGTCTTATAGTCATAGTTATCTGTTCTCACTCACAAAAGTGAAGCCGTGTTCCTGTTGCTCATAATGTTTATGTTGTACATGCTTGGTAAAACTGAAAACAAGAGAAACAAATGGAAATAATTTTCATCCAATTAAATGGCCTCATTTCAGCATAAACCTATTGTGTTGTTTCAACTTATTATACTTTGGTAAGTCAACATGGTTGATTCAACATAATTACTAGGGTTGGGTGGGATTCAATATTTTGGGGTTAACTAATTTGACATTCCAATAAAAAGGCTCACTCACAAGAATTTCCTCAGGAGTAGAACATGACTTAACATTTACCCACCTGTGCTATTATATGGTCGTCATCAGTCCAGTTCACTACAAACATGTTGTATGTGCTTTGTTAATTTATCATCAAAGTAACTGTTTGACAATATATGATTTTAAGCTGATAAATGATTGTTGTCTTCTCTTAATTGATTGCATTAACTGTTAAAGGAGGGATGGCTACTTAGGTGTAAAAAGCAACTGTGATGAAACATAGCAAGAGGCAGTTGTAAATCTAAAGTGAATTTACAGAAATTCATTGTAGAGAATTACAAGCTGCCTACTTTGCCCACATTTCTTATTGTATAGTTTTGCTCCACTTTGACATTGGATGGGTTTTAAATGTATTCTCTTGCTTATTTTTAAGCATTTTATAGTTTCTTTACAATTCATAAATATGGTGGGACTTGGCTTTCAAGAGTTGCTAAATATTTCTGTAACCTGAGAGTCAATATTTGAAAGCTTGTTTCAGAGTCACATTCTGAATAGACCAAATTTGATTAATGTTGGAACCACATTTCATTATTATCTTTAGTTTGCTAATTGATGTTCCCTGTGTTGTTTATTGCTTTGAGTTTGTGCTTAAAACTCCTCAGGCGGACAATTGATTTCGTGAATCAAACAGCATCTGAAGGATGATTTTAACAATAAACTTGTTGTCTCCTCAGAGTTCTCCCTGAACCTGTGAAACCTCATGAATACACTCACAAACACACCTCTGGGGGGTACTTATTTAACCAGAGATTGGATCGGAAGGCTGAGGTGTAGAGAGGTGGAGCAAATAAGAAGAGCTGGAGACAAAAATGAATGAGCAGAAATCAGCGAGTTCAGATAAGAGGAATTAATTGATTTTTAACCTTGTAGCACCCACAGTTGCAGATATGCAACAAGCTTTTTATTTATTTACATTATATTTTTATTTATATTTTTATTTACATTACATTTTTTGCATCTTATATGTGCTTCACTTTTTCACAACAAAGATCTGTGAAATCTGTTTGATTTGTTGTTGAATGGAAAGTTTATGATGGTTGAGTTCCGCACTTTGTATTAAGAATGTTCAATAAAGGTCTATTATATACATTTTACTGTGGTAGCAGCAGTTACTGGTGAACTTTCACTATACCTTTTTTGCCAAACGATCTGCAGAGAATGACTTGGTTTTGTGAACAAAATTAATCAGGAAAGCCCACAGTTGCAAATATGCAACATTGCCTAAATTGATCAAAAATAGCCCAATTCCAAAAATTCCAAAAATATTGGTTTATTCCCACCCAAAAAGATGCAAGAAGAGCCAAAACGATTTTTTTCAATGATTATTCATATGATTGGGTGCTACAAGGTTAATCATTTTTTCGTTTTAGTTACAGGAATTAAGGGCTTTCATGGGTGCAACATAAACAAATAAATGCAGTGCAGTTCATCTTGCTTATTATCTTTACTCCTTAAGAAGGATTGTTGAAAGTTTATAACCAAGATTAAACCTATGCATCCATCTCACTAGGTTGACATCATTTCCCCTGAATACTGTATGGAATTTTCTTAGATCTACAAAAGCAAACAAAAAACAACAGATACCATCAGATTAAGCTGATTATTGTATATAGAATAAAACAAAGAACAGTGATGCTTGGGGACCTTTTAATCTTTAACGTTTTAATTTAGTAACACATGACCAATGCTAAACTTTCACACATTTTAAGACCTGTTGAGAAATGCTAATACACCTCAGTGCAGGTAAGTCATATTCTACACTGTAAAAACATAAACATGACTCTTGGCTTCTTCTGTGGTCATGCTTATGTTTTACCTTCTGAGTTTCTTGTAATATCCCTTTCCCCATCACCACCTTTCATGCCCCACATCTCCTCATTCCTCCGAGCTCCATCTTCCTTTCAGCTACACCACATTAATCTCTCATTAGTGGCCCTTCTCCCCATTTTCTCTACAACCTTGCTTTCACCAGCCATTACGCACACAAACACCCATTGCCAAAAGGCCTCTACAGTTCCACCAGTGAAGAGGTACTCTCAGACAAATGAAGGGAACACACAGCCATTTAAAGTGCATGGCCCGTTGAGGCAGACATAATAGACTTAAATACGGCCAACATGCTGCACTGCCTGCACACATGCACACCAAAAACCAAAATGCTTTACCCAAAGACAGACTAGGAAGTGTTCACACAGCAGAGAAAATGTAGGTTCTCTTGATAGCATGAGTGCACACAGGAGCATGGCTAGCATGCTGTCTGGATCTGGAGTGAGTCAGAGCGTCATGCTGAATATAAATGACTCAACGCACATTAAGATGTCACCATTTCAATAAAGGCGAAGGCCGAGGCAATGTGTAGGAGGGCATATTAACCCCATCTACCCCCACACACCTTTTAAAACCTACTTTTGACTGCTTGGTTTGGAAATTACAACAAAACATGAGCTCCATTGGATGAATGGAGTCCAGATGAAAAGGTAACACACACACAGCTGAGGACTCTGCAGCTGCTCAGAGGCATATTGATCAGTTTCCATTGTACTCTAAAAGAAAGTGATGAGAGTCTGTCCTACATTTCATTTAGAGTTTATCAGGGAGGGCATGGAGATCTAACACTCACTTTCACTCAAACCTTGTACCTTGGTTGCATACTGCCCCCCATTGCTAGGAGGTTAATTTAGTCAATATCTTTCTTTCATCCAAACCCAATCACTGTCACTATTCACTAAATTAAAATAATGCTCACCATTCCCCTCAGTTCACTGAACTCCACCATTCACTCATCTACACACTGAATGGGCAGCTATTGAAGAAATGTAAATGCAT
This sequence comes from Odontesthes bonariensis, assembly GCF_027942865.1. Lineage (NCBI taxonomy): Eukaryota > Metazoa > Chordata > Actinopteri > Atheriniformes > Atherinopsidae > Odontesthes > Odontesthes bonariensis. Next base: position 30,912,377 of record NC_134521.1, read on the forward strand.
ATTGGTTGATTGCCTGCAACTTACAGTTGAATTTCCCCTTAACATTGCTATGGAAAAATCATGTAAGGGATATCTCTCACTGCAGCAGAACTGCGTAAAACTGGTTTGGGAGGGGAAGGTTTGGGGATTGGGGGTGGGAGGTGGGTGGTGTGGAGCAGCTGGTAGTGTTACTAATAACAATCAATTATTCCTCATTTCAGAAAAAATATCCCCAAAAGAGTGCAAAAATCATTGGTAGTATGGAATATAATAGTTGAAAAACCAAAATGTTGGTCTGCAAACTGTGGTTGTTGTTCAGCTAATTATTTTCACCAAGTAGCTCTAAAAATGAATCTGCATAATCCTGAATTATATAATTTGTCTTGAGTGAAATTATTCCAGACTCATAATTGAACATATTTCAGATCTGTCTAAGTCATATTATTGGAAAAATGTTGACAAACACTTCAATCGCCTTTATTATGTAATACATGCAATATTAGGGAAAAGTAATGAATGAGAAAGAAAACAAGTACAGTAATAGATGATGTTACATACATTTCTATGTGCAAAAATGTGAAGAAAACCTTAAGTACTGAAAGCCTCTCCGCTCATTGTGAAAAGTGATGAAATGCGATCAATATTTAGCATAATCTCTGAGTGGTACGTGCTATTAGTTTTTTTGAGGAATGTATGCAAACCTGTCCTCATTGGTTGAATATCCCAAATTATTTACTTTGTGTTTCCATAAACAAAGCCTTCACAGGGGCAAAAAAAAACATATCTGGACGTATGAAATCCCCATTCACGATCATAAACCCACTATACTCTTCTAGCTAAAGGTTTGTGTGCAGTTCTACCCGCAATTGAAGTTCCAATTCCTGTCACAATGATCAGATCTGAGGAGTGCAGACCCTTCCAATCAAACTGATAAGAATCAGTCTTTTGAACATGCACTGATCTTCATGATTTCCAATCATTTCCAATAGTAAACAAGGAATTTTACAGATCTGGAAACAGACGTTTTCACCCTGTGCAGTTCACCAAGACACATATTAATGCCAGGTTTGAACAGCCCCTTTGTGATTTTTATCTATCAGCAAAGAGAAAGTAAGCTGAAACACAGGTCAATAGAAACAACAGGAGAGGCAACAAGCTTCCTCACAATTTCAGAACTTTTATAGTAAAACTTAAAAGATTTCGCTTGTGTTAATTTTAGTCATTAACAAGCTACATAATAAACAAATGTTCTCCACATACTACTTCGCTACAAACAAGGCTGCAAGAATGCTTCTTTTGAACCAGACCAATGAAAATAAAACTGTTAAGTGCAATAAACTGCAAGTGGCCATAACCCTAAATCTTTAAAACTGACAATTAAACTGAGATCAAGGAGGTCTGTTACTTTTGATGTCAAATACCACCCAAGAAGAGAATCAGCTTCTTTTGCTGAATAAACAATGTAGGATACAGTTGAAGACTAATATTTGCTACCCATATGATTCAAGCTTAACTTTTATGATGTTGATATAAACTGTAAAAGTATATTTAAAGGCCCCATGGCATGCTTTTCCATGTTTTCTGGCTTATATGTAGAGATAAAATTATGTAATCATCATGCATGTTTTAGTAATTATATTCAAAAGTAACTCATTGTCTCTTTTCATCTTTTACTCACACGTCACTGTCTAGGATTTCCTTTTATGGTCAGTTTCTCCAGGCAGTGCATGCATGTGGTAGCTAGAACATGAATGTTATCCACTGGGAGCATTTTAAAAGTGGAAGTTATCATGTTGCAAAGAACAAGTGATTTCCTGGTACTTCTCAGAGCCCAGCACCATGTTTTTTCTTCAGAGATGTCTGACAGAAAATGTGTGTGTGAAGGCAAGTTGAACCTTTTCAGCTTTTCAGCCCTAAAAACCCAACAATTTAGCAAGTCAAACAAGCAACTGAGAAATTGCAGATACTGTTTGCCATGCTTGTCTGGATTTCATGTGTTGTCCTGCTTGAAAAGATAGCGTGTTTCTTGTTTATCTATTGTCGTAGCTTCCTTACTGGCAACTGGAGTAGTGCGCATTCACGAATCACTACCATTCCCTTACCTGCCCTATGGGCAAACCTCCAGGAATTCGACACATCAGAGGACACTTAAGCTGTCAGAGGTGGCTTTCTCCAAGAAAAAGCTCTCCTTTCTTCTGAACCAACTACAAACTATTTGGACTTATGAAGTGTGCAAAGCTAATCTAGAGCCACCCAAGATGAATAATTAAATGACCGGAAATAATCATGTTGTATCCATTTTAAATCACAAAAAACTGCCACTCAATGGCTTTTAGCAGTTACCTATGGATTTCCAGGATTTCTAGGATGGTGATCCAAACATTAATCACACACAAACATAAAATTGGTTAAGTTAATCCTACTGTATTTAGGAGTGTTGGCTTACTTTCTAGTATCCATTATTGCAGTCTGTGTTTGTCAGTAAATTTGAGCTTACAGATTCAGCCTTCAAAGCTGTGTTGATGTCATATATCCTCAATTTTGTATGTTTATGTGCACCTGAAATGCTGTATTGAAAACAGTTAGTTTCTAAGTTTTAGTATTATGTCTACACAGTGCCTTGATTTTCGGTCTCTTTTCAGTGGTAATGTCTACAGTGTTGGGTTCTGCACTATATGCTGTTTATTTTTCATTGTAGGAATGTGGGGAATTTTTATTTGGTGTGTGGAGTGTGCCAGAGGGCAGTAGAGGGCCCAAGTGTTCACTTGGTGTTGGTTTTCAGAGAGAGAGCAAGAAGCACTAGCGTGATTAACCATGGGTGACCTTTTGTCTGCCATGGGTGTGGTTTGAGTCAGTGGAGCACAGAGACCTGATTGGTATGGATCTCACTTCACTTACCCATTTATGTTCTCTTAAAGCATGATATTATGAGTTTGATGATATGGATCTGAGTCTGTTTAATTTGCTAAGACTGAGGCTAAGACAGATAACTAAACATAATTGCATGTATGACTATGATTCACAGTGAAACTAATTGTTGTTTGTTTTCTCTTTGAGGTAATCAACCTGCTTATGATTCAACAAAACGTGACAAGTCAAAAAAAAGAAAGGACTAAGTGGAACTGAGTGGAACTGAGTTGACTCCTGCGTCCTCGTTGCCAAGCCTGGTCGACTTCAGACAGACGAACCCTTAATAACTTGACATACAGGCTGTTGTCAAAAACAATTGGGTGCCCTCAATAACTTCTGGTCTTATTTCCTCACAACCAAAATGGTTTAGAAGGAACTTGGCATCAAGGACTCACTGACACTAGCAGAGCAACCCTGACTGTGCTGAACCTCAGTGCATCACCAGGAACAGCACCTTGACAGAGACTCATGAAATGATGGTCAGAGTAGCTCAGTGTTTCACAGTAAACCAAGCTGTCCGTTGCTCTGGCATTTGGCATGAAATTTAAAATTTCACATTTCAGTTATAGTTCTTTCACAGACTGCAACGGCCGCTTTTCCTTTTCCACAGACAAGTCACTCACTAGTAAAATAAGAATAAGACTAATTTTACAGATCCCTCAGAATGAAAATCAAGTTTTTGAATTTGTTAGTATATCTGTCGTTTCTAAAATGCAACTGTAAAAGGGATGTCACGAGTAATACAATCAGTCAACACTGGGAATCAGCATATCCACCTCTAAACTGCAGCATGTCTGGCATTCTTAAAGACATGGATTCTGCCAACAAGGGTTCATACAGTACATAACAAATCAAAGGAGTCAATCTTATGACATGTGGAGGGGAATCAGGCTTGTTTTAGAGAACAAGGCTGGCTCTCAAGAGAAATTTAACAATGAATAAAACATTGTCGGGTTTTTGCAATCGATTGTGAAAAGCTGCCACAAGGTGAGCGATCGGGACAAAGACGCTGGCTAAATACCATAATTATAATCTTCACATTAAATGAGGCATCTGCATCAGTGTATCACTATTTTTTGTGATGTTTCTTACTTCCTGAGAGGGCAAATTGTTGGTGTGCCAATGGATCTGGCCTCGATGACAAAAACTGCAGAGTTGATAAAGCTTCCAAAGGATCTGTCCCCAACATGCTTAAATCTCAAAATCAAAGAAAGACTAGCTGAGTAATCTAAATTAGGGACAGGCAAAGGCAAAGCTCCATTTTATAGCTCAGAGCAAGGAGCATTAAAATGGGTTTTAAGATATCACAGAACAACAGCTACTAAGGCTACATTCAGGCTATATTTACACTGTCAGTTAAATGTTACCCAATTCCGATTTTTTTGCTCTCATGTGACACAGATCGGATATGTTTTTTGACCGTGTAAATAGGACAAGGACGCATGCGTTCGGATATTTTGAGATCAGATACAGGCCTCCATATGTGGAAATTTATCAGATACAAATCGGATATGTGATAATGCGTCCGCTGTGTAAACAGGCAGATCGGATATTCTTACACATTGCGTTCCACACGTCATTAAATATGCGACGATTTAGATTTTTTGTCGCACGTGGTAAGCTAGTGAATGCGAGACACATAAACATACAAGGAACATGTCGGAGGAGGTCAAAACCAACGAGGCGCAGTGGACAGTTGAGGAAGTGACCTGTCTTCTCGGTCTTTGGGGAGAGGAGGAGATACAAACCAAAATCAAAGGCACCTATGGTAATAAATCAGTCTTTCAAGACATTTCTAACTGTTTGGTAAACACTTAAGTAGGCATGCGCGATGTTTCAGGTGATAGGCAAGTGTAATCGCGTGAATCAGATATGAGTCACATTATTAAAGTACGTGTAACCACACGTTAAAAAAAATCGGATTTAGGCAAAAAATCAGATCTGGGCATCAAGACTTGCAGTGTAAATGAAGCCTTACACTGTCAGTTAAATGTTATCCAATTACGATTTTTTGCTCTCATGTGACACAGATCGGATATGTTTTTTGACCATGTAAATAGGACAAGGACGCATGCATTCTGATATTTTGAGATCGGATACAGGCCTCCTTCATATGTGGAAATGTATCAGATACGAATCGGATATGTGACAATGCGACCGCCGTGTAAACAGGCAGATCGGATATTCTTACACATTGCGTTCCACACGTCAACCTCGGAGGACGGTCTGTAGCTCATCAGCTCGTGGAAGCTGTATACCGATGCCACAGCTCGTCTCGCACGACTTGGCAGAAGTTGTTTACAATCAGGAACACTGATGCTTTGCTAATGCCAAATAGGTGAGCCAATGTGCGATAGCCTGCACCTGTTGCGAGCCACCAAAAAGCGACACCGACACGCATTTTCAGTGGAATCGCCCGACGAAATGTGGTGTCTTGGTAAGAGAAGAATGGGGACAAACTCTCGCACAGCATATCAAAAGTTTGTCGGCTCATTCTAAAATTGCTGACCCACTGCTCTTCATCAAAGCCCGCCACAACATTCTCCACCAGTCCTGGGATCGGTCTCGCATCCAGACACTCCTCTGAACAGCTGAGGAGGCAATAATTGCAGCGTGTGCACAGGATGCAATAATGGCCCTTTTCCTCCTTCTCTGCCTTAAAATCCTGCCAATGTTGGGCGAACTTCTCATGTACCGCAACACTAGCATCACACCTATGTCAACGTCATCCATTTGCCTCAGCAGTAGAGTTTGGTAAACACTTACGTAGGCATGCGCGATGTTTCAGGTGATAGGCAAGTGTAATCGCGTGAATCAGATATGAGTCACATTATTAAAGTACGTGTAACCACACGTTAAAATAAATCGGATTTAGGCAAAAAATCAGATCTGGGCATCAAGACTTGCAGTGTAAATGTAGCCTAACAGTAACTCTGTTAAAATTTCTCTGTTCTCCATCTGTGTTGAAATGTGTATAAAACGATGCAATAGCCACAGGAAATGGATAATGAATTAGTGTAGTATTCAATATTCTCTGACGAATCACTTCATGGAGCACTGCAGTAATTCTTGGATTAGTCCCGACAATCACTATGAGCTATGAGCCTATGAGCCTTGCCATCATCACTGAAAGAGCTGGAACAAGTTCTGCTGGAGGAATGGATTAAAATTCTCCCAGCCACTGTCCAGAATTTCTATGACTCCATTCCCTGTCATATTGAAGCAGTTATTGCTTATCTATATTGAACAATTGGGGCCGCTGTAGCACAGAAAGAAGAGCAGTCGCCTGCCAATTGAAAGGTTGACTGTTAATTTCCCAGCTTCTCTGAATCACATGTCAAAGTGACTTTTGGCAAGTCGCTGAGCCCCACAGTGCCTCTGATGCATCCATTGGTGTGTGAATGTGTGTGATAGAGAAAAAGAGTATTGTGTAACCTGTAGCATAGTATAGACTAAGATGAGCTGTATGTGTAATCATTTCCCATTCCAATTAACAATAAAATTATTATTTAACAAGGCAAAGGGAGGACCAAAGTGCAATACTGCTGCTAGAGAGTAATGGCAAAACATCACTGTTTCAAACAAAAAACTTCAAATTCTCTCATGAAGTATTTAGTCAATACGTTTATCCCCCAAGTCATCATGTTATCAATTAGATTCTCTCCGTCTGATCAGCTAACCGGTGGCCAGGTACATATCTATAACTAAATTGATAAATTTGTCTACAATCAAGTTGTAAGTACCTCACTCCTTCTACACCCTTTTATCCAAAAATGGTCCCTCCTGGCTCCAAAATCGCCAAGATGGCAATTGCAGCATGCTGAACTCCAGGCTTCAAAATAGTAGTTCACAAACCAACAGTGGCTATACCAGTAACAAAAGCTGAGGCTGCTGTTATTAGTTGACTCATTCTCAACAAACAAGATCAAATATAGTCTTTGACTGATGAGTAGACAAATTATTCATACATTATATGTAAAACAAACAAATGTTACAGATCCACCACGTTTTCACTCGTAATAATTTAATCACATCATCATGTCACTCTGCTCCTTTGCAGTGACTGGATTGTAACTGAGAGGAGTCAGTGCCACCAACTCACTCCTGAATAGTGTTTCATTTGTGTGTATTCACATGGTAATTCTAAACATTATGTCTTTAATGTTAGCTTGAAAATTATTGTAGTATGATATGGTTATCTAATAGATAAGAGTCAAACGTCATGTGTTTGAACCTCATTGTTTTACAAAGAAATGTATTGAGGAAATTGAGGTACAATTTCTCTCTAAAGAGTGCCACTGCTAAAAACACAGTCTTACAAACTGTTTCTCATTTTCAAGATGTAATTATATACAAATTCCCAATTCACTTATTATTTCAGTGGATTTCTGTTGCAAAACAGAATAAGTTTAGAGAGTTGTGAAAGAAAAATAAGATTTTCTAGATGTAGAAGCTTTGCATCCCAATATGATGCCAGTAACATCAATAATGCCACTGTGATTACAGAGGAGACTAAACTGTAAATCAAAAAAATGTGACAGAATTAATGTGTCTGGGTCCATGGAGAGATTATCAATGAAGGGAACATACACCAACATTTGTCCCCATCTCCCGCCAATTATCCCCATCAGCTATCCTGACAGCAGCCACTGAATGGTATAATCTCTCCCCCCAAAATTAGCTCCGTCTCTCGTCTTTTCTTCCCAAAGGTACATCATGTGGTAACATAGCCTACTCATAACTATATCAGGGCCCTTAATAATGGAGCAAAATGGGGACTGAGAAGTAGAATAAAGACTGAGAAATGTAAAATGTGGGGTGGAAACAAGCAATGTGGTTCGATCTCAAATTCCCTGCTGGCCCTGAGCTATCAGAGCCATTGACTGGCTCATGTAATTCTGCTCTGATTTAGCTTGGCCAATCAATGACTTGCAGACCGACTTCCTGTGACTGTGCAGCCATTAAACTTGAGGTAAAAAAAATACCATGGTTTATCCAGCTCTCGGAAATATACAGCTTACTCCTATATATACATCCACAGCAAGACAACTGCTCCTCTCCTCTTATTGCATCATTAACTCTGTCAGCCACTTTCTTTTCACTGGATCATTGCAGGGTCTACTTTGAAGATAAACTTGCAAAGAAAATTACATACAAAATGACATACATAAAAATGTGTCAAATTCTTTAAACAGTGGTCTCTTACTAGAAAAGCAACTATTCTAGTTAGAAATTACTTTAAATATTCTGAAACTGAATCATTACAGTTCTCTGTAAGCTTGAAACAAAAAAAACTGGACATAATTTCAAATAGTACACTCATGCATGCAGCTTTACACTCCAATCAGCCATAACATTAAAACCAATGCATTTAGTCTTAACATAAACATGGTTGATAAACTTATGAAAGATACATTGATTCAGAGAGGAAAAATGTTGCAGTTTTACAACAAAGGCTCAAAAATTTTACAAATATTGTGCCTCATGCAACAACCGTTCGTACGCACAGATTTATTCTTAAGTCGTGCGTACTAGTGATTTAAGAGAATTTGCGCATTCACCAATCTTTTTGTATTTTACATTTTCTTTCAGGTACGAACAGAATTTACGAGTGATCCAGACCTGTCGTAGGAGTTTCGTAAAATAGTCCGCTGTTATTCGAATCAAGTTTGCTTGACTAATGGATTGTATATTTAATTACTTTGAAGCAAACATAAATAAATATATACATTATACCCCTAATGATGCCGACATTATTCTTTTTTACTTAAATTATGCACTAATTAAAGGTTAATTTGACTCTGTATATAACAAGGTCAATGGGAAGCGTAACCAGCGGCTGACTTTCTACTTTTGGATGCCTTAGTGCATGTGTGCTCCGAGACCGTGTAGACAGACAAATGGCTGACATCGCGATTTAGATTGCCAAGGACTGTGCTGCTGCAAATATGCAGCTTGCTAGAGCCACAACTCCAGAGAGAAACACGCCGATCAAACCCAATTCCACCACACGTCCAGGTCCTCACCACCCTTGGATGTTTGGCCACTGGAACCTTTCAGAGGGAGATTGGAGACAGATCGGGTGTGTCCCAGTCCTCTGTGAGTCGTGCGCTCCCCTTGGTCATCAAAGCTCTCATCAGTTTATCACCCATGGTACATCAAATTCCCATACACCGCTGTCCAACAAGTACAAATTAAGAGGGACTTTCATGCCATGGCTGGACTGCCAAACATAATCAGAGCAATAGACTGCACACACATACGCATCGTTGTGCAGCGCACTGAGCTGAAGGCCAGGTGGGTGTGTCTCGATACAGCGGGGGTCAAACTGCTCTATAGCCCAGAGAAGGCATGCCAGATTTGCACAATATTGCCATGAACGAGGGTTTCCAGGCAGACCAGAAGGTGTGGTGCCAGAAGACCCCCCTCAGGGATCACCCCATCAAAGTGCCATCATGATGAGGCAACAACTGATTGCACAGCTTTGGTTGCAGTCATCGAGCGCCTGGCCATGGCGTAAGCCATTTTCATATCAAACCATTTCTTTTTTTTATTTCGGTGACACTACACGTGACACGGAATTAACAGCACTCATAATTGCTTCCCATTTCTTCGCTTTAGCAGGTCCCGTAATTCCACTGCTGACACTGCTAAAAATGACAGATTTTCCTTTTTGGATCTCTGAAAGCAGAACTTCAAACTCAGAGCCCATAAAGTTGTTCTTTTTGCGCCTTGATGCCATTCTCATGACTCAACACTCAACACTTCCTGGCACAGGAGAGAGGAAGCACAGCCTTATTTGGTATTATTTTGGGCGTGGAGTATGCAAATCTACTATCCTCGTGCACTTGCCCTTAAATACGCACGGGTGGCATTCATCATTTATGCAGGTCGTTTACACACTTTTTTCCAAGTGAAGAGCGTTTGTTGAATCTAACGTGGCGTGTTCGTTCGAGACCTTCGTATAAGAATAAGAATAAGAATAAGAATAAGAATATGAAAATGTTCTTGCATGAGGCCCATTGTGTGGTCCTCCCTATGTTCCTTACCGAGAGAGTTTCACAGATAAAGTTTCAAGTCATTGGCACGGAAACAGCCTTGGGATACGTTACATTCTAGCAGCTTACAACTATGAATTGTGACAATTTTATGTTTTGAACAAATACACAAATGTGCAATTTTTGTGATGAGACTGGGCTGGGATGATACTTTCACATGTATCATTAGCCCTTTTCACACTGCGACCCGCTACCTTAGCGGGTCCAAATTGCACCTTCTACCCGCGTCGAGCAATGTGAACGCTTGGCGTGTCAGGGTGACCCGTGTCGCCTGAAGCCGAGTTCAGGGGGCGTTGCCTAGTGGCAGAGCGTCATACGAAACACAAAATGCTGGGCGTGTACAATGACGTAGGCACAAGCCATGCGCCGGAGGTAGGGTTAAATACACCTGTCTGCATCAAATTTTTCAAACAAACGATGGCGGGACACCTTGAGAACTTGTTTTTGCAATGCAGTTCATGGAGATGTTACTTTACGGTGCGTCTTGCTGCGTGGGAAACCGCGCTCTCCCATCTTTCTCGCCAGCCCTTCCAGCAGAGGTCCATCCTTCACCGTCCCCGAAATGTGGCGGAAAATAACGTCCTCTGCTCGGAGGCTGAGGAGCTCGGGGACCTCCTTGTCTCACCAGTTGACCATATTAAAAAATGTCTCCAACTTGACGTAGGCTAAAACAGAGTAAAACTTGTCCTCACCTGTCGCTGTTGTTCTGAATCAGCTGTCCATTCTGTCTTTTAAACTCCTCACGCCACGCCCACGTCCGACCCGCGTCGATTGCGTTCACACCAAACTCGGCTCGGCAAAAAGACTAGGGTCCGACGCGGGTCGAAAGGCGAGTCGAGTTGACGCGGCAGCCCGGGTCGGCAGTGTGAACACAACAGCGGACACGCTAAATTCGCGAATTAAACGCGGGTTATTCGGCAGTGTGAAAGGGGCTATAGATCTAAACACAGTTGCAGATCTACCCAAAACACAAAGACAACCAACCTCCTAAAGGGAAGATATTTACATACACATCTGTACAAACAGAAACATAAAGAACAACCACAAGTTCCACAGTGGCAGATAAGTGTATCTACACAGGGACCAAGTGTTACATAGTACCAAATCACTTGTCTTGACAGTCAAAACAGTTTCACTCTTGGATGATCTCCCGTCGCCAGATAAATATCAGTGTGCTCTAAGCTTTTGTGATAACCTTCACGGGAAATATTGTTCTTCTTAGGTTTCTTCTTATACTCAGTGTGCTCGTGAAGCAGCAACAACCTCTTTATTTGCAAGTTTATCCCTCCAACTAGGGGTGGGCGATATGGAAAAAATGTTGTATCACGATTTTTTTGCATAAAATCACGATTTCGATTTTTTATCACGATCTTCCATCCAAAAAAAAAAAAGAAAGACCAATTACAGTAGAGTTAAGTCGACATGCTGAACCACAGAAGAGCTAAGGAATAAAAGAAAGAATTTGGCAATCAACACATTGTAATTCAACTGTAAGCCAATTCAAGATGAAAAATAATGATCTAATTAATGACATCTGACACAGAGTGAAGCAACCGGAACTAGAAAAACGAACCACTGATGACGACTTGACTCCACCTGTTAGAAAGCCCATGTTGTTTGGTTATTTTCAGTTAAATACATTAATTACCTCCGCCAAGGAGGTTATGTGATGCCCGAGTCTGTTGGTTGTCTGTCTGGATGTTCGTCTGTTCGTGCTGCAATCTTGCGACCTGCCACAAGGTGGCGCGACCTGGCGGAGGTCTGCACTCTCTGAGTGCATTTCTAGTTTATATTGTGTTTTACGGTGAGTTTTCATACGTCCAACGTTCGTGAACGCACCATAGACGTTCCGATGTTCCTGAATGTACCACACCTGTGGGTGAGACGATGTCGCTGTAAAGTTTCGTTTCTCCTCCCGATCCAGCAGTGAACAGCTTGTAATTTTCCCTTTGCTGTTTTCACCTAACATTAGCCTGTACACCCTGGGTTTATTGTGTGTAAATGCCAGAAGAACCACAGCCAAATAAATCCACCACAAACTGGACATCTGTATCCGTGTCTTTTAACGGGGACACACACCATACACCAGCATTAAAAAAAAAATAAAAAAATCATTGCGCTGATTGGCAAAGGCGATCTAAACGGTTTCTCTAATTTGGTAGATCGCCTGCGATTCTCCACTCTTCCTCGCCAGTCACGATTTTATATCATCAGATCGCGCACCCCTACCTCCAACTATAGTTCCAGTTAGGTTTTGTCTTGAATAGGTAACATTGATGGCTTGTTGAATTATGTAACAGAGACTTTCATCCTGACCACTTTGCTCCACAACAGGGGCGTCTGTAGCTTGAGCAAACATTCGGGGCTGTAGCCCAGACATGAAAATAATTTTTAACGGGGGTCAGGGGGTTTTTCCCCCGGGATTTTTTTTAAAAAAAGGGGGTGTTAAAATGAAAATTTAACACAGTTCATGACCAGCTGCTTAACATGTTGAATGCCGAGCTGTGAATGTTGGCATTCATGTTTTGATCAAATGCCGAGATCCATATATCCAAATGCTGACATTGTGTCTTTGTTAGCCTAACGGTGCGTTCACACCAAACGCGATGCGAATATTCGCACCGCCTTCATCGCGCGATTGTTGCCGCAGGTGTAAATTAAATTCCATCGCCTCAAACGCCTCTTTCGCGCGAGTAAAAAACGAGTGAATAGCTCAAGGGGCTATCCATGGCTGATCGCGTCCTTGTACCTGCTGTGGCAGTCCGAGATTCGTCTGAAACGCACACGCCGTCGTGTCTGGGTCAGTGACATCATCCGGTGGTGCATTCAGCTCGGATAATTTCATCGCCTTCTACAGGAGTTGCGTCTGGATGACGGCCGCCTCCAGCGGCACCCCAGGCCTACCAGGACCCAGCCCGACGACCCGCTTGGGAGGACCGGCGCCTGCAGCCGGCGTCCCGCCGAGAGATCACGGCACCGATCCTCCCGAGCAGGCCAACAAACTGGGTCCCGGCAAGCCCGAAACACCGCTGGAAGTGGCCGCCACGGGAGGATCGGTGCCGTGATCTCTCGGCGGGACGCCGGCTGCAGGCGCTCCGCAGCTGGGCCGAGAGATCGCGGCGCCGGTCCTCCATGAGTTCCGTCTGGATGACGGCCGCCTCCAGCGGCACCCCAGGCCCACCAGGACCCAGCCCGACGACCCGCTCGGGAGGACCGGCGCCGCGATCTCTCGGCAGGACACCATGCCACAGGCGCCCCGCAGCTGAAACGGAGCCGCGGCCCAGCTGCGGAGCGCCTGCAGCCGGCGTCCCGCCGAGAGATCACGGCACCGATCCTCCCGTGGCGGCCGCTTCCAGCGGTGTTTCGGGCTCGCCGGGACCCAGTTTGTTGGCCTGCTCGGGAGGATCGGTGCCGTGATCTCTCGGCGGGACGCCGGCTGCAGGCGCTCCGCAGCTGGGCCGCGGCTCCGTTTCAGCTGCGGGGCGCCTGTGGCATGGTGTCCTGCCGAGAGATCGCGGCGCCGATACTCCCGTGGCGGCCGCTTCCAGCGGTGTTTCGGGCTCGCCGGGACCCAGTTTGTTGGCCTGCTCGGGAGGATCGGTGCCGTGATCTCTCGGCGGGACGCCGGCTGCAGGCGCTCCGCAGCTGGGCCGCGGCTCCGTTTCAGCTGCGGGGCGCCTGTGGCATGGTGTCCTGCCGAGAGATCGCGGCGCCGGTCCTCCCGAGCAGGTCGTCGGGCTGGGTCCTGGTGGGCCTGGGGTGCCGCTGGAGGCGGCCGTCATCCAGACGGAACTCCTGGAGAAGGCGGTGATTTAATTTTTTAATTTTATTTTGTCAGGGACCATGTGCAAAGTACATTAATTACAAAGTAAAGAGATGACCTGCACCAGATTGTAGCTTAGAAGCTAATTTCCATCTGCAGTCCCATCTGCATGTCACAGACAGCGCCTGTCCATCTGTCTCCACGTCACTGTCGTCCAGAATCTCAACGCTGATAGGCTGTCTGGCGCGAATATTTCGCCAAAGTTGGATTTTTTGAACTCGCGCGAATCGCATATTTTCAATCGCGCGGCGGCCACCGCATCACCGCACCGCCTCACCGCTCCTCACCGCGCCTCAGAATCCTGCGGTCTGAGCTGGTTACAAAGTTGCATGATGACAGCAGCGCCGCGGTAGTCTATCACCGCTCAAAGTGTGGTCCCGTGACGGAGCTCTCCTTCTTTTTCTTCTTCTTCGTTCTTCTTCTTATTATTATTATACATATTTTTCTTTATGTCAGTCCAGAGAGATTCGGGGCTGAAGCCCGGAGATTCGGGGCTGAAGCCCCGAATGACCAGGTCTCTCGACGCGCATGCTCCACAATATAGTGGATGAGTAACTATACTGTAGGTGTGTAAAAAGTTCTGTTAATGAGGTCAGCCCAAGCACTGGTTTGTCAGCATCTGCCATTCCCATGTAAACAGCATACAAAATGATACACTGATTGACGTCAAACCAAAAACTGTGGTTCCATTGTTCACATTACAACACTGGAACATTTAAAAGAAGTTGCACTTGAAAAAATAGCTGTGTTAATGTGGACAAGACTTCAGGAACAGAGTGAGGTGCACAAGAAAAAGGGCAAGTCATTGAACAGGCCTGCAAACTCGCCAGATTAAAATCGACAACAAGCCAGACCCTTGGAGGTTCTTCCCACAAGACCAAAAGGACCCATGACCAATTGCTCCAGAGGACCTAGAGCTCTCACACATCAGAGCTGTTATGGCCACATGAGGTTGGCCTACATAATATTCAACAGGCAGTTGATTTTAATGCTGTGGTGTTTACAGTATCACACCACAGTTGTTTGCATTGCTTATATTTAGCTTTTTTGCTCATAACCTTTTTGAAGCCACACATCCCATATGGTCTAACAGTTAGGATTCCTGGTTTTCACCCAGGCAGCCCAGTTTCGACTCCCGGTATGGGAACAGTACAGTCTCTTTGGATAAAAGCGTCTGCTAAATGCATAAACATAAACATTAAAGGATAACTGCGGTATTTTCAACATTTAGCCTCTTTTCTGAGTCGTCTGCAATGTTTTAGAACCCCCCTCACCGCTTTTTTGATGTTTACTGCTGTCTCCGGTATTTGCCTAATTTTGATTCATCTCAACCTGCTTCAGAATGGCAAGTCATGTGCATGTCCAAAAAGGTCCTTAAAAGCACCATAAACGTCCGTTTTCAAAATCATCAACTCACCGGAGTGGTTACTGGTGTGCACTGGTAATCCATATCAAATTTCGTTGCGAAAAGTTGCTTCTGTCGTGTTTTATTTGGCAGCTCGTTCATGCTCGAACTATTTTCTTAGCCACCTCACAGCCGTGGATAAACAAACATCTCCTCTTTCCGGTTTCCGTGGCGGAGTAATATCAACGAACATCCAGTCTTCAATAGAACTCAATGGGATTTACAAAATGTCAAATGAAACATGACAGAAGCAACTTTTCGCAACGAAATTTGATATGGATTACCAGTGCACACCAGTAACCACTCCGGTGAGTTGATGATTTTGAAAACGGACGTTTATGGTGCTTTTACGGACCTTTTTGGACATGCACATGACTTGCCATTCTGAAGCAGGTTGAGATGAATCAAAATTAGGCAAATACCGGAGACAGCAGTAAACATCAAAAAAGCGGTGAGGGGGGTTCTAAAACATTGCAGACGACTCAGAAAAGAGGCTTAATGTTGAAAATACCGCAGTTATCCTTTAAGCCATTTTTCCCTGCATAACTCTTTCTACTGCTGGCACGCTTCACTTCCCCACACTTCCCCCCATAGCTATGTTACCAACAATGAGCGCAGAGTCAGTTGAAGGAATGCTGGATCATTTTAACTTGAAAATTTTGAATGTAATGGAAGCTGTTGCACCGATAAGAATCAAGAGCACCTTGATCAAACAAAAAACCCCATGGAGAAACACCACTACGGTCAAAAACCTGAAAAGAAAATGCAGGAAAGCTGAACGTAAATGGAGGAAAACAAAGCTTCAGATTCACTATGAGCTGTACAAAGAAAGCCTGCGTAGTTATAACAATGAGCTGTGCAAGGCCAGACAACTGCATTTATCTAAAATGATTAATAAGAATGTCAACAATTCTCGAACTCTGTTTGCTATGGTTGAAAAACTCACAAATCCTCCTAAACAGTCACACCCAGACCTCCTCTCCACTGAGAAATGCAACGTATTTGCCAACTTTTTTAGCCAAAAAATCAAAGTGATTAGACAAAACATTCACGCAACACAGACAAGCAAGAAAACTAATCTGTGTCTAAAACCTAGAAATAACTCTGACGTTATGTCACAATTTAATATTGTAGATTTAAGAATCCTAGAGGAAACAGTTCGGCATCTGAAATCAACAACTTGTTCTCTTGACATAATACCATCCGACTTTTTGAAAACTGTTTTTACCTCAGTAGAAAGTGATCTCCTACGAATAGTTAACAGCTCACTGGCATCAGGCATTTTTCCCAAGTCACTAAAGACAGCTGCCATTAAGCCACTCCTAAAGAAGAGAACTCTAGACGCCTCTATGATGAACAACTACAGACCTGTCTCTAACCTCTCTTTTATATCTAAGATTATTGAGAAAGTTGTATTTAACCAGCTCAACTACTTTCTGAATGAAAGTGGAAGTCTTGATAACTTTCAATCAGGCTTTAGACGTCATCACAGCACTGAAACAGCTCTGGTCAAAGTGTTAAACGACATTAGGTTGAATAGTGATTCTGGTAATGTTTCAGTCCTGGTTCTGTTGGACCTCAGTGCTGCGTTTGATACTGTAGATCACAGAATCCTTTTGCACAGGCTGGAAAACTGGGTTGGACTTTCTGGAGCGGTCCTCAACACATTGAATACCGGCGGTGTTTACGGAATTATGTCGTAGAATCCCAGCGTTCTAAACCATTTTTTGACGTTTTTTGTACAGTCACAGCATATTATGTGATAGGGCCACTGAAACATGTTATGGCTCGTTTGAAAGCTGAGACTTTAAACTCTTTGTGGGTCAAAACTGCGTGTCTCTAGGTGCCGCCATTAGCGAGCTATCCTTAGCTAAACCAAGGCGGGTATCCACCAAAATCAACAACAAACTGAGATATCGGGGCTTTTGTGAAACGTGCGCTCTTTCAGCCTGTCGCACTTTAGATACTTACATATCCGGGTCAGAGGATTTGCGTCGTGTCGCATGTTGCAAAGCTAACCTGTTCATAAGACCGCCTCCTTAGACTTGTTGCCTGTCTTCTTCTCCTTCTTGTTGTTTGTTTATGTTACTTTACCGCCACCCTCTGGAAACCGACACGTGCGATTGGACAAAATGCGGAAATGCACAACAATCAATGCAGCGTTATCAAAATTGTTCTTGAGTTGATGCAAAGACATTGGCGTAATGATCAAAATGTCCAGATGATGACACCAGTTTTTGACTGCCATCTATGTCAGTTCTGTTCATCACATAATTACAAAAATCACACAGAATGTGCATTAGAATATATAGATTCAGAATCCATAAAAAAAAAACGTAAAAACGTATTTTTACCATTTGGGAGCCAACGCATGGGCAGTAAAAACGTAGTTTTACGTGACTTGGGAGTCAATGTGTTAACTGGTTCAGGTCCTACTTAGAAGGCCGGAGTTCTTTTGTTACAATTGGCAGTTATGAATCTGAGTGAGTGGCCATGACTTGTGGAGTCCCCCAGGGGTCAATTCTTGGACCTCTTCTGTTTAACTTGTATATGCTCCCTTTGGGTCAGATATTGCAGAATTTTAACATCAATTATCACAGTTATGCAGATGATACACAACTTTATGTGTCTCTGTCACCGGACGACTGCAGCCCAGCAGACGTACTGTGTCAGTGTCTGGAGGAAATAAACACCTGGATGAGAAAGAATTTTCTAAAATTAAATGAAGACAAAACTGAGATCATTCTGTTTGGTAGTAAAGAGAAGAGGGTCAGCGTTGGTAAATATCTTGAGACTCGGGACCTTACAATCACTGACCAAGTTCGTAACCTCAGAGTGTTGATAGACTAAGATCTGACTTTCAGCAGCCACATCAAAGCTGTCACCAAGGCAGCTTTTTACCATCTCAGAAACATCAACAGAATTAAAGGTTTCCTCTCCCAAAAAAGACCAGGAGAAACTCATCCATGCATTCATCTCCAGTAGACTCGATTACTGTAACGCTCTTTTAACTGGACTTCCCAAAAAGAGCATTAAACATCTGCAGCTCATCCAGAACGCTGCTGCTGGAGTTTTAACCCGGACTAAGAGATCTGAACACATCACACCAGTTTTAAAATCTTTGCACTGGCTTCCAGTCAGTCACAGAATAGATTTTAAAAGCCTGCTGATGGTTTACAAATCCCAGAACGGTTTAGGCCCAAAATAAATCTGTGATATGTTCAGAGAATATAAAGCCAGCAGAGCTCTTAGATCCAAGGACTCAGGTCAGCTGGTCCAGTCCAGAGTCCAGACTAAACATGGAGAAGCAGCATTTAGCTGTTATGCTGCAAACAAGTGGAACAAACTGCCAGTGGCGATTAAACTTTCACCAAATGTAGACATTTTTAAATCCAGGTTAAAGACATTTCTGTTCTCATGTGTCTATGCATGAAATATCTTTTAACTTATCTAGACTGTTGCTTGTTTTAAATTCATTTAAATGATTTTATTTGTTTCTCTTTATATTCTTTTATGTATTTTTAATGCTTCTTCCACTCCCTGCTGCAATGTTTTTATTTTATGTAAAGCACTTTGAATTGTTTGTACATGAAATGTGCTATATAAATAAATTTGATTTGATTTGATTTTGATTTGGCAGATATCAATAAAGCTTCACCTACTGTAATTTCATCTAAGAGGTCATTAACATGCAAAACCTTATTATGCATTGGTTTTGGTTATAAAGATACTGGAGTTGAATGCTCATGTCAGCATGGTTTCCATGACCCCACAGAGATATTTAGATATAATGTTACGGAGGTAGAACCTCTTGTCTGCTGTTTGGTATCGGCTTGGAAAAGTGTTGGAGCAAAGATATCTGTGGGGTTAAAGTCGTATCAAACTTTCAACTTCTTAGAGTCATGCATAATTCACATTTGTACAAGCAGACATTTTTATATTCTGTTATTTATACTTGGTGGAGATCAGGTAACCTAATTTCATTGCAGATAAATGTTCATAAATCAGCTTGCAACCAGGAACAACTAATCATTAATTTGGCATACTGTAATGATGCTACTTAACCAAAACAAGACTATAAGAACCCTTGGTGCAATTAAGGGGAAATATGAACTCAAAGTGATTATGTAAAATAAAAATGTAAGAGAAAACACATCAAGACTTCTCAAATTTGATCACAGAATAGAAAAAAATTCTGTATCTGGTCATCGTGATGACACAGACACACTACATATCCTCCATTACCAAACAAACATAAACGCACTTCATTCTCTGCTTAATTTAGTCATTGATTTTTTTAAACACCAGATCACACCATAGATAGTGGAAGACATCAGGCTGAAGTGTTTTATGGTCTTTGTGGGAACCCCTACCCCCTGCAAACACACACAGACACACTCAGACACTGTGAGAAAGATAGAAAAACAGAAGATGTTTCCCATCACTAACAATCCCTGCCAACTACTGTAAGAAGATCTAAGCATGGCAATGTTTGGGACTGCCATTTGTATGTATACAGCTTCTGTTCCCTTTGGCATGTGGCTTTGCTCAGATCAAATGTGAATCAGCAGACATAGCTACACTGCCACATCATCAGCACTGAACTGTTGGAAAGCCATAAGTCTCAATCTGTGTCATTTCTGTAAATTTATGGATGATACAGATCATTTTACTGTAATTAACCATATATGTTTTTCCATTTCTTGGCTTGGATGTGAAATTTACATAGAAATTGCAAAATCCCAGCAGCAAAAGAAAATGTGATTGTTTAAGCTCTGCGTATTCTAACTCAATCCAATATATTTTATAGTTTCAAGTGTCACACCCTAACCAAACAACAACTTACAGCAGAATGAGTAAAGCAAAAGCAAAACTAAGTCCCACAACCCTTGATCCACACTCTCCTGGGTAAAAGGCCGGTATCTGACTTATGCCACTAAGAACCTCACCTGGCATGAATGTTGTGCTTTGCCTTGCAAAACATTCCTTTACATTCCCTTTGCCCACACATATTTATATAATTTAATGTATGACTGATGCAAAACATGACACTGATATGTTCTCCTGTTCTGAGATGCCAATTCTTTTACAAGCTTTGCTGTGATACTAGGCTTTCTTATCTCCTAACAATACGACTACCCACCTGACCAGGCCCCAGCAATAAGAATCAAATTAATTCATATCGGAAACCTGCCTATCTTAGAAATGCAAGAAGTAGAGGGTAACAGCTATCTTTACTCAGTCCAAAGTTTCCATCCACATAATGTTTACTATTACATGCATTAAGGGCAAAAATTACAGTTTGGTATTTAAAAAGTGTTACACTCTCCTGGTGGTGTAACTGCATACCATCTCTAAAATCATAGTACAAAATAAAAAAAATTCTGTAATATCCTTTAATTTGAGTGGACAGAGTCAGCTGACACAACTGATGGGAAAAAACGACTGACTTACAGGCATTGGTGACAGCGAAGCTGTTGGCCGTCTCGATGTTGTCCACATGAGGCACTAGGTTGAACGGGGCTTCTGATGCATTCGGGCTGGTGTTGTGCAGGAAGATCGCCAATCGAAAGGCGGTGTACTCCTGATCAGTGTTTCTGATGAACAGACCACCTAAAAACAGGATGGAGAAACAGAATCAAAGGGTTTATAAGGAACAACTCTACAGCCTGGTACACGCCTTTCAACAATACTATGTACTTTGGATAATGAAATCCCAAGATTCAGTCATTCTAATAAGTTGTTTAGTTCAGTCATTTGTAGTTTCTTTTTTTCCTTTTTTTTTGCACCCATCCCAACTTTTTTAAAAACTGTGTTACAGTACCACTGATTCATGTGATATCAGGATATTTTCTATAAATGGCACACCACCTCAGGCATATTTTGTGCATAATTTCTATTAATTAGAGGACTGAAAGTCCTATATGCCATTTTATAGCATTTTAATGACAATGTAAATATTTTTGGTTGAGATTACATAAAGGGCAAAGTGTCATTCTTTAACAATGCAAATCGTACATTGACTTTAGACCTTTCATGACACCAGGCTGCATGGTGTTTTTGAATGCTAGAAGAATCAAATAAAATGATGTATATAAATCTTCTGTGGGGGAGTATCAAATAAATATTAAACTTCTCTTCCTGTGCTGAGAGTCAGCATGGAGCCACACAAAGGCTGATTTACAGTTGACGCGTCGCTCACGGCAGTGGTGGCCCGTGACGTCAAAATGACGTTTCAGGTAGGCGCTTGCCTTGAAAAAACTGTGCAGCGCGTTGTCGTGCACTAGTCGATTTTTGTAACTTGGCTACGCCGAGAACAACAACGCGGATGGACCAATTTGAGACCAGGCTCAGTCAGGAGGTGCGTTTGTACAGGCAGCTGTACGAAACTGCAGTGAAACAGCACAGGGACCACGTAAACTCTCAAAACTCGTGGACAGAGATTGGCAGAACCTTGGAGAAAGAGGGAGAGTTCTGTAAGAATGTGTGGAAGAAGCTATGGGACAGATACGTGAAGGCAAAGAAGAGGGCAGAGACTCGAAGTGGTGATGCCACTTCAGACCTTCACCTCTTTTAACTGAATTAAAAAAATAAAATTATCCAGATACTGCAGCAGTATCATTGATGACAGTATTCCTGCTCTTGACAGGGGCATTGTTTTCTTCTCGACTTTCGTGGTTGTAGAGTAGCGGTAACCTTCACGTAGCAATGACACCTCTGTGACGGAGAAAATTGCAACTACTGGCGCATCGACTTGTGCCACTATATATAGCCGGCACGAAATTGTGACGTCATCAACACCGCTCGCGCTAGCAGATGCGTCAACCATGCTAGAGCCTTTAAGGACATGATTGGGCACATGCGCCTTATTCGGGCAGCAAGTCCTCCAAAACCAAAACGTTTGTTAGTCATTCTGTTTAAAATCAGTCCATATTAGTGTTTGCCACAATGATAGAAATTTCTTACCATTGTTTAAATCATGAGAGAATTTTTTCCCAAATAGAAAATGCTGTGAAAACCATGAAGAGTCTGTAGCAATGCTAACTGCTCTTCCAAGCTGTGTTAAGTGGGCAACAGTCAAATGTAACCTTTAGCAAGCTAACACAGATCCTAACAATGGGCCTCATGCAAGAACATTTTCGTATTTTTATTCTAAATTTCTCTTACTTTTTTCGTACGAAGGTCTCGTATGAACATGCCATGTCAGATTCAACAAACGCTCTTAACTTTGGAAAAAGTGTGTTAACAACCTGCGTCAATGATGAATGCCACCCGTGCGTATTTAAGTGCATGTGCACGAGGATAGTAGATTTGCATACTCCACGCACAAAATTTTACCATATTAGGCCACGCTTCCTGTCTTCTGTGCCAGGAAGAGTTGAGTGTTGAGTCATGAGAATGGCATCAAGGCGCGAAAAGAACAACTTTAGGGGCTCTGAGATTGAAGTTACGCTTTCAGAGATCCAAAAAGGAAAATATGTCATTTTTAGCAGTGTCAGCAGTAGAATTACGGGACCTGCTAAAGCGAAGAAATGGGAAGCAATTACGAGTGCTGTTAGTTCAGTGTCACCTGTAGTTCGTAATGTCACCGAAATAAAAAAGAAATGGTTTGATATGAAAATGGCTTACAAAAAAAACCGTCTCGCCATGGCCAGGCGCTCGATGACTGCAACTAAAGCCGTGCAATCAGTTGTTGCCTTATCCTGATGGCTCTTCGATGGGGCGGTTAATGAGGGTGGTCTTCTGGCACCACACCTTCTGTTCTGCCTGGGCTGGTTCAGGTAGTAGGAGACCCTCGTTCATGGCAATATTGTGCAAATCTGGCATGCCTTCTCTGGGCTATAGTGCAGTTTACCCCCCGCTGTATTGAGACACACCCACCTGGCCTCCAGCTCAGTTCACAACGGAACGGGTGCTTTGATACGTATATGTGTTTAGTCTAGTACTCCGATTATGTTTGGCAGTCCAGCCATGGCATGAAAGTCCCTCTTAATTTGTACTTGTTGGACAGCGGTGTATGGGAATTTGATGTACCATGGGTGATAAACTAATGAGAGCTTTGATGACCAATGGGAGCGCACGACTCACAGAGGACTGAGACACCCCCGATCTGTCTCCAATCTCCCTCTGAAAGGTTCCAGTGGCCAAAAATCCAAGGGTGGTGAGGACCTGGACGTGTGGTGGAATTTGGTTTGATCGGCGTGTTTCTCTCTGGAGTTGTGGCTCTAGCAAGCTGCATATTTGCAGCTGCACAGTCCTTGGCAATCTAAATCGCAATGTCAGCCATTTGTCTGTCTACAAGGTCTCGGAACACACATGCACTAAGGCGTCCAAAAGTAGCAAGTCAAATTAACCTTCAATTAGTGCATAATTTAAGTCAAAAAGAATAATGTCAGCATCATTATGGGGTATAATGTATATATTTATTTATGTTTGCTTCAAAGTAATTAAATATACAATCCATTAGTCAAGCAAACTTGATTCGAATAACAGCGGACTATTTTACGAAACTCCTACGACAGGTCTGGATCACTAGTAAATTCTGTTCGTACCTGAAAGAAAACGTACAATACAAAAAGATTGGTGAATGCGCAAATTCTCTTAAATTACTTGTACACACGACTTAAGAACAAATATGTGCCCAGTATTATTAATGCCAGAGCTAACACAGTCTGTCTTCAATGAATATAATATTTATACGCAATTACACCTGAGAATGTTTCCTCCAATGAAAAAGGTTGTGAGAGTACAGAGATAAACTATCAGCAGCCCTGCTAGCTACTCTTCCAAGCTGTGCAACGTAGGCATCAGTTTAAAGGCATCAGCACATCTGTCTTGCTATCTGAAGCACTAACACTGCTGATTTTCAGTGAATATAATGTTTAAAAGGGTCAGCTTATCAGCCTACCATGGTAGCATGCCAAAATCTGTTAATTATCTCTAAATACCAAGGATAAGGCTAATGGGTAAGCGTGTATGTATGAATTCATAAAGCACAGTCAAGAACAGATATGTTACTGCATTAGTTCACTTGGACCAGTAAATGTCAATGAGATGGTACTGATGGGAAATATGTTGAATGCCAAAGTCAATAGAATTCATCCCCTGGTGATTCTAACTTGCAACAAACATTGCGACAATCTTTCAGCGTAGGTTTCAGTATATTTCCTTTTATAATTAAGACTTCTGGCTTACTGGTCACACTGGTTGACATTCAGTGCCATTATTTTTCTGGGGACCTTAAATGTGAAGCAAATATCGTGTCAGTCTATGAAGATATTTAAGTGAAAATGATGACCTGAAGAAGAAAGGTCCAGAAATAAGGCAAAAAACATTCTCTCATATTATGAAAGTATCTATCATGTCTCATAACTATCCTATCAGTATGCTAGATCCTTTAGTCTGAGCCATAGTTGATGACCAGCAAAACAATCCCCTGACTCATACTGTTTGCTTGTTGTATGTGCCTACTATTGTAAAGGGTTTTACATGGATCATATTAAGCAATTGGTTAGCTAAATGATTTAATATAATATAAATTTAATATAATTGCTTTAGTCAAAAACTAAACAAATTATTCGCTGGTGACACCTAACAGGAGAGGCATTATCAGGATGTGGGCAATATGTAAAATATAACACGGTGTAAAATATCTTCCAATGGCTGAAAAGTCTTCCTAAATGCTAAAGTTGAGCTGTCCTTGGGTCTTTAGGCCTCACTCTACTGTTATTACAAGGACACAGTCTACTTAACATGTAAAACCATCTTTATCTCATATGAAAGCAGGATGAAAGGGTGATAATATTCATCCAATATCCTGCTGGATCTACACAGCTTTGTATTGTGTTTTCCTGGAAGTTGAGCTCCAGTCTCATAAATCAGTTTGGCATTAGAGATAACTCTTCGCTAGTCATTGTTGTCCTTTTTACATAATAATCTTGTTCATATTCAAAGATCTAAATGTTGTTGCAGCACAGCTCATTCACTCCGGTAAGGCCATCCATCATACTCAAAGATGTCGTCCACGTCGTCAAAATCTAATAAACATTCTGCCATGTTGCACAAAAATAGCAGTATCAAACTCCTTGTGAAGTTAGCCGAGTATGGAGTATATAAGCTGTGCTGCAGTGGAGCGTGTCAATGAAGACATCCAAGTAGACGCATGTGTAGAAAGCCCCAATAAGCCCCCGATAGCCCAAAATAACAACAACACGGTCAGCTCTGAACTAATAGTGCAATTGTGCCCTGTTCTCTCTCGTTATATGGATATACGTGGATCTCGAGTAATCTAAATATCTTCTGAAGGACGCCTACTTTCACCAAACTGTTATCGGTGAGTATATGAACGTATTTTATGCCAGAAATAACGTCCAGGTTTTAAAAAAAAAACTAACTTCTCATTTAAGAATCAGATATAGGTGACCTTTCAAGACTCCTCCTTTAAGATGTGGTCATCTTAAAAGCTGTACTCAGTGTGTAAGCCCCTTTCACACTGAGATCAGGCATAAATACTGTCCATTTGCATTTGCATGGCTCACAGTCAGCATGTACAGTGAAGGATCATAGAAATTAAACTGATGCAGAGGCTACTGAGTCATGTTTGCATGCAGCCCTACAACATGCCAACAGAGGGTCACCTCCTGGTGATGATGCTATGTGTACGTCAAATATTGATTGGGTAAAATGCTGAAATTACTTCAGTAGAGGTCAGAGGAAGAAATGCAAAAAATTATGAAACAATGACCTCTGACTGTACCGCAGCATGGAGAAACCAGAAGAACAAACACAAACAACAATGTTCTACATTTTCAGTTGCTCCTAATACTCCTTAACGCGGCCACCAAGTGGCAGCAAGTTGTATGCATCTGCATAGCTCGGAGTAGCACCGACACAAAAAAGAAGGAGTAGCACACCAAGACCACAGCAATCTCAGCATCATGTGATGTGCTCCATAGAGGCAAAAGCACTTTAAAGAGTCTGTTTGAGGTCTGAGACCTGTAGATAGTGATCCGGACTATGTCCTGATATATTTAACCTGATTACAATGCATTCAAATATGCCTGTCGACATATTAATCTATGTCCAAAATAGATCAGTGTTTATCCAGACACAGAGTGAGAGGAATTTTAATGTGAGACAGTTCAAGAATCTGCTGAATCAGTTTAATCTCAGGGACTTTTCCAGAGTCACAGTTTAGAGGGATGTTTATATCCACACACAGGTCTATGTGACGTTGGGATCATCAAGAGTTTCAAGATCACTCAAGCAGAGCCTAATAACTATCACAAACCTCTGAGGATCGTTTGTTGTTAATTAGAATAGTCATTAGGAATATGGATCTATGTTGTATGAAGATTTGGAATTTATTTGTGGTCATGTTTGGAATTAGAAGTACTGTAGCCTGTCTGTGCTGTGATAGATGTATTAGATAATTTCTCATCAAAGATGCTTGTCTCCATGGAATGCCTGTTGAGAAAAGCTGCAGATCTTTCATTGCCCAACGAATTAAGAGGGTTCATAAAATGAAGGAAATGTGGGAAATAAGTCCGACCTGTCATTTGGAACAGCTTTGAAGCATTTCTACTCTGTGTTTAAGTGTATTTATGTATGTGTACCCAGCAAATTTCCCAGAGTTAAAGGTTCCATGGCATGAAAATAAATGGAGGCTTTTATATATTTTTATTGGCTTTAGTGGTCCCCTAATACTGTATCTGAGTTTTTTTCCCCAAAATTCTGCCTTGGTGCAGAATTACAGCCAGTACCAAAAAAGAGCTTTCCTTAGGATCCTCAGAATGAGCTGTTTAGGGTCTGCAGCTTTAAATGCAAATTAGGAGGAGAAAGGCGAGGCAAAGCGGAGGGTGGGGGTGTGGCCTTACTTACGCCCGTGGTACCATGCGCAAATGTTTTGTGAATTGCTATGGCACGGCAGCCCTATGCCGTAAAACTAGCTAAACCTGTTGAAATGAGATTACTTTGACAATATGACGAACTAGTTAGTGAACAACTCTCCTAACACAGTCAAACATCAAGCAAGTGCTACACAAGACACAGCAAGACGACAAAAAAGGCGTGCGTGAAGGGGAAAGCAGGAGTGAGGATTTTGACATTCTCATCTAATTGCTCTGGTTTGCAAAGATGCACGTAGCGCTAGCGCTGGAACCATGAATGAATCATTATTAAGATCCGATTTATTGGTCATGCATACATGCATACACACAAAATTTGTCCTCCGCTTTTAACTCATCCAGGTTGGCACCTGTTGACACACACATGCACATGCACAGGGTCACACACTCAGGCCCCATCCACACGTAGCTGGGTATCTGCTAAAACGAATATATTTTTCTACGTTTGGACCTGTCATCCACATGAAAACGCATGAAAACGTATCATAAACGAATATTTTTAAAAACTCCGGGCAAAGTGAAGATTTTTGAAAACTCCATTTATGCATTTGCGTGTAAACAGAGATAACCAGAGTTTTGCGTTTTCGAACATCACAATATGCGCCAAAACAACAACAAATCTGTGGGCGGGGAAAGGCAGTTTTGGCATAGCCATATATGGGCTCTGGGTGGAAATAACCTCGACGTCATATGAGGCGCCACGTCATAAAAGGCAGCTTTCCCGATCAGGCCATCTGCATGGTCACATGACCAAAGGCGGAGAATAATTTCCATTGCATGGTTTAGGTCTATCATCATTTTTAGCCACTGGGGGACCGCAGGCAGGCTAGAGGAACTCATATTAATGTTAAACAACCTTAAAAAGTGAAAATTTCATGTCATGGCTCCTTTAATAGGCATTAATTCATCAGTGACAATTATTTGAAACTGAGAAGTGTTGATTAGGGAGACATTTACCCTCTCAGAGGGCTGATAGAGCTCTGTAATAATGTAATAACTGCTCAAAAATCTTAAATGTTAAATCAAGTCTGGAGAGGGAGGTAACACTGGTATACAGTGTTATTCTTACACTCCCAGAGGTCAGATGGGCCTGAGGTAGGAAATATGATTAGACAGGGATTGCATGAACAGCATTTCTCATAACTGACAACAGTTTTGTTAAGGAAGTGATAATAATGAGTGGTTATGTGTAGTGTGAAACAGCTGAGAAAAACAGTTTGCTAAAAACAGCAACATCTTATTTCTTAAATGCTTAACATAGAAGCGAAGCAGGTCCACATGTTTAAACCTGCAAGTGCCTTCGGTTCCAGGGGTGATATTCTGCTGTAAAAAACCCTGACTTCTGACCTCCGGGACAGCCTGGGGATTTGAGTATCACACTGATATAAAATAACAAGGAGATTCATTTGAACAACTTGTCATTTTTCATCAGCCTCACTGACTCTGATGTGCCTCAACTCTGCTTGCACTGGTTCAGTGGAGGTTAGACCTTCAAAAAGTCAGTAAGTAAATGTTTATTCTGAGAAATGAGGTTCTCTGGCTAACATAAAAACATGACTCATTTCTGATAATTGATACTTTTCTGTGTGATTGTGTTTGGATGGAGGTGGGGGGTGGTAGTGATGATCAACAACTGGAGGTCATAGTTTGCCCTTCTTTTCATTCCCTCTCTTTGAATCAGCCAAGTCAATCTGCTCGCTTGTGAAATGAAAACCATGAATAAGTCACCTTTATTTACTCTCATGACAAACACAGCAAAGTTGTTAAATGAAAACATGTTGAGAGAAAAAAGAGGAAACTGGGGGGAATAGGAGCCTGTGGGACTGTGGTGGCGGTGTATTGCAGCGCCAGGACCCGGGGTCTGCCAGAGAGTTAACAGCAGTCAATGCACAGCCAGCTTGCATGGGGAATATACACACACACTTTTGCTGCTCTGAACTGCTGCAGTGGCGGAGTGCACTGGGATACACACCATAGCCCGCAGATACAAAGCGCATTAGGTGCGTGTGTTGACATGCACAGCATCAACAGAGGACACAACCCTGACTGCTTGACATGTTTTTTGAAGAAGAATTTCAAAAAGACTGAAAGAGATGAGCTAGTCCCACTTTGAGGAGTCCTTAGGTGTTAAATGTCATGACAGGCAGCAGGCAGGACGTCTACAGATTGATTCACATGATTTATTCTCCGGTGACATTTCACATAAAGCTTCTTACTTACCGATCTGCACGCTGCTCGGGAAAGCACCCATTGTCATTCCCCAAAAGCCCGAGAACATCAACAGAATCCAATCGCGAGAAGAAATCCTCATTTTGTTTCGGTTATAAACTGATGAGAGACATCGAGCAGGTTTAATGAACACCCCTGGGCGAAAGCCACATCACAAGGTTTTTCAAAAATAAAGAGAGAGAAAAAAAATCAAATGCCGGTTAAACATCCATGTCTGCTTTGGGTGGCTTTTTTTCTCAGATATCCCCCCGCAGTGCCGCTCGTTTGTACCGTCAAACTGCGTCCGTCTGTCCAGCGCTGGAAATTTTGCGCACAACACCACCAAGATGAGGGAGGGGAGGAAGAGGAGAGGTGGTAGTGGTGGTGAGGGGGGCGGGCATCAGCCAGCGGCGGCCAGCGCGTCTGGATGCGGCTCAACTCGCATCAAAGCAAAAACACACATGCGCCATTTACCCGACCAGTGCAGGCAGGAGGGGCATCGGTCAGCCCGCTGAGCAGCACCGAAAGTCGTCGCTGCGCTTTAAATACCAAAACTTCCACAACCGCCAGTATAGTGATGCACAGTGAGCGTCTGCTGGACGGGTAGAGTCTGAAATAATATGCTCAAATGACTGTGCTACTGGTAGGTCCACACATCTGTCTTCCTCTTGCTTAAGTCATTTTGCTTACAGCCTTCAAGGTGCAATTTAAAATGCGCAAATTACCCTAATTAAAAGGATTATAACGAGCAAGCTAAATCTATGGGCTTTGCTTTATACAAACTGCTGCCTCTTGCATTAGAAAATCTTCACATTGAGTTATATAGGCTAATTATTATGCCCATCATAAAGGAAAAACACCTTGTTAAAGTTAATAAAGGCTTAAAAAGTTCTATAAAAATTAATACAAAGTACAAGGAAACACCAATTCTGGCTGCCAAGAAATGTGCAGCAATAAAGTCAAACTTTGTCATTAAATCACAAATAACTCATAACTCAAGTGCCATTGCTTCTCTTTCTCTAGAGAGATTTATTAGTAAGAAAGAATGTCTGGGAGTCTGGAGTCCTCTAAGCTTAAAAGAAAATCAGTGATATCAGACAGTCAGGACGAGCAGCTTTTGTTTCTTTGGGGTAAAGAGTTAAAGTAGGCACTGCAGGGGACACTGAAGCTGTGCTCAGCTGAAGTTCTGCTGATTTTGAAGTTTGCAGTAGCCCCAGGTGTGGAACCAATTGAAAATGAGTAATTATGTGTGAGCACTGTTGGAGACAGTGCTGAAAGTCGTTTGGATGAAGTTTTACTTTAGAGAATGTGAGCAGTGCTTTTCAGCAAAGCTTGCAGGTTGAAAAATCTTCAAAAGAAATGCTGCTCAAAGGAGGGGAATAAAAAACGGAAACCACAATGGTATTTATGAGATCTTAAAAGGTAACTATTTGATTCACATTTTACTGACTTTTTGGGCAAGAGTACAGTACAACCAACAGACATCTGAGCAGCTCACCACAAGGACTATGAGGTGTGATGAAAACTACTTTAGCAATGAAACTGCAACAATTATTTGAATTGTGCAAACATTAATAAAACTATTTTGATAACCAAATGATCATTTTGGCATTTTCAATTCATAAAGGAAACATTCAGCAGATTAATCAGTTCATTTTCTCACGGTAAAAGAAAGCTGCCCTACTTAACTCATTTTCTGTCTTCCACCACATTTGTGGCTGTAAAGTTCAGATTTTTCTGCCGGGATTGTTAAAGACTCACTTGATTTATACACTTGAATAAAAACACTGCTGATGTTCCAAGAAACTGATTTGATTCCATTGAATACATTCACGAGTCTATTTTTTCATTTACCAGAGCAATTATCAAAATGATAGTTCCGCGGTGGTTTGATTTGAGTTTGCTTTTCTTATGATTTGTTGATATGAAGCAGAAAGTCAAACTCCTCATCAGATTTCTGTAACGCCATGTCACAAGTTTTAGGTCATGTTTTGGTTTATAGTTCATGTCTTAGTTTAGTTTTTTTTCTCATGTTTTAGGTTCAGGTCTTGTTTAGTTTTCATGTCACGCCACCCTCTCCTTCCCTGCCATCAGCCTCACGTCCCTCACCTGTGTTTTCCCCTTCAGCTGCACTCAATCCCTAATCACCCTCCACAGTATTTAGTTTCCAGGTTTCTTTTCAGTTCTTGTGAGATCCTTCCCCGTCACCATCCGTGCTACGCCATGCCACGCCACAGATAAGTTTCCATGCTTTTGTTTTGTTTCGTCATAGATATTTCCACAGTTTAGGTTTTTGTATCCGGCTCAGCCGCGCTTTCCTTTTGTTACTTTGTTTTTGTTAAATAAATCTATTTTTACTTTTGGAAAATCTGTGTCCTCCCTTAAAAACCCACTGTTGACAATTTCAAGACTGAAATAATCTACGACAGACTTTAAGTCAATTGAGTCAGTTTTGAAATCAAGTCTGTGTCGAAGTTTGGATTTGTAAGATGTTAAGACTGACATCCATCAGAGGAAAAGACTGATTGGTTCAAATTCATTTGACAGCATTACAGTAGTAACACTTTGCTCCTAGTTGTTCAGAAGTACATATGGATGATCTCTGAAAATATCTTTTAGGAGATGATGAGCAAAAAGTATAGAACTTCTTAGCTCCCAGAATGAGTTTATAGAATAAGACTTAGCATACAGATTGTTCAAGTTAATCAGCGACTGTGAAGTATCTGCACACTCGTTTCACATATACAGTTTTCCTGTATCTAGGTTGCCAGAACACAACCTATTAATGTAGACACATTGCACTTTTCTTGGACATAATTACAAGAGAAAGCAATAAAAAAGCAAAGGATCACATTTCTGTGGCAGTGCATTAAATATGACTGACTGCTGTTGCTATGTTAGCATTAAAAAAATGTATTTATCCAAATAAATGTGACTCACAGACTTTCCATTTCAGCATCCAAATTAACAACAATAAGAACACATAAAAAGTTTCTATAGACTTTTGATTACAACTGGGCTATTATAAGTAGACTTAGTGCTTGAAGGACAACTCAGCAGGAATTTATGGTGTATGGGAGTGGAGCTGTCCCTGGTACTTAATGCTTTTGACTGCCTTACTGTGAATGGTAGGGAAAAAAAACATTAGGCCTTAACAGGATTCATACATCCTTTTAGATTCAGAAATACGTGTGCAATTAGTGGTTCAGCATTATGTATTATTATTCTACTTATTTTCTTTTTTTACAGTTAGATGAAGATGATCATGTCATTATCATTTATGTGATTTCAGTATTGAGAACACCTGAAGCAGATGGAAACACCCAACGTGGTTCTGTCCAAACACCTACTCATACTCTAAAGCTCACCGATTAACTTTAAATTGTTCATGGGTCAAATGAGTGCATGCCAATGGATGTCCTTACCAGCACTTTTGTAAAACGCTGCAACAACACGAGTTGGTAAAATGTAAATATTCAGTTTATTTTTTATTTTCAACTTTAACAAAATGTATTAATTTGAACGCTTTTTTGACACAATATCATTGAAAACATACTCATATTAGGTCCAATTTGTTGAATTGCCTATCCCTTCATAATTTTACTGTTAAATCTCTAAGTATATAACTTTGTTTAATTTCTTAGAAGCATTTTTGTTAGAAAGGGAATGGATTACACTGGATACAAGACTCTGACTCTGTGAGGAAACTGTGTTGAACAGCTGCAGATGTGCATAAGGACAGAGAACATGAAGCTTGTTGCTTGCTGAGATTTGGACCATATTTCACATAAATTGTGTCCCCTTCTGGTGAGTTTATGGTATATGTCTAGACTGAAACAACACAATGTAGATGTTGTTTCTTTGTGATATTTTTTCTTTTCTGCTGCATGCTGCTGCCTGAACTTTTAAAGACAATAAAAAAACAAAAGAAAAACATTATCCTGTGTTGAGTACATTTAGCTTAGAGAAACGTCACAAAAAACATAAAAAAGAACAGATTCTTCAAATATTGTAATTGACCAGTCCGCCATCAGAATGTCTGTAGGCAAACAATACATTATAT
This sequence comes from Odontesthes bonariensis, assembly GCF_027942865.1. NCBI lineage: Eukaryota > Metazoa > Chordata > Actinopteri > Atheriniformes > Atherinopsidae > Odontesthes > Odontesthes bonariensis. The sequence continues at coordinate 30,945,729 of NC_134521.1, forward strand.
TAAATGTTTGAATTTTCTTCTTCCCTCCCATACTTCGAGCAATGTCAATTATGTGCTCTCCCACTGTCTCTCATCTAAAAATGATAGAATCGGACATCTTTAACAGTTAAAGGCATGTATACCTTCCAGAAGAACAGTATCGTCACAACACTGCAGGTCTTGGGACTGATAATAATAATTACAAAACAATAACTGAATGAATATTTGTCTGGACTAAACCTCCAATGACGTAGAAAAACAGAGTACACAGGTCAGCAAGGACTAAGCAGTATGAACAGCATAAATTTTCAAAACATATAAGCAGACATAATGATCTGCACAGTGGTTCTGTAAACAAAACCTTGGCTAAAGTCTCTTTAAGTTAATTTTTATGTGAAACTAACATTTATGAAACTCAGTAAACAGTTGTAAAATAGAATAAAATAAATCTTACAAAAAACAGTTGGTATTAATGTGCTGCATAAGTACATACATACATACAATGCTTCATGTGCGTGTGGGTAACAGCTCAATACTAAAGAGTTTTTATTCCTAAATGTATGCCTTCCATTCATGCAGATTCTCCACTATCACAACCACAGGTGTTTTTCTTTGAATATACTGCACACTTTTTCTCAAATTTTTTGCAGCACAATTTTTCCAGTATTTCCACCACACTATACAGTTGAGACATTTGTGTGACATATCTCAAGCTTTTACATTCATCTCTCTGACAGTTTGCCCAAGTCACTGCATTGCTTTTCCTTTCATTCAACACAGTTAAAGCATCTCTCATCTCAGCTGATTATTTTTCAGTGGCATTGTGGATAATATAATCAAAAGTTGGAAAAGGGAAAAAAAGATGATTTTACCTGTGTTGGCTTTCTATTGTAAGCTAAAGTATGATAATCTCATTGTGAGCAATGCTACGTCGGTGAAACTGATTCAAGCAGTAGGACATGTACTACCGCTTAGTCATAGAAATTTAGAATACGGTTACCATAGGTGTCAGACATGCTATCTTTCTGCTCATTATAAATGTGTCCAAATGTAAACTTTTAAAATTCTCATAATATTTTCAGGTCCATTAAAACTACATTTGAGAGCATTACATTTTTCAGTTCAAAGTCCCACACAAACAGCTGCAGCTCATTCAGAACGCTGCAGCCCGAGTTTTAACCAGAACAAAGAGATCAGATCACATCACCCCAGTTCTCAGGTCTTTACATCGGCTCCCAGTCAGATACAGAATAGATTTTAAAGTTCTGCTAGTCGTCTACAAATCACAGAATGGTTTAGGTCCAGAATACATGAATGACATGCTAGCAGAGTATAAACCCAGTAGAGCTCTGAGATCTGCTGACTCAGGTCAGATAGTGGAGCCCAGAGTTCAAACTAGACACGGTGAAGCAGCTTTTAGCTGTTATGCTGCACACAACTGGAACAAACTACCAGCAGAACTGAAATCAGCCCCAACTGTAAGCACTTTTAAATCCAGGTTAAAAACATTTCTCTTTTGGTGTACGTATGGTTGAGTTTATATCTTTCTTTTTCCCCTCTTCTTTGATTGCTTTTAACTGTGTTTTTAATTTTTATTCTATTTTTTTTCTCTTTAAATTGCTGCTTTATGCTATTCTTTTAAATGCCTTGTCTTTATGTAAAGCACATTGAGTTGCCTGTGGTATGAAATGTGCTATATAAATAAAGATGCCTTGCCTTGCCTTGCCTTACCAGTAGTTAGTAATCCCCTAAAAAATCATCACGTTTCCTAAAAGTTCCTAAAAAAAACCCTCTTATGGCTCCGCCCATATCTCACCCACCAGGAGATGGCACTGCTTGTGTTGTCCCTGCAATGCTAATCTGAATGCATTTTTTTTTTTTACAAATATTATAGATAAATATTTCATTTGAGAAAATGTGGCATTTCAATATTCCAGTTAAAAAATTAATCTTGAATTTGATGTCGGCAACACAAAATTTAAAAAAGTGAAAAAGACATATTCTTGATTGAAGCATATATTGCTGTAAAACCTGTATATACCTTTCATCATTGATGGTGCTTTTCCAGATGTGTAGGTTGAGGGTCTACATACCATCAAAGAGGCAGGCTTTTGAACTGAGTGCTCATAACAACCTGGATGGTCATTCTCCTTTCCTAGGTCTGGATGATGTGACATCCATATTTCCAAAAATACTTTCAAATTTTGATTAGTTTTATGATAGGAACAGTTTTCTACACTGCCTGAATCCATATTAAATTAACTTTGGCTCAAAGAAGACAGCAGTGCTTCTGGATCATGTTCACACATGGCTTCATGTGGGTGGCAAGGTGAATTGTGTTCACAGACAATGATTTTTAGGAAGTGCTTCTGAGCCCATGCAGTGATTTCCATGGAACCATATCTGCTTTTAATGTAGTGCTCCCTGAGGGCCCAAAGATCCAAAGTTCCTTGTGCACAGAGATGTCTCCTGATTCTCAGAATTGTTTAATGATATTATGTGCTGTAGATGGTGGAATACGTTGAGGAACTTTTTCATAAAATTGCTCCACAATTTGTAGACATTTTTTGTGAACTTTTGCCCATCCTTGCTTCTGAGAGACTCAGATACCCAATCATGTTACTCTCCAGTTGCCTGGTAATCTTATTATTTGCAACGTATGGCTCCAGCTGTTTCTGTTTATTACCACTTACTTTTCCAGCCTTTTGTTGCCCCATCCCAATCTATTTTTAGATGTGTTGGTACTTCAAATTCAAGATGAGCGACCATTTCTCATGAAATAGTAATGGGTATAGTAATGAGGTTAAAAGCTTTTTTTTATTAGAAAGACACTTTTAAAGTGAGGAGGCTGTTCATACACCAAATAGAGTAACACACTACTCTGTCTCGTACCCAGCTCCCTAAGGATGAGGGTCTGACTGACCAGTTTTATGAATGAGGTGTATGTGTAGGTGTGTGTAAGAGATGGATCCCTGCCATAACTCTGGAGTTGAACAGATGGGAAGCTTGCAGTAGGTTTTTCCTGCTCACATCAGGGGTGACAACAAGTGTTGTTCAACCGCTGTTCGGGAATCCCAAACACCCTCCACATGGTCTACATGCATGTGTGTGTTTGTCTCCAAAAACAAAGAAAAAATTATCTCTCCCTTAAAAATGGTGGAACCAGGGGAATTGATTCAGCCATTGTTCAGTGGACTTAAGAATAAAAATTACATTTCATGGCATCCTGTTTTGAAGGTGTTTTGAAAATGTTAATGATGTGGTTCCAACAGTGAAAAGAAAATAGAGACACCAAAAGACTCTTAGGGTTAGTACACCATTGTGGAGTATCCCTTAACAAAACAGTCAGCAATGCCTATGATTTTGGATAAAACTTCTGAAACTTTGTATGTGCAATATAAAACTCACAGCAACAGATTTTAGTCTAAGTTTGTAGATGTACATGTAAATATCCCAGCTTCAATTATTAGACATTAAAAAAAAGTAACAGAGTTAATTTACTGGAGTGAGACTTTTTAAAATTTTCTTCAGCAAAAAATTAAGGACATCTTTCATCTCACTTTTATATCAGAAACACAATGTGGGAGAAGAGTCTTCATATTTTCTTGAGTTTTTTATTTTTTTGTCAAGACTGGCAGAAATAACCATGTTACCTTTGTATCACTACGAGCTGTGTAAACTGTGCAGACCAAAGAGCAGACGGAGCAGTCCCCTGCTTCCGAGCAGTAAACACTGTAACAGGTGCGGCTATCGCTAGGTGGCTGAACGCATTGATATCAAGGGAGGCAAAAATAGCGCCAAGCGATGTGAGGTCTGACTTTTTCTGGATGGACGATTTTGTGATGGAAATGTATTACTCTTTTGAACGCATATTGTTTTGAGAAGCAAGACGTTTCATTTTCGGGACCCTAGCAAACTAGCCGGACTACCTTCGTCAACGCCAAAACGAGGCTGGAACTTGGCTCACAGGACGCAGCAGGGGGTAAGTCAATGTTCATAAATGATATTGCTAATATGGGATGTCATAGAGTTTCATGTCAAAAGAGGCAAACTATCCCTTTAAGCTTGATTGCTTCCCTCACCCCCAATGGGTCTTCCAGTTACCGTCACGACTGGCACTGAAAACCTTCAGGCCACAACTCTTGGAGGCATCATCCACAATGGAGGTCCTGAACACGGTCCATTCAGATTCCATGTCCGCAATCTCCCTTGGTATGTGAGAAAAATTCTCCCGAAGGTGCAAGTTAAAGACCTTGTGGACAGGGGCCTGCACCAGACATTTCCCAGTTCACCCTAACTGCTTGTTTGGGCTTACAAGGTCTGTCCGGCAGCCTGACCCCAATGGATCCAACTCACCACCAGGTGGTGATCAGTTGACATCTCTGCCCCTTTCTTAACCTGAGTGTCCAAAACATATAGCCGCAGGTCTGATGACACAACTACAAAGTCGATCATCAACCTTTGGCCTGAAGTGGCCTGGTACCAGGTACCCTTATGAGCCACCTTATGCTTGAACTTAGCTTTTGCAATGGACAATCCATGGCTAGCACAGAAGTCCAAAAACAAGACACCACTCGGATTCAGATGAAGGAGGCCATTCCTCCGAATCACGCTTCTCCGGGTCACTCCATCATTGCCAACATGGGCATTGAAGTCCCCCAGAAGAACGATGGAATCCCCAGATGACACTCCGTCCACGATGCCACCCAGAGGTTCCAAAAAGCCAGGTAATCTGAACTGCTGTTTGGTGCATACATACAAACAACAGTGACAACCTTCCCTCCTGTGACTTGCAGCCGCAGTGAGGCAACAAGCCATCATATATGTAAGATTTCTCTCCAGTCTGGTAATTGTTTACTCCACTCATGAAAGCAAGTCAGGTGTTGTGGATTAATCCATTGAGGCCAGATTGTGCTACGATGATCCCAGAAAACTGGATCCGTTAAACACAACACTTGACTGCCAAAGAGTTTCAAAAGGTTTATTGACAAAGGTTATGAAAATTATCAGTTGATCTCTGGAACTCTCCACTGGCTCTTTCAGCGAACGATCTGCGACAGAGGCAGAATGGTAAGTAACAGCTTCAATTAAGAATAATGGACTTGAATCGTAAAATACCTTAAATACCTTAAAACATTTTTTAAAATAAAAAACAGAGGATCACCATAGGAGCCAGCAGCAACTTGGGACGCCACGCCAATCAGTGGTGAGTATTTGTCTCAGGCTTGGTTTGGTGTTTGGGTCCTTGATATCATAGCAGAGGAACAGGTCAGTGTTATTGTTTCTCAGCTGAAATTTAAGGGAGAGATCAGTTAATGCTTCATGGTTGCAGGGGAAAAGGCTGAAATCTCTTGTGAGGTCACACAGGTGTGACAGGGCACACAAACAAATCCAACGAGAAAATCCAAATCCAAAATCTTAATCAGAGTTGACAAGTAGGTAATGGTCAGGAATTCCGTGCTCACGAACATGGAGAGAGACTTACTTGGCTGACATGGAAGAGGCAGGGAGACTTGGTCAGAACGGCCAATAATCGTCAACGTGAAATCCTTAAAAAATCCGACAAGGGCTAAAAGGCAAAAACCAGATACAAGGCAGGGTCAAACTCACTTTGGTTAAACGTGGCCTGGAAAGAAAATGCTGGATTGCTGGGAACTTCATCAGACAATCTGGCAAGGTCTGAGAGGAAATGATGAGTGTACATACACAGGTGCACAGGTCAAAGGCAAGAGCTTGATGAGGCTTGCACAGGTGAGTATGACTGCAGACTACCCGAGTCCCCTTCAAAGAGGTGAAGGAGCAAAGACACCTACAGTGATGTGCAAACAGCATCTGAAGCACTGATGACATACTGTCATCAGTGTTTGGGAGGACAAGGAGTTGTGCAACAGAGGGTTGCAAAGAGCTAAAGATGTAAGGACCCAACTGTCCACAGTCAAAGTATGCCTTATGTTAAACAAAATGCCACTCAGAGATACTTGTTTATCAGTGTATAATCACATGTCATTGTTACACTTAAACAGCTTTGGTTTTACTGAGGTATCATAACTCTTACTAGCACTCGCACAGAGAGAAAACATTGTGGAACTCTGTAAAGTGTTACATACTTCGCTGTGTTACTTTAAATAATTTTGTCAAAATAAGCCTAAATCTTCCACATTGCAATCGAAAGAATCAATCCTGGGCATGTGGCAGCATATTTAGCAATATGTATCAGCATTTTTCACTTGCACAGTGTACTATATGAGGACAGAAATCTCAAACAAAAGTGCAGACACACACAAAAAGATTTAATATTTTCCTAATATCTTTTATGAAATATGAGGCTGTTATACCAGTGAACAGATGGGATATTCAGCATAGTCGCTTGGTAAATATGTTGCTATGCTACATGTTCAAGGAATAACAATTATGTACAAAGTCTACATGATTCCATTTGTAGTTACTTGGCACATTCTTTTACTTTTTTATTTTTTATTTTATTTGGTTATCTTTCAACAACTACTCTTCATTTTCTTTCAATTCACTATGACGGTTTCAGTCACATATACATGTTTAAGAACCAAAAGTCGATTGGTTGGGTTTTTTTACCTCAGTGTTAGCAGTGAAAAAAATACTGCAGGACACTTACAAAAACTGCATATTTCTCACAAACTTCTACATGATTCACATGTTGGCAATGACTCAGAGCCTTTTTGTCTGACAAAACATGTATAAATTATACATGAACATGGTTTCCAGCATGACAACATAATTCTCAGGAGACTGGGCTGAGACATAAAGGAGCAAAATTCTGAGGTTTGTATCCTCTCCCTGCTATATGTTTTGCAAGTGTTTCATCAACATGCTTTCACACTAATTTTTTCTTTAAAAATAAACAAAGTATATTAATGAGATGATATAAGTCCCAGTGCTTTTATCTGTTTTTCTTTCGTATGCTAATTTTTAAAGGATACAAGTGTGTTATGTGAACTTAAACCTGAGCCAGCTTGAAATGCTTGTCCAGAGATAGAACTTTAAAACAAGGAAAATCGAATTAAAAATATTTGAGAGGCAGCACAAAATACAAACTAAGTACACATCTATGTTAAAGTACAAAAACAAAACTAAAAAGAAAACAAAAGTACACAAAGAGCACCAGAACCTATAATAAAGACTTGTTTTATCATGACCTACTATTGTTGAATAGCCGCAGAAACCCAACTGCACAACATATTGTGAACATTGGGAAAAGTAACTTTCTAAAACCAGCAATTCCACGGTAACACCAGCTTCTTGTAGTGCCTGAAATGATCCTTCTTCCACTCCTTTTTCACAATGTTATTAGTTGAATTTCCATACAATCGTCATACAGATTTGACGAAAGTTTGCCAAAATCAATTTAAATCAAGTAAAACATGAAGATTACACCTTGTCTTAAAATAGACCGTGCCAGCAAGATCCACTGTGTTACACATCTCTCACTTACTGACCAGTTGAGTCACATAGCAGAAGAAATTAAAATGGTACATGAACAAATGAAACCTCAAACAGAAATAAATTTCAATGAAAGCTATGCCATGTTTTATGATAAAAAAAGGCAAATCCATCTGCATGAATAAAATTATTTTCATTTTGTGATTATTTCACAGATTATGAGAACACACTCATCAAATTACAAATATTCCCTCTTTTAAATGGGCCTGTAAAAAATGGCATGTCAAAAGTTCAGATTTCATTATCTGATGTCACTTTAATGTCACTTTATGCAGTTCATGCTAAAGACCCGATCACTTCTTTTGTCATTATTATGGTGATATATCTTTTTACAACAAAAAAAAAGTGAAGATGAAGACAAATATAATGTCACAAACCCATCAATTTTCTATACCCACTGAATCCGTCGGTCGGGTTGTGAGGGGGCTGGAGCCTATCCCAGCGGTCAATGGGCAAGAGGCAGGGTACACCCTAGACAGTCCATCACAGGGCCACACAGAGAAAAACAACCACACACATGCTCAGTCTCACTCCTAACAAAAATTTTAGAGACACCAATTAACCTAACATGCATGTTTTTGTTCAGTGGGAGAAAGCCAGAGTACCTGGAGAGAACCCATGCATACACAGGGAGAACATGCAAACTCCACACAGAAAGGCTCCAGCTGGGAATTGAACCTGGAACCTTCTTGCTGTGAGGCAACAGTGCTAACCACCACACCGCCGTGCAGCCTTGTCACAAATCTTAATTTTTTCTAGAGTCAGCCGGATTACAAAATGGTTGTTATCTAATCTTAACAAGCAGAGAGGCCCTACAGTATCTGAAGTGCCAATTGCCTTGCTCTGTATTGAGCAGAGTGCTTCTGACCAGTCATGCAAAATATTAGTCATATAAACTGAAACAGGGATGACGACCATAGCTCGGGCTATGGCTCCGTAGCATCACCAATTGTTGTAAATGAGTCCTTTTGGCTTTACCACATAGTGTATCAAGCAGGATTACATAAGCACAATGCACTGCAGAGGGAAGCACCTGCAGAGAAAAGGAGGGGACAAACTGCAGAAAAATAAAAGGGAGGGAAGAAAAAACGAGAGACGGAAAGTCTTTTGCATTTTCTGGACAAAAATAACCCACAGCTGGATCAAATGTCAAATTAAAGAGGTGAGGTGTGGTGAAGGTGCAGTATCAATTTCCACAGGCAGACAGTAAATGAGGGAATAATAGGAAAAGAGTTTATAATAGAAGGGGATAGAAGGGGACTGCACTAGTACGAGACAACAAGCAGCCCCAGCAGGCAAGATGGAGGGAAGTGGGAAAGGCAGACTGAAAAAAATAAAGAAAATGAAAAGGGACAGAAAAAGACAGAGTGGAAACAAGGCCCTGAAGCAACCCTTGAGAAAAAGCTCTGACTCACAGGATGTTTCACTGGGGGAGCAGCAATTTCTACTTCCAAGTGAGACAGCCAATGTCTCCTCCTTCATCCGATCTATCTTATTTTTTCCAAATCAGGAGCTGTGTCACAGGTGCAACAAGTGCTGTTTTTGAATGGGAACTGTAATCTTTACCAGTGAAAGACATAATGAATATATCCAGCTGTTGCACATCTGTGGAATAAATTACTTGAAAATATCATGAAATCTTTAAGTTGGTAAATATGATTAAAACGACTGTTCACATATTCCTCCAGGTTATAAACAATAACTGTTCATAAATTATTTTGTTGAGTCACAGTTCTCCTGAATTATCCTGAGCTCTGGGATCAAAGCAAGGACAGACTTCCAGGCAGGGGTAGGGAGCACTGTTTATCTCACATAAATAAAGTTTGATAGTTTTCATTACAGATTATTTTCTGACCACTTGAGAAAGCCCTTCAGGCAACACATCCTGCATCCATTAATGAAACTCCCTATTAATTTATTAAATATTTGGGACACCAAGGGGGAGGATTTTAAGAAGAAGTAATCTACAGAAATAATCCAAATTGGTGAATTCAATGTTTTTTTGAAAAAAGAAAACTGAAGAACAAAAAAAGAAAAGTGATGCATACATTTGTATTTACTCTTTTTGCAATGAAGCCCATAAATAAGATCTGGTATTACCTATTACCTTAAGAGGTCATGTAAGTAGTTTGAAACCTGTGTGCAAACTAAGTATCACATGATGTCTGGATAGACATACCTAAAAACTCTGATACCACAGAGTCTGCAACAGCATAAATGAAGTGGCACCACGAAGAAAGTGTAACCCCGGTTAGATTTGTAGCACTCAGAAATTCCGGTTTCATTGAATGCATTGTAGTTTCCCATTATCGTAGTTTTCTCGTCTGGTAAATGAATTTCTGGAGCTTGCCCTGAATGCATCACCCGCAGTTCTCGGTGTGGGTGAAGGTGTGCGACAGAGGAAAAAAACAGGAGGGAAAGAAAGGCAGAAAAACTCTACGCTGTTCTCCAGTTAGCACATGAAGAGTGTTTTCCATGAACATTGTTGAGAGAGCTGCTGTTAGTGAACCATAACCGAGTACCTACCTCGAAGACGTCGGAGTTGGTCATAGGAGAGGTTCCGTCGGAGTGTTTTCCCGAACTTTTTGAACTATTCTGACTGTTTTTTTTTGTTGAGGGATAATTCTGTTTGTGCCATATGAGGAATTGCCCCATCGTGGTCTAGGACTTCATTGCTGTTGTGGATGCCTTTTGCGTGTCAGGACGTCGACATGTGGATGTTTGCCGTACCAGGAGGGCAGTAGGAACAAAAAACAAAAGGAAATCCACTCGAGAGCCCCCTTATTAATTATTTTGCTACTTTTCACCACCTGAGACTCAGGTTGTTTTTTGTTCTTGGGCCCAAGATACACAAATAACTGAACTGACATAAGAAACTGAAGGTTGACAACCAGTAAACAGTGAAGTGGTACCACATTTCTTATTTTTTTTCCAAATTTTTCTGGGTTATTGAAATATTTTCTTTTCTTTTACATCCATTTTGGTTGTTTGAATTATTTTTGTGGAGTACTTGAGTTATCTATTTTACCTAAAGATGTTCTTACTTTAACAAAAAAGGTAAATGAAACTGAAAATTATATTTGCATAAAAATAATTTTATGTTTCATAAACTTGTGGTCCAGTGTGTTGTGTGGGTTGGAGGTCTTATTTACTCTCTTACAGAGCCTGCTACTGCGAATCTCCTTCCCAAACCTAGTCTAGATCTAAAGCCCCTTTCACACTGAGATCCGCTACCTTAGCGGGTCCAAATTGCCACTTCGTCCTGCGTCGAGCAATGTGAAAGCTTGGCGTATTAGGTGACCCGTGTCGCCTGAAGCCGAGTTCAGGGGGCGTTGCCTAGTGGCAGAGCGTCACACGAAACACATAAAATGCTTGGCGTGTACAATGATGTAGGCACAAGCCATGCGTCGGAGGTAGGGTTGAATACACCTGTCTGCATCAAATTTTTCAAACCAACGATTGCGGGACACCTTGAGGACTTGTTTTTGCAATTGTATATGCAGTTCATGGAGATGTTATTTTACGGGGTGTGGATGGTCACAACGTGGGATGCCGCCGAAGAACATATGCGGAGAATACAAGAGCACTATAATCTCCAAGTTGAGGAAATCGCCCTCTGCCACTCCTGCCGTTGTGGTCATTAACCGCATGGAACTTTTTCCTCATGGCTTTCAGTTTGTTGGTCACCTGCGTCTTGCTGCGTGGGAAACCGCGCTCTCCCATCTTTCTCGCCAGCCCTTCCAGCAGAGGTCCATCTTTCACCGTCCCCGACATGTGGCGGTAAATAACGTCCTCTGCTCGGAGGCTGAGGAGTTCATGGACCTCCTTGTCTCCCCAGTTGGCCATCTTCAAAAATGTCTCGAACTTGAAGTAAAACAAAATAAAACTTTTCCTCACCTGTCCCTGTTGTTCTGAATCAGCTGTCCATTCTGTCTTTTAAGCTCCTCACGTCACGCCACGCCCACGTCCAACCCGCGTCAATTGCTTTCACATCAAACTCGGCTCGGCAAAAAGAGTAGGGTCCGACGCGGGTCGAATGGCGAGTCAAGTTGACACACCAGCCCGGGTCGTCAGTGTGAAAGGAACAGCGGACACGCTAAATTCGCGAATTAAACGCGGGTTCTTCCTCAGTGTGAAAGGGGCTAATGTAAACCTGTGATAATTCTGAACTGAAAGGGCTTAGGTCTCTGATTTTTGATACAAGCCGAGATTCAGATATTGTAGACATTATACTTAGGGCCAGCAGTATAGATCTCTTTTATAAGAGAGAGGGACACACGTCCAGGTTACAAAAGCAACACTCAGGAGCAGTCAAAAGAGCTCAGGGACAAAGTTGTGGAGAAGTACAAGTCATGGTTAGGCTATAGAAAAATATCTTGCCCAAAAAGCATCATTATATCAATCACAATCAAATGGAAAGTATATGGCACCACAACAAACCTGCCTAGAGAGGTCCACCAAAACTCACAGACTAGGCAAGGAGGGCATTAATCCCAGAGACAACAAAGACACCAAAGGTATCCCTGAAGTAGCTGGAAAGCTCCAAAGCAGGGACTAATGTATCTGTCGAAAGGACCTATACGCTGTACACTCTACAGAGCTGGATTTTACAGAGGAGTGGCCAGAAATAGAATAGAATAATTCTTTATTCATCCCCCAATGAGGAAATTCAAATTGTTCAAGTAGCTCAAAAAATTATAAATATTTACAATGATTGTTTATTAAAATAATAATATATAAAAATAAGCTATTGCTTAAAGACAAAATAAGAAAGCACTTTTGGAGTTTGCCTAAAGGGACGTTTGGAGAATGGAAGAAGGTCTTCTGGTCAGAGGAGACTACAAATGAACGGTTTGGTCACCAAGGAAAATGCTATGTCTGGTGCAAACCTAACACCTCAACACTCCAAGAACACCATCCTCACAATGAAGCGTGGTGGTGGCCGCATCATGCTAAGGGGATGTTTTCCATTGGCAGGGACTGGGAAAATGGTCAGAACTGAGGCAATGATGGATGATAGTAAATAGTTGAAATGTTTGAGGAAAACCTCTTTCAGTCTTCCAGAGATTCGAGACAAGGATGGAGGTTCATCTTCCATCAGGACAATGACCATGAGGATACTGTACTGTTTAGAATCACTTGAGTGGTTAAGGGGTTTAAATATGTTTTTATGGCTTAGTCAAAGGCCAAACTGCAATACAATTGAGAATTTGTGACCTTAAGATTTCTTGCTTTGAGGAAAGGGCAAAAATCCCAGTGGCTATATAGTTCAAGCTCATAGAGACTTGCAGCTGTAACGGCTGCAAAAGATGGTTCTACAAATGACTGCTATTGTGGAGGGTTGAATACATATGTGAGGGACCAAGCGGGACATGAAGACACAGTGATAGTTTCCAGAAAAAAAGGGTTTTATTTACCCACAGAATGCAAGAAAAACCCACACAAAATAACTACACAGGGCCCTTAAAAGAGGTCAAATGAACAAAACTGAACTTAAGTCATAAAAGCAACTTAACAAAAGTAACTCCAAACTGTTCAACAAAATCAAACTGACCTAACACACAACAAACTCCACACAGAAGGTCTGGGGCCTTTCTGTGTGGAGTTTGCATGTTCTCCCCGTGTATGCGTGGGTTCTCACCGGGTACTCCGGCTTCCTCCCACCGTCCAAAAACATGCATATTAGGTTAAATGGTGTTTCTAAAAATTGTCCTTAGGAGTGAGTGTGAGAGTGTGTGGTTGTTTGTCTGGCGGACTGTCCAGGGTGTACCCCGCCTCTCGCCCGATGAACGCTGGGATAGGCTCCAGCCCCCCCGCAACCCGACCGACGGATTCAGCGGGTATAGAAAATGGATGGATGGATGGGATAAAGAATAGAACAATACAAAGAAAAGCATATGACATCATCAGACATATTATGGTGCTCAGGTAACACCCACAGAGTGGCAAAAAGACACTTAACTAAATGATGACCAGTGCAAAAATCACTGAAAGCAGATAGAAAATTAAAATAAGCTATTACTTATTGCATTTTTTTTTTACTGAATTTCAGGCCAGATGTCAAATAACTGTGGTCCACTGATTCTTTGGTAGGTTACAAGGGTTTAAACCAACAGCCTTTAATTGAAGATGACATTCTCTTGTTCTACTCCCAATCCCACGTCTGGCAACTGAAGGCATGTTGTTGAATATTTTGCAACTCATTAGATGTCTCTGGATGGAACACTGACATAATACACATTCCCTCTATTAAACTAACTCAAAATACACAAACAAGTGAACATATATTAGCACTTCTATAAGTTTCATGTTTAAAATACAAGCAGGAAACTATAGCAAAACCACCATGTTTTTAGAGAATTTGGTCAATTTTACATCAACAAGTTCAAAGTCTTCTTTCAGTCACGCATTTTGTCTGTTGGCATTAACACAGTTCCTCACATACTCATAATTAGATAATGACTCACATATAACATGAGAAATCCTATAAACACATACACACAAAAAAACAACCAGAAAAAAACATAAAAGCCGCATAAGCTCCTTTGTATAAGTAACAATTATTTCAATATTAGTAATGAACTTGGTAGAATCCAAGGTAATATGTCACAACATTTAAATTTTTACAGTCAAAATTAATGGCATTTTAAAGTCTGAAAAAAAATCATACATCCCAGTTCTATTTCTACCCAATGTGTTTATTCTAAAGGTTTATACAGTTTCTTTATCTATTATTATGTAAGTTAAAATAGAGATAGCAAACAGTTGATCATGACCATGATCAGATAAGTCACAAAAAAAAGATAAATTGAGCAACAACAACTTGATAGTTTTTTATTTATTATTTTCAATAATAACCTTATGATATAACATTTTGCTTCCAAAAAATGGACCAAACATGTTATTTTATAGTAAAGTTTTATAGTGTTTGAAGACTTTCACTGTAAAATACTGGCTAGATTTTATAGTGCACCTCCAGTAATTTATTGTAACATCATGTTATTGCATGATGGCGGCGCGCACGGTCGCAGCGGCTTACAGCCGACATAGCGAGACCGCCGGGCTCTCTGTGGATTGTTGTCGGGTCCTGGTGGTGGCGCAGACGGAGGAGGGAGAGGAAGCAGAAGCGGGGCCGCAGGGCCGGTGTTATGCTAAGGCTTCGCACGAAACCTCACAAGTCACCACTCCCGAGCCTCTATCTCTCCAATGCCAGATCCCTGGTGCACAAAACGGGCGACTTAGATCTACAGCTCGCTGGAAACAAGTATGTTCGGGACTGCTGTGTGCTAATTATCACCGAAACCTGGCTCCACCCGGACATACCCGATGCTAGCGTGCAGCAAGCAGGCCGCACTCTGCTCCGCGGAGACAGAACAGAGGACTCCCAGGACTAACTGTGTTAGGACTCCGAAGATCAAAGGTGGGGTACTCTGTATTTATGTGCATGATGATTGGTGTAATAACGGGACTATCATAGACAGACACTGTTCCCCAGACGTCGAGTACATGTCTGTGAAGTGCCGGCCTTTTTTCCTCCCGAGAGAGCTAACTGTTGTGATCATCACGGGTGTGTATATTCCACCCGACGCCAATGGAAACACAGCGCTCTCTCTCCTGCTGAACACCGTGAACGAACAGCAGCGGGCCCATCCTGATGGTGTTCACATTATTGCTGGGAATTTCAACAAGGCCAACTTAAAGACTGTACTGCCCAACTTCTATCAGCATGTGGAATGTGCTACACGAGGGGAGAACACTCTGGATCATGTCTACACCAACATCAAGCACGCATACAGAGCCACACCCCTCCCCCACCTGGGACAGTCAGACCATCTTTCCCTCCTGCTCTCCCCAACCTACATCTCCCTTATGCCCCTTTTCCACTGAACATTTTTGTAACGGTACGGCTCTACATGGTACGACTCTACCCTGATTGGGAGCTTTTCCATTGCGGGTTGAAGGTGGGACCCGTTACGATTTTTAGTACCGGCTAGTACCTGCTTCAGAGGTGGGTCTAGTCGGGCCGAGCCGATACTAAAACGTCACGTGATCAGTGCTGTCCACTGATTGGTCAGGTGAAATTACGTCATACACGCGACGAAGCTCGGGGAGCTTTAAATAATCACCCGCCATGTATGAAAACACACCTGCGAGAGCAACAGAGAAAAAACAGAATTGCGAAGATGGAAGACCAGAGAAGGAAAGCCAACCCATGGACGATGAGCGAGGTGCAGACCTTTCTGTGTGTGGTGGCTGAGGACTGCATACAGAAGGAACTGGACGGAGCAACACGAAATGAGAAGGTGTTCCAGGATATAGCCAAGCTGATGGCTAACCATGGCTATCACCGGAATTCCCAGCAGTGCCGAGACAAGCTGAAGAGTAATTACTGGCAGGTAAAGGACCACAACAGCCGGGGTGGGTCAAACCGAAAGACATGGAAGTGGTTCGACCAAATGGACGGCATTTACGGTAACCGCCCGGCGAACCGGGGCAAGGAGAGTGGCGTGGATACAGCGACGTCTTTGTTGGAGGCGATGGAAAATGGTAAGTGTTGTTCTTAAAACACAGGTGTCTCATGTAAGTTGTTCTGAGTGAGCTAGCAAACAACGCTGTTTGGAAGGCTAGCACAGTGTCTCACCTATGCGGTTACATGTATGCGTTTCATATGTTCACACTTTTTTTTTTTTTCCCTCAAGACTCGGTTTGTGCAACCGATGAGTGTTCGGTTGCTGAGGTCAGCGAAGATCCTCCAATCCCGCAGGCTTCAGAACCGACATCGGCATCGCAATCTGCAGCTGAGGCAACAGCTGCTATCTGCATTCCACCGGCACCAACACTGGCGTCGACGCCTTTTATCTGAGACAACTCCTGCTGTTTACTTTTGTACTGTCTTTTTTAATAAAGAGCTTGGTTTAACTAAACAATATGAATTATCAACTGCATTACACATTACACTCCATCGTTGTGTTTACTTTTGACTAACCACGGCGTGACACTTTGTAGTCGCCTGAAAGCGACGTCACGTTAGTAGTGACCGGGCCGACTCCGCCCACTTTCAGGTCACGGTTTGTGTGGAAAAGGAAATGGTACTGGTGCCGTGCCGTGCCGTGTAGTGTCGCGCTATATCGAACCGAGTAGAGTAGGGCTAGCTCGGCAATGGAAAAGGGGCATTAGTCGCAGAGTCAGGCCCATCATAAAGACTGTGACAGCCTGGCCTGACAATGCACTCACCAAATTCCAAGACTGCTTTTTACAGACAGACTGGGACCTATTTGAGCATCAGGACCTGGAGACACACACAGCAACGGTCCTGGACTATATTCAGTTCTGTATCAGGAATGTGACTGTGGAAAGAAACCATCCGGGTTTTCCCAAACAAGAAACCCTGGATGACCAACCAGGTCCGCACACTCCTCAGGGCCCGTGACGCCGCCTTCAGATCAGGGGATAAAGCGCTGTACAGTGCTGCTAGAGCTGACCTGAGACGAGGAGTAAAAAGAGCAAAAACGGACCACAGGATGCAGATAGAGTCCCATCTGTCCAGCAACAACAAACGGGAGGTATGGCAGGGAATACATGACATCACCAACTTCAGAGGTTGTGATGCGTCAAAAGCAGACCTGAGTGCACCACTGGCAGAGGAGCTAAACAGCATCTTTGCCCGGTTTGGATCATCCCAGCAGCACTCATGTGCCCCCACCTCAACCCAGCTCCTGCATCACTCCACTCACTGTCCAGGAGCCCAATGTCAGAAGGGTGCTCCTCGCTGTCAACCCCAAGAAAGCTGCTGGCCCAGATGGAGTTCCTGGAAAGGTGCTCAGAGCGTGTGCCAACCAACTCGCCCCCACCTTCACCAGGATCTTCAACCTCCCTCTGGCCCAGGCAGTCATCCCATCCTGTCTGAAAACCTCCACAATAATTCCGGTGCCGAAGAAGTCTCCCATCACTAGCCTGAACGATTACCGTCCGATGGCCTCACTCCGGTAATCACGAAGTGCTTTGAGAGACTGGTCCTTCGGCACATCATGGACTACCACCCCCAGACCTCGACCCCCACCAGTTCGCATACCGGGTGAACAGATCCACAGAGGATGCCATCGCCGTAGCTCTTCACTCAGCGCTAAGCCACCTGGAGCAGCAGCAGAGCTATGTCCGGATGCTCTTTGTGGATTACAGTTCTGCCTTCAATACTATAATCCCGGACAGACTCACCAAAAAACTGGAAACCCTTGGCCTCCCCCCTTTCACATGTGCCTGGATTAAGCACTTTTTGTTCGACCGACCCCAGACTGTGCGACTGGGGCCCCACCTCTCATCCACCCGCACGCTGAGCATTGGCTCCCCACAGGGCTGTGTGCTGAGCCCCCTCCTCTACTGCCTCTACACCCACGACTGCAGACCGGCCCACAACCTTATCGTTAAGTTTGCTGACGATACTACAGTGGTCGGTCTCATCTCCAGGGGTGATGAGGCTGCTTACAGGGAGGAGGTCCTGAAGCTGGCAGAGTGGTGCTCAGAGAACAACCTTTCTCTGAACACCAAGAAAACCATAGAGGTCATCATCGACTTCAGGAGTCACAGCACTGATACTGCCCCCCTTTACATCAATGGCGAGCGCGTGGAACAGGTCCACACGTTCAAGTACCTCGACGTCCTCATCTCTGACAACATTTCCTGGTCAGAGAACATCACAGCCATCATCAAGAGGGCTCAGCAGCGGCTACACAACCTCAACTCCAACCTTTTATTACCGTAACAAAAAAAAAACTGTGCATCTTACACCCTTCCCTTTTTTTACATATTATATATTTTTATATTCGCACTCTTTGCACTGTTTTTGGTGGCTTTAAATTTTGTTGTCCATCCATCCATCCATCCATTATCTTCCGCTGGTCCGGGGATCGGGCAGCAGCTTGAGCAAAGAGACCCAGACGTCCCTGTCCCCGGCCACTTCCTCCAGCTCTTCTGGGGGGACCCCGAGGCGTTCCCAGGCCAGCCGAGAGACATAGTCTCTCCAACGTGTCCTGGGTCTTCCCCGGGGCCTCCTCCCAGTGGGACGGGCCCGGAACACCTCACCAGGGAGGCGTCCAGGAGGCATTCTCACCAGATGCCCGAGCCACCTCATCTGACTCCTCTCGATGCGGAGGAGCAGCGGTTCTACTCCGAGCCCCTCCCGGATGACCGAGCTTCTCACCCTATCTCTAAGGGAGAGCCCAGACACCCTGCGGAGGAAACTCATTTCGGCCGCTTGTATTCGCGATCTCGTTCTTTCGGTCACTACCCACAGCTCGTGACCATAGGTGAGGGTAGGAACATAGATTGACCGGTAAATCGAGAGCTTCGCCTTCTGGCTCAGCTCCTTCTTCACCACGACGGGCCGGTGCAGAGCCCGCATCACTGCAGACGCCGCACCAATCCGTCTGTCAATCTCCTGTTCCATTCGTCCCTCACTCGTGAACAAGACCCCGAGATACTTGAACTCCTCCACTTGGGGAAGGATCTCATTCCCGACCCGAAGAGAGCATTCCACCCTTTTCGGCCGAAGACCATGGTCTCAGATTTGGAGGTGCTGATGGTCATCCCAGCCGCTTCACACTCGGCTTGCGAACCGCTCCAGTGAGAGCTGAAGGTCACGGCCTGACGACGCCAACAGAACCAAATCTTCCGCAAAAAGCAGAGACCCGATTCTGAGGTCGCCAAACCGGACCCCCTCGACGCCCTGGCTGCGCCTAGAAATTCTGTCCATAAAAATTATGAACAGAATCGGTGACAAAGGGCAGCCCTGACGGAGTCCAACCCTCACAGGAAACATGTCCGACTTACTGCCGGCAATGCGGACCAAACTCTGACACCGGTCATACAGGGACCGAACAGCCCATATCAAGGAGTCCGGCACTCCATACTCCCGGAGCACCCCCCACAAGAGTCCCCGAGGGACACGGTCGAACGCCTTCTCCAAGTCCACAAAACACATGTAGACCGGTTGGGCGAACTCCCATGCTCCCTCCAGGATCCTGCGGAGGGTATAGAGCTGGTCCACTGTTCCACGGCCAGGACGAAAACCACACTGCACCTCCTGAATCCGAGATTCGACTATCCGGCGGATCCTCCTCTCCAGTACCCCCGAAAAGACCTTACCAGGGAGGCTGAGGAGTGTGATCCCCCTATAGTTGGAACACACCCTCCGGTCCCCCTTTTTAAAGAGGGGGACCACCACCCCGATCTGCCAGTCCAGAGGCACTGCCCCCGATGTCCACGCGATGCTGCAGAGGCGTGTCAACCAAGACAGCCCCACAACATCCAGAGCCTTGAGGAACTCAGGACGGACCTCATCCACCCCCCGGGGCCTTGCCACCGAGGAGTTTTTTGACCACCTCGGCAACCTCAGCCCCAGAAATGGGAGGTCCCACGTCCGAGCTCCCCAACTCTGCTTCCTCATCGGAAGGCGTGTCGGTAGGATTGAGGAGGCCCTCGAAGTATTCCCCCCACCGACTCACGACGTCCCTAGTTGAAGTCAGCAGAGCCCCACCCTCACCATACACGGTGTTGACGGTGCACCGCTTCCCCCCCCTGAGCCGCCGGATGGTGGACCAGAATCTCCTCGAGGCCGTCCGGAAATCGTTCTCCATGGCCTCCCCGAACTCCTCCCAAGCCCGAGTTTTTGCCTCAGCAACCGCCGAGGCTGCGTTCCGCTTGGCCTGTCGGTACCCATCAGCTGCTTCCAGAGTCCCACTGGCCAAAAAGGCCCGATAGGACTCCTTCTTCAGCTTGACGGCCTCCCTCACCACTGGGGTCCACCAGGGTTCGGGGATTGCCGCCACGACAGGCACCGACCACCTTGCGGCCACAGCTCCGGTCGGCCGCCTCAACAATGGAGGCACGGAACATGGCCCATTCGGGCTCAATGTCCCCCACCTCCCCCGGGACATGGATGAAGCTCTGCCGGAGGTGGGAGTTGAAACTCCTCCTTACAGGGGATTCCGCCAGCCGTTCCCAGCAGACCCTCACAATACGTTTGGGCCTGCCAGGTCTGACCGGCTTCCTCCCCCACCAGCGGAGCCAACTCACCACCAGGTGGTGATCAGTTGACAGCTCCGCCCCTCTCTTCACCCGAGTGTCCAGGACATACGGCCGCAAGTCCGATGATACGACTACAAAGTCGATCATCGAGCTGCGGCCTAGGGTGTCCTGGTGCCAAGTGCACATATGGACACCCTTATGCCTGAACATGGTGTTCGTTATGGACAATCCGTGACGAGCACAGAAGTCCAACAACAAAACACCACTCTGATTCAGATCGGGGGGGCCGTTCCTCCCAATCACGCCCCTCCAGGTCTCACTGTCATTGCCCACGTGAGCATTGAAGTCCCCCAGCAGGACGAGGGAGTCTCCCGGAGGAGCACTCTCTAGTGCCTCCTCCAGGGACTCCAAAAAGGGTGGGTACTCTGAACTGCCGTTCGGTGCATAAGCACAAACAACAGTCAGGACCCGTCCCCCCACCCTAAGGCGGAGGGAGGCTACCCTCTCGTCTACCGGGGTGAACCCCAATGTACAGGCGCACAGCCGGGGGGCGATAAGTATGCCCACACCTGCTCTACGCCTCTCACCGCGGGCAACTCCAGAGTGGAAGAGAGTCCAACCCCTCTCGAGGAGGCTGGTTCCGGAGCCCAAGCCATGCGTCGAGGTGAGTCCGACTATATCTAGCCGGAACCGCTCAGCCTCGCGCACCAGCTCAGGCTCCTTCCCCAGCAGAGAGGTGACGTTCCACGTCCCAAGAGCCAGCTTCAGTAGCCGAGGATCAGACTGCCAAGGTCCCTGCCTTCGGCTGCCGCCCAGCTCACATTGCACCCGACCCCCATGGCCCCTCCCACGGGTGGTGAGCCCGTAGGAAGGGGGACCCATGTCGTTTCTTCGGGCTGTGCCCGACCGAGCCCCACGGGCACAGACCCGGCCACCAGGCGCTCGCCGGCGGGCCCCACCCCTGGGCCTGGCTCCAGGGGGAGGCCCCGGTGACCCGCGTCCGGGCAAGGGAACACGGCGTCCAAAAGTATCACTCATCATAGGGGTCTTGTGAGCTGTTCTTTGTCTGGTCCCTCATCTAGGATCTGTTTGCCATGGGTGACCCTACCAGGGGCTTAAAGCCCCAGACAACATAGCTCCCAGACTCATTGGGGCACGCAAACCCCCCCACCACGGTAAGGTGACAGCTCAAGGGGGAGTAAATTTTGTTGTACCATGTATAATGACAATAAAGGCATTTTGATTCTGATGTAATGCAGGACCACTGAAAAATACCACTGGGAAAGACATAACAGTCTAAATGTAAATCCAACTGCTAGTACAAATAGAGCATAAAATTGAGCTGTGGCAAAACAGGCAGGAAACGGTAGAGAAGACAACGAACTGGTAGAGTGCACAGAAAAAAAAGGAATATAGATACAAGGAGTAGTAGTCGTCCAATGAGGTGAGGAGCAATAAGACCTGAACAATGGTGTAGAGAAAAAAAAATACAGGAAGCAAAATTGTCTTCAAAGCACAAAATAAAAAAGGACGTTAATAAAATTATCAGAATATAAAGTGTCATGGGGCCAAAGCCAAAATAAGGAAAAGACTCAAAAGCAGATTTCACCAGGGCAACACAAGTTTATTAATGAGGCTGGGAGGGCGCTGAAAAAAGGTAACCTGGGCTAGAACTGTATGGAGATGATATATGAGAGAGAATGAGTTCAGGTACATCCAATCCAGATAAATCCAAAAACAGAAGAGTGAGGTTTAATAGTCCTGGCCAATTAAAAAAAAGAGTTGATGCTATTTATATGATAATAGAAACATGGATATTTTTTGATACAGTAAGCATTGTTGTAAAAAGAGTTGATACTTAAAAAAAATGCAGAGGCTTTGTTGAAAGTTTTCCAGTTAGGACTCTACCCAATTCAAAACTGTGTTTTACAAAATGTGTTTGTTGAACATTCTGGGCAATGTTCGTTAAAAAGTGACTCAAAGATGAGAGGAAAAATCAGCTGTGGTGCTGCTCCCACAGCTGCTTTGTACACTGTCACTGTAAATTCACACAAAACACGAGCATGAGGTTTCCCATAAATGATACATCCTGGTTTTTAAGAGTACAAGATATCAAATCACTGTCTTACTGTATCGACTGATTTTTATGATGATGGCAGGCTGATTTTTTTCCACTTATGTAAAGTTTTGTTTTTGTTGTTATAGTCATGTTAGGTATTCCACATCAATCAAGTGCTTTTCATTTAGTTACGATGTCTAGTATCAGCATAGATTCAATACTCTGCCTGATTTTGTTGTTTTATTTATCTGATTTTGTCGTTAATAATATCAGGAAAATAATTATTGTCATCATGGTGCTATTTCTTATACAATATAATTCGATTTGTCTAAAGGAGGGGCAATACTAAGTTGTGAGAAACAGTAATGGAAATATATAGAGAAAAAAAATATGTGAAGCCTGGCTCTAAATATTCAGGGCACGGTACATGAAGGTGGAAGCTGATGCTTGCGTGGTGTCTTGTCAGGTCTAAAAGTGGTCCTTCAATGCCTAGAACAGATTATTGTACAGGCTGTGGATTGTACCACAAGTACTAACCACCATCCATCATTGCAGTGTCCACTTGGGATAAGATCATCAGGATGCATGTCAGTGTGCACATCTGAACAGTGGCATTGAGAGTAGGTACTTAGGGGATTAAAGTTACAAAGCAACCATGAGAGACAGTACAGTCACTGGAGGCCAAAATGTTTCACATAACAGAATTAGCTGACTTATTGAAGTATGTCTCTCTGTGGCCCACAATTTGACCATGTAACTTCACCTACATCAGAGTTTTGGCCCAACAAATGATCAAGTCAGACATCTTGCAGCCATTAAGCTACTCCTTCAACCAGTAACTCATCCTAGAAATACCACACAACTAATCTTTAAAGAAAATTTTGCAGTAAAGCTTTTATCTAAGTCTACTTTGTGATACACAGCTCTTTAATTAATTTTAATTAGTTTAATTTTGCAACTGCTTTCAGAGCAATCTACATATTAACTTCTAAGTTCACTCCCTGTGGAACTTGCCCATTATATTATTCTGACATATTATTATATCAGAACAATTCCATTGTTACACCTACTGTGCCAAAATGCTGTCATACAAAAAGAATCTCAAACAAATGATTTTGTTAATCATCATAAACAATTAGAGAACTGAAAAGTTGTTTTGGAATAGAATTCAGGTTTCATTTTAATACTATTGCATCTTGTAATCAGTGATTGTGATAAGAGTTTAGATCTTCATTGAAAACACAAATGTTGTGTGGCATGTCTGTAATAATTTTGTAATCTACAAGGTTAACAACCCTGATAAACCCGCCGTATTGTTTGAACTCGCACAGTGTTCTTAGATGATTCACAATCATCAAGGCCTTTTTGCCTTTTAATAAGCGAGTGGAGCATTAATCTTATTCAACTTCGTATAGTATCTCACAGCCAGATATTTAGATCTGCATAAATCCATAAATAGGGGCATCGACCGATGCCCCCCTTCACACCCGTTACATGGATATACGTTGATCTAAATAGCGTTCGAAGGACACCGACTTTCACCACACTGTTATCGGTGAGTAGATGAACATAGTTTAAAAAAACTTCTCCTTTAACAATAGTCAAAAAATAGAATGAAAGCAAAGAATAAAAGCAGTCATATATAAAAATACAAGAGCACGGGAGATAAAAGATAGGATAGAGGGGAGATAAGAGCAAACATAAAATATTGCATAAAACAAAACAACCATAAAAACATAAAACCAAGCCCTTGTCTAATTAAAAGCTTGCCCAAATAGAAGGGTCTTTAGCTGCTTTTTAAAAGATTCAACAGAATCAAGGCAAATACACTGACAAAGCGCTCCACGGTAGGGGCCATCATTTTAAAAGTCCTGTCCCCTCGCGACTTAAAATGGGTCCGTTGAACCACTGACAGTCTTTGACCAGCTGACCTCAGACTGCGAGGTGTGTGGATATCTAAGAGATCAGTAATGTATGTCGGGGCTTGACCACATAGGGCTCTAAATGTCCATCCATCCATCCATTTTCTATACCGCTGAATCCGTCGGTCGGGTCGCGGGGGGGCTGGAGCCTATCCCAGCGGTCAATGGGCGAGAGGCAGGGTACACCCTGGACAGGCCGCCAGTCCATCACAGGGCCACATAGAGACAAATGAGACAAACAACCACACACACGCTCACACTCACTCCTAAGGACAATTTTAGAGACACCAATTAACTTAACATGCATGTTTTTGGACAGTGGGAGGAAGCCGGAGTACCCGGAGAGAACCCACGCATACACGGGGAGAACATGCAAACTCCACACAGAAAGGCCCCAGCTGGGAGTTGAACCTGGAACCTTCTTGCTGTGAGGCGACGGTGCTGGCTCTAAATGTGAAAGTTAAAAAGTTTTTAATGGATTCTAAAATACATCAGTAGCCAGTGCAAAGAGGCCAGGGAGTTATGTGATGTCTCTTTCTTGTGTTGGTTAAAAGCCTAGCAGCGTTCTGAAATGCTTGAAGACAGCCAAGCTCCTTCTTATTAAAACGGGTAAAAAGGCTGTTACAATAGTAGAAACAAGATCAAATAAAAGCAGAGATTTTCACCATCATGCATGGCTGTGTTGTGTTTTGGGTCCAAGTCTTAGGTGGGCTGAGCAGGTGTTCCTGAGAACCTTGGGCAGAGTCTAGCTTGCTCCTGCTACTACACCTGCTCCTCATTCCTTATTAAGATGACCTTATAGGAGCTGTAGGAGCAACCAGTCTTCGCCAGATCGTCTCACTAACTAAGTGGTAAATCGGCTCACCCTATGCTCTGCCATAGTGTTTCTCGTAGTTATTTGACTAACTCTTGTTCTCGCAGCTTCATCCTGTCTCGACCAATTGCTCCTACGCCTTGGTTTCCTGGTTCCATGGTTAGCGACCTTACTAACCAAACCGCTCGTGAGCTACTCATAAACAGATGGGTTGTCGGGGTTTCAGGTGGGGTTGACGGCTCGTCGGCCTGGAATAAGGAAACCTGTGGTTTCCACCTGTAACAGTAACTCGATTAACGCTCTGCTTGTGTGATTGAATAGCGATAGCTCGGGCTAACGTCTAATTACCAAGACAGGTTGATCCATCAATATCCTTCATAGTATTGTTTAAAAAATGAGCTGTATTCCCATGGTGAGATTAGTGTGTGTTTAGGAGGCAGTACAGTTTGGTAATTAGCTTTCAGAGTGCAGTTAAGTTTAGGCTAGTGCTTGATTAGCCGTGGCTAGTGGAGGCTAGGTTGTTCATACAGAACTGAGTAGTCTGCTGTGTCGCTGCTGTTGTGAGATGCGGGGTTTCGTATTTGGATAGAGTGGTGTGTGTTGTGTTTGCTGCTAACTTGGCTAGGAGGACAATGGCCCTCATTTATCAAGCCGTCGTAGAAAGCATCGTATATATGAGCGGAGAACTCGTCGTACGCAGAGGCTCAAGTGAGATTTACAGAACATGCGTACCACACCAATCCCATCGTAAAACCGAGCGGCTGTTGATAAATCCAGCGGCTGAAATCCATCGTAATGATCCTAACCACGCCTTCTACAAAAGGGGGTTGAGAGGCCGCACCTCTAGAGTTTGCGACATGGATAGACGAAAGGTGGCAAAGAAACGCTGTCAACAGCGTTGGTGATGTAAATCGCAGACCGGACGAGTTATGTATTTTCCCCTACTGTGATGGTCAATAAAATGTGATAAACTCCAGATTAAATGAAATCTAAAATGGAACGATGTTTTACTTTTTCTCCAATAAGATCAGGAAGAAGTGGTCCGATATGAAATTGGCCAAAAAAAGAAGGTTGCAGCTGTCCGACGCAGCATGTCACAAACGGGGGGGGGGGGGGGGGGTCCGATCCAGGTTTGGATTTGAGTGCCTTGGAGGAGAGGGTGGCTGGCCTGATCGGAGCTACGTCCTCATCGGGCGTGCCAGGGAAACTTGACACTGATGCGCCCATGTCAGAGCTCGAGAATGGTAAGAATGACTGCACACCCAAATAACACAGTTGCTTTAATATTCAACACAAATGGGGTTCCTAATCAAACTAATAGTTTTCATTCACAGATGAATCCGAAGTGGCATCCGGGCAACCTGACCCGCGCGACGAATACCCCGTCAACATCCGAAGCCTCTGCCTCTGCCTCTGCCCCCCGGTCTGCAGCGTCACACCGGCCAGCCGTGTTTACCACAGAGGTCCTAGAAAGACAAACAAAGATCGTGAAGTGGATGATGGCTTTAACACACACCATGCAATCTATCGACAGTACATTGAAAGACATAAATGAAACACCGAAGTCACAGAATAAATGCTGAAAGAAATCGTTGTTCTCCTTTCTTTTTTCCTTGAATAAAAGAATGCTTACCAAAAGTCAGAATCGCTGAATAAGTTCCTCTCTCCTCCTGAGCGCTCTTGGCTGTGCAGGCTGGTGGAAGGGATCTCTGGGTGTACATCTGGAAATGGCACTCCATTTTTTTGGGCAATGTTATGGAGATCCCCGCATGCAATAATAATATTGCATACCTTTTCGGGCGTATAGGGTTCCCCCCGCAGCCGAGAGACAGATCCAGCTTTAGGAGCCCTATACACCTCTCCACAGTGGCACGCGTGCGCGTATGCGCAGTGTTCAAGCGCCTCTCCTGTTCGGAGGGTGCGCGGTTGAATAATGAGCCATCACTCTTCCAATTACGGAGTTGTACTTGTTTAATTTATTTAATTTGCGTTTATGTTTATATTTATGTTGAAGTCAAATAAAACATGGGCCTTCTTTGAAGTGATAAGTCTGTAATTTTAACCAAGGGATTTGTTGCGACTCCTGAGGCACGCACTAGTGACGCTGCTGTGTTGCAGTCACCGCAAGTCAAAATGGAAAAGTGCGTAAACCGGCCTCAGACCTGTCGTGGCGATTTCATCTTTCCTGCGCTCACGATGGATTTGATAAATGCCAACCTTTGCGCAGAAAAGAACGTACACACGACCTACGCACGTTTTTCGTCTTACGCAAGTTTGATAAATGAGGGCCATTGTCTGCCAGATAAGCTATATACTGTGATTTATTGGGTGGTAATCTGTATACATGTAGGTTCGGTGTAGCATCCAAGGATGAAGCTATATTTTGTCGGGCTGTTGTGGGCAGCGTGAGGACCCCTAAGGGTTGTGTTCACCTAGCGTATCGCAGTTAACCAGAGTGGCGATATATGTTTGTTGCGGGTATCTACTGTATTGCTAATCCCAGTGTGTTGGTCTAATTTGTGTATTTCTAACGCTTAGTAAAATGGATCATTTTGATGTGGACGAATATTGCACCAGACTTTCTAGCCGTAATGAGCTTTTCAAGCTGAAAAAAGAGAATTTGGGTGCTATAGCCCAGCAGTATGAGGTGGCTACTGGGACTAGAATGAAAGTGACTGAAGCTGTACAGCTGATTGGGGATAGCTGCCTACGATTAATACCAAAGTTCAATGTAACCGAAGTTGGTGTTTTCTTTGAAGCCTTTTAAAGGATTGCGGAGGAGATGAAATGGCCACGGGAGAAGTGGACCTTCTTGATTCAGAGGAGTTTGGAAGGAAAAGCTCAGGAAGCATATGCTGCTTTAGATAACACTCAAGGTAAAGATTATGATGTGGTAAAGAAGAAAGCCTACGAGCTAGTTCCAGAAGCTTACCGCCAGCAGTTCCGTTCCCTTAAAAGGAAAAGTGAAGAGTCTTTTCTTGAGTTAGCCAAAAGACAGGAGCTGGTGTTTGGGAGGTGGCTTGCCTCCACTGAGACCACCACTTTCAAGAGTCTCCGTGCGCTTGTGCTCATGGAACAATTTAAAAAGTGTGTGCCCCAGCACATAGAAATATATCTTAATGAGCGGGAGGAGAAAGATCTCAGGAAAGCAGCCACATTAGCTGACCAGTATGAGTTAACTCACCGTAGCATGGCTGATAGAGGAAGATTTTCCAGACAAGACAGGGAAGCTGAACGAGAGTCTTGCTTGATAAGGAAAAATATGTCTGGTTTTAAGAAATCTTATGATAGACCCCAGCGGTTTTCGGTTAAGTCTGAGCATGTATCCCCTCCTCCTCCAGAGTCAAGAAGAGTTGAGCGAGCTCCTCAAACTGAAGTTTATTGCTTCTACTGTAAGAAACCCAGCCACACAAAGTCAGTTTGCCGTAAGTTACACTATAAGGAGGCTATACCTGTAGCCTGTGTAAGTGTTCGACCCCAGGCACTTGAAACTACTGAGTTTGTTGATTCGTCTGAGGAGGAAGTATTGATAGATTACAAGGGTTTTGTGTCCCAAGGTGCAGTCGCAGTGTCAGAGAATGGTCCGGAGGTTCCAGTTAAAGTGCTTAGGGACTCCGGAGCATCATATTCACTACTTTTAAAAGAAGTGTTGGAGTTACCACAGTCCACTGCTACGGGTGTTTCGGTTGTCGTAAAAGGGGTTGGTGAACGTTATGTTTCCACTCCTAAGCACAGCGTTTTTGTGAGAACTGAGCTTGTGACCAAGGTAGCAACGGTGGGAATGGTTGACTCACTTCCAGTGAAAGGTATTGCCTTTCTTTTAGGTAATGACCTGGCAGGCACTAGGGTGCGCCCAAGTGATCCTGAAGACTCTCCGGCGGAAGAATTGAAAAGTGAAAATGTGACCCCCATAGTGTTAGCACAGCCATGTGAAGCGCCACAAACTGTAATTTTAGAGAAAGACCACCCTAAAGTGTTCACTGCTTGTGTTGTGACCAGATCTGGATCACGGTCTCAGGAGCTGGTGTGTGATAAGGAAGATAAATCTGTGGTTGATCTGTCTGACACCTTTCTGGCTCAGTTGGCTGGAATGGAGGAAGGAAATCGATTTACTCGAGAGGCTCTGATTAAAGCACAGTGTCAAGAAGCGTCTATAGCATCCCTCAGGAAGACAGCTATATCTTTAGAAGAAAGCCAAGGGGTAGCCACAGGATATTGTTTGCATAACGATGTGCTAATGCGAAAGTGGCGCCCATTGCGCCGCCCAGCGGATGAACACTGGACAGTACTCTCACAGGTGGTGTTACCTAGTGGTTTCAGGAGAGAGGCGCTGCGTTTAAGCCACGAGAGCGCTTGGGCTGGTCATTTCTGTATTCGGAAGACACAGGACAGGGTTATGCGACAATTTTACTGGCCGGACATGCGCAAAGATGTGACTAATTATTGTAAATCGTGCCATGCATGTGAATTGGTGGGTAAGCCCAACCAAATTATTCCTGTTGCACCGTTGAGTCCCCCTCCGGTTATGGAGGAGCCCTTTTCTAAGGTTATGATTAGCCGATTCGGACATACAGGAAATCGGGGCCATCTCCCTTAGTTCCTATAACTATTTCAGCTCCTTCTCCGAGGTCTGGTCTTTTCATGGTTCTATAGAACGCATCTGATGGAGGTGTTTGGTGGTCGGTAGCTACGCCCCATGTCATGCTATCACGGCTGAAATGTTTACTCATACGACACAGACACAACCGGCGGGTGTTTAATAAGTTAAACTTACACTGGTCTCCTTTGTCTGCGGCGCTCTGCTCTCCTTCCTTCATGAAATGAAAAAGTATCGCCTGCGCTCGATCCTTCGTCTCCTGACTCTCTCTGTGAGTTCTTCCAGCCTCGATATTAGACGCCTGATGTGATCGTCCATGATTAATATTACCATCATGCAGACCATGAACACGGTGGCCTCCCCGCTCTCCATGTTAGCTTCTTGGTGGTGTTTTTTCTTCTCTACTTACTTTTACCGGGTTTTGTTTTGTTGTTGAATGTGGCGCTAAACGGCTAATGTAACACGTCACTGACGCAGATGGCTGCATGCTGCGCATCAGTCCCGACCTGGTCCCGACTCATGTGCGAATGCAGACTGAAACAGTTCCGCTGGGGAAGGACAGTTATCAGAACGAAATTCGAGTAGGGCAGTTCTGATAACTGCGTTCTTAGAACGGCTCTGTCCGAAAGCGGCTATTGATTGTGTTGGCCCCCTCCCTAGAACTAAGAAAGGGAACGAGTACTTACTCACTATCATGGATGTGAGTACTAGATTTCCAGAGGCGATGCCGTTACATAGCATAAAAACTCGACCTGTGGTGGAAGCCCTGTTACAGTTTTTCTCTCGTGTTGGGTTCCCGAAGGAGATACAGCATGATCGAGGCACAAATTTTACATCAAACCTGTCTCAGGATGTAGTGTCTCAGTTGGTCGGCCGGACATCCGGCGTGGGGGGGGAGCCCCCCCTTCAAGGGATGGATCCCAG
This sequence comes from Odontesthes bonariensis, assembly GCF_027942865.1. Lineage (NCBI taxonomy): Eukaryota > Metazoa > Chordata > Actinopteri > Atheriniformes > Atherinopsidae > Odontesthes > Odontesthes bonariensis. The sequence continues at coordinate 30,976,523 of NC_134521.1, forward strand.
ACATCCCCAACGTCTGGGGGTGGGAAGGAGGGGCTCGAAGGGGTGAGTCCATGGGCTGGGGCCCCATGGGCTCTGAGGCTTTGTCGGCCCCTGTAGCCTCTTTGTCAGGCCCTGTGGGTCCTTGGTCGGGGTCATGGTCAGGCCCTATGGCCTCTTGGTTAGGCTCATGGTCAGGCCCTATGGCCTCTTGGTCAGGCCCTGTGGCCTCTTGGTCAGGCTCGTGGTCAGGCCCTATGGCCTCTTGGTCAGGCTCGGTGTCAGGCCCTGAGGCCCCTTGGTCAGGCCCTGTAGCCTCGTGGTCAGGCCCTGCGGCCTCTTGGTCAGGCCCTGCGGCCTCTTGGTCAGGCACTATGGCCTCTTGGTCAGGCTCGTGGTCAGGCCCTATGGCCTCCTGGTCAGGTCCTATGGCCTCTTGGTCAGGCTCGGTGTCAGGCCCTGAGGCCCCTAGGTCAGGCCCTGTGGCCTCATGGTCAGGCCCTGTGGCCTCATCCAAGTTTGATCTTTTAAAAGGATACTGGCAGGTGCCATTAACTCGTAGAGCAAAACAGGTGTCAGCTTTTTGTACTGCTGATCAGTTATACTTGTGTCGAGTGTTGCCTTTTGGCATGAAGAATGCTCCAGCTACCTTCCAAAGGTTGATGAACACCATTACAGCAGGATTAGCCAATGTGGTAACATATATCGATGATGTTGTTGTGTTTAGCTCGTCATGGATGGATCACATTGTGCACATTGAGCAGCTGTTTGACAGATTGGAAGCTGCTGGCCTGGTGGTGAATCTCCCTAAGTGTGAGTTTGGGAAGGGCCAAGTTACCTACCTAGGCCACTTAGTAGGGAGAGGATCAGTTAGACCTAGAGAAGCTAAGGTACAAGCAATTGCAGATCTTTCCACTCCTACAACAAAAAGGCAGTTAATGCGCTTACTCGGGATGAGTGGATTTTACCGGTGGTTTGTGCCCAATTTTGCTGACGTTGTAGCTCCCCTAACAAACCTCCTGAAGAAAGCCATAAAGTTTGTGTGGACGTCTGAGTGTCATTGTGCAGTAGAGAAGGTGAAGGCTCTCTTGTCATGTGAACCGGTGCTAAAGGCCCCCGATTTCTGTATTCCATTCAGGTTGGCAGTTGATGCCTCAGACCTAGGTATTGGGGCAGTCTTGTTGCAAGCAGATTCGCAGGGAATGGGAAGCCTGTAGCCTACTACTCTAAAAAGCTGAATTGTCATCAGCAGCGCTACTCAACCATTGAAAAGGAGGCCTTAGCCCTGGTATTGGCCATACAGCACTTTGAGTTCTATGTGGCAGGTAGTCAGAAGGAGCTGTTGGTTTATACAGACCATAATCCTCTTGTCTTCATTGAGAAGTTCAAAGGGAAAAACCAGAGGCTATTCAGGTGGAGTTTGGTCTTGCAACCTTATAATCTTGTGATCCAACATCTGCCAGGGAAACTGAATGTTATAGCGGGCACTTTATCCAGAGGGTGAACTTCATTCTCTTTAATAGGACTAGAGGTTTTGGGACTGGGTTCCTTGTCCCATTCGACTGTTATGTTGCTCTTTGGGCCAGAGACTAGACAGTTGTTGTGCGAATATTTGTCAGTCTTTGGTAAATAATTTGTATATGTACAGCGTTAGATTTGCCTTTGTGATGGAGAGTTGCCATCTTGGTCTGTAGGATAGACCGGTAGTTTTAGAAAAAAAAAGTTAAAAAGGTCTTACTATAAAAATTATAAAAATAATTTTAAAAAAGGGAGAGAGTTTAAAAATAAATAAAACGGGGAAAAAAATCTTTATAATAATAATAATAATAATACATAGGTTTTATAAAGCGCTTTTCCAAATGCTCAAAGACGCTTTACATAAGGAACAAACAGAAAGCATAGACAAAAAAAAAACAAGACATTATAAACAAGAGAAAAACACTGTTACAGACTTTAGGCACATGGGGGGGGGGGGGGAACATTTTATCAGGTGTTGAAGGTGATTTTGAACAGGTGGGTTTTGAGCTTTGAGATATTTTATATATATATATATATATATATATAGATGCTGGACTGGCATCTGAAAAGGGCCCGGGCACTTTGATCACTGAGGGCCCAGCGCGCGCATATATACACACACACACACACTTGTGTCTAATTATCATTAATCCTCCATTTAATCCTTGTAAGGTGTTCATGTTTTTGTTACATAGAAGATATTCTGGCCCAGTGGACCTGGGACTAAAGGAGGGAAAAAAAGCTGCTGTGCACCCTCATGTTCCCTTCATCCTGCTTGTGAAGTTCTGAGTATCTTTGTTTTTGAGGATAAGAGATAGAGAGAGGAGGATAACTAACTTTATTTTCCAGATGATGAGCCCTGGCCAGTGAATCTCATTGTGAAAAAAGTATTTATAGCATTTCCCTCAGAAAAACCTGAAAATGGGTCCCACAGACCCAGGCCAGGGATAAGCAAAGCAGTATTTCACCAGCACACACAACACTGTATAGAAAAGGAGCACCAGCACCACACACACACTGTTGTATGTTCTAAGTCTTACTGAATCAAATTAAACATGTAGTAATAATTTCCTGGGTTCAATTATTTTATTTATTGCTCAAAATTGCTCCAGTCCACAGATACTGTCAGTGAGCTTACTGAAAGGAATGTTAACCCCCACCCCCCAGGCATAAACTGTAATGCAGCTTATGCCTTGTCTGTGTATTTTTTCTCTCGGACACGTCATTTTTTTCACCACAGCAAAACCAAAAAAATAAATCAAGTGGGTATTTTTGACTGATTTGAGAGAGTGGGGACGACAACTTCAGTTTTAGTTTTAGTTTCAGGCAACACATGGGAAAAACGCAGAAGCGGTGAATAGTTAATCTAGGTAGTTCTAGAGGGCACTAGCAGAATTTAAACACACATTGACCTTGTGACAGCTCAAGACAAAATGGAAGATTTATATATGCTTGCGCAACATTACAAGATAATGCATGAAAATATACCAAATGGGTATGTTCGTGACTGATTTGATGAAGTCAGGATGACAACTTGGTCTCGGTTTCAAACTTTCAGGCAATGGGAAACGAAACGCCGAAACGCCCAATAGCTACACTGCATTGGCTAGCTAGCGGGTGTGTTGAGATGAATTCTAACCTCAATCTCTCTCTGCTGGGTCACGTCTCCTATCTCCGTCTCCCCCTCCTCTGGTTCCCCAGCTGGAACAACCATCTCCCCCTCCTCTGGTTCCCCAGCTGGAACCATCTCCTCCGCCTCCCCCTCCTGTTCATTCTCCACCACCTGTGCGCTCGTTGATGATGTACCGGCGGCCCCACTAACCGAACCTGAGCTCGAGCTTGTGCTTTTAAAAAACATATCGGTGAATTTAGCGCATTTTACTGCGTCGTCTCTTAGTATTTGTTTTCTCTTTTCTTTACGTTTGTCATGGCCACTCTTTTGTTTCTCCATTTCGCGTCCTCTTTATTCACCAGAGCTTTAGCCGAATATAGCCAAGTCAGCTAAACTTGGGCTTATACTGATGATGACGATGACTTGGGTCAAGTGGGCCTGTAGGGAGGGGCGGGCCTTTGACAACGTTAGGCATTCTCATTGGACTAGCGCTCTGTGCGTCAGGAGAAACATCCAATGGGCCCCGACGTGTCATTTTTTTTTACCGTCGCAGTCAATAAAAAATAAAATATATATATGTATATTTTATTTATGGCCCTCGGAGGGCCCGGAGGGCCCAAATCGCGGGAGGGCCGTTCGGGATATGCCCGAACGGCCAGATAGCCAGTCCAGCCCTGGCTGTCACCATGGCAACTGTGACGTCACCTCCGGTCCGTGGGTTGGCGCGAGTTTTGATTACCTTATTTAGTTCACCTGGGAGACGGTGAATGTGCGACTGACAATCACTCGGAGAGACTGACCACACGCACCAGCTTCCATAGACTCTCCCCCCCCCCCAACCTGAATTTGTGACTCAGTCACCACGCGTGAGCTGGTCCGCTCAGGAGAGCGGAGTGCGGGCTATCCGGACCGTGTTCGAGGACGGCATCAACATCTGACCGGTGAGCTAAGCTGCACCTCTCACTCACCTCTGTCCACCTGCCAGCTCTTTGTTTTTGTTTCTTTTCATATCTTTAAGTTATGGAGTAACAGCGACAGGGTTTGTACCTGTGTCTGTTGTCTCGCATAACACATAGCCACTGTTTAATGCTTGCTAAGCATTTCATCGGAGATGAGAACTTGTGATAGTCGTTTGGCTTGAAAGAAAAATACAGCTGTACATCCTCAGCATAGAGATAATACAACACGTCAGGGTACTGATGGATTATCAGACCTAGAGGTAGAATGTATAAACGGAATAGGATAGGTCCAAGGACTGAACCTTGAGGTACCCCACACGTCAGGGAGTTGTCTCTGTGGAATGTTGCTTATGGACACCAGACTGAAACCTGTCAAACATTTCCAAAAAAGAGGTGAGTTGCTCTGCTATCGCTTTTTCACAAATTTTCTACATAAATGGGAGTTTGGAAAAACTCAGGAGGAATTAGTTCATTAGTTCAGGAGGAATCATGTCACTATACATAAAAGTATTTAAATGTATTCTTATTGCATCAAAGGTTTAGTAATATGACATAATTATGCATTCACAAAGCTTTACAATGTTATTTATCCTGTTCAATCTAATTTTTGAATAGTTTTACTTGCTACATTCCGGGATGACAAGTAAACTTAGCGGTGTGTGCCTTCTCCACCCCACCTAGGGCTTAGAAACAAAAACCACAGCAAGCAGGATTGTGACAAAATGATCTTTTATTTGTTGGAATTCTTGAAAAAGCTGGTTTAATAATAATGATAATAATAATAATAACTTGGACTTATATAGCACCTTTCAGGGTACCCAAGGTCGCTTAACAAGAGAAAAGAAGGGGGGAAGGGTAGGGCCGGAGGGGTGGGTTTAAGAAGAGTAGGACATGGAGAAGAGATGTGTTTTTAGATTCTTTTTTAACTGTAGTAGAGAGGGGGCAGAACGGATGTGAAGTGGCAGATTGTTCCATAGGGTAGGGGCAGTTGAACAGAAGGCCCTATCTCCATATGTTTTTAGTCTGGTACGAGGAACGGAAAGTAGGTCCTTGTCTGAGGAGCGCAGAAGCCGCGACTGGGAGTAGGGGTGGAGATCAGAAATGTACTGAGGTGCAAGTGAGTGGAGAGATTTGTAGGTCAAGAGAAGGATTTTATAGGTGATGCGTGCTTTGACTGGGAGCCAGTGAAGTTGCTTTAGGATGGGGGTGATGTGCTGCCAGGGCTTGGTGTGAGTTAGCACCCTGGCAGCTGAGTTTTGGACATACTGCAACCTGTCAAGGGGCTTACTGGGTAGCCCAGACAGGACACCATTGCAGTAGTCCTGATGGGAGGAGATAAATGAGTGGATGAGGGTCTCTGTTACTGAGTCGGATAATGAGGGCTGGAGTCTTGAAATGTTTCTGAGGTGAAAAAAGGCAGATTTAGTGATACTCTTGATGTGGGACCGAAATGAGAGAGTGGAGTCCAGGATGACACCCAGGTTCCGTACCTCTGGTGATGGAGAGATGTAACAGCCATCTATGACCAGGGCCAGATCACCAACCTTCTTCAGCAGGGGTGCCGGGGCCACCACCATGAGCTCCGTTTTGCTGCTGTTGAGTTTGAGAAGGTTAGAGGTCAACCAAGCTTTGATTTGCTGCAGGCAGTTGTGGAGTTGCGTGGGTGGGAGCTGAGAGGAGGGGTTTGTGCTGATGTACATCTGAGTGTCATCAGCATAGCAGTGAAAACTGAGTCCATGGTTATGGATAATTTGTCCTAGGGGGAGCATGGAAATGGTGAAAAGAAGGGGACCCAGGACAGACCCCTGGGGGACGCCATGGTTAACTGCTGCAGCGATGGAGTTGTAACCTTTCAGAGTGATGTGTTGTTTCCTGCTTGAGAGGTAAGACTGGAACCAAGAGAGTGCTTTGCCAGTGAGGCCAATGAGTTTAGAGAGACGGGTGAGGAGGATGGTGTGCGAGACAGTGTCAAAGGCTGCGGACAGGTCTAGGAAGATGAGGATGGTGATAAGACCATTGTCTGCAGCGACCAGGAGGTCATTGGTGATTTTGATGAGGGCGGTTTCAGTACTGTGGTGGATTCTGAAACCGGACTGGAGAGGTTTAGATCATTTCAATTTTGTCAAACAGGTAACTACATCCATTTTAGCTGTATGGAGAAAGAGATATAAATGAAAGAAAGAAAGAAAAATAAACTTGTGGACAGTAAATCAGCCAATAGACACCACTTCTATTTTATTTGGTAATTCCTTAAAAGTTCTTCAGGTTAGCATGTAAGCACCAGCATGTAGGTGCCATGTACTTGTCAAGCAGTCTGCTGCAAAGGGATCACGTCCCTTCAAGCAAGCACTGACAAAGCCAAAATTGCATTATGCTAGTACAAAAAGATACATAAGTAGCCCTGTAAGATGCAGGAGAGCACACTCAGATGTACATAAAATGTGCAGATGAACTTCATTTACTTTTTTGGTGGTGTTGAGGATTGGTTGAGTTTAGAGGTTCCTGAAGGACACAGGTGAGAAATAGCTTGTACCTAATAGTTCTGCTATTGATCTGCAACAACAGGCAAATTGATCTCATAGGACTTAACCTCTTCGTCCTTGTAGGCCTGACATCAAGAGCTGAAATTAATAAGTACAAAAAGGAGAGTATATTTTATTTAGAGCTATAATTCAGTGAAAACATTTCAGCTGTTGCAATACATTTGGATGATTTCTGTGGCCACCAGCCATCTCTTGGTTTGCAGACCAAGTGGAACCCATTGCAGCAGCACTCCCCTTTCATGCCCTAAGGGTGGTGTACACATTTTTATAGTTGTGCAAGTGCACATGTCTGCAGGTATGTGTGCATGTAACGAGTGAAGCAGAATGTGAATGTGTGTGTGTGTGCTTCTGTGTGTTATTTTCTTTTCTTGGTGACTGCTCTAGGCAGGATTACTCAGTGCTGTAAGAAGGGAACAGTCCTGGTGTTTTATGATAAATACCCTTTCTTTGCCACCAATCAACCTAAAATACATACATATGCACACAATGAGCTCTCATCTAGGCTGGCCTCCTGACTGAGCTCACACATATGACATTTGCTGGGGCAAAATTAATTTGTTTTGCAGTGCAGATGCCTGTTTAAGATTTTTTTTATTGTCATGTACACATGAATGTTAACACAAAATTACTCCTCCGCATTTGACCCATCCAGGGCACCTGTTGAACACACATGCACATGGTCACACACTCATGGAGACAGATGCCATTCACTGGAGCAGTGGGCAGCCAGTCACAGCGCCCAGGGAGAATGGGGGTAAGGGTGCCTTGCTCAAGGGCACCTCAGCCGTTGCAAGGAGCAATCTATTTTGAGCAGTGAGAGTCAGAATCGTACTGCCGACTTTCCAGTTGTTGGATGACCTACTCTAACCACTGAGCCACGCCGCCCACATAAACCTGCACATGCTCATCTACCAAAGGCTGTGGGGCACTGCCACCCTTGGAATCCAAGACTAGCCTTCCATAAGGGAGAGTTATTTAACTTTTACCAGGCATAAGGCTGTGTTGGTGTTGGCATGTTGCTTTGGATAGCATTGAGGCAATATGTGTAAAACAATTACTGATTTGAGAGACAGGGAATATAGCTGAAGGCTTATCAGATGCTGCACAGTGATTTATAAAACTAACAAGGATTTTACAGCTCTTGAAAGTGAAATTAACTTGCTCATGTTATAAATTAAACAACCAAGAGAAGTTATTCCTCACATTTAATTGGCCAAGACATCACTTTACCATGTAATCAAACTATTCTGTGCTTTGAAATGATTTTTTGTATGTTTTCTTGTTGTCTTAAAGGAAATTAAAGTATTGGGAAGGAAGGAGGGACAGGGACACAACTTTTTTCACACTGGGAAAAACTCAATGAGTATTAGCATCTGATTATCATCTGTAGCAGGAAATAGTATAAAAGGCATTCATGCTCAAGTCAAGGTTGAACCTTAAATCCAAAAGTTTTTGGTTGAATACCCAACTTCACCAGTTCACATCAGAAAATGTCTTCGGACAAGGTACTTAACCCCACACAACCCCTAATGTGTTCTACAGTTGTAAGTTGCTTTGGACAAAATGTCTTGATGAATGTAATATAAAGAGACTGAAGTGAAACATAAAACTGTAATTGTCTTAATAATCCATTTACCAGAGAATGAGAGATCATATTTTGTTCATTCAAGCAGAATACATTTTACAGTTTTTTTTGTTTTGTTTTTTTTAAACAGAATCCACATGCCCTTACCCATATCAGGACATTCACAATCCTTTATTTAACACAGGCCATTTTTGACACCATAAACGAATGCAGAGGAGCTCTGTCAAGGTGTGTTGCTCAGCCCTACTTTAAATTTAGTTCAACTGACATATTGTAGTTCTATACACCTCCCCTCAAAGGCATTTTAGTCTGTGCTTGTTTGTATTTTCCCGTGAAAAATCTAAACTAATTTAGATTTGAGACTATTTTGCATTTGTGGTGGTGATGTCATGCTGGCCTCCCTTTCTTCCATGTGCTTTTTAAAACCTTGGTTTCTGGAACGTTTGGACACTATGTGCCACATCAGGAAAACCAATACATTCTCATATTATTACATATTGACAATTGGTAAGAAACACCTCATGTCAGTTTTCAGTGCAAAGAGAACTCCTTTAGCATCTCTTTCCAATGCACCTTTAGCTGCTGCACCTAACCCACACCAGCAGATGAGATACACACCTGTATTTGAGAATGATAATCTTGAAACGGAGTGGTTTCAAACTTGATGCAATCCTAACTTTGTTTGCTGTCAAATCTGTTCTGTTGGCTATCTTGTGTGGAGGTGGACGTCGCAGCCAACTAAAATTTGGGATGCAAGCAGGGGAATTCATGCTGGCATCTAACATCTTACTGTCTGGGAGCTATTCCAAAGTTGCTCTGCTTTTCAAATTCATGAATTTGGTATTGGTTTGTCACAGTATTCACTACACTATCCAGGACACAACAAAGGAGTGCTGTAATGAGAGAAGAGCAGAGGTAATACGGCTTCTGCAATGGTAAGATACCACATCTTACCATTGCAGAAGCCGTACTACCTCTGCTCTTCTCTTGTAGATATGGAAAACTTTGTTTTATGTACTTTTCCTCTTAAACATTCACAGTATATGTAAATATGATCTTGAGTTGATAATGATCTGTTTTATCTAATTCAACAGCAAATGGAATAATGAGCAGTCCTGGGCACTGTACTCAATACTACCACAGAAAACAAGTCCTGAGAAACAGCATCCATTATAATCATTAGCAAAAGGGAAACAGAATGCAGATGCCCATGTCCAGATCTCAGCTCTCATAAGTGTCATGATTTTGTTCAAGCTTCTGACCCACATACAGAGAAAACACTCAGAAGATACAGGATTTGGTAAAGCGAGTTTATTGTAAGCATTAGGAGCAGGGGTGAAAGTAGTTTTCATTCCTTACCGGTGCTACAATGTCCGGTGTGTCACTCACTGTATTATTTTTAACTCCGTTTTTCCCCGGGGGGGGGGTGTTCAGAGGCGATTCACACCAATTTCATGACTTCTCATTCTTGTGGACCTACCCAAGTGTTCTATGTGAAAAAATTACATTGCAAAATATTTCAGTTTGTAAATGTTTTACTGTGAGCACTTTATTTTCAGTACATTTGGAACTGGACTGAAAAATGCAAAATGATGGAAAAAACAAAAAACAAAAAAAAAATCAAAGTAGGCCTAATTGTCTTCTTCAGGGTGCTGGTGAGCCATCAGGGAGTGAGAGGGCTCATATGAATACTTTTTAGGGTGTCAGGTAAAACACGTGCTTACTTTACAAAGCATGCTCACATTTAAATCACAAGCTTACGGTCCTGTAGCCCACTAAAGCGGACATAGGCCTACGCTCTATGCTCAGCTGTGCCCCCGTTACAAACAGCGTGAACAGCCCATTTGAAGAAGAGTAATTTATTATTTGTCCGAGTAGAAGACATGTCTCAGTATGCCACCCAATCACAAAAACATGCAGTTTTTGAAAAGCCGATTTAACATTTCGCTGACACAGTTTTAAAGACGAGAGTCGAGACGACTTCATTCACTAGAACTAACTGCGGAGCAAGCGCAGGCAGGAGATGGAAACAAACAGAACGCAAGCTCCAGAAAGGCACCAACAGAAAGACCAAAATATATGGGATATTTGCAGACGTTTTGAAAACTGATTACCATTAGGCTACTGGATGGCTTTCCCATTAGTAAAATTTAGTACCATTATTTCCAAATATTTTTTTGTTGGGTGGGGTCTGAATCGGGGTGGATTTGAAAGCGTCAGTCGATGCAATTGGAAGCTGGCGCACGCCGGAGATCCTTTGACTATTTTAAGCAAGCCAAGCTGTTATCTTCATCGGAGCTGGTCAAAAATGACATATTGTGGGTAGCCTAGATATGTTTTCTTCTTAAAAGGCGAGCGTCACTGCATTTTTTTGTATTTTTTTTAATTCAGCATAATAAACCCTTATCAAATCTTACCGGTGCGCCGCACCGCCCCAAAATCTTTTACAGGAATGCAGCACCGCCTCGCACCGGCTTACTTTCAAGGCTGGTTAGGAGGGGGATGTCCGGAACGGTGAGGCGGCTCAGGGCTAGATCCACTGCAACACAGGGTTAGATAAGCGGGAACAGGAGGAATTTAAAGGGGACATATTATGCAAAACTCACTTTTTGCAGGTCTTTGTGTTCATATTTGGGTCTCTACTGTTCCTTTAAACACTCCAAGCGCGAAAAAAACCCATCCATCCATTTTCTGTAGGTCAGTAGAAAGACTTTGGTGTCAAGAAAAAAATGCTGCTGTGAGCCATTTGGATGGCTCCTTTATTGTGACGTCACAATAAGGGATTTTGCATTTACCTGTCGAGTCCCCACCCACTCCCCACCCTCTACATTAGTTGAAGATCCGCCATCGTGTTTCGAGGATACATGGCTACGAAAGGAAAATCACACATGAAGTGTTGTGTTGTTGGCTGCACCTGTGGTGCGTTTCTGGAGACTCAGGTGTCCAGCAGCAGCTCCAGTCTCTGCCGGTGATAACTCCCGGTGGTTTTCACAGCCACGAACAGGTCAGCCTGTGTGAGCTGCTCCACCGGGGCCGAGGGGGGAGCGCTCCTCCGCGCTCACGGCTCTCCTCTCCCGGGCCAGCCGCCTGAAATAAGTTGAGAAAACATCCACGCCCCCTGCAGCCGGCAGCTCCTTCTGGTGTCCGCCAGTGAGGACAGCCTCCCGGCCACCAGCAGACAGGTGACCGCGGCGACAGCAGCGCGAGGTCTCGCTGAGGGAGCCTCGGTCCCCTGGCAGGCTTCCACATGTTTTCTCAACAGCGAGAGCGGCCCGGCACGGAGGAGCGCTCCCTGTTCGTGGCTGTGAAAAGCACCGGGAGAGACTGAAGCTGCTGCTGGACACCTGGGTCTCCAGAAACGCACCACAGGTGAGTCAGGCTGGAGACTGCAGAAGCTCTGCACTGAAAACAAATGAACCCTTAATTCATAGGGAATAGATAGATACTTTATCCCGAAGGAAATTCAAGCATCCAGCAGCAAGACATAATAAAGCAATAAAATGTTTATACAATTAAACACTTTAAAAACAATCTAAGAATAAAAAAAAAAATTGTTTAAATACACACTCAGAAAATAAAGTACAGAATTGTACATTTAGGGGTACGATGGCTTGTCACTGGGGCAGTACTCTCTGAAGGTATAGTTTTGTACCCTTATACAGAAGTAGCCTAACACAGACTATCTATTGTACCCCAGCATGTAGAAAAAAAAGGTACATATATGTACCTTTTACCACTTGAGTACATATATGTACCTTTTGGACCCTCAAAACAAAAGGGTAAACAGTACATGCAGCCAGAGGCTTCTCATTGAGCGGGGTGGGGTGTGGCCAGCAACAGCTTATTTGCATAAAAGTGACAGAGCCCTTTAAACGGCTCAATTTGGGAGAGACTGAAACTGGCAAGAATAGAGCTGGTGAAATCTCTTTATGTGAGAGTGATTTTGTGCAAAGAACTTCATGAACATGTTTTGTATAGCACATAGACCAATTCTAAATTGTTTAAATAGGTAAAATATGTCTCCTTTAACGTGGCTTGCAGTCGACTTACTCAGGGGCGTGTCTCCTCCGCCAGGGAGAGGTGGATGAGGTTCAGAGATGCTGTTTGGGAGTGGGCTTGTAGATTCCTTCCAGATCGTGGTAGAAAGTGAAGAGGGCGGCTGCTTCAGGGCGGGCAGGTATAAGAGCGGTTCCAGCGAGGTGAGTTTTCCAAAGAGGTCTTCTATCGGAGGGAAGTCTTCTGGCTCGGAAAAAGGGTCTTGAAGCTTCACGGGTGGAACTTCCTGGGAAAAGCATTAACAAGTTAGAGAATATCGGCGATCAAAAGTCACAGGAGGGCTTGAGAGTTACCGTATCGGAGTAACAATCCGGCGGCGTGTTGCTGGCGTCCGGCTCCTTATATGCATCCCGGTGATGAGGCTGATGATCTACAGGTGCGGGAACGGAGCACCTGCTGCAGACGACCAGCCTAAGCAGCCCATCCTAAAACGCCCTCTGGAGGAAGGAAAAGGCTAAAAACCCACTCAAGTCCTATTCCCTGACAATAAGTGAGTATGCATTGCATGTTGCAATATTATTTAACTAGTATTTCAATGAATGGTGGTTTTATCCAGACAAAAAGTGTGTAAAGTACACACTTTTTCAAAGATTTTTAATTAGATTTTTTTTTAATCATTTACACATAAATGAATGATAATCTTTTAAATGTATAATCTGTACTAGGAAGTGACTGCAACGTATGACTATCAAAACAGTTTTGTTTTGTTTTTGTTTTTTTGCATGGTTATTGTTGGCAAGTGATGCTTTTAGGGAACCCTCTACTTTTAAAAACAGAGGATGATGCAATGGGCTCCTGAGAAAGTATCATTTTTTGATGAGTCAATATAACAGCTGAAAAGCTAATTCGTCTTCCAACAATTAAAGAGAAGTCAATTCATGTACATGTACAAGACTGGATGCATCACTGGAGCAACAGCATTTGAGACTAGAACAAACAGAACCAAAATCAAAAGAGAAACTGCACTGGTTTGAGGGTCTATCCTTCTATGTGAAGCAAGGACGAATGTAATATTTGTCTCTATTTAATAGGTTTTTTAAATAAAAAACATGGCTTAATTCGCGAGGATAATCTAAAAATTTGATCAGTGCTAGGCTGCATGATAAGACTTCAATGGATGTGCAGTTAGCTTAGTTTCCACAGCATAGAACAGAGTATCTCTAAATACAGCAAACTAAGAGGACCACTATATGCTAAGGATGCTACTACACTGCTAAGTCTTTACAAAATAATTTGTTATTTTGCTGCAACATTTATTGTCAAATTATTGTATTTTCACCCTTTAATGTCTGCAAAGCCTGGGTGCTGGTGCACCAGATTAAATTTTAAAAGATGAACCAGTAAATAATGCAGATTGATAACCTTAAACTGTGCACACAGTTCATTGTAGATTGCTTATATTCAAACGCTCACCTATCCTCCATTTTAAGCTGCTTGTCAGTATCACAATTAAGTGATGTATACAAACTGCTAAAAAGGGTCAATATCAACTCGGTTTTGTCCCACAGTGAGAAGCCCACATTAATTTTCCTCCAAAAGGACGCAACCATTCCTAGCAGTATTCCTTAAAACTTGCACTTTAGAAGTAGTTTTATTGCACACATCTGTTGCCTTGACTAAATATCTTAGTATGCAGTATTTGAACACTGAGCAACACTGCCCAGGTTATAGCCTGTCAAGTTTTTCCCATTTCTGTTTCGCAGTTGGTAATAGATAACCTACTCTGAAACTGACAAAAATTAGCACAAAACATTGAAAAAAAAAATTTTAGTCAAGTATTTTATTACCAAAGTAATTGTATTAAATGTGACCAATTGGCCATGACGTGTGGCAAATATAAATACCCTGAAAGCAATCGGTCTTAGTCAGGAACCTTTAAATTCAAATGTATTATGAGACACACACACACATAGTGAAAAAGGCACTGTTGTTTGTTAATGCACCTTTGTATAGAAATTTGTAAACTTCTAACTGGCATAATTGAAAACCCACAAAACCTCAGTCAGCAAAGTCCTCTCAGTTACTTTCAAACATTTTCAATAAATGAGATTCCACAGGTTTTCACTGACTTACTGGTTCATTGATCCATACCCCCCACCCATGGTTGATAGCTTCACTTTCTATGACAATTGGAAGCTCTTTGAAGCACAAAGTGGATTGGTGAATCAATCCTGTTCTGCCCTTTCTCCCCCAATTTTGCTCTTCCTCTCATTCTTTTTTTTTCTGTCTTTTGCTCATCTCATGAATACGAAATATGGAGTCCCTGCAATGCGCTTGACTGCAGCCAGTGCAGGTCTTAACTATTAGTGAGAATAATCCATAGCTATGAACTCCAGCCTTTTGCACTGCTCTGTAAGCTGCTCTTTTGTACTGTGCGACTGGCAGAGGTGGACTGGAAAGAATGAAAGCCACCATTACCAGTTGTTGGGCTGTGTGTGAGTCAGAGCATGAGTCATTGTGTGCTGTAGAGAATCTGACCTATAAAAACTTGTGACTTTTGTAAACAGGTTAACCTATTTGTATGCTACCCACTGTTCCCTGTGTCCTGGGGTCATACATCAGACAATGTCAACCAAATGCTTTTAATTTGCACTTATAACCAAGGTTACATTTGTTGCTGTTGCTTGTAAACTTTAAATCTGTGCAGCCACACTAGATATGTATCTACTGTGATGGTAATGTTTGTTATCTGGTCCAAATGCTGGTCCAAAATGAAACACTTGAACAACTAATGGATGGATTGTAATGCAATTTTTTACGATGGCATTCATGATCCCCTGCTACATGGTCCTGAAGTGGACGCTCTGAAGGGCTGCAATTTCTTCGTCCGATAAAGGTAGTCAGACCTTCTCTTATAGCAGAGTGAAATTGTTGTTACGAGAAAATACATTCACAAAGCTTTGGCTTTTCGAAATGCAGATTTTACTGACAATTTTTCTTTAAGTGGGAATGATGGCTATGCTCATAGTGTAGTAAAAATAACAAATATACACTGAGTTTTCAATTTCGGTTTTCGGTTTAAACATGTAGGAAAGGTGTATTTTCATCAACTTCCATTCATCTTTAGCAATTCATCAGCAAAAATTCATCTTTAGCACTTTGAGATTTTATTGTAAATGTAAAGTGCGTTATAAATAAAATGTATTATTATTATTATTATTATTATTAATATTATCTTTGCTGTTTCACACAACCACTGTGCACTTGGCATATTTTAAAGCCATAGACTACTGGCTTGTTCAATCTCACATTGAAGAACATTAACCGCCCAGTGATGTATGTGTGAACGCTATCGCTTTAACAGATTAATGTATCCATTTCATGTGTGAAAAGAGCTTATGTTTCTATCTGCTGCAGAAGGGGTTAAAGTTATTTGTGAATATTGATGTTTAAAGTTTTTCCGTAAACTCTCATCTTGTGGGAAGTAGTTGTCAACGCAGACACATACAAACACACACACACACACACACATACACACATGCAGGAGGCAGGAGCACCAACGAGATCGAGATTTAAAGAGTAGCAGGAAAAGGAAAGGGGGTGGATTGGCAGTGCTTGTCAACAACAGATGGTGTCACCCAGGACATGTTACTGTGAAGAGTCGTCTCTGCAGTCCTGACATTGAACTATTGGCAGTAAGTTTTCGTCCATATTATTTGCCAAGAGAGTTCACCAGTGTTGTTTTGGTGGTTGTTTACATTCCACCCTCAGCTGTTGCCGACACTGGATGTGATGTCATCAGTGCCGTTGTTGCTCAGATACAGACACAACACCCCAATTCTTTTGTGGCAATATCTGGTGATTTTAATCATGCCTCACTCTCTGCTACACTGCCAACTTTTCAACAGTTTGTCAGCTGCTCTACCAGAGAAAACAAGACATTGGATTTGTTTTACACAAATGTCAAGGATTCATACATTTCCAAATCAAGACCTCCCCTGGGTAAATCAGATCACAACCTTGTTTTTCTCTGTTCAGCATATAAACCCCTTGTCCAGAGACTACCTGTCACAAAAAGGACTGTTAGAAAGTGGTCACAGGAAGCTGAAGAAGCCTTACAGGGTTGTTTTGATGCAACCGATTGGATTTCTCTTTGTAAGCCACATGGAGAGGACATTAATGCCATGACTGAGTGTGTGACTGACTATATAAACTTCTGTGTGGACAACACCATCCCCACCAGAACAGTGAGATGCTTCCCTAATAACAAACCCTGGATCACCAGTGAGCTAAAGGAACTATTGAACAAGAAAAAAAGAGCCTTTAGGGAGCGAGACAGGGAGTTACTGAGGAGTATACAGAAGCAGCTCAAAGTCAAGATCAGAGAGAGCAAGGAGGTGTATAGAAAGAAGCTTGAGAGTAAACTGCAGAGGAACAATATCAGAGATGTGTGGTCAGGAATGAAGAAGATCACAGACCTCAAGCAGAGGGAGGATCGGATGGATGGAAGTCTGGACAGAGCAAATGAGCTGAACACATTCTTCAACAGGTTCAGTTCAGGAACAAGCTCACCATCCTCCCCTCCTGTTCCCAGCCAAAGAGACATCCCACCCTCCTCTGACCCACAGCTTTCCTGTAACATCTCCACCTCCACCTCAGTCATGGATTATTCTGCTTCCACTAGTTTGTCTTCAACCCAATCAGGAGATGCTGCTGTCCCCTTTGCCTCCCCCTCCCACTTTTCTGTTTCTAGAAGTCAGGTGAAGAGGCAGTTGGAGAGACTGAACCGGAACAAGGCTGCAGGTCCAGATGGTGTCAGCCCCCGAGTCCTGAAGGCCTGTGCAGAGCAGCTCTGTGGGATTCTGCAACACCTTTTCAACCTTAGCTTGACCCAAGAGAGGGTACCACTGTTGTGGAAGACATCCTGTCTGGTTCCGGTACCAAAGAAAACTCACCCTTCAGACATCAATGACTACAGACCTGTTGCCCTGACATCCCACATCATGAAGGTCCTGGAGAGACTCCTGTTGACCCACCTGTGTAAGCAAACCAGCACATATCAGGACCCCCTGCAGTTTGCTTATCGCCATGGAGTTGAAGACGCTATCATACACCTGCTTCAACAAACCCACTGTCATCTGGACAAAGCAGGCAGCACTGTGAGGATCATGTTCTTTGATTTCTCCAATGCATTTAACACAATTCAGCCTGATCTGCTTTGTCTGAAACTCCAGAAGACTCAGGTGGAGGCCTCAACAATCACCTGGATTAATGACTACCTGACAAACAGACCACAGTTTGTCAGACTAAAGAATTGTGTGTCTAACCAGGTGATCAGCAGCACAGGAGCACCACAGGGGACTGTACTCTCACCATTCCTTCTCACTCTGTACACTTCAGACTTCCAGTACAAGTCAGACTCCTGTCATCTACAGAAATATTCAGATGACTCTGCAGTTGTCGGGTGTATCAGAGATGGACAAGAAGCTGAGTACAGAGAGCTGGTGGACCGCTTTGTGGCATGGTGTGGGAACAATCATCTCATCTTGAATGTTAACAAAACAAAGGAGATGATTGTAGATTTCAGGAGAAACAGGGTCAGATCAAACCCTGTTTCCATCATGGGAGAAGAAGTGGAGGTGGTTGAGGAATATAAATACCTTGGTGTTCATCTGGACAACAGACTGGACTGGAGACACAACAGTGAAGCCATCTACAAGAAAGGACAGAGCAGACTGTACTTCTTGAGGAAGCTAAGGTCCTTCAAGGTTTGCAACAAGATGTTGCAGATATTCTACAAGTCTGTTGTTGAGAGCGTCATTTCCTCTTGCGTCATCTGTTGGGGCAGCAGCATCAGAACCAGGGACCTAAAAAGACTCAACAACCTGATAAGGAAGGCTGGTTCTGTTCTGGGGACGACTGTGGAACCTCTGGAGACAATAATGCAAAGAAGGATTTTGCATAAAATCAAGAGAATTATGGACAACCCTGAACATCCTCTCCATGAGACTGTTATCAGAAAACAGAGTCTCTTCAGTCAAAGGCTTCTTCAGTTTGGATGCAAAACGGACCGCTACAGGAAATCATTCCTGCCCACAGCCATCAGCATAATAACTCCTTGATTTAATTGAGCTACATCAACATTTAATTTCCCTCTGGGATAAATAAAGTATTTTTGAATTGAATTGAATTGAACAGAGAAAACTCATCAAAGATCAGTTTTCAATATACACAGTGATTTTATGTTCCATTTATCTTTCTAGATAAACAGATACATTTGTTTATATAGATGGATGAATCTATCTAACCAACATTTGGTTGAATCTATGGCTTCAGTGTCTCTGAAGCACTGCTTTTTTAGTACAAAAGTTAATCTTTCCAACTGTGCTGGCCATTTTTTAAGATCAGAACTCTGATTTTGAACATAGTGTTATCATGAAAACAAACAAAGAGCTACAAGAAAAATAGGGATTGAATTATTCAAATCAAATGGGACACCTCTTAGTTACCAAATATGGAAGTCCTTAAAGAATATCACTTCACTCACAACCTGATCTACAACTCTCATAGACCTCTTCCTTTTCCCTCAGCTCACATGGTTGTTACACTTTCTGTCCTCTCAGGTACTTATGTTCTCTTGGAGCCCTGTCAAGCCTCTAGTGATTCTGCTGTATGATACAGCCGAAAATTAGAAAAAAGCAGAAAGAAGAAGAGAAGGGGCAAAGCTTCTAATGAAAGCACAGTGACAGCAGCTTTAATCACAAGAGCAAAGGCATTTGTACTGTCAGCAGAAAAATGTCACTAAGGAACCCTGTATTCACAAACTGGCTGATATGAGCATTCCTGTCTCTGGAAAGGTGAATGTGCACTTTTATTAAGGTGGGAAACATTGCAATAAATGACAAGTCTCTTCTACACCTGCCTCCCAATTCCCCTATCCCTCTCCTCAGTGATTCAGGCCCAATTTATGGCAGTTGGGGGAAGATACTGATGGATGCAGGTTGACCTTTTGTGCTGCGCTGTGCTCTCTCTCTCATGCACACACACACACACACAGAGACAGAAGAAAGGTAGAAGAAGCGAGGCAGAGCTTTGTGTTGTGCAGTGATTTCTCTGCAGAGCTTTAAATCACTGTGGTTGGCATTGATGCAGCGTACAGAGCTTTCACAGAGGATGCTGCTGAGCACGTGCCCACCTTCATTTAGCATATGGCTCATTTCCAATCGTGAACAGAGATTTCATGCACCCTGATACTGATGTTTTCACCCAGCGTTAAACAAGTTCAACTTGGGCAGTGACATGCCCACATGTCCAAGGGAATCTGACAGATCTCAACAAGCCATACACCTCAGATATATTGCCAGACATTCTATAAGTGACTGGCTGCCTGAAGTTGGTTTCTGTCTGTGTCAGTATAGCTCTCCCTACCAAGCTGTCAATTTGCTCCCTATACTCAGCCTGAAGTAAACCTGGAAGCGGTCGTTGCAAAGGTGCAGTTCCAATGAGCATAAACTCTCAGAACTCCTAATTTGCCCTGAGGATATTATCTTGCTTTTCTCTTCCTCCTCATTAACATTAATGCTAGCGCTTTCCTGACAGCTTGAGAAATGCCTCCTGCACCAGTTTTGTTTACTGATGTTGATTTTTAATAAATCCGTATATTTTGGTTTTGGTACACAATGTATTTGATTTTATTACAAAAAATATTATTGTTACATTATTTCATGGTTTGATGTTAAAGTATGCATTATGTTAAAAACTTTGTAAATATTAAGAAATTAATGGTTATGTTTTCAGCTAAATAGTAAAACTCCGGATCTATTTAGTTTGATTATTTTTATGATGCTTTGAGTTTGTTGTTAGACCGGAAAGAGATAAGAGAGAACAGGCGCCACGAGGCGCAAGGTGAGCGGAGCATGTGTACTGATGCACGGAGGACACGTGGATAACTGTTCCTCACATCGTGGCCTGCAGAGGAGTTTTGAACGACCCGCGTCGCGAGGGATTGAGTTGAGCTGCATCTCCAGGACGGAGTAAGCTAAGCTAATTCCGAAGCTAACGCTACCGCGTTAAGCCTGATTCTTACTCGGCGCAACCGCGCAACTGTTCTGGCTCGAGAACCATTAATGACGTCATCAAAAGCGCCAGCCCCTTCACAGTTCCTTCAGCTCATAAGCGCAGTTTGCGCCGAGTATGCGTCACATTTGCAGTTCTCTCCAGACCAGCGGGCGTCACTGTTGAGGAAACAAGCTGAAGAACCGGACGAAGAAAAGCATACACAATGCCACCTGTGGTGTCACGTCAGCAGAGGCTGGCACATCTGATGGAATGAATTTACTCTGGGTGTAGAACTGTATATGTATCTCAGAGCTAAGCGGCTGCGGCAAAAACAGAATGCACGGATGCATTTTCATGTTTTCCTCACCTCCACCACCGACTGCCCCAGATGCCTGCCGATTTCCCCCCAGGAATTCGACACTGCCGTGTTGTCCCAGTGTAACTTCATAGACTTGTATATACATATATATATATATATATATATGTATATATATATATATACCAAAAAAAAACAAATGTGATCTATTGTTGTGTTCTGTGGAAAAAAAAATTCTTTATATGAAATTTTTTATATCCCATTATGAGCCGCATGGTGATGTGGTGATCGGTACACCACACCGCTGTGCAGAAAGAGAGGCTAACAGAAAAGAAGGTCCCCTCTTCAATTCTTGGCTGGGGTCTTTCTGTTTGCATGATTTCCCTGTGCCTACATGGGTTTCCTCCACATTCTCCAGCTTTCTCCCACAGTTAAAAAAAACCCCCAAAAATATGCATGTATATAGGGGTGTGCGATCTGACGATATAAAATCGTGACTGGCGAGGAAGAGTGGAGAATCGCAGGCGATCTACCAAATTAGAGAAACCGTATAGATCGCCTTTGCCAATCAGCGCAATGATTTATTTATTTTTTTTTCAATGCTGGTTCCCGCCGATGCGGCAGACGTAGGGCGTCCTTAACCTAACCGACCAATCATAGCGAACTGTGTGTCGTGACACTTTCTTACACGCCTCCATGTTGTGTTTGTAAAAACTTAGAAAACGCATGGACAGCCATGGCTGAAAGCCAAGCCGACGAGCTGGTGAAGAAGAGGAAATCCACCTCTGTAATTTGGAATTGGTTCGGGTTTTCTTCTACCCTAACCCACTGCCGCTGGTCCACATCAGGAATGGGAACAGCAGCAGCGGCACCATCCACAGCACATCTATAGCGGCGCACGGGAGAAACTCACGGCCAGCAGCAGCACTCTCGGGTCGGATGAGGAAACCGCTAGCTCGTGAGCTAACTACAGTGCAAGAGAAAAGGGATGCACCGCGACCGTGACAAACATTACACAGTTGAAAAGTATTCCTTTAGGGCGCTCTGGTGATGGCAGTGCGTGACTGTGGCTGCAGTAAATGAACATGCAGCCAGCGTTGCTCATCTGTTGCTAAATGGCATCATGAGGTGGAGTCAAGTCGTCATCAGAGGTTCGTTTTTCTATTTCCGGTTGCTTCACTCTCACTGTGTCAGATGTCATTAATTAGATCATTATTTTTCATCTTGAATTGGGTTACAGTTGAATTACAATGTGTTGATTGCCAAATTCTTTCTTTTACTCCTTAGCTCTTCTGTGGTTCAGCATGTCGACTTAACTCTACTGTAATTGGTCTTTTTTTTTTTTTTGGATGGAAGATCATGATAAAAAATCGAAATCGTGATTTTATGCAAAAAAATCGTGATACAACATTTTTTCCATATCGCCCACCCCTACATGTAAAGTTATTTGACCACTCTAAATGAAGCATCTGTCTGAGCATTACACCTAGTTTGTGCACACAGTCTCCCTCTTCAAATAAAGTTGGACCTGCTCTTCTTAATAAAGACTCATCACACAAAACAACTTAGATTTTTTTTCACTTTCAACAGCTTACAACATAAAATAAATCTACAATAAAACACACATTGTCAAACAGATAGCCTATTTAGTGGTAACTCAAATCATTGGACAAAATGCCTTTTGAACTAAGTGACAATAAAGAGAACATAAAACAGTTTAGAGAGTTTACAGTTTAGCCATGTTGGCAGTTGTTTTTCAAAGAGGGTGTGTTGGGTTTGTAAAGAGTGGGTAAATGACACGTTGAAAGCACCGTGGGAAATTATCAAGGACAATTTTCATACAGCGGTCTTAAATTAAAAAAGAAATGACAATCTGTCAGGCCATAAATCGAGGAAGTGAGAAAATAAATGGACATAATAAGAGGAGCACCCACAATTAAGTTAATTAACACTTTAAACATGAATAAAATTCATTTTTGAATTACTCTATTGAAAGACACTTTTTAACTAATTAAAATTAAGACAGTGATTCTTGTTCAAGTCCTGCTGTGGATTATATGCCTACTTTTCTATATTGTCCATAATGGTAACGTGCCTATTTTTTGTCCAACTGCTACATACCAAGTTGTAAATATGAACAAGCCCATCATGGGGGAGCTGTCCACTTGAA
This sequence comes from Odontesthes bonariensis, assembly GCF_027942865.1. Lineage (NCBI taxonomy): Eukaryota > Metazoa > Chordata > Actinopteri > Atheriniformes > Atherinopsidae > Odontesthes > Odontesthes bonariensis. The sequence goes on from NC_134521.1 coordinate 30,999,256, forward strand.
AGATTGCTGCACTTCAGTGAGCAACACTATAAATTTGACGCGATAAACATTTTTGCCAGCTCAAACAGATTATTCACTGAGCTTAATATCCACCTCAGTACATCACTGAATGCATTCATTTTACAACAAAACAGTATGAAGAATGTCTGCTGGTGGGTGTACACAAACATGGAGGCAGGTATCATTATTCTTACAAGGAAACCATTATGTTTCCTAAAAGAATCAATAATCAATAGATTGCATTGTGTGATAGGCTGGCTGTATAATATGATGAATTGTTTCTAATTACGTTTCCAGTTTAGCTTTATAGGTGTTGTTTGTCCCATTACACAGAGCTGAGCGGCACACTGTTGAGCACCAAACAACATCAGGCAGCCATCGATTACAAAATGTACAGAAACAGAGTTAATGCATTTCATTATTCAAATGCTGCTTTAACAGTTTTGTTTGCCCATTTGACTAATATTGACAAATGGCACCATGCAAATAGAAACAAATGTTCTGTTAGAGTGCTGCAAACATATCCATAGTTATGGCTCTGCTCTCATAAGGTCATTAGTGATCCCTGGCCTGAGTGCAGATAGGGGTCCATAGGGGGCTTAAAGTTAAAAGCAGTAAATTAGTTCATTGTATATTAGAAACCAAGATGTTGAATTAAAAACAGTGAAATTCATAGTGGCAAAATCAATTAATTAAGTATAATGTTTTGTTAATGATTGAAAAACAGATGTTCACTTAAAAAGATAAATATAACTGTAATAAAATAAGTTATATAGAGTTTTAATTTGAAAGAGCTAGCAGGGCTCCAGACTAACTTTTTACACTGGTTGCACTGGTGCGCCTAACTTTTTTTCTTAGGTGCACCAGCACAAAAGTTAGGTGCACCCAAATTTTCAAACGCATTGCATTTAACACCGCAGTTTTACAGGTTCACTTTATTTATTTATTTTAAAATCGCTGTCCATATATGTCTATTAACTAGCAATCTGGTCAAAATAAAGTTCTTTATTTGAAGCACAATTCTACAAACGTACTGAACTTAACTTAGCTTAAAGTGCTTCACTGGCCTGAAATTTAAACTTAAAACATCTCAAGATAAATTAAATAAAAAGAAAATCTAAATTAAAATTGCAAGTGTTTTAAGGGCTTCAAACTGAACATCTCATGGCTTAATGTCTTATGGACTATGCTCCATTGCAGTCACATGCTCCTCGGATGGCCAACTCCTGTAGTTGGGTTAAATATATATATTAGTATATTCACCGGTCTTCCTCTCCTCAAGATACGGCCGAACACAGTGACGCATTCCTGAACGATCAGGAATGCCATGTACTCACTGTTCAATTAGCACAGACGGTTTTATGTTCAAGCCATTTTTCTTCTGAAGAATTATTTCGGACTTGAACTTAGTGAAGGGAACTTTTGCAATATGGTCGGCAACGTTAAACTTGATTATCATCTCTGTTTGCTGCTGCCTGCCGCTGAAAGGCAGCGGGGGGAGAGGACACTCAGCAGGTAATGTGTTTCATAGATGCGTTGTGCTTTTTCAGCGTTTCAATTCAAAATGTATTAGAACCAGTCACAAATTCACTATTGCCACACTTTACAGTAAATGCAGTGCATTAATCGGCTTTTATCGGCTTTACTGTATTTTAGCCAGGTAAACTGGTCAAGCCACTCTCTTAGATGTGTATACACTTTACCCCTTTTAATTTCAGTTGGTTCTGGCTCGGAGTCGATCATATGTGGCTCTTTATCTGATGCTAGCTCTGGATGCTAGCTCATTATCTGATGCAAGCTCCGCTAGCTCTGGACCTGGGCTTGACATAACGTGGGAGGTTGATGGCTCCGTATCAGAGCATTGGTTGTGATTATTTTCGGATGAATCAGGCCCTAACTTAACCAAAAAGTTGTCAATCGTTCTTTTCATCTTATCACCAGCGGCTACATCTACTGTTGACGAGCCGAGGTTCATTACCTCTCTGTCTGACTAGCAAGCACGTGTTCAAACGTACACGTACACAGGCCAATCAGAAGGGGGTCCCGCCCTTCACTATCTCTGATTGGTTTAGACCACGATATGGGTCTAACGTGTGTCTGTTGTTGAACCACAGGGAGACTTTCAGAGTCGCCGAGACTTTTTTTTCCTCGAACGGTGAGCAACCGGTGCAACCTCAGATTTTTTTTAGACGCACCATTGAGAAAATAGGTCGCATGTGCGACCAAATTGGTCGCACTCTGGAGCCCTGGCTAGGTTGGAGACGGTCTTTCATCCAATCGGAGAGAAGCTCCAACTCATTGACCTGATTGGAGCAAGTTCACTTCCTCTGAAGCTGCTCGGAGAGAGAGAGAAAACAGCATTGAACACGAGTCGAGTCACAACACACTTTTGGACGGTGAAACAATAAAAAATGTGGATAAAACTCAGAGAAAACTGTTTGAGAAATCCCCCAGCCGAACTGGACCTGTGTGAGGAGAAACGTATCGGTGAGCAACCGGTTTGAAATGCTAAATCGCTTATGCTAAGCTAACCATTAGACTACGAGCTAATGTCGGAGTGCTAGCTCCCGGTGCTAATTAGCATCAGGTCAGAAACGCTAAATACATTCATTGAGATTTGAGAAAATGAAAATGAATGCACTGATCATACTTATCGTAGGTCAGGTTTTTTTTCGTTGGACCCATTGAGATTTGGACCTACCTGGATATTGGAGCCAGTCGAAATTTGATGGATTGGATGAAAAAGATCAGTCTGTGATTGGCTGGTGGCGTGGCTCATTTACATACAACTTTGGGTTGCAAGCGCAGACACAGTAGCCTGGCTCTCACACAGACCCTTCGTGCTTCGTGCATCTTCGTTACACTTCGTGAGCTCGCACTAGGGTCTGGGCTCGCCTTGTTGAGCCCGAAGTCTTCGGTTACCCCATAACCGGGCCCGCCTCTATGCCTAGATCCAATCACAATCGTGGGGCGGGGTGTTAACAGGTATGACGTAGCATCCGGCGCGACAACGAACACAGTCAAACATCTATCATTTACCGCCATTGCCGGACGATTAGCTGCTGCTAGCTCCTGCTTTGCTCGCTGCTGTTGTGTGTTTTGTTTATTTTCCACCACAGACCGAGAGACTGGTCGCGCTCCAACGCGTCACGTCCGCTTTCGATATGATTGGTCGAAGTAGTACGTGACACACACATTGAATTCTCAAATCAGGTTCGAGAGGTTTTTGAATACAACCCCCGCCTACTCACAGCAGAGAACAGCTAGGCAACCGACAAAATTCCAGATGGATGAGAAACATCCATCTGCGTGAGAACCAGGTTACAGACACAGAGCCGAGAGCGAGCAGAGTGAACCGAGCGAGCGAGCAGTTTGTCAGAGTTGAGCGCGTGTCCGAAAATGATTGTTCCTTCAGACAGATCTGTGCCCTCAAATCAGTGTCACTGCGCGCTCAACCTGGTGGCACGAAAATCACGCCATAAGAGAGCGGCACCTCCTTACTGAAGCAAGCGAGTGAGTGCAGCGCACCGAGTTCAGAGCAACATGTTTCCTGTATGTTTCTTATACAAGTAACTGAGTAAGTTTACTACGTTTGAGGGATGTCTACATCAGCTGAGACGTCGGGAGAGAGCTCCCGAACAGCAAGAGAGAGAACCGCTGCTGGAGAGAAAACAGTTGACCGGTCAGATATAGGATTATAATATAAAATACCTGTTCTGTATTTATCTGAAACAGTTATATAGTGTCACATGTCATGTTCAACTTTGACAGAAAATAAATATTTAATTAAAACTGAACCTTCTGATATCATCAAATCTCAATTCAGAGTAACAGGGAACATTTAAAATTCACAAAATAGTGATTTGTTTTATATCGTGATATATATCGATATTGACTGATATGAAAAAAATATATATCGTGATGACTTTTTCCCATATCGCCCAGCCCTACATATACACACCACCGACACACAAGTGAGGTGGGACTGGTTTTCCACCTATACGGTGTTGACTGAACTGAACTTTAGAATGAAAGCAGCTGCAAAACTTTTTTTAATTTTTTTTATTTTCCATACTCGATTTTTGAGGGCGCTATAACAGAAGTAAAGTACCTGTGCAGCCCGGTCAGAATTTTTGGGCACAACCTTCTATATAGTATGCTGTTCGTGGTTGCTAGCAGCGCCGTGACTGAGGAGCAGCTAATCGGTTAACGCTTTGTTTAAGATGGGTAAATGCAAAATTGACCATTTGTGGCTTCAGAATGAACAATTTACCTCATGGTTGAAGCCGGTTGATGGAAATATTTATGAAGCACACTGCACCTTGTGCAAGAAAAGTTTGAAACTTGGCACATTGAGCATCAAGGCGTTGGAGTCCCATGCCAAATAGGAAAAGTATAAAGCGGTCTTAACATGCCAGCAAAAAACGCTTTCCATCAGCCAGTGTTATTCCACATCAGGATCTGGAGCATCGAGGTCTAGCGCGATCGAGTCTACTACAACTCCAGTTGACCTCCGGACAGCGTTTGGGTCTACGCCCACACTAAAAGCGGAGGTGTTTTGGACTCTTCACACGGTAGCTAAGCACCAGTAATATACTGGCAATGAGAACATTGATGACCATGTTCCCGGATTCTGAGATATGGATGTGAAATGGGTCTTAAATTGTATTAATTATGGTCCTAAATAAGTCTTAAATTTGACTTGTTGAAACCTGCAGAGACCATGACCCATTCATGTGCATCGATTGGCCAATCCTGGGCTCCGTGGTCGATCTTAGAGCTTCTGATATCTCTGGCCATTGAACCTAGATCTTCTAGACCAGGGGTATTCAATTAAAAGTCACTGAGGTCCAGTTATTAAATTTTGTCCAAGTAGAAGGTCCGAACCGAAGTCCAGCTTGTGTCTTACGGTGCGTTCACACCAAACGCGGTGCGAATATTCGCACCGCCTTACTCGCGCGATCGTTGCCGCAGGTGTAAATTAAATTCAATCGCCTCTTTCGCGCGAGTAAAAAACGAGTGAATAGCTCAAGGGGCTATCCATGGCTGATGTAAGTACCATCGCGTCCTTGTACCTGCTGTGGCAGTCCGAGATTCGTCTGAAACGCACACGCCGTCAGTGACATCATCCGGTGGTGCATTCAGCTCGGATAATTTCACCGCCTTCTCCATGAGTTCCGTCTGGATGACGGCCGCCTCCAGCGGCACCCCAGGCCCACCAGGACCCAGCCCGACGACCCGCTCGGGAGGACCGGCGCCGCGATCTCTTGGCAGGACACCATGCCACAGGCGCCCCGCAGCTGAAACGGAGCCGCGGCCCAGCTGCAGAGCGCCTGCAGCCGTTGTCCCGCCGAGAGATCACGGCACCGATCCTCCCGTGGCGGCCGCTTCCAGCGGTGTTTCGGGCTCACTGGGACCCAGTTTGGTGGCCTGCTCGGAGAAGGCGGTGATTTAATTTTTTTGTTTTATTTAGTCAGGGACCATGTGCAAAGTACATTAATTACAAAGTAAAGAGATGACCTGCACCAGATTGTAGCTTAGAAGCTAATTTCCATCTGCAGTCCCATCTGCATGTCACAGACACGACTCCATTTCAGCTGCGGAGCGCCTGTCCATCTGTCTCCACGTCACTGTCGTCCAGAATCTCAACACTGATTGGCTGTCTGGCGCGAATATTTCGCCAAAGTTGGATTTTTTGAACTCGCGCGAATCGCATATTTTCACTCGCGCGGCGGCCCCACCGCGCCTCATCGCGCCGCCGGCTCGAATCCGCGTCTAATCGCGTCATTGCATTGACTTTGTATGTAATCGCGTCGCCCGACCGCGTCTGGTGTGAACGCACCGTTATAGCCTTCCCCTATGTCCACATTTTCATATGGTTTCAACAATATCTATGGTTAATTTCCAATGCAGGAAATTAACTGAGTGCACAACTATCTCTTTTACCATAAATAAAAGTGGTCCCAATCAAATAAATTCAAGGCCTTTATTTCAGATTAAAGAAAAAAGAAATAAAAAAGTGCAAACCGAGTGGAATAACTCATTTTTCTCTTAAATTAAAGAGGTCCCAACCTGAGGAATCCAGGGGTGCAAACGGTGCGCCTTTTGGCGGATGCCGCCTTTTTCACAGCTGTCTGGGGGACTTGTGTGAATCGTGCAGATCCGATGAGTTTTTTTTTTAGGGGGGGGGGGTGTTGTTGTAATGTCTGATTATAATTTCATCAAAGTTCAGCCCCCAATCTCTCTGGACTGACATAGAGACCAATAAAAGAAGCGGGAGAGTATTTATTTTATGTTTGCATCGGTAAAGTTTAATGTTCCTATTGCATTTGAATGCACCGCACAGTTGTATGACCCCACGTGGGGAGTGCCTCAACAGCCAGGTGAACTGCAGGCGCACGATTTTTACTTATTTTCTGACCTTAACCAGAGAAGTAAAGCGCAGCTACTTGTGAAAAGGACAGAAAAAGGAGAAAAATCCCGAGTTACACTGAAAGAAAGTCAGAGCACATACCGATTGGAAGTCCGGAGACAAGTACGTCGGTAAGACGAGTCAGTTATCAAAATAAAGGCTTGTTAACGCTTACCGTCGTCCATGCTAATGCTAGCTCTGTGTCTAACAGGCTAACACTCACCTGTCACCTGTAGAGCCGCTGCAAGCTCCGATATCGGCGTAATTTGAAATACAGAGAGCAACTGTGAGAAACTTGTCTTTTTAGCTGCTCTGAGGCTATTTTTCTGTTGTTTCTCGGTGTGCTAAAGAAAGTTGTGGTGATATAAAAGTCTATGAGAGTGAACTGAGGTTGTTAATGGTGTGATATTTTGGAACTTGTGTGTATTGAGTCATATTCAAAATGTCAGACTTTTTCAAAAAAATTGAAAAAAAGGGGACATGCCAAATGTTTCCAGCGTTGTCTCAGTATTCTTTACTTTTAAGAATTTCCAAGGAACTGGGACAGTGTATTTTCATAAAAAGAACATTTTTGTGTGAATAGGGTGAGCCCTGGATGGCAGAGGTGGTGGCAAAATGTAATTATATGATAATTCCTGCGGGGGCGTGGGCTTTGATAATCTCACTCCTTTTTGACCATACCTCTGTTGGCACCCCTGGGAATCAAAGGCCTACAATTCAAGTAAAAAAGTCAACTCAGAAAACAACTAAAAAGGGCAAACAGAGCATTGACTTAACATTTTCTCTTCTTTGTTCTTAAAATAAGGAGGTAATGAGGGCATACTTTTCAAGAAAAAAAGTCCACATCTTCAGAAAACAAGTGGCTTTTTAGGGGGGGAAATGCAAACAGAACATTTTTCTTTGAACTTTTTTCTTTTAATTCTTCTTCTTTTACTTTTCTTAGTGTGAAAAATAGGCATGTGGCTGACTTGCCAGTAATTTAAATCTTGGTTGGAATGGAGTTAGTGCCATTCTCATGCAGATATGTAGGTGTTCATTGTTGAGCCTAGAACGGTACTTGTTTTTGACAATGTTCATAGTGGAAAAAGCTGACTCAAAGCTGTAAGTCGATTCAAACATAGTCAAGGTGTGCAGTGCCACTTTGGTTAGACCAGGGAACACACTCTCAGAAACAGTCTGTAACCAGAAATGCCCCTTTTCCACCGCCGAGCTAGCCCTACTCTACTCGGTTCGATATAGCACGACACTACACTACACGACACGACACGGCACCAGTACCATTTCCTTTTCCACACAAACCGTGACCTGGAAGTGGGCGGAGTCGGCCCGTTCACCACTAACGTGACGTCGGTTTCAGGTGACTACAAAGTGTCACGCCGCGGTGAGTCAAAAGTAAACACAACGATGGAGTGTAATGTGTAATGCAGTTGACAATCCATATTGTTTAGTTAAACCAAGCTCTTTATTAAAAAAGACTGTACAAAAGTAAACAGCAGGAGTTGTCTCAGATACAGTCGTCGACGCCAGTGTTGGTGCCGGTGGAATGCAGATAGCAGCTGTTGCCTCAGCTGCAGATTGCGATGCCAGTGTCGGTTCTGAGCCTGCGGGATTGGAGGATCTTCGCTGACCTCAACAACCGAACACTCATTGGTCGCACAAACCGAGTCTTGAGGGAAAAAAAATAAAAAGTGTGAACATACGAAACGCATACACGTAACCGCATAGGTGAGACACTGTGCTAGCCTTCCAAAACAGCGTTGTTTGCTAGCTCACTCTGAACAACTTACATGAGACACCTGTGTAACTTTTTATACAAGTTAAATACTAAACATGTATTTGTTACAATATAAAACATGCATTTGTTAAGATATAAGCCTTGCATCAAGGGGATAAGAACAACACTTACCATTTTCCATCGCCTCCAACAAAGACGTCGCCGTTCGCCGGGCGGTGACCGTAAATGCCGTCCATTTGGTCGAACCACTTCCATGTCTTTCGGTTTGACCCACTCCGGTTGTTGAGGTCCTTTACCTGCCGGTAATCACTCTTCAGCTTGTCTCGGCACTGCTGAGAATTCCGGTGATAGCCATGGCTAGCCATCAGCTTGGCTATATCCTGGAACACCTTCTCATTTTGTGTTGCTCCGTCCAGTTCCTTCTGTATGCAGTCCTCAGCCACCACACACAGAAAGGTCTGCACCTCGCTCATCGTCCATGGGTTGGCTTTCCTTCTCTGTTCTTCCATCTTCGCAATTCTGTTTATTCTCTGTTGCTCTCGCAGGTGTGTTTTCATACATGGCGGGTGATTATTTAAAGCTCCCCGAGCTTCGTTGCGTGTATGACGTAATTTCACCTGACCAATCAGTGGACAGCACTGATCACGTGACGTTTTAGTATATGCTAGTACCGACTAGACCCACCTCTGAAGCAGGTACTAGCCGGTGCTAAAAATCGTAACGGGTCCCACCTTCAACCCGCGGTGGAAAAGCTCCCAATCAGGGTAGAGTCGTACCGTGTAGAGCTGTACCGGGACAAAAATGTTCGGTGGAAAAGTGGCAATAGTAGCAGGGTTAGTTGCCTCAAAATGCTCTCTTAATGCAGCATTTCCTTGCAGATCAATGAGCTCAAGCTGTAGAGATCCTGCATGTGCCCACTTGTATTTCTAAGTCGCCTCCTTCGAAAATCCTCTGACTTCTCTGATGAGGAAAGGATTCTAAATAAGCAGGAGGAGCTGCTGCCCAAGGTAGAAGCTGCTGAACCTGTTACTGAAATTTCTAATCAGCTTGTTAATGAAGTCAACATAGGGAGAAATGTCTCTCTCACCCTGAATCTGTTCCTGCAGTTTTGGGAAGTGTTCACACTCTCCTTCAAGATCTTCTTTGAAAATGTCCAGCTTCCTCTGGAAAGAGGGAACAGCTGTCATCAAATCAGCAACTGAATTGTTTTGGCCCTGTAGCTTTAAATTGAGCTCATTAAGATGTGATGTAATGTCAACCAAAAAGGCAGCCATCTCCATCTTGTGCTCATCTTGCAGAAAAATCGAAAACTGTGTTGCTCTCTGAATCTTGACCTGCTCTAAGAAAGCTGCTATTTCTTTTTGAACAGACCAGAAACGTCCCAGTGCATTCCCTTTACTCAGCCACCTCACATTGTTGTGCAGTAGCAGGTCATTAGCCTTTGCCTCAACATCTTCCAGGAATTCTCTCAGGAGGCGATGCTGAAGGGATGAGGATTCCCTAAGGAAGTTGATGAGTTTCATCACTGTGTTCATTATTTCAGCAAATTGTTCTGATAGTGGCACACAGAACAGTCTGATGGATGAGACAGTGATAAGCAATAAGATCTGGGTTGTCCTCTTTCAGCTGGGGCACGGCCCCCTTCTCTTTTCCCACCATGGAAGGGGCACCATCTGTGGTGACAGAGACAACCCGCTTCATATCTATGCCCCTCTTTCTCAGCATCTCTTTTATTGCTGCATATATGTCCTCTCCTGTTGTGTGTGTTTCAAGTGGCATTAGACCCAGCAGGTCCTCACAGAGCTCCTTCTTATCTTTGTGAAAAAATCTCACATACACCAAAAGCTGGGCATTGTCAGTAACATCTGTAGACTCATCAATGGCCAAAGACAGGCATGGTGCACTCTGAATAGCTGCCTTAAGCTGTGCCAGTACATCATCTGCTAATATTTCTGACTGTCTGGTTGCTGTTGTAGCTAGGGCTGTCGCGGTGAGGGAATTCCCACCGCGGTGACTCATAGCCGCTCAACAGCGCGGTATGCGGTGATATCGCATTTTTGTTCATTAGGCTACTTTCCACGACACGCAATGTTAGATGAAAATCGAGCGCATAATCCGTCTTTTTTTCCCAGCGATTCTGACATTTCACTTTGCTTTGCCTGTCATTTACTCGCTCACAGACCAACATAGCGGAGATCAAGCAGCGCATACCCCAGTTCTGCAACCTTGTTGCCAGTGCCACATGGCAAATATCAACATTGTTGCAGACTTGCGCACGTTTCGTTTAGTAATGACGGAGAAAAACGAAGCAAATCAGTGAAGCAGTTGAGCTCACGTGTCCGGGATACTTTTTTTTTTTTTTTAACAGACTGCCCGCCGTCCAACCAACCCAAGCTGAACTTTAACTGTTTCCGCGAAGTTGTTAGAGCTTATTTCTGGCACGGCACGTTTTTTAAATGTTTTTTTTTTTTTAAATAGGCCTACAGACCAACAGCAAATGTGCACACCAAGCTGTGGTTCTGTGGAAGCTAGTTTATTGTTGATATTAGACGGTCGCATTTACAACATTAAACATGGATAATAAGGGAAGATTCAAAGCCATAAAGTGTCCGGACTAGGCAGAGGAGTAAAGCCGAGATAAAGGTAGGCCACATTTTATTTTAACTTCTATTGCTACGACACTGAGTAGGCATATTCTTGTAATATCAGCTGCTGAGGGAGAATGAGACCACAACGAGTAGCATGCAGACGTGTGTGCGTGTGCGGTGCCTATATGCAAAGATGACGACAGAAACGCGGCACCTAGCTGTGTTAATGTGTTTCTCCTGCCTTGCGGGGAATATACAATGTATCGTTATTACTGTGCTGGCTTAAAAAATGTATCAGTTCAGTCAGTCGCTTTGTATCTACTGTGCAGTCTTAAAAACTCTTTTAGTTTCTCGAGTTGTTCCGCACGTGCGAGGGGGCGTGCGGTGGTGGCTGTGGCCTGGACACGCACCGCGGAGGTCCTCTCAGCACCGCGGTGATTGCATTTTGCGGTTATCGCGACAGCCCTAGTTGTAGCTGACATCGGGATTTGTTTGATTTTTTTTTCACACATCTCGTCTTTTTGTTTTCCCTCAAATAATGTCTCAGCAACGGCGTTTAAGCACTCTTTCACAACGATCCCATCACTAAATGTTTTTTTATGTTGCCCCAAAATCCACGCTACTTTGAAGGAACTTTCGTTTGCACGTTGCTGGGCTGTAAATGTATGTGTGATGAGTCTGGTAGACCTGTCATACTGCGCTTGCAGTTCGGTTATTTAGCGTGCCCTCAGCTCGGACTTCAGGGGATAACTTTGCTCAAAAGAGCTGTGCTTTGTTTGATAGTGGCGCTTCACGTTGCCACTTTTAATTAATGCCACGTTTTTGGAGCATATGAGGCACACTGGTTTTGAACTGTTCGCCGGAAGAATGAACATAAATTTCTCCGTCCAGTCATCTTTAAAACAACGATTTTCTTCGTCTACTTTCCGCCTTTTGGAGCAAGCCATGTTACTTCGGTAGTGTCTCTTAACGTAACTCTTCCTCTCCGCTTCTTGTTCTACTGTGATGCACTGGTTAAACTGACGATTTTAACTGAACGAAGCTATTGTCGTATTAACTGGAGTAGCAGCGAGCAATTAGCCACGACCGTCCAAAATAATGCGTCATGAAAATGACTTAATCTCGTGATTTTACCATTGGTCACAGGTCCGGACAGAACCATTACTCGGTCCGGATCCGGACCGAGGTCCGCCATTTGGTGATGCCTGTTCTAGACCCTTCTTTAATGGGTTACGTGTTACAGTAGCACCACATTAAATAATGCTAATTACAGCAATCTTAAAGTGAACATTTGTAATGGATTATTTAAACAATTTCCTGCAGCAGTATGAGCCAGTAACTGACAGGAAATAAACTAAGACTGGTCAATATGAAAATAAAAGCTTTTCTAATTACGGGTCTCATTACGCACTATCTACCCACACTCTACAATGGATAGCCTTCTAGAATGAAGCAGCAATCAATAATGGACTTAACAGTAAATACTGTAAATTAACTCTGTGAACCCACTAACCAGGGAAGAAGGTCTTGATCTTATCAGTGAAGATTTCTGTCAGGTTCAAACATCTAGAAATTCACGAAAAGAAGAGAGAGAGAGAGACGTCAAGGATTTTTACTCATGAGGAGAGCGATGAGGAGACAGCTTCTTACAGTCTCCAAACTACACTCTGAAGCTTCTCCTCACACCTCCTCCATTTTATTCGGAAATGGGTGTGTACAAAAAAGCTCTCAAAGGAGAGGAAGGGGGATTCAGTTTCGAGCCGGACCAGACCACATTCCTAACTGTGGAATTTACGACCTTCACCCAAATAAGCAAGGCACAACTTTGCTCAAAACTCTTAATCAATAAAAGAAAACAGAGTATTCTTTTATGAAGGGTACGGAACTTTTACTTGGCCATTTTCATTTTTAAAGTTCTTCCAGATGCTGATGTTAAAAGTTAGCCTGACTACGTCATACTCACGATTCTAGTCAGAATGTGAGTCTGATACTGCTCAATAGAGTTTTGAGTATGGGGCGTTTTTCAACCGAACCAGGAGAAAAAATGCCTCTTTGCTCAATTGGATAGACCTACAACCAATCAGAGCAACGTAGTATGTGACATAGATTAAGCAACACACACTTGTTGTAGGAAGGACGGCAAAAACATCTTTCGATAAAAGCCTTTATCGCGTTCCTCTGTTCGTCTTTCAAAATGAATGCAATGTGGAGATCCTGTAGAACAGACTCAATGGCAGAATCTACACACCCTAGCTCTCCAGCGGCAGCCATGTTTGTTTCAAATGAAGTCAAACCAAGCGCTCTTTAGTGACGTAGTCGATAATGTCCCTGTTGATCATCTGTCCATCATCGTATAAAGCCTGCCCTGGCAATCTGATTGGGTCGACCGATTCTTGGTCGGGCATAATGATTTCCCAACTGAGCAGAGCCAGACCGAACTTCCCGACCAAAACTTTTATGGGCGGGGCTAAGTTCGGCTGGCACCCAGGCTAGTTAAAAGTGTGTTTGCACAACAAATGTTATGGCACTTTAATTTATATGGCAGTACATTTAAAAAAAAAACAACTAAATGCTAAAGGCAATACACTACTTTTTTTTTTTTTTTAATAATATTTTTATTGATTCACAGTTGCAGTAAACAATACATCAAAAGAGTCACATTTTCATTTTTCTGCATAACCCAACACCCATCCCACCCATCCAAGAGACCCTTATTACTTTATATAAACAGGTTGGTGTACCCAGTTGAGCTGGATAACAGTGTGAGAAAAAACAAAAAGAACAAAACCAAAATCAAAGACAAGACATAAACATGAAAAAAAAAAAAAAAAAAAAAAGGGAAAAAAGAAAAGGGAAAAAAAACGAGGATTGCAACATAACACTTTTGTTTGTTTGCTGCCTGCGTCTGCATATTCAGTAGATCAGCCCGCTGTTCCCAGAGAATCAAATCTAAGGGGTGGGGGGTGGACCGGGCAAGGTATGGGTAAAGAATCAGGGGGATATTTCAGTTGCAGGGAGTTTATCAATATAGTCAAGTAGCGGTTTCCAGTGTGAGAGAAACTTCTCGGGTCGGCCTCTAAGGCTGAATTTGATTTTCTCCAATTTCAGTAGAAATAATAAATCGTGTAGCCAAGATTTAAAGGAGGGTGGTTGGGAAGATTTCCATAGGAGGAGAATTTTCCTGCGTGAGATCAAGGACGCGAAAGCTATGACATTTTTCTGCAAAGATGTGGTTACGAGTCCATCGTGAGGCACTCCGAAAATAGCTATCTGTGGCGAAGGACTAACAGATATTCCTAGGATGTCAGAAATAGATTTAAAAAATGATTGCCAGTAGTTAGACAGTTTAGAACATGTCCAGAACATGTGTGCTAGGTTGCAGGGCGTCTGAGAGCATCTCTCACAAGCTTCAGTAGTACTGTCTGGATAAAGTTTGAAGAGTTTGTCTCTGCTATAGTGGAGTCTAAAGAGTACTTTAAATTGGCAATACACTACTTTTGAATAAATTTTTGGATTTTACGTACAAATGCGATTACTCGTGATTAATCAGGGAAATCATGTGATTAATTAGATTAAAAATTGTAATCGTTGCCCAGCCCTAGTATCTATACATATAGATATATACATATATCTGCGTATGTGTGTGTATAACAATTTGTGCATATAAGATAATATCACAGTATTTGAAGGATGAATAATGAAATGACTTCTTAGAAGAAAATAAAACCATGACAAATACACAATTTTTTTTTTACACAAAATAGGCCTACAGAGGGATGCAAATAAAACATTTACATCTTAAAGTGTCCACTTAAAGCAACTAAAGGTTTGATGCATTTCATCCTCAGCTTTGAATTGAAACAGCTTTGAAGCTTATTCAAATAAAGCCAACCATCTAACAGGATAATACAACAAGCAGTGGCAAATGAGAGAAGAATAGAAGAGATAAACTGCAGAGCTCTGTGATAGAGTCAAATACATGTAGACCTCCCATGAATGAACGTGTTCATTCATGGCTGGGGCCTTTCTGTGTGGAGTTTGCATGTTCTCCCCGTGTATGCATGGATTCTCTCCGGGTACTCCGGCTTCCTCCCACTGTCCAAAAACATGCATGTTAGGTTAATTGGTGTCTAAATTGTCCCTAGGAGTGAGTGTGAGTGTGTGTGTGTGTGTGTAGTTGTCTGTCTCGTTTGTCTCTGTGTGGCCCCGTGATGGACTGGCGGCCTGTCCACGGTGTCACGTCTCTCGCCCAATGACTGCTGGGATAGGCTCCAGCCCCCCCGCGACCCGACTGACGGATTAAGCGGGTATAGAAAATGGATGGATGGATGGATGGATGGACATCCCATGAATGCATGTAAATAATGAAACCATGCAGCACAGACATGAAAACCACTGAAAATAAACTAGTTTTCACTCTGATTGCTGAATATGAACTATAAAGGAAAGTTTGAGATACAGACTCAGCAAAAGAGCCCTGGAATGTGGTGTAGTTGGAGGATTTTTCTTATTTTAAGTCAAAACAGGATGACTGATTAGAAAGTCTTTTTTCGTTTATTTGTAGACTGTAGTCCAGTATTGTATAATTTTTCATCCTATTGGATTAACAACAGTGGAGGAAACCTTGACCAGTAAAGGCCTAGAATGTAATTTAAAAGAAAAATAAGAATATAAGCATCTAAAGGCAATGCCTCTGTTTTCAGATTACATCCTGTCATTTCCCGCGAATATTTCAAATTAGTCATACAATCTTTCATACAAGCTAGTATAATAAAATTATCCATGACCTGTTCACACTTTGCATTAATATGCACCTGATTACGTGCAGGTGTAAATGATAAACAAACAACATTATCAACTTGTTGTGATCCATGGCTGAACAGATGGAAGTGGACCTGAATGTGGACTGTCTGAACTTTATGTTGAGTTTTAAGAGTAGATGTCTTTATTAAGATTGGTGGACTGACAGCTGGAGGGATGGCAGTCCATCTCCTTTCCATGGCCGAAGTGCCCTTGAGCAAGACACTGTACCCCCATGCTACCCGGGCACTGTGATTGGCTGCCCACCACTCTAGTGTATGGCATCTGTCTGCATGTGTGTTAAACAGGTGCCAACCCGGATGGGTCAAATAAAGAGAAGTAATTTTGTGTGACTACATAACAATAAAGTAATATTAATCTTAAACAAACTAAGAGTGCAGAACGACTCGAAATACTAAACTGAACAAAAAGAAAACACAACAAAGCAACGGGACACGTAGACCATGGAAGAAGAGACAATGGACAGAAAGGACCGGGCAGCTATAAATACTGGGAGAGCTGATGAGTAAAGTGATAATAGGTAAGTGATTAATGAGAAATGGGTATGAATTCAGTCCAAGAGACAAGACCAAGACAACTGAGGACATCTAAGATTAAAGGAAGACTACACTAAAACTAAATCAAAGACTGAAAGCAACTAGAAACTACACAGGACACAAATAGAATACAAACTAACTAACAACAGACTGTAATAAAGGGGGCAGAAAACTAAAACGGGGTGCACAAAACACCAGAATGCAAACAGAACTGAACAGAACAGAAAATAAACCAGGGCACTAAGAACAACTAACCAGAGCATTGAACAAAAACCAAAGCAGTGATCAGAATCAGAAAAGGTTTTATTGCCAAGTAATTTTTACATCACGAGGAATTTGGCCTGGTCTGTTTGGTGCCATAAGAACAAAAAATATAACTAGAAAGCTGCAAGCAGCTGTGAGCGGGACCGAGATGTGCGTACGTTGGATATGCGCACGTTGGGGCATGCACTGCACGCCGTAGTAGCGCAGCTCTGCCCACACGCACGATACCCTCTGCATACTTACAAGCACATAAAAACCCAAATGCGGAGGGGTTTTTGAAAATTTCTAGGGGGCGCCACTGAGCCATTTTGCTCTGCCCACACACGATACCCTTTACATACGTACAAAGTCAACAGGGTGGACGTGTGTGCCAAGTTTCATGACCTTGCGATCATGATAAGGCTTTCAAATCACAAACGCCATCACATGATTTTCACCGCCTGGCCACGCCCACACCGTTCAGAGTTTGGAAAAGTGTCTCCATGAATTTTTCCCCACATGACTTAAGAGTAACCTGGCCAAGTTTGAAGCTTGTGGCATTAAATCTGTAGGAGGAGTTTGAAAAAATGTGACGTGCGGAAAAAAAAGAGATTTCCAACCACCAGCAGGTGGCGCTATAGGAGGATGTCACTATGATAATATGTACGCGTTCAGGCCGGGTCCAGCATTCACCGTATGAAGTTTGGGACAGATTGGATAATGAGTGTGGAAGTTATAAGCGACTTAATTCTTCATGCCGAGTCATAACTTTGAGGCGTCGCCACGGCCACGCCCTTTGAGGTTTGAAAAAGTTTCTCCATGACTCTTTCCCCCCATGTCTTAAGAGTAATCTGGCCAAGTTTGAAGCTTGTAGCATTAAATCTGTAGGACGAGTTCGATCAAATGCGAGATGTGGAAAAAAAAGAGATGTTTCCAACCCCCAGCAGGTGACGCTATAGGTGGATGTCGTTATGATAATATGTGCACGTTCAGGCTGGGTCCAGCATTCACCGTATGAAGTTTGGGACAGATTGGATAATGTATGTGGGAGTTATAAGCGACTTAATTTTTCGTGGCTAGTGATGGCGAGTCATCAAACTTTGAGGCGTCGCCACGGCCACGCCCTTTAAGTTTTGAAAAAGTTGGCCAATTAATTTTTCCCTCCATGTCTTAAGAGTAACCTGGCCAAGTTTCAAGTCTGTAGCATTAAATCTGTAGGACAAGTTCGATCTTATGCAAGGCGTGGAATCGGTCAAAAATGGCACGAAAATGCACTTTCCATCCAAAATGGCCGCCTTCCTGTGGACGTGGCACATTGGCGGCCTGAGACTTTTTTGTGCGTCTGGGCATGATGAATGAGTGTACCGAATTTCGTTGTCCTACGCAAAACTAATCCTATTAAGGGGACCATTTTTAAGCATCATAGGGGGCGCTACAGAGTCAATGAGCGACTCCCAAAGATATAATGTTTAGATTCTTTCATGTCGTCGACTAGCACGTGGCGCTCGCAAAATTTCATGAGTTTTCGCATACCTTTTGCAAAGAATAAGAATAACGGAGGAGAAAAATAACTAGAAAGCTGCAAGCAGCTGTGAGCGGGACCGAGGTGTGCGTACGTTGGAGGTGCGCACGTTGGGCATGCGCTGGACGCCGTAGTCGCGCAGCTCTGCCCACACGCACGATAGCCTCTGCGTACGTACGAGCACATAATAACCCCAATGCGAAGGCGTTTTTGAAAATTTCTAGGGGGCGCCACTGAGCCATTTTGCTCCACCCACACACGATACCCTTTACATATATACAAGGTCTTCAGGGTGGACGTGTGTGCCAAGTTTCATGACTTTGCGATGATGATAAGGCTTTCAAATCATAAACGCCATCACACGATTTTCACCACCTGGCCACGCCCACACCGTTCAGAGTTTGGAAAAGTTTCTCCATGAATTTTTGCCCCCATGTCTTAAGAGTAACCTGGCCAAGTTTGAAGCTTGTAGCATTAAATCTGTAGGAGGAGTTTGAGGTGTGGAAAAAAAAGACGTTTCCAACCACCAGCAGGTGGCGCTATAGGTGTTTATCACTATGATAATATGTACGCGTTCAGGCTGGGTCCAGCAATAACCGTATGAAGTTTGGGACAGATTGGATAATGTATGTGGAAGTTATAAGCGACTTAATTTTTAATGGCGAGTCATAAATTTGAGGCGTCGCCACGGCCACGCCCTTTGAGGTTTGAAAAAGTTTCTCCATGAATTTTCGCCCCCATGTCTTAAGAGTAACCTGGCCAAGTTTGAAGCTTGTAGCATTAAATCTGTAGGAGGAGTTTGAGGTGTGGAAAAAAAAGACGTTTCCAACCACCAGCAGGTGGCGCTATAGGTGGATGTCACTATGATAATATGTACGCGTTCAGGCTGGGTCCAGCATTCACCGTATGAAGTTTGGGACAGATTGGATAATGTATGTGGGAGTTATAAGCGACTTAATTTTTTGAGGCGAGTGATGGCGAGTCATCAAACTTTGAAGCGTCGTCACGGCCACGCCCTTTAAGTTTTGAAAGAGTTTCTCCATGACTCTTTCCCCCCATGTCTTAAGAGTAACCTGGCCAAGTTTGAAGTCTGTAGCATGAAATCTGTAGGACAAGTTCGATCTTATGCAAGGCGTGGAATCGGTCAAAAATGGCACGAAAACGCACTTTCCATCCAAAATGGCCGCCTTCCTGTGTACGTGGGACCATGGCGGCATGAGACTTTTTTGTGCGTCTGGGCATGGTGAATGAGTGTACCGAATTTCATTGTCCTACGCGAAACTAACCCCATTGCGGGCACCATTTTTAAGCATCGTAGGGGGCGCTACAGAGCCAATGAGCAACTCCCAAAGATATAATGTTTAGATTCTTTCATGTCGTCGACTGGCACGTGGCGCTTGCAAAATTTCCTGAGTTTTCGCATACCTTTTGCAAAGAATAAGAAGAATAATAATAATAACTAGAAAGCTGCAAGCAGCTGTGAGCGGGACCGAGTGTGCGTACGTTGGGATGTGCGTACGTTGGGGCATGCGCTGGACGCTGGGGCTGTAGCTCTGCTCACACGCACGATACCCTCTGCGTACGTACGAGCACATAAAAACCCCAATGCGGAGTGGTTTTATGAAAATTTCTAGGGGGCGCCACTGAGCCATTTAGCACCGTCCACACACAATACTCTTTACATACGTACGAGGTCGACAAGGCGGACGTGTGTACCAAGTTTCATGACTTTGCGATGATGATAAGGCTTTCAAATCACAAACGCCATCACACTATTTTCACCGCCTGAACAAGCCCACACCGTTCAGAGTTTGGAAAAGTTTCTCAAGATTTTTCTTCCCCCCTAGCTAAAGAGTAATCTGGCCAAGTTTGGAGCTGTTACCATAAAATCTGTAGGAGGAGTTCGATCAAATGCGAGTTGTTGAAAAAAAAGACGTTTCCGATCACCAGCAGGTGGCGCTATAGGAGGATGTCACATGATAATATGTACGCGCTCAGGCCGGGTCCAGCATTCAACGTATGAAGTTTGGGACAGATTGGATAATGTATGTGGAAGTTATAAGCGACTTAATTCTTCATGGCGAGTCATAACTTTGAGGCGTCGCCACGGCCACGCCCTTTGAGGTTTGAAAAAGTTTCTCCATGACTCTTTCCCCCCATGTCTTAAGAGTAATCTGGCCAAGTTTGAAGCTTGTAGCATTAAATCTGTAGGACGAGTTCGATCAAATGCGAGATGTGGAAAAAAAGAGATGTTTCCGACCACCATTAGGTGGCGCTGTAGGTGGATATCACTTTTTTGTATGTGCACGTTCAGTCTGGGTCCAGCATTCACCGTATGAAGTTTGGGACAGATTGGATAATGTATGTGGGAGTTATAAGCGACTTAATTTTTTATGGCGCGTCATAAATTTGAGGTGTCGCCACAGCCACGCCCTTTAAGTTTTGAAAAAGTTGGCCAATGATTTTTTCGGCCCATGTCTTAAGAGCAACCTGGCCGAGTTTGAAGGTTTTTGCATTAAATATGTAGGAGAAGTTCGATTAAATGCGAGGTGTGGAAAAAAAAAGACGTTTCCAACCACCAGCAGGTGGCGCTGTATGTGGATATCACTATTTTATATGTGCGCGTTCAGGCTGGGTCCAGCATTCACCGTATGAAGTTTGGGACAGATTGGATAATGTATGTGGGAGTTATAAGCGACTTCATTTTTTATGGCGCGTCATAAATTTGAGGTGTCGCCACGGCCACGCCCTTTAAGTTTTGAAAAAGTTGGCCAATGATTTTTTCGGCCCATGTCTTAAGAGCAACCTGGCCAAGTTTGAAGCTTGTAGCATGAAATCTGTAGGAGGAGTTTGATCAAATGCGAGTTGTGGAAAATAAAAAAGACATTTCCAACCACCAGCAGGTGGCGCTATAGGTGGATGTCACTATTTTACATGTGCGCGTTCAGGCTGGGTCCAGCAATCACCGGTTGAACTTTGGGAAAGATTGGATTATGTATGTGGAAGTTATAAGCGACTTATTTTTTTGTGGCGAGTGATGGCGAGTCATCAAACTTTTAGGCGTCGCCACGGCCACGCCCTTTAAGTTTTGAAAAAGTTGGCCAATGAATTTTTCCCTCCATGTCTTAAGAGTAACCTGGCCAAGTTTGAAGTCTGTAGCATTAAATCTGTAGGACAAGTTCGATCTTAAGCAAGGCGTGGAATCGGTCAAAAATGGCACGAAAACGCACTTTCCATCCAAAATGGCCACCTTCCTGTGTACGTGGGACCATGGCGGCATGAGACTTTTTTTTGCGTCTGGGCATGATGAATGAGTGTACCAAATTTCGTCGTCCCACGCGAAACTAATCCTATTGAGGGGACCATTTTTAAGCATCATAGGGGGCGCTACAGAGTCAATGAGCGACTCCCAAAAATATAATGTTTAGATTCTTTCATGTCGTCGACTAGCACGTGGCGCTCGCAAAATTTCCTGAGTTTTCGCATACCTTTTGCAAAGAATATGAAAGAAAGAAAGAAAGAAAGAAAGAAAGAAAGAAAGAATAATAATAACTAGAAAGCTGCAAGCAGCTGTGAGCGGGACCGAGGTGGCGTACGTTGGGATGTGCGTACGTTGGGGCATACGCTGGACGCTGGAGCTGCAGCTCTGCCCAGACGCACGATACCCTCTGCGTACGTACGAGCACATAATAACCCCAATGCATAGTAGTTTTTGAAAATTTCTAGGGGGCGCCACTGAGCCATTTTGCTCCGCCCACACACAATACCCTTTACATACGTACGAGGTCGTCAGGGTGGACGTGAGTACCAAGTTTCATGACTTTGCGATGATGATAAGGCTTTCATATTGCAAACGCCATCACACGATTTTCACCTCTGGCCACTCCCACACCGTTCAGAGTTTGGAAAAGTTTCTCCATGAAGTTTTGCCCTCATGTCTTAAGAGTAACCTGGCCAAGTTTGAAGATTTTAGCATGAAATATGTAGTAGGAGTTTGATCAAATAAGAGGTGTGGAAAAAAATGAAGCTCCCAACCACCATTAGGTGGCGCTGTAGGTGGATATCACTTTTTTATATGTGCACATTCAGGCTGGGTCCAGCATTCACCGTATGAAGTTTGGGACAGATTGGATAATGTATGTGGGAGTTATAAGCGACTTAATTTTTTATGAAGAGTCATAAATTTGAGGCGTCGCCACGGCCACGCCCTTTAAGTTTTGAAAAAGTTGGCCAATGATTTTTTCGCCCCATGTCTTAAGAGCAACCTGGCCAACTTTGAAGGTTTTTGCATTAAATATGTAGGAGGAGTTCTATCAAATGCGAGGTGTGGAAAAAAAAAGACATTTCCAACCACCAGCAGGTGGCGCTATAGGTGGATGTCACTATTTTATATGTGAGCTTTCAGTCTGGGTCCAGCATTAACCGTATGAAGTTTGGGACAGATTGGATAATGTATGTGGGAGTTATAAGCGACTTCATTTTTCGTGGCGAGTGATGGCGAGTCATCAAACTTTGAGGCGTCGCCACGGCCACGCCCTTTAAGTTTTGAAAAAGTTGGCCAATGAATTTTTACCTCCATGTCTTAAGAGTAACCTGGCCAAGTTTGAAGGCTGTAGCATTAAAACTGTAGGACAAGTTCGATCTTATACAAGGTGTGGAATCGGTCAAAAATGGCACGAAAACGCACTTTCCATCCAAAATGGCCGACTTCCTGTGGACGTGGGACCATGGCGGCATGAGACTTTTTTGTGCGTCTTGGCATGCTAAATGAGTGTACCGAATTTCGTCGTCCCACGCGAAACTAATCCTATTGCGGGGACAATTTTTAAGCATCGTAGGGGGCGCTACAGAGCCAATGAGCGACTCCCAAAAATATAAAGTTTAGATTCTTTCATGTCGTCGACCGGCATGTGGCGCTCGCAAAATTTCCTGAGTTTTCGCATACATTTTGCAAAGAATAAGAAAGAAAGAATAATAATAACTAGAAAGCTGCAAGCAGCTGTGAGCGGGACCGAGGTGTGCGTACGTTGGGATGTACGCATGTTGGGGCATGCGCTGGACGCTTGAGCTGCAGCTGTGCCCACACGCACGATACCCTCTGCATACTTACAAGCGCATAAAAACCCAAATACGGAGGGGTTTTTGAAAATTTCTAGGGGGCGCCACTGAGCCATTTTGCTCCGCCCACACACGATACCCTTTACATACGTACGAGGTCATCAGGGTGGACGTGTGTGCCAAGTTTCATGACCTTGCGATCATGATAAGGCTTTCAAATCACAAACGCCATCACACGATTTTCACCGCCTGGCCACGCCCACACCATTCTGAGTTTGGAAAAGTTTCTCCATGAATTTTTCCCCCCATGTCTTAACAGTAACCTGGCCAAGTTTGAAGCCTGTAGCATTAAATCTGTAGGAGGAGTTTGAGGTGTGGAAAAAAAAGACGTTTCCAACCCCCAGCAGGTGGCGCTGTAGGTGTTTATTACTGTTTTATATGTGCGCATTCAGGCTGGGTCCAGCAATCACCGTATGAAGTTTGGGACAGATTGGATAATGTATGTGGAAGTTATAAGCGACTTAATTTTTCATGGCGAGTCATAAATTTGAGGCGTGGCCACGGCCACGCCCTTTGAGGTTTGAAAAAGTTTCTCCATGAATTTTTCCCCCCATGTCTTAAGAGTAACCTGGCCAAGTTTGAAGTGTGTAGCATTAAATCTGTAGGACAAGTTCGATCAAATGCGAGGTGTGGGAAAAAAAAGACGTTTCCGACCACCAGCAGGTGGCGCTGTAGGTTGATGTCACTATGTTATATGTGCGCGTTCAGGCTGGGTCCAGCATTCACCGTATGAAGTTTGGGACAGATTGGATAATGTATGTGGAAGTTATAAGCAAATTCATTTTTTGTGGCGAGTGATGGCGAATCATCGAACTTTGAGAAGTCGCCACGGCCACGCCCTTTAAGTTTTGAAAAAGTTTCTCCATGAATTTTCCCCCCCATGTCTGAAGAGTAACCTGGCCAAGTTTGAAGTCTGTAGCATTAAATCTGTAGGACAAGTTCGATCATAAGCAAGGCTTGGAATCGGTCAAAAATGGCACGAAAACGCACATTCCATCCAAAATGGCCGCCTTCCTGTGTACATGGGACCATGACGGCATGAGACTTTTTTGTGCGTCTGGGCATGATGAATGAGTGTACCGACTTTCGTCGTCCCAAGCGAAACTAATCCTATTAAGGGGATCATTTTTATGCATCGTAGGGGGCGCTACAGAGCCAATGAGCAACTCCCAAAGATATAATGTTTAGATTCTTTCATGTCGTCGACTGGCACGTGGCGCTCGCAAAATTTCCTGAGTTTTCGCATACCTTTTGCAAAGAATAAGAATAATAATAATAATAAACCTTACAGATACAATAGGGTCCTTGCAGTTTCACTGCTCGGTCCCTAATAAACCTTACAGATACAATAGGGTCCTTGCAGTTTCACTGCTCGGTCCCTAATAAACCTTACAGATACAATAGGGTCCTTGCAGTTTCACTGCTCGGTCCCTAATAATAATAGAATAAAGTAATAAATGTTAAAAAAAAATGTAAAAATGTGTACAAAGTATTTGTAAGAAGAGTGCGTTAATGTAACGCTCTCTGTAATGACAGCGAGACAGAAAGTTAATATAACGTTAATATATAATATATATATATACGTTAATATATAAAGTGTCAGTGGGGATAAGGGGTCCATGTCAGTGGGGGGGTACAGCGGGCCTTGTTGGTGAGGCCAACTGCAGAGGGGATGAAGCTGTTCTTGTGGCGGGAAGTTTTGGTCCTGATGGACCGCAGCCTCCTGCCAGAGGGGAGTGCTTCGAAAAGTTTGTGTCCGGGGTGGGAGGGGTCGGCCACAATCTTGCCTGCACGCCTCAGCGTCCTGGAGACGTACAGGTCCTGGAGAGATGGCAGATTGCAGCCGATTACCTTCTCCGCAGAGTGGATGACACGCTGCAGCCTGCCCTTGTCCTTGGGGGTGGCAGCAGCGTACCAGATGGTGATGGATGAGGTGAGGATGGACTCGATGATGGAGGTGTAGAAGTGCACCACCATCGTCTTTGGCAGGTTGAAATTCTTCAGCTGCCGCAGGAAGTACATCCTCTGTTGGGCTTTCTTGGTCAGGGAGCTGATGTTCAGCTCCCACTTGAGGTCCTGGGAAATGATGCTGCCCAGGAAGCGGAAGGACTCCACAGTGTCGACTGGGGAGTCTGTCAGGGTGATGGGGGTGAGTGGGGCTGAGCTCTTCCTGTAATCCACAACCATCTCCACTGTCTTAACAGCGTTGAGCTCCAGATTGTTCAGTCCACACCAGGTCACCAGATGGTCAATCTCCCGCCTGTAGGCGGACTCATGCCCACCAGAGATGAGTCCAATGAGGGTGGTGTCGTCCACGAACTTCAGGAGTTTGACAGACTGGTGACTGGAGGAGCAGCTGTTGGTGTACAGGGAGAAGAGCAGAGGGGAAAGAACACAGCCTTGAGGGGAACCGGTGCTGATGGTCCGGGAGTCTGAGACCTGTTTTCCCAGCCTCATGTGCTGCCTCCTGTCAGACAGGAAGTCTGTGATCCACCTGCAGGTGGAGTCAGGCACGTTCAGCTGGGAGAGCTTGTCCTGTAGCAGAGCCGGGATGATTGTGTTGAAGGCAGAGCTGAAATCCACAAACAGGATCCTGGCGTAGGTTCCTGAGGAGTCCAGATGCTGGAGGATGAAGTGGAGGGCCATGTTGACTGCGTTGTCTACAGACCTGTTGGCTCTGTAGGCGAACTGCAGGGGGTCCAGGAGAGGGTCTGTGATGGCTTTCAGGTGTGAAAGCACAAGGCGCTCAAATGACTTCATCACCACAGAGGTCAGGGCGACGGGTCTGTAGTCATTAGCCCCTTTCACACTGAGGAATAACCCGCGTTTAATCCGCGAATTTAGCGTGTCCGCTGTTGCGTTCACACTGACGACCCGGGCTGCCGTGTCAACTCGACTCGCCTTTCGATCCGAGTCGGACCCTAGTCTTTTTGCCGAGCCGAGTTTGGTGTGAAAGCAATTAACGCGGGTCGGATGTGGGCGTTGCGTGACGTGAGGAGTTTAAAAGACAGAATGGACAGCTGACAACAGTGACAGGTGAGGACAAGTTTCACTTCAAGTTTCACTCTGTTTTAGCCTACATCAAGTTCGAGACATTTTTGATGATGGCCAACTGGGGAGACAAGGAGGTCGGCGAGCTCCTCAGCCTCCGAGCAGAGGACGTTATTTACCGCCACATTTCGGGGACTATAGTGCTCTTGTATTCTCCGCATATGTTCTTCGGCGGCATCCCACGTTGTAACCATCCACATCCCGTAAAATAACATCTCCATGAACTGCATATACAATTGCAAAAACGAGTCCTCAAGGTGTATTTAACCCTACCTCCGACGCATGGCTTGTGCCTACGTCATTGTACACGCCCAGCATTTTATGGGTTTCGTGTGACGCTCTGCCGCCAGGCAACGCCCCCGGAACTCGGCTTCAGGCGACACGGGTCACCTAACACGGCAAGCGTTCACATTGCTCGACGCGGGTCGAAGGTGCAATTTGGACCCGCTAAGGTAGCGGGTCTCAGTGTGAAAGGGGCTATTGAGTCCTGTGATCCTTGGCTTTTTGGGGCCTGGGATGATGGTGGAGGTCTTGAGGCAGGCTGGTACGTGGCATGTCTCCAGTGAGGTGTTGAAGATGCCTTTGAACACCAGGGACAGCTGATCAGCGCAGTACTTCAGGGTGGAGGGAGAGACAGAGTCTTGAAGAACCTGTTGACGTCTCTCTCCAGGATGGAGGGGGGCCTGGTGGGCTGGGGTTGGGGTATGGTGTCACGGGGGATGGTGTCAGGGCTGTCCCATTGTCTCTCGAAACGACAGTAAAACTCGTTCAGGCTGTTGGCAAGGTCAAGATTGTCCAGGGAGTGGGGGGTTTTCGGCTTGTAGTTAGTAAGATGCCTGAGTCCTCTCCAGACAGAAGCAGAGTCGTTGGCTGAGAACTGTTTTTGAATTTTCTTAGAGTACAGACGTTTAGCTTCTCTCACCCCCTTGCTAAACCTGTACTTGGCCTCTTTAAATCTGCCTCTGTCCCCACTCCTGAACGCTTCCTCCTTCACCAACCTTAGCTGTCTGAGCTTCGCTGTGAACCAAGGCTTGTCGTTGTTGTACCTGTTGATGAGAGATATGTAAATAAGACTTAAATAACTTGTGAAAAGAAGAGACTAAAATGCAAAGAATAAACAAATATACAAAAAATTATTAAACGTTCTATTCTTTTAATCTGCATATAGACTTTATAGCCTATGATGCAAACACATTCTGGACAAATTGAGATCAGTCACTCAGGCGTCATTTGTAATGTGTCTGAGCCGCATAAGGCCACGTTATTTTAGCAGTGTGGAAGTAAATGTGAACTTGGCCTCACTGAGGGACTATCAACTAGACTGTCACTGCCACTCACTGGTAAGAAAGCAGTGCTCCCAGTTCCACACACGCTCCCAGTTCCACAAGGTTGCTTGCCCCTCAATTTTAAATGCTCACTATTAGAAAATATCAAAGAGCCAGAGGGGAGAGGGGAGGGGTCTTCCCGCACCCCTGTCGCCTGGTTGCTGCCTGGGCGGGGGGGCCAGGAGGAGGAGTTGTCCTGCTGGTTCGGGGTCTGTGGTGGCTGGGGGCTGCTGGCGCCCGGATGTGCCCGCTACGCCATACTCCAGCGGAGGTGGGGGATGGATGCATGTGCTGTGCGAGTGTTTGTGGATGTGTTTTTTTTTCTTCCTTTATGTATGTATGTATTTATTTATTTTATTATTATTATTATTATTATTTTTTTTTTTTCTCTGCCCAGGGGCACTGGGGCAGGTGCTGGCCCACTGTGGTTGGCTGTCTGGGGCGCTTGGCCCTCTCGGGTGTTGAGCGGGGCCCCTGCCAGGGGGTTTTGGTGGCGCTCGGGCTCGCGGGGGCCGGTTCCGGCGCGCGGCCCATGTCTGGGTGGCGGGGGCCTGGCGGGACTGGTAGGCTGCCGCCTCTGGTCGCCGGGGGGGCTCTGCCCGATGCTTGTGGGGGCTCTGTCCGGGAGCTTCCTCTGCTGTCTTCTGGGGGGATGCGTGGTTGTCCCTATGGTGGGCTTCCCGGGTTCTGTGCTCCTTGGGGGCTGTTGGTGGCCTGGGTCTGGGGGCCCTCTTGGCCTGCTTCTGATTGCTGGTGGGGGGGGGGGGATTGTGACACTATACACTGATATTTAAGCATGGTTATTATGTGGGACCATCTATGTGTATTGCATGTTCATACACACACACTCACACTCACACACACACATTCATTAGCCCAGTAGCATGCTCACTATGCTCACTAAGCATTTGTTGTGCTGTCCTGTGGTTTAATACCTGTGTATTATATGAGATTGCTGCTGCTTGTGTTTTTTTTGTTTGTGTGTTTGTTCTCTGCTTGTCTGCTTACAGGTGCTCCTGGTGCTTCTAAGGTTGGATTCCCCACAAAAGCCGTGAATCGTCTTCAGTTTTGTTTTTACAGCTGTAGCAGCTGGTTGTCGGATTTTTCATTGTTTTTTATGTTTGTCTCTTCATGTTTCTGTTCTTTTTTTCTCTTCTTCGCTTTCCCTCTCTCTCTGTCCCCCGGTCCGGTTCGGCACTATTATCATATCATGTTAAATATTGTAAGAAAAATAAATAAATAAAAATGAGGAGTTGATGTGCGTCAAGGGGAGCTTTACATTCATAAAGTTTCCCTTGGCATAACAAATGTGTTTAGCATAAACGGTATTCAGATTACAATTCTGCTGCCATAATGCTGGACAGGACAAGGGAAAAAAAAAAAGAAAGCAGTGCTCCACGAAAGTATTAGTAATGTTTTAATAGTACAGAAGTCTGAAGTCTGTTAAAAGATAATCATACTTATTAGTTGATTTATTAGTTCACCAGTTTAACCATAAAAAACAACAATAAACTTAAAAGGAAATGAAAATATTGTAAAACTAACTGTTTGCAATCACGAGGATCTAAAGAATCATCTGTGTTCATTATCTTGGTTTCAATCTAAATGCTCTGAAAATTTAAAAAGTAAATTTGTCTGTTTATCTATCTATCTATCTATGTGATTAAAGGTTCATACCTTGAGACATTGGTTTGCACTAATTCAACTGCAGAAGAAGCCAGAAAGAAATGACCTGTTTAAAAAGGGACATTTACCTCAAAAGATGGAAATCAAACTATAGATAGGCCTAATTAATATGATGGAAAGCCTGGCAACAGAGAGCACAGTAGACCATGGAAACTTTGACTTTTGAACAAGTAATATCACAGTTGTATGTACTTGGAAGAGTTCTTTGGATGGCCCTGTGTCTAGGGATTTCTGCAAGCCATTTATCTACCGTCACATTTATTTATTTGCTCTTTTATTTTTATCTAAGGTTGATGAGTTTGTAACAAATCTTATTATTATTATCACTAATCCTGAGGAGAAATCTCCCATTTCAACCATCAAGATCACTCCAGATACTGACAGTAGTCTTACAGCTTGTCCTGATTAGCTCAGCAGGAATTTGGGGGGAACAGATTTGCAGACATGACTGGCCAAGACTGTGACACAGTATTAGAGGACAAAGTGTCTCAAACAGAATAAATGAGCCAAAATGCTAGCATCATCTCATCATTTCCACTGCTACTCTTAGGCTCAGGGGCAAACACTTGATCCCATACAGTGCAATCCACTGAATTATTACACTGCCAGTGAAGGGGAGGACAATTGGTTCCATTGCCAACATTGCCTATCCACTTCAGCACACAGATTGCCCCTTCACTCTCCTTTAGTTAAGTAGCTGAAGGTTCAAAATGTCCTTCAGAACTGAGCAGTTTGTCCTACGTACACTGACTTTTAGGAGAACCATTTATCAGTCTATCATTATAGATTAAAAACCGTACACTTTAGAGCAAGCTCTTGTTGACAATACAACAATGACTAAGTGCTTCATTTTAGTCTGGATTTATTATAGGTTTGTTTTATGTGACCAAAAGGACCCAATATTAAGACCATAGCTTTATTATTTAAGGACATAATATTCAGAAAGCATATGAGCTGCAAAGTCACGAAAACATAACAATTTAACACCTTTCTTGTAAAATTTGATTGTCCTTCTAATATATGTGCACTTGAAATAATTACAGTAAAATGTAGTGTTTACTTCTTTATTGTTGAAACAGCTAATGTTTTTAGACCATATTCGGTTCATAGAAAAATCTGTAAATACATTAAAAGATATTATTGTTGTTGCTAAAGTTAAAAGTTTGCAACCACTTTAGTAATCCAGCAGACATGAAGCAATTAAGGCACACATTAGAGACCACGTGTTTTGGCTCATTTAAAGTAAAATATTCAATGTTCCAACTTCTGAGAATATTTTAGTATATTTAGTTAAAATTAGGGTTGCAAAGGGGCGGAACATTTCCGGTAAATTTCCATGGGAAGTTAAGCTTGGGACTTTTGGATATATTCCATAATGGGAATTATGGGAACTAATGGGAATTTAGGAGAACTAACTGGGAATATATTATATCCAAGCATAAATATAAACAGAAGTCATAAGAAAACATCCATACAAAATGTTTTCAACAGATATTTCAACAGATTTATTTGTAAGTAGAGGAGTACACGTTCTAATTACTTGTTTCATGGATGAACAAAAACAGGAGTAGTGGGTTCAATATTACCCATCCCCTAACCCCCCCTATCCAAAAATCTCCACGACGTCCCATTCAAAATGTTAAATGAATAATGCCACTCTTCCTCCAAAACGTCCCATTAAACATGCAAATCTTCCTTCAAGCAATCCTCTGCATTTTTGCTCAGTCACTAGAATCTTCCTGGGCCTCATCAACATGACCCCTTCCTCAACATCCAACTGTGAGTCTTCCTCTTCAGTGTCACTTTCCAGCCTTGTTGAGGATGGCTCTGTGTCAGGCTCAAAGAGCCTTAGGTTTGCGCGAATGCTAACCAGCTTTGTGTGGGTGTTCCCAAACAGTGACCAGTTGCGCTCGGAGGCGGCTGATGATAGTGGGATTTGGAGGATGATGGAGGCTACAGGTGCAAGGGCCTCAGATTCAAGTCATGATTATGCTCAAATATACTTTCCTCAACTATATTTAAGTTCCCTAGAAGAGCCAACCTTCAATTTTGAAAATTCCCAGTTTATTCCCATAAATTCCTAGTAATTCCCGTTAATTCACTTAAACTCCCATGGAAAGTTTCTGTCTTTGAAAATTCCGGGAATTTTGCAACCCTAGTTAAAATACCCCAATATTTTAGTTTTTCGTTGCTGTCAACCCAGTGTGCTGTTGGTTTGTCAGAGGTTTTCACAGAAAATATCTACAATTTGGTCTGGAAATTTCCCATTAAAAAAATAAAAAAACAAAGTCCCATCAAAGATGGGACGTTTTCTAAAGACACAACAGGAAATTAAAATTCTCTTACTGTGTTTGAACCTATATTTAACAGACAATGTCAATAACTTCACTGAACAATATAATTTTATTTAGAAAATGTAAACAAATTTTCAATTTGATACCAGCAACACACTCAAAAAAAATATGAGAGGCAAAGAAAAACTGAAAAGTATAAAAGTTGTAACACTATTCTGGAAGTTTGTACAAACAGATTGCTGACAGCTAAGGAAGTCAGGGTTTGCAAAGAAAAAAGTTAATTAACCATATCAACCAGTTTATAAGCGGTTTGTCGTAGTTCACTGTACGCTTTCTCCTGGTGCCTTGCAAATGCACGTACATATAGTTAAAGTGTTTTGGTGCCACTTGGGAGCAGTCTCATGAATAAGTGGAACAATCTGAGCTGTGGACTGCTCTTGGTTGTGTTAACGCTGTTGTCATTTCTTTTCTTTAGCTTTGGCTTACTGCAGAAAAGACAAAGGAGAAAGATTTGCTTTGTGATGGAGTGAAACTATATGTTAAGACAATGAATATTGTCCAAGTACTGTCGTGCTACAATATGTCACATGAGCTTCAGAGTCACGAGTCCCTTGGAAAGCACAATAAAGCCACAGACATTGTAAGATGGTAATATTTTACATTGGTTGTTGTTTTTTTCAGGCAGCATTGTTCCAGCCTGTGAACATGTGTTTATGGATATAATAAATTCAATTTAATTCAGTTTATTTATATAGCGCCAAATTACAACAAATGTTATCTCAAGGCACTTAAACAATATAGTGCAATTCAAGCCAATTGGAGTTCAATTCATTGTAATCATAATTCATTTCAAAATAATCCAATTCATAATTAAGTTAAGTTAAGTTAACCATTAAGCTTAATCGTGATAAATTTTTTTATGCCCATCCCTAAACAACTGTAACTAACAGCAAAGTAGAAAAGTGGCCCAAACATTTTCTTCAGTGATACTCTGGAATGTAACCAGTTGTGTTCCCAGATTTGGGGAAAAAAAGGAAGGGTTATGTAAAACGATGGCAAGCATGCCGCTATATATATATATGATACATATACATACAAGTTCTTTATGGACAGGTCTTGTATCATCAAACGTTCCAATTTATGACAATATGTAAAATACACCATCTAAAATACAAACTTGGTACCTTTGGTGAAGCAGCAAAAAAATTTTCAGAGAGAGCTGTAACTGCAGAAAAAGTACCCATAGTAGACTGCTGCAAAGACAAGACAGACAAATGTATAATTTTCATCTGTAGACAGACAGGACTGCGTGGGCCATCATGTTTATGCCAACTAATTTAACTCTTACATCGCAATTGGATTTTAAATTAGTCAGCCTCATTAGCGGCTTTATACTCACTGTAATTATGCTGATTTAGTCCTCAATCACTGGAGGGATAAATGTGAGTTTAAAAATGAAAATACAAATAACTGCCAAGCAATTAATTTAAAATTATCAATGTTTTTTAAATTGGTCTTTGTGACGGAACAGCACGGCTGACAGTCTTTTCTTTTTATGTTTCTATCTCTTTCAGCCCTTTATTGTTTCTCTGTCTGGTTCTTAAATGTACTGCTGCTATTTGAGGTAATTATCAGTCAGGTTAAGTGGATCAAGTGTACATATAAAGAGGTATCTTCAAGTCTAAATCCGCAAAGTTATTTAGCCAAATCAATAAGAAATTTCCTGACCAGGTCATTGTGATTTTAATAATGCACAGTGGGAAAAAATGCCAGCATTTCATTAAGTGCTTTTTTATTGAGAGCAGAGGAGGCAACAGCATTCATTTTTTCATTTCAGAAATCACACCAGAAAGGTGTCACGATTTGCATTTTTGTTATGTTTTATGATCCTGTTTAGTCTTTAGTTTATGCCATGTTATGCCACTTTTTTCCCCAGTCTCTCTTGCCCTGCTATCAGCTTCACTCACGTCACCTGTGTTTCTTCCCTCAGCTGCATTCACTCATTGATCACTAGAGGTGGGGGAAATTTCCGAGTTTTAGATTAATCTAGATTCGGCCGTGGAAGAATCGAGAACGATTCACAAACATCCAAATTAAGATTATTCAAATATGCCAAGTAAAGCGGAACTAATACAGCAAGTGCGGTCTTCGATATACTACAGGGAACGGACCGAGAGCACACATCCACCGCATACGCCCCCAGAAAACAAAAACAACAAGCATGGCTGAGCTAACCAACCCACCTCGTCGTGAGATCCGACCTACTCCTAAACATTTAAAAGCAGATGTGTGGAATAATTTTGGATTCTACAACGTTGATGGAGGAAAAGAATTGGACAAAAGCTACGCTGTGTGCAAGATTTGTCGCGCTAAAATACTTTGGCAACACAACGAACATGAGAGTCACACAGCACGGTTCCACCTGACGGAGGAGGTGGGAAAGCCGGCTGCTGTTGCTACTAGCAGCCAGAGAACAATTGAGGACGCTCTGAGTAAGCTGCCACCTATGGAAGCAAATCGTAATCAAAATTCAAATTCAAATGCATTATCAGAAATGCTTTTTCATTTTAAGAATGTGGCTGCATTATTTGACTCATAAATAAAATTACTAATCAAACATCCTATTTGCATTTCAATTTTCTTCTTCAAGACTGCTCATTCTTTCACTTAATTCAAATGAAAAGGACAAAGACATTTGAAATTTAATTTTCAAAATATGCCTCAGCAAATAGATACCAAAATTCAATTTGAAATGTAAAAGTTGAAAATTCAAATGCATTATCAGAAATGCTTTTGCATTTTAAGAATGTGGCTGCATTATTTGACTCATAAATAAAATTACTAATCAATCATCCTATTGCATTTCAATTTTCTTCTTCAAGACTGCACATTCTATGCCATAATCAAAAAGAAAACTAAGCGGACATTGCTTTTTCGTTTTAGTGGTCTGCATGCAAAATACTGCCCACAATTCGATAATGAAAAAGCAATCTGAGCGGCGCAGGAGAGTGACGTCACGCCTGCTGACCGTGCTACCCATCATGTAGGCTACGGTAGGGGGCGGTGTGCATATTTGCTGTACAGTTTAGCTGCCCAGGTGGAGTCAAACAATATATCCGATTCTGATGCCGGTGACCGGGTTGAACGGGTCACAGAGAGCTTGGCTGCATACTCTGCCGTCACAGATTCAGAGGTTAGTGCAGCAAGGGCTTGCGCGTTGCGGCTACGACCGGCCATGACTTTCTGGCCGCGGCCATCGCTGAGGGAGCAGCCATTAATGAGGCTGAGACAGACTTTGCGAACAGGAGTCGGGGGATTACCTTTCACAGGTAGGATTCAACATTATTATTGGTTGCATTTTGTCAATAGAATATTATTGTACTGTATTTGTGTCTGCCGGCGAAATCGTAGCCAGCAAACGTTAAACTAGGATATGTTTATAGCCGGTGTTATGCCGAGAAGTGCCCCCCCTGCTGGTCGTACTTTAAGGAGAGTCTGTGATGGAATGATATGATAAAACTACATCATAATTTGTTTACCTAATTGAATTAACGGATGCAAATCTCAATCAGTCCAAATTTGTATATACAATTAAAATAACCAAATTTCATAGTTTCAGGTTCATTTTTATATCATTTCATCTGGGCTATAATGAGTTGAGATTGTTAATAGAAAATGTATCCAACCGTCTTTCGTGTTGACTACAAAAGTATTAGTCACGGCCCTTACTTTTGAATATATGTCCAATAACATAAAAATAGTTAGGAATAGGAATACTCTAAACTCTACAATTGTCAGATTATCATATTTGTACACGTATTATTAATTTACATGAAGAGATGTGAAAAAAAGATGCACGAATGAAACACCATTGTCAGCTCAATATTATTTTTTTTGGATAAATGTAATAATCCACACCTGAAACGGTTTACGCGCGCTCCGTGAATGGGAATGCACTTCTCGGCAGAACACCTCTGTTCACACGGCTATTAGGCCAACGGAAACTTCATAAATCATATATTCCATAACACAGGCTTAGATTACAACTAACACAAGAATGCTACTTTTGAAATAATGCAAATATTACTGTTATAACATTGACCATCACATTTTACTCAGGTTTATTAATGACGTTTATTATGCCTGTATTATTCACATGTAATTCTTTCATCCTAACAAAAGTATTTACCTCATGTCTCATACCCACCCCTCAGATTGTCCGACCGAGAGTTGGTGTTATTCCCTCCATCTTGGGCTTACAGGTTCACCTAATAAGAGTAGGTGTATCATCATAAGGCTATTAGCATTCATAAATTGAAATATTATCAATAACAGGGCAGGGTGAAATACTTATCCCTGTGTGTGTGTGTATTTTTATATATTTTAATATAATGCTTCTTCCTTTTAGCCAGAAAAGGGCAGGACTACATGTTCTTCCAGAAAAGCTGAAGAGAGCCTGTCTGTGACCACTCAGGATGACCCAGAAGCTTCAACCTCAAACTCACTAACTCAGCCTAATGATTTGAGTATTTCTTTTTTAAACATCATATCAAAATTACCGTTCTAAATATGTTAAATAGCTACTTCTCAATATTTATACTGGTGGATGTTGTGGACAATGCTTTGTACTACATCGCAGGGTTTGTAGTCCTCCAGATTCTGCAAAAGCTGTCCTGTGGTGTGTGCCATGCAAGCTTGGTCAGAGATGCTGTACCTTCATCATTTCATGATAGCTACCACTTTCTAGCCCTGAAAAACAATGGTGTACTAGTGATTCCATCATGTGGCACAGTGAAGGTGCTGAGAGCTGCAGAGTGGGTGATTCGCCAAGCTTCAGCAAAGCTGTAAAGACGACGACAGTCACGTACATCATCCGGGAGGAGAACGGAGTATGTTTTTCAGCTTGGGGAACACATTGAGGAGACAAAGTTTGGCATCAACAACCATTATTCCAACTTGTTGTCCAGGGACGTTGACAGAGCCACCCTAAAATAGGTTTTAGCCATCCTATAATTATTTTGCAATTTTTAAATTTATTTATATATATTATTTTTTTATTTTATTTTTTTTAAACTAATGCAGTAAAGCACTGAATACGAGCCACCAAGAAGGCAAGTTAATCTGAACACAAGTTCCTGTTTACTAATTTATCGTTTAATGCAATTATTAATATCGTTAGGCCTATTCATATTCCTCATTGGCTCTGCGTCCAGCGTCTCACGTCACGTGGTACGCGTGCATCAGTTGGACCATGTTGTTGGATAGTTCTTCTAGCAAGCACCGCAGCAGCGCGTCCTTTGAAGATACACACGGTGAGTTTGCAATTTGATGTCAGCGGATTTCATTTGCTTAACTTTACCTGGGGTATATTGAGCTACGTGAAGTGAGGAAAGACAATATTGTAGCTTGTCCATTTCAACAATAAATTAGGCACGTACGTTACCATGGTGAACAAACTTAGCGGGACAACACGATGTTGTACTAGCATTAGTTTTGGCATGGAAGTATAAACTGTCTGTCTCTTCGTTGGCAAGGATGGATATACGAATATTTTTTAAGAAAGTAGAACCAAGTAAGGATCAAGAGGGCACAGCAGAGGAGGAGGATAGGAGAGAAAGAGGAGAGGATGAGGTCTCGATGGAGGTCAGTAAAGAGCAACAAACAACGATGTAAATTGGCCACAGCATTGTGCAACTCATTCCTCAAGTTAAAGTTTCAGAACGTTGTGGCCACTAAGTTACCATTTACTTTTTTTTTTTTTTTTTTTTTTTTTTAAGAGCCATAGTAGTTTATTAAATCGTGTTCAGCATCTCAGTATCTGAAGCCAGACTTGACGTTAACTTTTTTGCCCACCGGTCACTGTGGCTAGTGGTTTTCACTAGCCATTTGGCCTTTCTGCTTGCCAGAGTTTTGTTGTTGTTGTTTTCCCTTTAGAAATATTCTTGCATTTAAATACAATCAATTAATGCTACTACTGTTATTTGTCACACCAAAGAATAAGTTGCCTAGGGTAACCTAACTTAACTTAGCATGAAATTCTATCCCTAATCTGTTTGTATGCCATGCATCAACATATTTTACTAAGGTGACGGACAGCAGAGAGGCTGGAGGTGAGGACAGAGGAGGTAGAGGAAAAGAGGCAGGAAGAGATAGAGGAGCAGAGGCTGAGGGAGAGGATGGGGGTGGTAGTGGAGGAGAACCCACAGTTGGAGAGGGAGGAAGACAAGCAGAGACAGAGGCTGGAAATTCACAGGTGAGGTTAATGGATAATGTTAGTCATGAGAGTGGCAGCCATGGCCTAGTGCATATGTGCAAATAAAGTTGAATGTCTGCATACTTGCTCACGTTTTGGTCATTATACTGCATTGCTTAAAACTATGTTCTAGACAAGCACATCTTTATCAATAGACCTATATGAAAATTGTACAAAATTCACTTTAAATATTTACACTATGGTTTTGCCCTTGGTGCAATGTATCCCAAACTCAACTTAGGCGTTTTTCCTCTTAGAGTGTCTTGACCTTATTCTGGCCAACTTTACACAGATGTGGAAATTGACCTATGCCAACAAAATATGAACTTAATTATTAGAACATCATTTAATTTAACAGCCATATACTTACTTCCCTTCCCTATGCTGTAGTTTCGGAAAAATACGACGGCATACATTATATTGATATGATCAGATATAAAATTAACTTCAGGGTTTAACCATGTTTTTGTTTTTGAACTCCATGAAGGGTGGGGCAGAAAGAAAGACTGTGGACGAGAGTGAGGAAGGGAGTCCAGATTCAGAGGAGGTCGAGCAAATAGATCTGCAGGGAGACAGAGAGGAATCTGAGAGAGAGGCAGAAGGTGAACAAGCAGGCAACGAGGAAGAAAATGATCAAGAAGCTGCTGCTCCCCTTTCTGATTTAGGTGATAAAGACACAGGTCCCAGACAGGTGAAGCTGAATAGCTATCCACAGGACAGCTTTGGTGCACAGAAAAGGGCATTTAACCACAGCTGGTTTGCTAAGTACCATTGGTTAGAGTATTCAGTTAGCCGGAATGCTGTATTCTGCTTCCCATGTAGAGTGTTTGGAAAAAACATTAAACATGACGCTTTGGTTAGCAGTGGTTGCAGACATTGGAAAAAAGCTTTGGCCGTCTTCAGGAAACATGACTTGGCACAGTCCCATAAGGACAGTGTTGTTGCATGGAGGGGGTACCAGGCAACTACCCAGCAGGGAGATGTGGTGCAAATGATGATGTCTGCAGAGGCAAATGAGATAGCAGCTAGAAGGGAGTATCTGAAGAGAATTATTGCTGTCACCTCAATGTTAGGGGCCCAGGGACTACCCTTTCGTGGGGATGATGAAAGTGTTGAGAGCACAAACAGAGGCAACTTTCTGGCTTGCATGGGTCTTCTTAGGAAGTTTGATCCATTCTTGCAAAACCATATTCCTCCATCAAATTCCACATACATCTCACCAGTCTCTCAGAATGAGATGATTGAGTGTTGTGCTCAGGAAGTGACAAATGTCATTGTGTCTGAGATCACACGCTCTAAAATGTATGCCATCATGGCGGATGAGGCAAGAGATGGTCAGTCAGAGCAGCTGGCTGTTTGTGTTAGATATGTGTCAGAGGGGGAGGTAAAGGAGCATTTTCTGGCACTTGCAGAGCTGATGTCATTTGATGCACAGTCTATTGCAGACAAGCTACAAGAGCAGCTCCAAACCAATGGCATTGCTGATGTGAAGTGTGTGGCGCAGACATATGACGGTGCCGCCGTCATGAGTGGACCCACGGGAGTCGTGCAGGCATGATTTAGAGGGCTTCATCCTGAGGCTATCTATATACACTGCTATGCACATCAGCTCAATCTAGTGTTGTGCCACACCTGCAGGGCTGTTTCAGAGGCTGTGGAGCTGTTTGATTTGTTGGAGTCTCTTTACTCTTTTTTCACCACCTCCCTTGTACATCACCACACATTCAAACATGCTCAGCTGAAGCTTGGTTTGGCAGTGGAACTAGTCCAACTTTCCAACACTCGTTGGGCATGTCGGCTTCAGTCGATCAATGCTGTGCTTGAGACCTTATCTGCCATATTTGAGTGCCTGTCAGCCACCGGGTCTCCCATGGCCACCGGTATCAAAGCAAAGCTAGCAAGGTTCTCGACTATCTATGCTTTGCTGATGTTTCAGACACTTCTGTCCATCACTGAAGGCCTCCACAAACTCCTTCAGAAGGAGACATTAGACCTGGCTGAAGCACTGATTGGAAAAGATGCTGTGTGCGACACTCTTAAAGGTAAACGCACTGATGCATTTGCAACAGAAATGTTCGAGAGAACCAAGGCTCTGTGCCTCACACATGACATTCCAGAACCACATGCCAAGAAAAGGCAGAAACAGAGAAGGATGGAAGATTTTGTGTGTGACACAACTGTTGGATTGCGCACTGAATTAGTGAACTCTGAGGTCTTTAAAAGAGATTTGCTTTTCCCCTGTTTGGATAGGATGGTTGGTGAACTTGAACAAAGGTTTGCCAGTGTAGATGCAGGGCTCCTTAAAGGAATACAGGCATGCAGCCCTAAATCTGACAACTTCTTGAATGAAGTGAATTTGAAAGAGCTTGCTGGGCACTATAACATTGTCTTGAAAACCGAGGAGGTCCATGTTGCCAGAAACTTTCTTGCACGCAAAGCAGATGCTGGGTATACACTGTAGCGTTACCGGGTATTTATATACCTATTAAATATAAGGATTTATGAGATGTTCTTACAGTCTCAAATAAACCTTACCTCGAATTCAGGGCACCACCAACCTAGGTTTTGACTTAATTTAAGTCACAGTCAGGTAGGAAAACTGTTCGAAATCTTACGATCCTGGTGTTAAATTAATATTCAATTAATAATCAGTCTCATATCTCGCTACTTTCGTGAAGTTCTCGTTTGGTTGGACAGACATTACGTAAAGAAAGCATACGACACAATCTGTGATTATAACATATATATAGATATATGAACTGTTTATTACAATGATATGATCTTAGACATGAACCTTTAAACAAACAGGAGATGCATGGAATATGGGTGATTATATAAAACACTTAGTGAATATAAAATAAAGTATGGGAATGGAGAGTTACTGGATTTATTCAAATAGTTTGGGTTGGCTGACTATTTGAATCTAAATACTGACATTTCGGATTAATTTATCATTCTGTGAAAGCCTCGAGACATCCATCAAACCCACCTTAAGGTGAAAACGGGTCGGTCTTACTGTGCTTAGCCGGTTCGGACCACGGCAGCGGCCACGCGGGGTCCGAGGGGATTTCTCTTCCGCTCTCTGGGCCTTCCTGGCTGTGGTGGCTGACTTTAGCGGACTTCTCAGTTGCTTCTTTCACCGGGAAACCGAAACGATGGTGCCGAGGACTGTGGTTAGCTGATCGAATCTTTTGAGTGTCAGTGGGTCCGTTGCTTCTCTGATGAAGTGAACTTAAGTTCACAGAAGATTAATAAAAGGTTGCTTGGAGTTGGCTTTCTTGGTAGGAAAAGGTGATGATGGCGTGAAACAGCGGAGGTTAGGACGTGCGATGTAGAAGGACGTGGATGGCGAGGGACGAACAAAAACACGTAAAACGTGCATCTTCAGAGTATTTCAATCTGTTTCTTTGTTCGGGTCTTCTTCGTCTTTCTTTGGGTCCTGCTCCGTCCTTCTCCTTCCTCCCCTCCGTCGTCTTCTCCACGGCTCATACTCTCATCTTTCCGTGCTCTTCAAATCTCTCTGAGCAACTCATCTGATCAATTCTCCATTGTTCTTCTCTGACCTGTTCTCCCTCTGAAAACAAGAGCGTGCTTCTGGAAAACAACAAGAGGCAAGAAACGAGAGAGGCAAAAAGGCAAGAGAGTGTATTTCGCGGGGCACCGGGTTTTGACTCTCGGAGGTGGGGCTTACACTACTTTTTCAGCCAATGATATGCTTGTGTGCATGTCTGTGTAAGGTGATCTGTGCTAAAGGGGGATTTCTGGATGAGACAAAGAACTCTGTGTTTCTCCATTACTCCCATCTCATAGAACATTTGTCTCGTTGATTCTGAAAACACCACATCTTGTTAAGATATGCAGATTAAAGATATAACATAGACTTGTAATATAAAGACATCAAAATAACACACATGATAAAGACAATTATGACTTTCAAAATTCAGATGAATATCTATGAAATCGTGACATATGAATAGTGAGTCACACAATGCTAATTTCTGTGTTAACAATGGGGACACTAAACAAATACCAAATAGATATCGAAGGGACATCGTTAAAAGTTAAATTGTTGCATATACATTGTCCATTTTACTGAGTCCTCTGGGATTTAAATGTTCAACTAATCAACACTGCAGACCACTAGGGGGCAATGTGGTTTCATCAGGCAGGTTGGGCGTTTTCCACCAAAATCAGTTCTTTGTCAATATTTAAGCCAGAATCGTACAAATTGTCTCTATATGCGTCTTGTGATCAAGCTGGAAACCTGAAAGAAATTGTACACGGTTATCAAACACATTTAATATAGTTTTAAGATTTGACTAAAAGTGAGTCTTCTCAGTTCATGTGTAGCCATCTGGTCGGTTTGCTGGTGAAAAGGGGTGTTAAAGTGTCAACTTTCGAGTTATGGTCTAGATAAGATAGTAAGTCTCCCACTTTTCCAAGAGTGAGTTCGACTCCCCAAAAGCTCTTAAGGGTGTTGTAAATTAGGCAGTTTCTGTCTCTTTTTCCTTTGTGGAAAGAAAATGAAGATCTGGTTTATATCCACATACGTAAACATCCCCCACAGGAATGTTGGTTTTGTCAAAGTTTGAAAAACTCTTAATCCACACGGCACTGTGACTGCTACATTCCCCCATTCGAATCGGATCTGAACTCGTGGCTGATCCGAATCGCAGGTGAAGAAGTCCAGTGTGTCCGAGTCTGGTGGTTGCTAGGACTCTCAAGAGGGTTATGGTGGGTGTCTCGAGACAGCCTAATACAATTCTGACACAACAATGGCTATAAACGTACAATGGCTATAAACGTAATTTTGTTAAGCTTACTTAACCTACGTAGTAAATGTCTAATAGCTAAAGATAATGTTCATAAGTAAAGGTTTCTAAGCCTATATAATTTCAAATGGAAAATCCTAGTAAAAAGCATGCCGATTTCTTTTGGAAAAAGATCAATGTTAGGGGAGAATTTTACTCATTGTTAGAGTCATGATCTAGGAATGGTATTTCTTAATAGTTAGGAAATGAGAACGTTTACTACCTGAGTGTGAGCATATTCGCAGGACTTTATACGATCAGTAATGTGTAACATATTTGTCGCG
Organism: Odontesthes bonariensis; assembly: GCF_027942865.1. Lineage (NCBI taxonomy): Eukaryota > Metazoa > Chordata > Actinopteri > Atheriniformes > Atherinopsidae > Odontesthes > Odontesthes bonariensis. The sequence goes on from NC_134521.1 coordinate 31,041,935, forward strand.
GCGGCGGTCCTGGACAGGGCTTCACTGTACAGCAGTAACGAGTGATATTCTAACTAAAGGATCCATGGTGAAAGCTGTTGTCAGTATTTCACTGCTAATTTTGCTTTTAATTCAGTTATAGACCAGTTTCCCCCATTTGTAGATGTCACATGGGTGAAATAAGGTAAGTTGAGTGTGTCACCAGATGATGATAGACTTGAAAATTGAAGTTTTGAACACTGAGGTGTCCTGGATTCAATCTTGAGGCATCATGATACTACGGAGTAGTTTTATCGTGATTAGGTAAGTGATATTTTGAGGGTAAGCTTCTTTGCTTCCTTTAAGAGTTAGCTATGGTTAAAGGTTTGGTATTCGGGGTTACTAGAATGTTTGTTGGAGTGTATGGTCCTACCTCCAGGAACAGGCTAGCATTTCTAAGTCTCTGTTAGCACGGTTGGGTTCTGAACTTTTTCTTTTCTTTTAGTAGCACACTTTTCAGGCTATCAATATCGTCTTGACTGATGGCACTTATTTCACTAGACCATTGCTGAGATTTGATGTGGTCCTTGTCGATGACTCTGCTCATCTCAGTTGTTTTCTGATCTGGTGATGGTTGTGACCATGCAGTGTGTGATGGTTTATAGCGAGACCGAAGTCTATAATTGCAGTTGCGGTTTCGAGCGGATTGCTGGTCATGTCGATTTTGAAAAGACATGTCTTGTTGCGGGTTTGAATGAACACTGTGGTTTTCACTGTGGCAGTGAGTTGGTTCATGGCTGGGCCATGAGGATTTGGAATAGTTGTGTTTGGAGCCTTTCTTAGGCCGTTGAGAATGTGGCCAGTGGGGGACCTCTGCTGGAGGTCTGCCACTTTGTCCCACTTCTAACTCTGGGGACCAAGAACCAGGGTTCTGGGTCTGTGTGGTGATGGGTTCTGGCTGTTTAGCTTGTCTATGTTTTTGGAAACCTAGACTGGCCCATTCACGTAGCTGCTGAATGGTAGCAGTGTGAGGGTTAGCTATAACTCCTAAGTGATAGCTGGTAGTTGGATGGAGGTTTTGAAGGAAAAGAGTTTTGAAACTCATGTCTTCTTCCATTCCTACCTTGTTGCTGAAACCAAAATAAGCTTTGAGGAGGCGGTAATAATACTGCTGAGGCAGCTCATTCCGTCCCTGTTTAACCATCATGGCAGCGGTTAAGCCAGATGGGGTCAGCTCGTCTGAAAACTCGCGTTCGAGTGTTTGGCAGAGGAGTGTATAGTCGTTCCGGATGTAATCGGGTTGACGTTCAATGAATCTACTGACTTCGCGGCTAGATGTAACCTTAATCAAGTAGAATTTGTTGTTAACTGATGCGTTTGGAAACCTTCGCAGGAAGAAATCAATGTCGTCCAAATATGCTCGGGTGTCATGTGGCGTCCCAAGAGTCGGTTCGAATCTGGGCACATGGCGAGCAATTTTGTCAAGCTCTTCGTCAGAGGGAGCTTGTGGAACTTGGGGTTTTAGAGTGGGAAATGATTGATCCGGTTTACCTGGATCATAAACGATCTTTTCAGATCTGAAAGAATTTGTTGTCGTTGAAGACGGGGGTGAAACAATTGAGCTCTTGTAGGCTGTTTTCACTTCAGGAAAAGGGTTCCCTCTGTCTTCCTGGGGGAAACCATGTGTTTCCTGTTCATGTCCAGTCTCCAAAGACTGACGTAGGTCTATCTCAACACCTTCTGGTTTATCTGATAGGTGTTCCTGCTGTGGATGAGCGGCGGTTTGCTCATCCTTAGCTTTGCTTAGCTGTTCTGTCAACAGCTGCATTTGTTCCTTCTCAACATTAAGATGCTTGTCATCAGTTGGCACTTTGGCTGTTAAATCCTGCATTTTCTGCAGAACCACGTGTAGAGATTGCTGGGACTGTTTTTGTGCTTGGTCCACCTTCTTCAGTTGGACTTGGGTTGAAATCAACTCTTGTTGGCAGTTTTGAAGTAGCTGTTCAAGCTTTTTGTTGTTTTCATTGAGTTGAATAATTTGTTGGTTTGGGTTTTCAACCTGTGTTGTTAACTCTGTTACTTGGGCATTAGCTTGGCTGGATGCCCTCTCAGTGGCTTTAAGTTGGTGTTGGAGGAATTTGGTTTCCTCCTGTAACTGTGGCTTTTTCTGTGACCGAGTTTTAAGTTTGTCAGCGGCTTGTTCCATCACTTGGTGTGCATGTTTAACGAACACCACAGCTAGACTACTTAACATTTTGGTCAGAGATTCTTCTTTGGGCTTTTTAGCTTTTGTCTCAGCCGATGGCTTTAAACTGATTTGCTCTGTTTCAGGTGTTTTAATGCATCTTTTCTTTAAGGCATAACCCAGTATCAACTGTTTTGTTAAGTCCATCATCTTGTTTTTCACTTGACTCAGAAAGGGTTCTTTCTGAAAATAAGTTTGAGTTTGGAACAAGGGAAAATAGTTGGGTTAATGTGAAGGTAGTTGGGAATAAGGATTGTTCTCCTGAAATTAATTTCTTCCTTTTGAATTTGTTTACTTGAGAAACAAATAAGGAATGATGTTAAAATAAACACGACTGTGTTTTTTACTCAAAACTGGAAGAAATGCATTTAATTTAGAAGCTTATCATTAACCGTTATGGTAAAAAGAGGGAAAACATTAATGCTAACACAAAAGGGAACATACAAGCTCTTGGCTGTTGTTTTCTTTAAGCCTTAGTGTCTTATAATCAGTTCCTGTTAAGGTAATCTGATTTGGTGAAAGACACACATTTGAGATAAATTAGCTTCAATTAATGTTTCCAAATAACAAAGTTGGTATTGTTTATGTCAAACAATTAATTCAAATGCATTAAAGAATATTCAAATAAAGCTGGTATTCGTTAGTACCAAGCAAAATGATCAGCTTTCTTTGTGATCCTATTTAATGTGATCCTGAGCAGCTCACATGTCAAAAAGCTTCAAGTGGGCGGGTTTGAGAGAAGGGAGGAAGGAGTGACGTCACTGGTGACGATTTCTAGCACCGCCCACCAATAGTCCTTCAAGGATTCAGTGAATTCGCCTCATTTCCCCTGGGGAATGAGAGGGTTAACTTCTCTCACAGACAGTGCACAAGCGATGTTGCAGTTTGCTCACAAACTTTTAAACACAGCTTTGCCAAACTCACAATGCTTGAGACACGGCGGCCTCAGTTCAGAATGCTTCTAAAAGTCACCAACTTTGATAATAACAACAAATAGAGTCACCAACTCAATTTTTCTGCAGCAAAATTGGTCTGTCCACTACTGCCGTATATTATTTTAGTTAGGGCTTGTAGCATTTTAAAAATAAACACACCCTCAGTTTTTCCTTTCAACTGGGTTCAACAGACACGGCGTTCCGGTCGTTTATTTAATAATACAAAAACAATTGACTGTTTAAGTCATTCATGCGATCACGTTTTGTGACCGTGTGTATTTTATTTATTTATTTTATTCATTTATTTTATCAGGAGCGACGGCTCTGACTCATTCAGTTAAGCTCAGCAGCTTTAACTTTCAATAAGTAATCTGTATTACTTTATTTTAGGCGTCACAACGCTCCGTTAAACAACGTTTAAACTTGCTCCCCCACTTCATGGGGTTTCAATATAGCACCTTGATGCTTTTTTTATGTCCGGCTGCAAGATTACAGCGGATCAAAACTCCTGTGTTTGAGGAGACTCTGAGTTGACTAAATTCACCGGGACTCGCGGCTGAATTTGTGATACTCATAAAAATCAAATCAACCGTGTTGGAAACTCGCAACTACGGCCAGGCCTTTAAATTCAGCGTTCTTGCGCTGTGCATGCAATCTTTATTCTGGGAGGAGACAGCGGGACAGCTGGCTGCTCTTCTGCGGTGTGCAATTAATATTGCGCACCCACGGATTTGGAGAGTTATCATGCGTCCACGATTACTCTGATAAAGTGCTTTTAGTCATTCTAAGTTTATAAAGACAGACACAGCCACTGCTTGCATTGCTCACACACAGATAATGAACCAGCCAATATCATGTTTATGCTTTCCTTCACGTAAGTCAGTCTACCGTAAAACGCCTCGCACGGCGCACCAAAAATATGTAGCGTTACCGGGTATTTATATACCTATTAAATATAAGGATTTATGAGATGTTCTTACAGTCTCAAATAAACCTTACCTCGAATTCAGGGCACCACCAACCTAGGTTTTGACTTAATTTAAGTCACAGTCAGGTAGGAAAACTGTTCGAAATCTTACGATCCTGGTGTTAAATTAATATTCAATTAATAATCAGTCTCATATCTCGCTACTTTCGTGAAGTTCTCGTTTGGTTGGACAGACATTACGTAAAGAAAGCATACGACACAATCTGTGATTATAACATATATATAGATATATGAACTGTTTATTACAATGATATGATCTTAGACATGAACCTTTAAACAAACAGGAGATGCATGGAATATGGGTGATTATATAAAACACTTAGTGAATATAAAATAAAGTATGGGAATGGAGAGTTACTGGATTTATTCAAATAGTTTGGGTTGGCTGACTATTTGAATCTAAATACTGACATTTCGGATTAATTTATCATTCTGTGAAAGCCTCGAGACATCCATCAAACCCACCTTAAGGTGAAAACGGGTCGGTCTTACTGTGCTTAGCCGGTTCGGACCACGGCAGCGGCCACGCGGGGTCCGAGGGGATTTCTCTTCCGCTCTCTGGGCCTTCCTGGCTGTGGTTGCTGACTTTAGCGGACTTCTCAGTTGCTTCTTTCACCGGGAAACCGAAACGATGGTGCCGAGGACTGTGGTTAGCTGATCGAATCTTTTGAGTGTCAGTGGGTCCGTTGCTTCTCTGATGAAGTGAACTTAAGTTCACAGAAGATTAATAAAAGGTTGCTTGGAGTTGGCTTTCTTGGTAGGAAAAGGTGATGATGGCGTGAAACAGCGGAGGTTAGGACGTGCGATGTAGAAGGACGTGGATGGCGAGGGACGAACAAAAACACGTAAAACGTGCATCTTCAGAGTATTTCAATCTGTTTCTTTGTTCGGGTCTTCTTCGTCTTTCTTTGGGTCCTGCTCCGTCCTTCTCCTTCCTCCCCTCCGTCGTCTTCTCCACGGCTCATACTCTCATCTTTCCGTGCTCTTCAAATCTCTCTGAGCAACTCATCTGATCAATTCTCCATTGTTCTTCTCTGACCTGTTCTCCCTCTGAAAACAAGAGCGTGCTTCTGGAAAACAACAAGAGGCAAGAAACGAGAGAGGCAAAAAGGCAAGAGAGTGTATTTCGCGGGGCACCGGGTTTTGACTCTCGGAGGTGGGGCTTACACTACTTTTTCAGCCAATGATATGCTTGTGTGCATGTCTGTGTAAGGTGATCTGTGCTAAAGGGGGATTTCTGGATGAGACAAAGAACTCTGTGTTTCTCCATTACTCCCATCTCATAGAACATTTGTCTCGTTGATTCTGAAAACACCACATCTTGTTAAGATATGCAGATTAAAGATATAACATAGACTTGTAATATAAAGACATCAAAATAACACACATGATAAAGACAATTATGACTTTCAAAATTCAGATGAATATCTATGAAATCGTGACATATGAATAGTGAGTCACACAATGCTAATTTCTGTGTTAACAATGGGGACACTAAACAAATACCAAATAGATATCGAAGGGACATCGTTAAAAGTTAAATTGTTGCATATACATTGTCCATTTTACTGAGTCCTCTGGGATTTAAATGTTCAACTAATCAACACTGCAGACCACTAGGGGGCAATGTGGTTCCATCAGGCAGGTTGGGCGTTTTCCACCAAAATCAGTTCTTTGTCAATATTTAAGCCAGAATCGTACAAATTGTCTCTATATGCGTCTTGTGATCAAGCTGGAAACCTGAAAGAAATTGTACACGGTTATCAAACACATTTAATATAGTTTTAAGATTTGACTAAAAGTGAGTCTTCTCAGTTCATGTGTAGCCATCTGGTCGGTTTGCTGGTGAAAAGGGGTGTTAAAGTGTCAACTTTCGAGTTATGGTCTAGATAAGATAGTAAGTCTCCCACTTTTCCAAGAGTGAGTTCGACTCCCCAAAAGCTCTTAAGGGTGTTGTAAATTAGGCAGTTTCTGTCTCTTTTTCCTTTGTGGAAAGAAAATGAAGATCTGGTTTATATCCACATACGTAAACATCCCCCACAGGAATGTTGGTTTTGTCAAAGTTTGAAAAACTCTTAATCCACACGGCACTGTGACTGCTACAACACCCCAAGATGTGCTAGCTGTCCACAATCTCTTCAGCGCAGACATGTTCCCCTCACTGAAAGAAGTCCTCCAAGTTGCTCTGACTGTGCCTGTAAGTAGCTGCTCATGTGAGAGGTCCTTTAGTGCTCTGCGCCGACTGCACACTTGGCTGCGTAAAACAATGGGGCAAAAAAGGCTTCATAACCTTGCAGTCATGGCCATTGAAAATGGCATAGTCAGTCAGGTCAATGACGGCAAAATAATTGACCGTTTTGCCACTAAGAGACAGAGAAGACACTCGTTGATTATTCCTCCAACAAAGTAAACAGGAAGTTAAGCTTAAGTTGTTGAAGTTGTTGTAGTTCAAGTTTGAAATTGCGTATGACCAGTCTCCTGACCCACCAGGTTGATGGGGGGAGTAATTTACATACTAGACAATAAATACACACACACACACAGCATCAGAAAGTACAATCAGTGGTCATAGGTTATGTTCAGTATTGTAGATACAATATGTAAGGATATGTAATATGTAAGGATATGTAATATGTTTTTTCAGTGTTTGTGAGTCTGATGGCTTGTGGAAAGAAGCTCCCAGTCTGCTAGTGCAGCACCGCATGCTGCGGTAGTGCTTCCTTGGGTTGACTATAGTTATAAGTTGTAAGTTTCATATACTGTTGATTTGTGTTTTGATTAATACATTGTACTTAATAATGCTTCCTTTGTTATTTGCATTAAAACTTTTTCAGACTAATGTGAAAAAGTATCAAGGATATCCTTCTTTGCGATGATGTTGGGGGGAGATGGGAAAGGTGAAAGAGGGGCGGGGGGAGTTCACCATGCTGATGGCCTGGTTTATGAAGATGTTGGTGAGTCTGGTGGTTAGAGAACAGTCTTCTGTAAAATGAGAACCACCTGCCCTCTTCCGTTTACGCAGCAATGCATGGCACCTACCATTGTTTATTCTTTGTAATTTAGCACATTTTAGGTGGTGTAGTTTAGCTGGTGAAGTAGTATTAGCGAGCAATTAAATAAAGAAAGCTATTTTTAAATAGAATAGAAATGGTGGGAAGTGTTTCCCCAAGGTATGATGCTCTTAAAATAACGAATTGATAAACAAAGCCTTAGCAGGTGCACTGAAAAAATTTCCGCGCGCGCAATGTCTTTCCTGTGGAGGCTGAGCCACCCCTGTCTCTCAAACCTAGTGACGGCCCTGTTGTTGTCATTGTTTGTGTCTGTGTTTCTGAAAATAAGGCCCCACCACATTGGCAAACTGACCTCTCTTGACCTGCATAAAAGGGAGCATGAGACAAAAACAAGCTCTGCAAAACACTCCTCTTTCAGGGTGTTAGACCCGATTCTTTATATTGGAAGCCCAAGAACCAGTTGGAGCAGTCTTAAGTTAAACAAAGTATTTATTGGAGGTCACAGGTCAAGTATCAGCGCTGGACTTGGAGAGACAGAGTTCTCGCATGAAATCCGTCCAAGTCCCGAGATCTGGAAACATTTCATATTTATGTTCACCCTTATCTCAGAGGTTGTACCTACATTTGACGGCGCATCATTGAATATTTACTCATGCTGTGAGCAGGCCATCCACCGTCTTCATCATGTTCTTTGGATGTGATAAGCGATGTGTGTGTGTGCGTGTTGTTTCAGGCGTGCATCTACTGCACCAGACCTATCTGTCCTAAGAGACGCTTTATCTGACCCAGTTATTTTATCCCGCTACGTCATCTTAAAGTGTTGGACATACATTTGCGTTGTATGAGCAGAGTGTAACGTACAAACTAGGAACATAGATTATCTAGAGAACTACAGAATATGAATACATAAAGTCTAAGAATAAAGCCTATTTATAACAAGGGCTTTTAGCTCATTTTGTTTTGCTTTAGGTTGATACCATTCAAAATATTTAAACTTGTGTATATACAACTACCTTCTTGTACAGTGTTTTTTATATTCTTTATATTTTATTATAGTATTTCTATATTTCTAGACTAACTCAGAGAGATCCCTGAACAAGTAGTGCATGTGTCTTGACTGCGGTTCATGCACAATTGGCAATTTAAAAAACATTGTACCTTGAACCTTGATGCTATGGTCATAACAAAGTTATGCTGTGAAGCCAAAAAAGCAAAAATCAAAGATACTTTCTTACATTGTTTTGGCCTTGTGAAATACTTTATTACAGATTTGATAAAGATGTTACATAAAAATCATAACAGCTGTATAGTGTCTTTATTCCTCTTCAATGATACAAAGCTTGTAGTACGTGATTGGAAAATTCGTTAGGTCAACAGCTTGAATGATCTTCAAGCAGTGTGTATACATACGTACTCATTCATTCGTAGGGCACCATAGGCAATCGTCAAATAAATACACATACAAAACAAACATCCTCTACCTTACACTAGAAATATATATATACACATACATATGTACAAAGCTGGATTCTCATTCCATCCGTTCCAAAGTACAAAATTACGACAAGGCTCGAGCTGCCAAAACAGCGGCAGCTGACAACAGGCATCGGTGTCTTATAAATATAGCCTACTGACCAGTCTATCACACATTGTCATTCTGCTGTTAATGTACGGTACCTGTAGTTGGTGTTCTGGCCCTAGTGTGAGTCCCCCACCAGAAAATGTGCGAGCCCTTGCTGTCATCCTGAGTGGTCACAGACAGGCTCTCTTCAGCTTTTCTGGAAGAACATGTAGTCCTGCCCTTTTCTGGCTAAAATGAAGAAGCATAATATTAAAATATATAAAAATACACACACACACAGGGATAAGTATTTCACCCCGCCCTGTTATTGATAATATTTCAATTTATGAATGCTAATAGCCTTATGATGATACACCTACTCTTATTAGGTGAACCTGTAAGCCCAAGATGGAGGGAATAACACCAACTCTCGGTCGGACAATCTGAGGGGTGGGTATGAGACATGAGGTAAATACTTTTGTTAGGATGAAAGAATTACATGTGAATAATACAGGCATAATAAACGTCATTAATAAACCTGTGTAAAGTCTGATGGTCAATGTTATAACAGTAATATTTGCATTATTTCAAAAGTAGCATTCTTGTGTTAGTTGTAATCTAAGCCTGTGTTATGGAATATATGATTTATGAAGTTTCCGTTGGCCTAATAGCCGTGTGAACAGAGGTGTTCTGCCGAGAAGTGCACTCCCATTCACGGAGCGCGCGTAAACCGTTTCAGGTGTGGATTATTACATTTATCCAAAAAAAATAATATTGAGCTGACAATGGTGTTTCATTCGTGGATCTTTTTTCACATCTCTTCATGTAAATTAATAATACGTGTACAATTATGATAATCTGACAATTGTAGAGTTTAGAGTATTCCTATTCCTAACTATTTTTATGTTATTGGACATATATTCAAAAGTAAGGGCCGTGACTAATACTTTTGTAGTCAACACGAAAGACGGTTGGATACATTTTCTATTAACAATCTCAACTCATTATAGCCCAGATGAAATGATATAAAAATGAACCTGAAACTATGAAATTTGGTTATTTTAATTTTATATACAAATTTGGACTGATTGAGATTTGCATCCGTTAATTCAATTAGGTAAACAAATTATGATGTAGTTTTATCATATCATTCCATCACAGACTCTCCTTAAAGTACGACCAGCAGGGGGGGCACTTCTCGGCATAACACCGGCTATAAACATATCCTAGTTTAACGTTTGCTGGCTACGATTTCGCCGGCAGACACAAATACAGTACAATAATATTCTATTGACAAAATGCAACCAATAATAATGTTGAATCCTACCTGTGAAAGGTAATCCCCCGACTCCTGTTCGCAAAGTCTGTCTCAGCCTCATTAATGGCTGCTCCCTCAGCGATGGCCGCGGCCAGAAAGTCATGGCCGGTCGTAGCCGCGACGCGCTAGCCCTTGCTGCACTAACCTCTGAATCTGTGACGGCAGAGTATGCAGCCAAGCTCTCTGTGACCCGTTCAACCCGGTCACCGGCATCAGAATCGGATATATTGTTTGACTCCACCTGGGCAGCTAAACTGTACAGCAAATATGCACACCGCCCCCTACCGTAGCCTACATGATGGGTAGCACGGTCAGCAGGCGTGACGTCACTCTCCTGCGCCGCTCAGATTGCTTTTTCATTATCGAATTGTGGGCAGTATTTTGCATGCAGACCACTAAAACGAAAAAGCAATGTCCGCTTTGTTTTCTTTTTGATTATGGCATAGAATGTGCAGTCTTGAAGAAGAAAATTGAAATGCAATAGGATGATTGATTAGTAATTTTATTTATGAGTCAAATAATGCAGCCACATTCTTAAAATGCAAAAGCATTTCTGATAATGCATTTGAATTTTCAACTTTTACATTTCAAATTGAATTTTGGTATCTATTTGCTGAGGCATATTTTGAAAATTAAATTTCAAATGTCTTTGTCCTTTTCATTTGAATTAAGTGAAAGAATGAGCAGTCTTGAAGAAGAAAATTGAAATGCAAATAGGATGTTTGATTAGTAATTATATTTATGAGTCAAATAATGCAGCCACATTCTTAAAATGAAAAAGCATTTCTAATAATGCATTTGAATTTGAATTTTGATTACGATTTGCTTCCATAGCCACCCACATCGGAAAAGGCCAAGCGAATTACGAAAGGCATCGCGGAATTCATAGCCATGGGTTTGCAACCTTACTCGGTTGTAGAAAATTGGGGATTTCGGCGAATGATGGAAGCAACGGAGCCGAGGTACGTCATCCGTTCTCGATTCTTCCACGGCCGAATCTAGATTATTCTAAAAATCGGAAATTTCCCCCACCTCTATTTGTAACTAACATTTGCAACACTAAAAGCAGCAAAAAGCACCTTGAGCTGTACACTAAGGTTCAAATGTTCATGAATTTCCATTGGATATTTCCATAAAGGTTAATAAAATATAATGGAAATGAATTCAACTCTTTGTTTCTTATTACAAATGCACTGCAATTGATGAATTCAGTGAGACAAAAAGAAATGTGGAAGAAGTGCATCAATATACATCAATTAAACATGCATCAATAATCGTTTTATAATCGAATCGTAGCCTCTGAATCGTAATCGAATCGTGAGGTGCCCCAATATTCCCACCCCTACTGATCACCCTCGTCTGTATTTAGTCTCCAGGTTTGTCGATATTCTTTGTTAGAGCCTCACTGTCATTAATGTCTAGTCACAGTCATTCATGCTGTAGCAGGTTTGTCCATAGTCAGGTTTTTGTTTGTTCCTTGTTAGTTTAGGTTTTTGTATTCCAGCTCAGCCTCGCTTTTTGTGCAGTTTTCATTTGGAAATCTGGGTCCTTCATCCTCACATCCACGCCACAAACCTTGTTGACAAAAGGAAGGAAGGAATGGAAGAAATCATCCTCATTTATTAGCATTTTTAAGCATTCCCTTCTCATGATGGGACACGTTCCGTCCAAACACATGTTGAACTATAGAGGGAGATATTGCGGTATATTAAGCACTGTTAAATGTGTCTGGTTTTCTTGCTGCTTTCTCTGATAGCAGGGCTTGTGTGCTGTCACTGACTTCTCAAAGAACCGAGTCGGCAATTTGTATTTTTAACAAGAGTTAACACAATATTTCTATGCAACACAGAGAAACATGTCAAAGTAGAGTCTGTAATCCTCCACAATTCTAAGAGACAATTAATCACTGTCAGCTTCAGAAGGGCTTTCCTCCATATGATAAAATTTATTTCAGCCAAAGTTTTAAAGGTCCTATGGCATGAAAATAAATGGAGGCTTTTATATCATTTTATAGGCTTTAGTGGTCCCCTAATACTGTATCTGAGTTTTTTTCCCCAAAATTCTGCTTTGGTGCAGAATTACAGCCAGTCCCAAAAATGAGCTTTCCTTAGGATCCTCAGAATGAGCTGTTTAGTGGGGGTGTGGCCTTACTTACGCCCGTGGTACCTTGCGCAAATGTTTTGTGAATCGCTATGGCACGTAGATGGCATGGCAGCCCTATGCCATAAAATTAGCGAAACCTGTTGATATGAGCTAACTTTGACAATACGACAAACTAGTTACTGAACAACTCTCCTAACACAGTCAAACATCAAGCAAGTGCTACACAAGACACAGCAAAAAAGGCGTGCGTGCGTGAATGTGAAAGCAGGAGTGAGGATTTTGACATTCTCATCTGATTGCTCTGGTTTGCAAAGATGCACGTAGCGCGAGTCATTTCAATCAGGGGAAAGACAGATATCGTGCGCCCCATAACACCAACAGCAGGATGGCTATCAAAACAACAAATAAGTACACAACACTCGCGTTACAGTAAAGGAGGTGTCCACACGCATACCTCATGCTATTTACTGTTACATTAGCGACAGTGACCGAGCTATTAGCTGCAGAGCTAACGACACAGACAGACTGACCGTTTTGACTCTGGAACCATTTATCCTGATGAAATGCACAGAATTTGCGGATTCATTGTTCTTCAGGAAGCTTGAAATAGGGGGTTTTGGTCTAAAATGAGCGAGCTAACCATCTCATGGGCATGCAAACACCTCCAACAGCCCAATTGACAGAGATAAGAGCTTGCAGATGCTATTAGCTGCATAGCTAACCGTTAGCTGCTAACGATACAAACCCTTTCCTGTGGTAACAAGCTATGTAACTATACTGTACATACAGGAAAGCAACACAATTATAGAGCGTTAAATTACTTACTCTCGGGAATGAGATCCTTCCCCAAGTGAGGGACGAATGGAGCAGGAGATTGACAGACGGATCGGTGCGGCGTCTGCAGTGATGCGGGCTCTGCACCGGCCCGTCGTGGTGAAAAAGGAGCTGAGCCAGAAGGCGAAGCTCTCGATTTACCGGTCAATCTATGTTCCTACCCTCACCTATGGTCACAAGCTGTGGGTAGTGACCGAAAGAATGAGATCGCGAATACAAGCGGTCGAAATGAGATTCCTCCGCAGGGTGTCTGGGCTCTCCCTTATTGGGCTAGGTATTGGCCCAAGTTCTGGAAACATTCGTCGGTGAAATGTTTGGCGTACACACAAATCTCTTCGGTTCTGTTGTCACTTTCCCAGAAAAAACTAAATCTGTCCACTGGCTCTTTAGAGGTTCTGATGCAGGAGCTCTAAACAGATTTTTTTACATCCATACAGCGCAATGAGCTGGCCAAAGAGCTGGGCAGTTTTGGCATAGCCATATATGGGCTCTGGGTGGAAACAACCTCCACGTCATAAGCGGCGTCCACGTCTCTTATGACGCCTTTCCCGATCAGGCCATCTGCATGGTCACATTTCCAAAGGCGGAGAATAATTTCCAGTGCATGGTTTTGGTCTATCGTCATTTTTAGCCACTGGGGGACCGCAGGCAGGCTAGAGGAACTCATATTAATGTTAAACAACCATAAAAAAAACCCATGAAAATTTCATGCCATAGGACCTTTAAGAAAGAGATACACCCATGTAAAAGTAATCCATTTCAGCCCAAAGGAGGCTTCACATAGCTCTGAACCTAAAGGGTCCATTTTCATCAAAATTCCTGATGCAAAAATTATTCTATTAAAAATTCTATGTTCTAAATTCTATGAAAAGATGACGCACTTTTAAAAACGTGGCATATGCATCAAATAGACCCAAGACAATGCTATGAGAGGAAATATGGAAGAAGAAAGTGTACAAGCAATACCTGGGAGAAGAATAAACATCAAATTTGGTTTTCCTGCTTGAGCTCAGAGAAGAAATCAGAATGACAGACATATGCTGAGCTAGCTTCATTATTTTTAAGCTTCCAACTGCTTAGCTCCCTTGTTCTGTTGGATTTGTTTTGCTTGGCTCTGTCAGTCAGTGAGGATACCAGCTTCTGGGTTTAAATTCATGAACAGAATAGGATCAAGGTCATTTCTTCCTCTGCTCTGTGTGGGCTGTAAATCAGAGGGGAATGAACAGTGGTTGATTCCTATTATGACACTAATGAAACGTGTTTATCTACTCCAGACATTTATCTTGGTAATGTGCTGGTACAGTGCTGTATAATAACTGGAAATAGACATTACAACAGCAGTGTGTTCATCCATGTTATATTATCTATCAGAGAATGAAATGTAAGTTTTGACCTTATCATTATCGTTCCTGCCTCACAGAGGAAGCCACAGTTGGCACCCCAGTTCAGTTTCAAACTAACATGGAAATATGTTCTTCTCGAGTAAAACATGCAAAACATGACATTGTGATTATGGGTGCCAATGACGAAGGCATTAGACACACATATTACTATTGTGTTGGACGCTTATTTTCCCGTTTCCGCCCTAAATTTCGGTTCGCTACTAGTCCCGCACTGATGGTCCGACCGGCATAATATTCACACCACCGCTTGCGCAACGACCGGGATCGCTGTGCTTGTATTTTTCTCTCTCATAACTACACTTCCCATTGACCTTGTTATATACAGATTCAAATGAACCTTCAATTAGTGCACAATTTAAGTCGAACAGAATATTGTCAGCATCATTATGGGGTATAATGTATATATTTATATATGTTTGCTTCAAAGTAATTAAATATACAATCCTTTAGTCAAGCAAACTTGATTGAAATAATAGCGGACTATTTTACTAAACTCCTACGACAGGTCTGGATCACTCGTAAATTCTGTTCATACCTGAAAGAAAACGTAAAATACGAAAAGATTGGTGAAAGCGAAAATTCTCTTAAATCACTCGTACGGACGATTTAAGAACAAATCTGTGCGTACGAACGGTTCTTGCATGAGGCCCCATTGTATCTCTTTCCCAGATCTTGTGCTATAGCAGCCTTGATGTCCTTTAAAGTCTGTGTGTCATCAGGGTTTTCTTCTGCACCCATTACAAGCTTGGCATGAAGAGCAGCGATGAGGGACAGTGTTGGCATGCTGTCCTCTGACATGACCAGGGTGGTATCCTTCATGGGCTCGAGTGCCCTGAGCACTTCTTCTGCACACGTGATATCAGACTCGCTTAATGTGAAGATATCTTTTTCACTCCTCCTGGCGTTCGCTGAAAGCAGAGCTGCGCAGATGGCTGGTTGCTGTTCTAAGAATCGTGCTTGGCAGCTGGAGTAGGCGCTGTTTTTGCTTTAACTGTTCATTGGCTAGTGTGCTGCGCCTAAAAAAGGTTGTTACACTTCTGACCCTGCCAAGAAGTTGCGCCACTGACTGTATTTTAAGTGCTCTCTGTGATGCCAGATTGAGGCTGTGTGCAAAACATTGTATGTGCGTCAAGCTTGCGAGTCTCGCTGCGACAGTCATATTCGATGCATTATCTGGAACAACAATGGGATTTTTTCCATCCAACCCCCATTCAGTCACAGCCTCATTCAGTAACGCTGCTATGTGTTCCCCCGTGTGACTGTCACTCATGGCTCGGGTTTGCAGTACATGGGACTTGAGGTTCCACTGGTCATCTATGTGATGTGCTGTACATACGATTCAGTGGCCCTCAAAGTCCAAGCGTCGCATGTCAAAGCGACTCTCTCTGCTGAGCTGAGCGAGTCCAGCACCGTCGCTTTGACTTCTCTGTACAACTTCGGGAGAGCGATGTCCGTGATGTGTTGTCGGGAAGGGATGGTGTAACGGGGCTCCAGTGTTGTCATCATATTACGGAATCCCTCATTCTCCACAACACTCAGGGGGCGCATGTCTTTACATATAAAAGACAGTACTGACTGTGTTATCTTGGTTGCGCGAGTTGAGGTCGCTGGTAGTTTCGAAAAGTTAACATCTTGAATAGTTCGTTGAACAGAATCCACTCGTTTCATGTTAGCCTGTAATGCTACATTGTCATGATGTCTCGCCACATGTGCTCGCAAATTTGTAGTATTGCCAGAGTACTTGACTCTGACGTTGCAGAGTTTGCACACCGCATGGCTCTTGTCGTAGTCGTAACTGCCTTCCTTTGTTTTGAAACCAAAATATGCCCAAACATCAGCTTTAAAAGCTGCTGGAGCTGGCTGTAGCCTCTTGTCCTCAGCCATCGCCGGTGAACTGTTATATGTTTTTGTGAGAACTGATCTCGCGGGATTTCATTGTTCCTTTGGCACGGAGGACATAATGACTGCTGCCAACTAGCAGCCGGAGGTTTAATTGCAACACGAAAATGAACAAACACTGTGAATATTTGCATGTTAATTGTTAATAAAAAAAATCGATACAGTGCCGTTGAATATGGTTGGATATGGTATCGTCAAAAAAATTTTCGCAATATTTAAGTGTATCGATATTTTCTTACACCCCTATTACCTATGGTCTTTTCTAGTTCACGTTCTTAGTCAGTCAGGTTTTGCTGTTTCTTATTCTTTTGTTTTTTCAGTTTAGGTTTATGGTGTTGCTTCTTGGCTTTTAGTTAAAGTTCTAAATAAATCAACTTAAGTACTTCTAAAACCTCCTGCTTTATCTTTGCCTGCATTTTGGTCCTCTCCTCTTCTCCACTCACCCTGATAATTTGCACATAATGAAATAAAAAATTGGCGGCCTGTCCAGGGTGTACCCTGCCTCTCGCCCATTGACCGCTGGGATAGGCTCCAGCCCCCCCGCGACCCAACCGACAGATTCAGCGGTATAGAAAATGGATGGATGGAAATGAAAAATTAACATCACATGATCAGCTTTCATTCAGCTACTCATTAATATTCCCATTACTAATATGAGCTGTGATTTTTTTTTTTCCCACCACTGTAATGGGGAGTAAAAAACAACAATCCTTTGGGAAGATGTGACACCAAACACAAGTTTTTCACTTCGATACACATTTTCGACTCTTACAATAATAATAGATAGAAATAGATAGAAATAATAATAGAAAATGGGCTAAATGCCATTCCTGTCAAAACTGCTGTATTCTGATGTCTCCATTTCCTTTTCACAGGGATACCCACCCCCCACTCCTTGTCCATGTGTGCACAGCTGGTGTGTAATTGGTCAATCTGTGCTAAGCCATGGTGTGATTGGTGGATATGACATCAGGCCCCGAGTCCCATAGAGCTCAGTGACACCTGCTTTTCACACAAGATGACAGTCAAGACAGAAACACAGCATGGTTTTAATTCATTATAAAGATTTTGGCCTGGATTTGCATGGAAAAGAAAAAAAATAAATATCTTGCGCCTCCCAGAGTTAAAGATAGAACGAGGAACCTAACAAGAAAAAACGCTTAGTATGTAAAAACACTGGCACATGACCAATATTCTTTGATATGATTCTTTATGTTCTGCATTATTCTGAACAAATGAAATGAAGAAAAATACCTGCGTGGAGCTCATTTTGTGCTGATGCATAATTGTACAGCAGTATTTCTTTTTCTTAAAATGCCTGCAAGACACCAAGCTTCGGTTGATGCAATTCATGCCATAAATAGAAATATGCCACCCCTGTAGGCTAAACCCCCCCCCCACACACACACACACACACACACACACACACACACACTTAAATTCAAGGCTGGCCTAATCCCTTAGCTGAGCTGAGAGTTGCGCACCACTGAAATTTCACTGGAAGGGAGTGCAATGGTAAATGCTTTGATCCTTTACGACAACATTTACGAAACAGAGCCTATAAAGTGTGGCATATGGCTCGGACTTTCCATTTTCAAAAATTATGTTTATCTGACTGAGTTTGTCATATGGCTGAGTGTCTGACCTACGGTAACTGAGCTGTTTATGTGACCTCTAATGTGCACCCGCCTTATAGCCATTTGACTTTTTGCACAACGTGAAATGAGAGATAATGTGCATGTATGCATAGTTACTTCTGCTGCTCGACAGCACACAGACAAGTCGAACTGCGCTCTATCTGCCGCCCCACCAGCTGCCTTGAGATTTGTTTTATGTAAGTGAAGAGAAAAATGAAATTTTTTAAACATAAACAAACAAGTTAAAGGGGACATATTTTGCAAAACTCACTTTTTGCGGGTCTTTGTGTTCATATTTGGGTCTCTACTGTTCCTTTAAACACTCCAAGCGCGAAAAAAACCCATCCATCCATTTTCTGTAGGTCAGTAGAAAGACTTTGGTGTCAAGAAAAAAATGCTGCTGTGAGCCATTTGGATGGCTCCCTTATTGTGACGTCACAATAGGGGAATTATACCTGTCGAGTCCCCACCCACTCCCCACCCTCTACATTAGTTGAAGATCCGCCATCTTGTATCGAGCATCGAGCATACATGGCTACGAAAGGAAAATCACACATGAAGTGTTGTGTTGTTGGCTGCACCTGTGGTGCGTTTCTGGAGACCCAGGTGTCCAGCAGCAGCTCCAGTCTCTGCCGGTGATACCTCCCGGTGGTTTTCACAGCCACGAACAGGTCAGCCTGTGTGAGCTGCTCCACCGGTCGAGGGGGAGCGCTCCTCCGCGCCGGGCCGCTCACCGCTCTCCTCTCCCGGGCCAGCCGCCTGAAATAAGTTGAGAAAACATCCGTGCCCCCTGCAGCCGGCAGCTCCTTCTGGTGTCCGCCAGTGAGCACGAGCATCCCGGCCACCAGCAGACAGGTGACCGCGGCGACAGCAGCGCGAGGTCCCGCTGTTGAGAAAACACTTCTTTTCTGTCCATGAGCGAAGTGGTGAACCCATCCACGCAGTGAACATGTGGAAGCCTGCCAGGGGACCTTCAGCTCGCCTTCAGCTCAGCGGGACCTCGCGCTGCTGTCGCCGCGGTCACCTGTCTGCTGGTGGCCGGAATGCTGGTGGCTGTGAAAACCACCGGGAGATATCACCGGCAGAGACTGGAGCTGCTGCTGGACACCTGGGTCTCCAGAAACGCACCACAGGTGAGTCAGGCTGGAGACTGCAGAAGCTCTGCACTGAAAACAAATGAAACCTTAATTCATAGATAGATAGATAGATAGATACTTTATTGATCCCGAAGGAAATTAAAGCATCCAGTAGCAAGACATAATAAAGCAATAAAAATGTTTATACAATTATAAACACTTTAAAAACAATCTAAGAATTAAAAAAAAAACAGTTTAAAAATACACTCAGAAAATAAAGTACAGAATTGTACCTTTAGGGGTACGATGGCTTGTCACTGGGGCAGTACCCTCTGAAGGTATAGTTTTGTACCCTTAGACAGAAGTAGCCTAACACAGACTATCTATTGTACCCCAGCATGTAGAAAAAAAGGTACATATATGTACCTTTTACCACTTGAGTACATATATGTACCTTTTGGACCCTCAAAAAAGGTACATATATGTACCTTTTACCACTTGAGTACATATATGTACGTTTGGACCCTCAAAACAAAAGGGTAAACAGTACACGGAGCCAGAGGCTTCTCATGAGCGGGACGGGGCATGGCCAGCAACAGCTTATTTGCATAAAAGTGACAGAGCCCTTTAAACGGCTCAATTTGGGAGAGACTGAAACTGGCAAGAATAGAGCTGGTGAAATCTCTTTATGTGAGAGTGATTTTGTGCAAAGAACTTCATGAACATGTTTTGTATAGCCCATAGACCAATTGGAACTTGTTTAAAGAGGTAAAATATGTCTCCTTTAAAGAGGTTATGTTATCAAAAAAAACATTAGAGCAACTAAAAAAATCTCATTGTTTCCGGTCCTGGTTCTATTGTGTGACAGACTAAGCTCAGAGTAGAATTATCCAGCTCCTCAGCTTCATCTCCACCTATTATCTTCACCTAACCTCAACAAGTAAATTCTCATCAGCAGGTAAATGGTTAACTTAGGAAATAAATGAGTTAATTATGCTCTACCAGTATTAATGATTTATTTTCCCTTGGACATCTGACTTCTTATTGCTGTTTCCCCCTGTAAGAGCAGATTTATGTTAATTGTTGTGTGTCATGGTTGGATTGTGATTGGCGGGTCAGCCTATATATTATGAATCTTTGGGGGCTCGTCAGGTGTTTCCAACCGGAATAGCAAAACAGTTTTTGACCCCTGTACAGCATCACCTTATGCTCGGTGCGGATGCATTTTTGTGATTTAAGGCATGAGATGCAAAATAAATGGACTTGTTTGCATCTTAACTGAAACATAACTGGACTCTGTGGGAGAATAATGTCATGACATTCTCTTGACATGTCAGAATTACATCGTGTGCCTTGTTGACTGGTTCATATGAATATTGTTGATAGTTAGAATGAGCTTGTTTATGATAAACTGCGAAAGCTAGACGCCTCCAGAGAGGGCCACGTACACTTGTTATGATAAAACGGTATAAAAGGGTGTCACAAGACGAGCTCGTCGGACATTTTGTGAACATTCTGTATGCACATTTGCTGTGACGGTTTGTTCAATAAACTCCCCAATGGACGGCTGACCGACGCGTGACTCGACTCCTTTTCTCCACAACATAATGGTGACCCCGAATTCGTGAGATTTTGCATCTGGATTCCGGCGGAGCGTGTTCTCTGTGCCCCGACAGCCGACATCAGCTGTAAAATCCGGCCGGTAGGATCTTTTTCCTGCCATCACGCAGCGGATTTCTGTTGGTGGAGCACAGCTGACAGGCTTCTTCCGGCTTCCCCAAATCAAAAGAACACAAGAGAACACAAGGACGGATTCTTCTTCGGTAAGCATTTCATTGCTTTCCTCTGCGCAGGGGGGCTGTTGAAATTGTTTGGAAATCTTGGGCCAAGAGGAGCCAGTTTGAATTAAGATAAAAATTGGGTAAACAGCAGCTGGTGTGAGACGTGTTTGGTAAAGCAGACAGCTGTGAGCAGCTGGTCTGGCTTGTGTTGTTGTATTTTTTGTGGTGATTAAAGAAGGCTAGTCGCTAATGCTCGGGCAGGAAATAAATCAATGAGTTTAAACTGGAATAGTGGATACGCTTTTAGAGCGGGCAGGGTGGAAATCACCCGTTCATAGTGATGTCATAGAGCCAACGGACGACCTTTAATGCATTGGGGGTTCGGGCTACCGTGGGACTACGGCTTACATTAGTCATTAATATATGTGAAAATTATTTTCATTAGTCAAGGAGTAGACGAATGCTGGTAATTGATTGACTTGCGAACATACAAGTTTGAAGGTGGAATCAAAAGGCATTTCAAGAAAACTCCGAAAAAGTCAATTCCAGTTTTATACGGGCACATTTTAAATATATATGTTTATATCATTTTATATCTGCTTAGAACTCTTTGGAGTTATCCGAGACCTCAGTATGAAGACATTTTTTTAGAAGAAAATTCAAATTCGTTCATGAATTGGCCACAGGAGATTATGATAAGAGGTCACAGATAAAGTACATGTCAGCATCTGTTGCTTTGGTCAGAGACCATATCACAAGGCTTGTGGAGAAAACACATTTTGTATTTCATATATTGCCAACACCAACATCTCCTGAAAAATTAAAAGTCTAAATGAAAGAAATTGATAATTTAAAACTGTGAAGATTTGAACGGTGACTGACACAAAACTCTGACCGACTGACTTGGAGTGTGTGTGACCGGTCTTTCTTTGTCTGTCAATGTGTGTGAAATCCTGCTGTTTTATGTGAATCTAAAAAAAAGAAGAAAAGAAAAAATTTATTTTGTGTGATAGTTCAAGGTTCCAACTCATCTCATCCCTTGACTTTTGAGTATTTTAGTCATTTTGAGTTAACACATAGTGTTAACACAACGTCTTACTTATAATCTTAGGCTAAATAGAAAATTAAGTGAGTGCAGAGACACTCAGATTTGCTTCATGGTTATAATTTGCTTCATTGTTATAGTTGCCGCATTGATAGTTTGTTGAAATAAGGTGTTGTTACAGTGATGAGCTGTGATTTTTAAAACGCTGTGTGCTGATTTCTTTAATATTGTGTATTGTGGTTGAGTGCATCTTATTATTATTGAATACGGCTGTGATTTGTGGTAAGTTTCTAAAGTTCTATTTTCAACAGGCTAGTGAAGGTGTTTGGGTTTCAGGGGGAGAGCGAGGTGCTGCGCGTTCACGCTGCTTGTGTGGAGGCGCGCTGCTTGTCCTTGGCTTTTTCTTTCTACTGCTGCAAATGTTCGTGTGTGATCACATTCTCTTTCCTTGTGTCTTCCAGGGCACTTTATGGTTGAACTGTAATAATTATTAGTTTTCGTTAGGTAGTGTGCTAATTGCGGAGTTGCTATCAGTCGAGTGAATGAGGTTTCGCAAATCTTAGAGGAGAGGTTCTGTCTCTTAAGGCATTTGTTCGTCGATTTATTCAGGCGATTGTTGACATTCCTGATAAAGAGAGTTTTCGCTTATGCATTGTTTCTGTATCTTTTGGTCCGTACTTCTCCCTGTCCACAGCGTGTTAAATTGTATTTCTTTCTCTTTCTTAACAAACGCCATTTTGAGGTGAAGAATAGTGCAATTGTTATTTCTGTATTGTTTGGTTTGTATTTCTCCCTGTCCACGGCTGGACAGATTGTATTTCTTCCTCTTTCTTAACTTGTTACAAAAGTGTGACAAACGCCATTTTGAGTTGGGGTGTGGTTCAATTGTTATGTTTGGGAGGAGTTAATAACAGCCTGGGAAGCGGGCTTAGTGGTGTGTTCATATTTGATTGGTTAGAATTCACGTGGTTCATTGGAGGCGGGCTTAGAGGTGTGTTCATATTTTATTGGTTAGAAGTTACTTGTCTCAGACGTGTTTCATTGGAGGTAGATTAAGAGGTGTGTTCAGATTTCATTGGTCAAAAGAAAAATATTTTCATTGAATTTTCATTGTCATTGGTCAGAATTGACGTAGCTGTGACGTGCATTGTATCATCTGGATTGGTGGAGAGACATTGGCCCTCATTTATCAAACTTGCGTAAGACGAAAAACATTCGTAGGTCGTGTGTACGTTCTTTTCTGCGCAAAGGTTGGCATTTATCAAATCCATCGTGAGCGCAGGAAAGATGAAATCGCCACGACAGGTCTGAAGCAGTGTACGCACTTTTCCATTTTGACTTGCGGTGACTGCAATAGCATACATAAACAGCACCGTCACTAGTGCGTGCCTCATGAGTTGCAACAAATCCCTAGGTTAAAATTACAGACTTATCACTCAAAGAAGGCCCATGTTTTATTTGACTTCAACATAAATATAAACATAAACGCAAATTAAATAAATAAAAAAATTAAACAAGTACAACTCCGTAATTGGAAGAGTGATGGCTCATTATTCAACCGCCTATTTAAGAGGTGATTCTAGCGGCGCGGTAATGGCGAAACGATGGCAGATCTGGCTTTGTTAGAGGACCTGAACGCGCGCATCAGGCGCGAGAGAGTGTTCCGGGACCGCCAGGATTTCTTTCGGGAAAATGAAGAGTGGCTTATGAGCCGTACAGGAGAGGCGCTTTAACACTGCGCATACGCAAAGACGTAGCTCCGATCCTCTCCTCCAAGGCACTCAAATCCAAACCTGGATCGGAGCTCTCTCCGACCCCCCCCCCCCCTGTTTGTGACATGCTGCGTCGGAGAGCTGCAAATTTCATATCGGACCACTTCTTCCTGATCTTATTGGAGAAAAAGTAAAACATCGTTCAATTTTAGATTTAATTTAATCTGGAGTTTATCACATTTTATTGACCATCACAGTAGGGGAAAATACATAACTCGTCCGGTCTGCGATTTACATCGTTGACAGCGTTTCTTTGCCGCCTTTCGTCTTTCCATGTCGCAAATTCTAGAGGTGCAGCCTTTTGTAGAAGGCGTGGTTAGGATCATTACGATGGATTTCAGCCGCCAGATTTATCAACAGCCGCTCGGTCTTACGATGGGATTGGTGTGGTACGCATGTTCTGTAAATCTCACTTGAGCCTCTGCGTACGACGAGTTCTCCGCTCATATCAACGATGCTTTCTACGACGGCTTGATAAATGAGGGCCATTGTGTATGGGTTTGAACGGAAGCATCCGAATGTGAGCAAAAGGGGGGGCAACGCCTTTAGCCTGAGTCACTTCAAATAGAGTAAGCATTAACTGAGCTTTCGATTAGCAATAAATTAACATTGGGTAGCATTAGTAATACAGCTAGTATTGATTAGCAATAATTAGTATTGATTAGCAATAACTAGCATTGTTTAGCAGTGATTAGCATTGGTTAACAAGAAAG
This sequence comes from Odontesthes bonariensis, assembly GCF_027942865.1. Lineage (NCBI taxonomy): Eukaryota > Metazoa > Chordata > Actinopteri > Atheriniformes > Atherinopsidae > Odontesthes > Odontesthes bonariensis. The sequence continues at coordinate 31,066,214 of NC_134521.1, forward strand.
TTAGTATTGATTAGCAATAACTAGCATTGATTAGCATTGGTTAGCAATCACTAGCATTGATTAGCGATAATTCGCATTGAATAGCATAATTAGCATTGGTCAACAAGGAAGCTAGTATTGATTAGCAATAAGTAGCATTGATTAGCAATAGTTAGCATTGGTTAGCATTTGTTAGCATTTCGTTAGCCATAATTAGCATTGATCAGAAATACAATTAGCATTGATTAGCAATAGCAATAAGGCAAATATTGGTTTAAATCTTAATTAGCAATAGGTTAGCATTTATTAGCAACAGCTAGGAAGCTAACATCAATTGGCATTGGTTAGCAAACATTAACATTAGCAATAATAGTAACCTAACTCCAAACTAGAAGTCAAAAAGCTAAATTAGCCTAACATTGAATTAACATTGGTTTAAAAAAAAAACAACAAAAAAAAACAACCTAGAGCATAAGCTTTCAAAGCTAACATAGGCTAACCTTAACATTAGCATTGACAATATCCAATCCAATAAGTAGCAGCATCTAAGCTAAATTTAGCCGAGCATTAAATTAGCATTGATTAGAGTTAGTTTAATTTAAATTGACTTTCAAAAAAAAAAAAAAAAAAGGGGGATAATAATAATAAGAATAAAATAACATCAGGGAAAAATAAATAAGTAAATAGGAAGTCAAAAGAAGGGAACTAAATAGGTGAAACAATGGATGTAACACCAACAATAACCTTCAGCGCCAAGTATCCTGAACATTCCAAAGATATTAGAAAGATATCTCAAAAATGGGAAAAACGAACAAAAAATAATTTCTCACCCTGGCCAAAAGGTGGCACTTTCAATGGAGCTGCCTGTAAGATTATGGAACAAAGGATTAAAGCTTACAAACCAAAGGACAAAAGCAAAAAGAGACAGGAAAAAAGAGAGCTTGAATTAGAAGTTTTACATTTCTTTGAAAATGCAGAGCTATATCCAACACTGCCAGGAGCAGTAAACATACAAGGAGATTCTGAAATAAAAGATCACAAAATATCTCATGAACGTCCAGAACCACAAATAGCTACATCAAGCAGTCATGGAGCTCCTGAGCCAGACGCCGTCTGTAAGTCAGATCAGGCAAGGGGACAGCTCCCACAATATCAAAAATCACCAGAACTGGCACCTCCAGTTCAAAAGGCACCTTCTGAAGAACATAAGAGTCCAACAGCGTCAGCACCGAGTTTGATAGAAATGACGCAGGGACAGTATGTGCCGTGGCAGACGCTCGACCTAGCGGGGCTGGTTGCTCGATTGCCGGACATTCACACAGGTGCAAGCAAATGGATAAGAGCGTTTGAACAAGAGACTGTGAATAAACTGTTGTCTGTGGGACACATTAAGGCAGTGTGGGCACTGTGTTTTGGAACTTCTGCCATGGAGGGCATTTTGAGACACAGTGAGAATGACTGGATGTTAAGCCACCGAGCTGATGGAACTGACTTTAATGCATATCGAGCTGCACTCTGGAAAGCGTTACGAGCTGAGTTTCCTTTAAGAGTGGACCTCGAAGCATTAAAGGGGGAGCCACTGTCAGAAACGGAGAGTCCAGTTGTGTACATTGCACAACAATTGAAGAAATGGAGACAAGAGACTGAGGGAGAAATCGAGAAGAGCCCAGCTTGGGTGACATTGTTCAGAGTTTCCATCAAAGAGGCTCTGCCTGCCCCAGCTCAGGGGAGGCTGGAGGATGTGGTGGGGTTGAATTCAATGTCACATGGACAATTCCGAGACCACGTGGTGCATGCAGTAAACAAATACAGAAAAGAACTGAAACGGAAGGAGCAGGAGAAGGATATGCAAAGGGAACTTGCATGATTGCAGTTAGAAGACCTGCAAGCGAAGCAAGAAGTACAAAATGAGGCCATGACAGCGGGGGCCGCTGAACAGCCATCACAGGGGCAAGTCCATCGTCGACCCTGTCAAAGGTCAAGAAGAGGTGCACCTGGACGACGAAGGTCCTCGGGAGCATGTTGGGCCTGTGGCGAGAGGGGACACTTTGTTTACAGCTGTCCGAGAGCACAGAGAAACCCGAATGTTCAGCAGAACCGTGGCCAGTCCCTGTGGGGCGGAGCAAGTGACCCGGCAGGTCCATGGCGTTCCTCTGGCAGAGGAATCCCAGTATTTGTTTACATTGACATATAGAGGTAAGAAGTATACTTACATCAGACGTACTCAAGGGTTTAAAAACCACCCTCAGGTGTGTCATTATTACAAAACAAAACAAAGTTTCTAAATTTAAAATTTAAATGTGCCACTATTACAATATTTCTAAAATTTAAACAAAACAAAGTTTCGAATTTAAATTTTAGCATTGTTAGCCTAAGTTAGAGTATCTATTTATCCCACTTGGAGGGAGTAAGTAAAGCGCCATGTCCGAAACAAATAAATGAATAAATGTATTAATGAATAAAATTAAAATAAAACAAGTATGATTTTTTCTTGGGAAGAGTTTGCAATAAAATGTGCTTCCTCTGGAAGGAACATGAAAAATCCACAGGTCAAAGGTTGAAAGTACAACTGGAGAGGACAAACGAGGCTAAGGTAGCCTTTGAAAGTTTGAAACAAAATTAGCAAAAGTCATCCAAAACCGGCAACACTAAACTATGAGAAGCCATTTTTCTTATATGTCTCCAATAAAAACCATAAGATTTCAGAACTAATAAATCAGAGCAGGTATGTTGTGACTCAGGCAGGATGTTTGCAGGTTGTGCATCTTTTGACACGTCCGGATGTGAGAATACAGAAGTGTACTACATCGGGACCTGCGGATGTCATTCCACGTGAGTTTGAAGGAGAACCACAGGAGCGTGTGGCAGAGCTGTGAGATACATTAAACTGAGACCTGACTTAGAAGCAACTACACTTGTGCAGGCTGACGTCACTTATGTTGTGTATGGATCATGTTTGAGATCATTTGGGTAATCATGAGGTTTTGCAGTTGTGAAACAGGAAGGTGGAAAACTTTGTGACGGTGAAAGCTGAGAAGTGTGAACAGCCATGTTCGGCACAGTTGGCTGAACTGAAGGCATTAACGGAAGCATGTTGACTGGTGAAAGGTAAGGTTACAAATGTGTACACAGATTCTGCATATGCTCATGATATTTGCTATTTGTTTGAAGCAGCTTTGAAGCAGAGAGGGTTCAGGAGGTCAGACGGAAGTCCAGTGCGACAGGAGGTCCAATTGGAGGAGCTGATTGCAGCCATGATGCTCCTCGCAAAGCTGGCAGTGATAAAGTGTCAAATAATCGTAAAGGTAACGAAATGGTCAGTAAAGGTAATAACGCGGCTGAGGAAGCAGCGAAAGAAGCATCAAAGTGCCAGCTTGCTGTTTTGGCACCTATGGTGTCACTGGAGCCAGAGGTCACGCCACCACAAGGATATTGGTCATACATATTGGGTAAATAGTCGTAAAATTTTTTTTTGGTAAGAGAATTGATTCATCTGTTTGTCATTCCATCAGAGATTAGCTCAAATAATGGTTAAGTGTTTGTTTAGAAAAGTGCAAGAGGCATTCTGCAGCAGCTGCGAATCAAGCAGTGCTGTGGGGCCGTTTATCATCCACAGAGTCAAGGGATGGGTAAGAGGATCAATGGAACCTGGAAAGTGAAATTGAATTGAATCTGTGCGTCAACTAAACTAGATGCTTTGCCGCTTGCACTAATGAGCTATCGTATGCAGACTCATAGAGTCACGCACTAACACCACATAAAATGCTAACAGGTCGACCCATGCCGGCACCTCAGTTGAGAGGTCCCTTTAAAGGGCCCCCACTTGAGCAGTTGCGAAGAGAGTGGACAGCTTACATGAAGCAATTAACTGCAATCCACAGAACAATCTATCTACAGGAGGAGACCAGAGACTCAGGTCTCGTACAGCTGGTTGAGAGGCCAGTGGTGCCAGGCGACCAGGGGCACATCGGAGTGTTCCGAAGGAAGTGGCTTGAGCCAAGACGGAAAGGACCGTACACAATGGTGCGAGCAACGTCAACAGCAGTTCAAATGGAAGGTAGCAACACATGGTACCATTTGAATCACTGCACTAAGGTTCGGACTAAAGACACAGACGGAGTGGAGTCCGAGGGAAAGGATTAACAAAAGGAAGAGGTTAAGATTTCTGACACTTATGAGCATCCAGGTGTGGGTGTTGGCCGACAGCATGGGCTCAGGAGAACGAAGCCTGGAGATGTTGGATGGGATCCTGCAAACAGGAGAGGCTGGAAGGGTCCCGTGATGGAGCCACCCCGCAGGGAAGTAGCCAGCCTGGGTCGGATGAGTATGATGCAACAATACACACCCACTCAGACCATGCCACGCAAGAACTTTGCCAGCAATACACACTAGAGCTAGTCGTGAAAAGGCAGATGTTAAGCTTGAATTTAAGTACGTGGGGATAAAGGTTGGTGGAAGTGTGCGGAAGTGTGAGGAAGTGTGAGGAAGTGTGGATCATGGGTCTGGAGGAGGAGACGACCAAATCACCACCTCCGGACGCCACGACAAAGGGGCAATCTGGTAAGATCATGTCAGATCGGGTCAGAAGAAGTTGTTCACAATGGTTGTAAGAATAGAAAGATTTTTCGGGGAAGTCTAGGGGGATTTGATACCATTAGCACTACGGGACAGAATAATCATGTTAATCCAAGAACAGACGGTGTGTACATGCACAGGTAGAGTCAGGAAAACAGTGTAACTGTGGAAGATGGGTTAAGGCAGCACAGAATATGTGGTATAGATGGGCATGGTACACTACGAGAGAACTGACAGCGACTGAGTGTCTCGAATGCGCAGACGCTCCAGGAGCATTGCCTGTTGTTGTTCCAGAGCCACACACCTTCAGAGACGGTGCGGTGGTCTAGCAACGGGAATGCAGAGAAGGTAGGTTCACATCAGAAGAGGATAAATGGTTATTGTTTCCTATGTGTGGTATTAAGTGCAGATTGATGTTTGGGCCAAATAAATTACATAGTTATTTTCAAAATAAGGAAGGGCCACAAATTGGAGTCTTCTTGTGTTGAATTTAATCATAATACATCACAGGATGGGCCTCCGACTGATTATAGAGTAGATTACGATGGTGAGTTTGAATGCTTTTGGAACTCACGTAAGTAGTACTACTGTTAAATGAAACCAATATTTATTAGGATTTATTTATTTGGATCAATAATGTGAAAATATAGAAATGATCATTTTAACACTATATCTTTTTGGGGATCAGACACACCCAGTAGCTGAGAGTTACTGGATGTGTGGAGATGATGTTTTGTTAAATGTGTTACCCAACAGGTGGATAGGTCTTTGGGCACTGGTGAGGAGGAAGTCATCAGTTGTGGTAGTGTATGACAAGGTAAACGGGATGCAAGGTTTGGATGTGGAAGAAGGGAGAGTTAAAAGATCTAGTGATGACTACATCATGGATAAGCACATTTACTTGGATGCAATAAGTCAGCCGAGTTCCTTTCGAGTTCAAAGCACGCAGTGAGATTGCAGCTGGATTTGAGTCTATTTTGCCGTGGATCACAATTAACAAAATGGGGAGTGGATTAATTACATATAATACAACCAACAGAGGATTCTTAACTACACGAGTGAAGGGTTTGCAGGGTTTGGAGAACAACTACGTGAGACGAGTATGATGGCTTGGTAGAACAGACAAGTTTTAGAATGGATATTCGAAGGGAAAAGTGGTGTTTGCCAGATGGTTGGGGAAATGTTGTACATTTATACCCGGGAACACTGCAGCTGATGGAACGTTTACAACGGCCGTGAAGAAGTTCACAGAACTGGAAGAGGAGCTGAAGGGTAATGCTGGTGGAGGTGAACGGTGGTGGACTGGTCTGTTTGGGATTTTGGGAGAAGGGGGAGCGATGACAGTTAAAGCGGGAATAGCAATATTGTTGATAGTGATAATGGTCTCCCTATTGGTGTGTTGCATTATACCCATTCTGAGAAGGTGTTTGCTGCAAGTGATGTTCAAACGAACAGTGGAAGGAATCAGGAGGCAGATGACCATGCGAGACCAGGTCTGAGGACCAACGCATGGGAGAGCTGATCAACGAATGAAGGTTACCAACGGACGGTTCACAAGATTCTCTCCTCGAGGGTGGAACCAAGTATAGTCTGATAGGGAGAAGAGATGCTGAAGATCTCTTTGATTGGGAGTGACGTACTGGTGACCTCTCCTCCCAGAGTTAGCTTAGCAGTTCCAGACCCAGCCGGACGGATGTTCGGCCAGAAGCAGACGACACCAGAGTACGGGAGATGGGACGGGACTGGAAGAGCTGCATTACATTGCATTTTATTACTATTTGTTGTGTGATAATCCATAATTTTATGTATTGTACTTGGTACAAAACTGTGATTAATTGATTTGAAGGTGATGCATTCATTCTATGTGTATTATCAATCAAAATTGATCACTGATATGTCCATTGCCAGTTGTGTTAGTCAACTGTTCGGAGTACGACCTTTGGTAAAGTGGTCGGTCGCCAAGTGGGGTGGGGCCGTAGGAGAGTTTTCCCAAAATAAGAGCATGAGTTACGAAAGTAGCAGCCGATGGGTTTTTCGCTCCTATGCACTGCGAACAGTGGACAAGTGTGATGGCAATGTTAAAATTTGTATTGTTGTTGAATTCAATATCGTTTAATTTAATTTAATTTAATCGTTTAATCATTTAATTATTTATTCATTTAATGTGACTCGGGTATATATATATATATATATATATATATATATTCCTTTTCATTTATTCAAAGTGGTCCCGTTGATTGATATTGTAGAATTATTAGGATAATTTAGTGTTGATTATGTTAATTAATTCTTAATTAACTATGTGGGATGATTTTCTTTCATTTTAGATTATTTCTTTATTAAATCACTGATAAGTGATTTCAGGGGGGACTATGTGGGAGAATAATGTCATGACATTCTCTTGACATGTCAGAATTACATCGTGTGCCTTGTTGACTGGTTCATATGAATATTGTTGATAGTTAGAATGAGTGTGTTTATGATAAACTGCGAAAGCTAGGCGCCTCCAGAGAGGGCCACGTACACTTGTTATGATAAAACGGTATAAAAGGGTGTCACAAGATGAGCTCGTCGGACATTTTGTGAACATTCTGTATGCACATTTGCTGTGACGGTTTGTTCAATAAACTCCCCAATGGACGGCTGACCGACGCGTGAATCGACTCCTTTTCTCCACAACAACTCTCATTCATCCGTCATGGTATGGTAAAAGCGTATCAAATAGGTTTCCTGTCGAAATGCCTCAGTGGCTTAAAGCATTGGCTTAGCTTCTACACCCCCTGTAGTAGTCATTATTGAATCCAGCATAACTCCACATTTCAAAAACTAAATTTCAACATGGAGAACTGTGCCCACATTGGCGACAGTTTTTGATTTCAGTCTTTTATAACTTGTGGCTTTTTACAACTTAAACAAAATACAAAGGGATGGACTGGAAGGGAAGCCCAGGATTTATTGAAGCTATATGTAGCAAAGGAATAACTGCATGATGCTGAACAGCAGGCTGGCCCTTATGTTACTTCAACATTCCTATGCAGTATTGTAACAGCCTGAGCGAGTTCAATACATGACTTGGTACCAGGTGTGTTTGGTTCAACTAGTGAGGAGGGAATGTAACTATCTGAGGCTGTACAGTTTCAAAAGAGGTACAACCTGTAGGTGAGAGGGGTAGAATGGAGTCAAGTAGCTCACTCCAACCCCTAAAACTGACTGCCATGAACAGAGCTGAAAAGACATTAAGAAGAAGAGTGCAGTGGGATTTGTAGCACTGAGGTGTTAAATGTCATAGGCATTTCATTAAAACTAATTAAAATTAATTGTGTCGATTTGTGAGGAAAAAAAATCTTTCACCAGAATTAAGATATTAACTAAGCAGGGTTTTTTTACTATGTATTTCTGTCCAAAAAGGGTTGGGTGATGTACAGGCCCATCATTTTTTTCTGTGTCATGTCATGACAAGAAAAAACCACCAAAGCAGACGAAAGCTGGATGAAAATTGTTAAATGGAACAAGAGGCACAAGATGGAATAAGTGGTTCCAAAAGTTCACACTGAATGCCTTTTAGAGCTAAATACTTAAAGTTTGCTTTTAATGGCTGAGTGACCTTATTAGACTACTCTACCTAACAGTTCATTAAGTGTTAAGAAGATTATATCCAAATGTAATTCTTTTGGGTGGGTTTGGGAAGAATGTTAACGCTTCCATGAAGTTTGAAGGAAACTTACGAGCTGAGAAAGGCATAACTGATCACTTGTAATTTTGAAACGCACTTTGCTGTAAAGAGCTGAGCATTCTTGCTTCATTGTGGATAGCCACAGGGATATAGCAAGATCATATTCATGTATGGTGCTGATGGCAAGATCTTTAACCTTATCTTTCCAAGCCCAACTCCATACAATTTCACATTTAAGAGGAAAATGAATAAATGTTTGAATAATTGTCCATAGCTGACTTCAGAATGAAATGCCATAATGTGGTGCAGCTTGATAGGTGAGCTAAAAAAAAAACTCCAATAAAACAAACCATTACTTTTGAAAACAATAACAAAATTTTATCTAACTTTTTTCCCGTCTATGAAGTTGTCAGGATCCATAGTTATTTGTGTTTTGATTTTTCTTGTCTTTGGGTTTCTGTTTTTTTCATGGTTTGATTATTTCTATACTAGGCATTTCTACATACTAGGCATGGGCCGGTATCAGATTTTAACGGTGTGATGACCTTAGGCAAAAATATCACGGTTTCACGGATTCACGGTATTATGATTACAGCTCTAAAATGTGTATTTTGAATGTCTGTATTTAAAAAACAGAAAAATAAAAAAACTTTTCCATAAGTTATGAAATAGTGTGCTTCAGCGGACACACTTGGAATTATCTTATTATTTTCAGGATGCAATAATGACAATGAGATCGGTTTTATAGGGCTCGGGCACACGCGTTGCATTCTGGGATATGGTCGCCATATTGGAGGCACAATCTCGTAAACAAACCCTGAGGCAAGATGGAGATCAAGGACCAAACAGTGAGAGAAAAGTGAGAGAAAAGCATGTTAAAATCGAAGAAAGGATGTGGGATATACCGGGATACATTACAGAAGGAAGCCAGAGATCGGTACATGCAGAAGATTGGCGTTATAAACGGACTGGACCCTTGAAATACCGAGCAAGGAATGGATTGTCGATGAAGATTTACTGCCTAAGTTCACCCTTTCGGACATAATTGCATAGTATGTGGTGTCAGTGCTTATACTTTGCAACAGTTTCAATTATAATGACACTTTACACTTTTGTCATGTTACTCTACTTGTAAATAAATAATGAAACACACACACTTGGCTGTATCTCAAAGCATATTTATTTCAGACGACTTCAACTTTGCACAACACTCCTGCTCATGGTGGTCAGAGTACAACATACAGACACAATCTTGTCAAAGAATGTTTTGTCTTCACCTTCGCATGGCAAAACTATGTTGATAGGTACTTTTGCTGACAAAAAGGTGTATTGTTTCTGACAGTTCCAATCGCCCTTTCCATGTGAATTTGGAGATGGGCAATTTTCCTTGCATTTTCCACATTAAAGCTTAAGATTAAGATCAGATTTATTGTCATGTATACATGCATACACACGAAATTTGTCCTCTGCTTTTAACCCATTGAGACATCCCTTGCTTCCAACTGACAGTGTCCTCTTGTGAAGGCGGGGATCTTTACCTCAGCACACAAAAGTCTGTAACTTACCAGAATGAAAATGCAGAGAACACACTCTCATCGACACCGGGATTGAGTGGAAAGTTATGCTTGGTCGTCTTACAGCAGCGATCCATGCTAGTCGACTACGCTTTGTTATCTCGGACACTTGGTCTCCGTGGGTGCGCCTCCAAGCAGGAAACCGGTAAAAAGATAAACCATTTACGATTTCCCCCCCATTCCTGTCACGGCTTACGCTATTGCACCCCACGACACAGCAACGTGCGACCATAGTAGCAAACACAATAAGTAAAATAGATAAACCAACGAAGAAAGTTCCGAGACCAGGCGGGAGTACGTCTGCGCGCAGTGGAAAACAATGTAAACAAAACAGTTCTGAGCCTCCAGTATGGCCGCCGCTCACGTAGTGACGTCACGTGCCCGAGCCCTATTGATACCTTTTCATAATGCTCAAAGCCGCTTCCAGTGAATGAAACAACAGCAAATTCCCCAAAGTTCTGCCAATCTCGTCAACGAGTTCTGGGAGTTGATGTGGTCACTATGTAATTACCTTAACCTCCTGTCAGCATCTGTGTCTTCAGTCCTCTTTCCACCACTCACCCTAACAGAAGTAAAAATTAAATATGTTGAAGATGGAACAGCTTGATTGATGGACGGAAACAAATTCATAAAAGTTAATGGAGGAGTATCAATAGTGTTTGTAATAGAGGCCTGCGCGGGACAGGATTTACAGTCCCGCGCCCGCCCGCTCCCACATTGTGCACTCCCGCTCCCGCAAAAAGATAGGATTTTTAGTCCCGCTCCCGCCCGCACTTGTCATATTTTGTCCAGCTCCCGTCCGCAATTCCCGCATGATTCAGACGTTCGCGTTACTTCTCACGGAAGTTCTTGTCATTGGCTTGAGGAAAGAAACATGATCTTAGCTGCGTACACCACTGTCCGATCCTTCACGTGGGGCACATAGTGCAGGAGCGCATTAGATGGCACAAGCAGCTGAGGCTTTACAGCAATAAGCCTACCCAACATACCTACCAAAATCTACCGTGAATATTAAGAATAATACATTGTACATATGTTATATGCCACTCCTCACATTTCCATTCTTGGAAGTAAAAGTATATATTTTTAGTTAATATGATTTTAAACACAGCGTGATGGAGCCCCGCCCCCTATGTTGAGTGGATTTGAGCATAAATATCTAAGCCTACAGCTCACGTTACATTGATTTAAATGCAAACAAGTGGAATGAAAACAATATGTGTTATTAATTACCCTACCTTTTCTAAACCCAGAATGTTGAAAATGTAACATGTATTCCAATTATTATTTAAGTAGGTTAACCATGCCCTGTCCCTCGTCGTTGTGCAATGCGCATCTCCTGAATAAATGGAGAGATGGATCGCGCTTTTGAACTTCTTTTAGTTAGGCTTTATTTCTTCTTAGTTGTTTTCAGCAGCAGGAGATCAAAGTCTTGGCATATGCATTCGCCAGTTTCTCTAATAATAATAATAATAATAATAATAGCCTAATAATAGTAGTAGTAGTAATACGAGGAAGGGAAGACAGACAGACAGCGCGTAATTCCAAGTGGAAATTTTGTATATTTATTGTTCAGCCATACAAAACATTTGGCTAACCCAGCATTTGTAAAGCATTCCTACTGTATAGCCTATGTGACAGACATAAATTAATAATTTATAACTTTTATATTAAACACGTTTTTAGTTAGCGGGACTGCAGCTTATCACTGCTCCCGCCCGCTCTCCCCCTCCCGCCAGTGCCCGCAATGAGCTTTGAAAATGTGTCCCGCGCCGCACTGCTTTGCGTTGGGTGTGCAGGGCTCTAGTTTGTAACTATCAAATAGGGCTGCACAATATTACGAATTTTAATCACAAAGATATTGGCTTCCCGCGATCAAATTCGCGTGATCGAGCGATATTTGAAATGCTTCATTCCGTCCATAGAACGCTCCATATTAAATATGTTTTCAAAGATCCTCCGCTTTAACCTTCTCTGGTGTTTTTTTAAAGCCACTCTAGCGCTCCGTAAACCACTGTCTGATCACATGCCTCCATGAGCCAATCAGAGTTGCTCCCTGAACCGCGCAGTTTAGTTTCTAGAAAAAGTAACGTGGCGAACATACCACAACAGGTAGCAGTTGGTCTTATAAGCTATAAACAATCTTAACAGAGAAAACAAAAAATGTCTAACGTGGCAGAGGGTGAGGCCGAGGAGCTTGTCTCGAGAACCGGATCGTCATCCATTGAGTGGAAGCATTTTGGGTTCAAGGCGAGTGACACAACACAAGAAAAGGTGATATGCAAAGGGTGCCGTTGTGTTGGCGCCACAAAGCAACACAACGAACCTCTTTAGCCACTTGAAAACACACCATAAAGTTCAATACGATGAATGTATGAGGACCAAGAAATGTGTTGCAAAGACTAATCATCCCACAACATCAACTCAGGCATCCATCGAAGCGAGCCTCTTTAGCGCATCACCATACCCAACCACCTCCCAAAGACACCGTGAAATAACGAATGCAGTCGCATTTCATTTGGCCAAAGATATGTGCCCAATAAACACGGTGACAAACAATGGATTCAAATTCTTGGTCAACACTCTAGACAAACGATACGTGATCCCCTCTCGCAATTATTTTTCCAAGGTGGCACTACCTGCAATGTACAAAAAACGCAGCGGGGAAATAGAAAGCGATCTTGGCAATGTAAAGTACTTTGCAACTACAACCGATCTGTGGTCAAGTAGGACAATGGATCCGTACATGAGTTTGACAATTCATTACATCAACAAGGATTTTGCAATGCAGAGTCGATGCTTGCAAACGTCTTTTTTTCCGCAAGAACACAAGGGAGAGTCAACATTACCAGGAATGTAGCACAATATGGATGTGAAAGCAGTTATAATAAGCCTATGTGACAATAAAATTTGTTTTGGTTAAAATCAACAAATAATCGTGACAATTAATCGTGATATCAATATTGCTCAAAATAATCGTGATAATCATTTTGGCCATTATCGTGCAGCCCTACTATCAAACATGTTTTTTTATTCGCGTGTGCCCAGCCTCGGTCCATCTCACGCTAGTATGTTTGCTCCATCTCGCTATTTTTTTGTCAGTTTTTATCCACTTTGGTGTATCATAGGAAAGTGTCCACATACATAAGCTGTTTTCAAACATCCACTTCAAACTCACGAGGCATTGTTAAGCATTGTCGGAATTCATGTGAGTTTCCGACGTCCATTTTCTTTGTCGCCATTTCTTTTTTTTTTTTTTTCTTTTTTCTTCTATTACAAAATATTTATTGCACTCCATTGTTTCGATTTTTCAACAGCCAGATGACACAGACATGGAGATGCCTCTAATGGACTTCAGCATGTCCACAGCCCCAGAGGAGGACCCAAAAGATTACAGTTATCACCTGAGTCAACAATCAACACAATCAAGTTCAAGCACAACATCCAGCTCAAGTACATCAGACATTAGAAGTGGGTGGAATGAAAAAAAATGGATTGTGAACGAGTCTTGCCTCATGGCACTGTTCAGTAAGTAAGTAAGTAAGTAAAGTTTATTTATATAGCACTTTTCGCAGAAAAGGATTCACAAAGTGCTTCACAGTGAGATCAGAATAAAAAACAAGGAACAGTACATGCCATATCCCTACATGTGGTGTCCCCATCATTGAGAAGAAAAGGTCAACAAGAGGCAGCAAACTAAAGATTGAATGGGCCTGTCTGAAGAACCATTCCGGCAGTTGGATGTCATGCCCTGATGTGAGAGGAATACCAGAGAACAACCTCCTTTTTTCTGCTGCAACACTTTTCTCTGGAACAACCTACACGGAAATTGCAGAGTGGGCCAGCATCCTAAATTTACAGATTCTGAAAACATCACAATAATACTCCATCCAGAGGGACAACCTCATTCCAGTTATACATTTCTCATACAAGGACCAGCACGACTACCTCATCAAGCGACTCATGAGGGAAAAGGTACAGGGGAAGTCCATAGAGTTGTGTGGCGAAGCCAGGTGTGACTCACCAGGTAAGTTTTTTTTTTTAAATACAATGATGTTGACTGTGGCCATGTGTATACACATGTCCTGAATGATGGAAGTCATTATTTCTCCATGGAGAGTTAATTTTACAAAATTATGCTCATTTCGCTAACTTGACATGCTACATACCTTATTTACTGTTACTCAGGCATGGCAGCATAGGACATTAGAAAATGGGGACTTTCCAATTGGGTACACCAAACCATTTCATTGCTCATCGTCAAGTGAACTGTCTCAATTTGCCGACTCCACAGAGACATAATGACTTCCATCTCTCTGTTCACTTTTAGTTTGTACACACAGTAAGACAGTTTTCCTTGTGGAAGTGAAGTGGACTCATATGTTGTTACTCTGTCACATTCTACAGGCTACAGCAGCAAGTACTACACCTATTCGTTTCAACTTCTTTCCACCAAAGAGATTGTTCATTTTGAACTATTGCAGGTAAAACTAATGTGCATTTTGCAAAAACTATGGGTTCTACAGAACTGTTGTGATATCAATATAAACTGTGATATGGGACAGTTGTGCTATTGAGTAAAGCACAGTGATATGGTTATATGATCAAATGGCATTGTGTCACACACACACATACATGTTATGTATAAGCTGTAAATGGAAATGCACAGCTCTTTTTGTTATTTTGTCTTCAATAGGTTACAGAAGCTGGCAGTTCAGTTGCCATGGAGTCTCAAGGGTTTCGGAGGGGGCTGAACCAACTGATTTACAATGAAGGACTCCCGATAGATCTCATCACAACAGACAGGGCTTCATCGGTCCGTAAGATAATGCAGGAAGAGTTTCGGAACATCCACCACGAATTAGATCCATGGGATGTGACAAAAGGTAATGCACGTCATAACAATGTAAACAAGAACTGCAAGCAGTGATAACGGCCCTCGCAGCCAAGCGCAGCTCCGGCCTTGCGACCGCCTGACCGCCGGCACCGCCGCCCCGACGTGGTCACCGACGCCGTCCCGCATCTCCAGCGCCCGTCCACCGGGCGGAGCGTTCGACGAATCTCTCAAATCGCCTTCAGTCCACGACACTACGACACCAGTGGCACGTGTTCAAAGTTGGAGCGATACATCACCTTCCAGACAGGAGTTACCGTCACTTCCTGTTTTGTGGGGGCGGGGTTTAACGACTTCAGAAATATACAACCCCAACGTGTCAAGCGCTGCTCCGTAATGATGCACAAAAAATATGGTGCAGATCGGATGATGTCTCAAGGAGTTATAGCTTTTGACATGATATAGGGGGCGCACTGGAGTCAAACTCCAATATAATCCTATTGGGCTCTTTAGATGTTAACAAAGGTCATTCATATCCAGTTTGGTGCAAATCGGATGATGCATGTGAGATTTAGAGCCGAACGTATGCAAACGGCGAGGGATTGGAATGTGCCATTAAGCCACGCCCACAGTATTTTGTAGGTCCTGACAAGACGCAGAGGTGTGCTGAGTTTCATGATTGTCGGTGAAAGCATGGCTTGGGACTGATGTTTTTAGTTGTTCTAGGGGGCGCTGTGGAGGCATTAGGCCACGCCCATCAAATATTGGACTGCACACCTGTTGGGGGGTGGATTAGGATCGATCCCAGTGAGTTTGGTGCATCTCGGCTAAAAACTGTAGAATTTAGAGCCAAACGTATGGTAACGGCGTGATGTCTGACTTCACCAAGCAGCCATAGCCACGCCTTCAACTGAAAACTTTTGGTGCTTTAAAGCAAGTTAGACCAACTTGTTATCTGTATTCTGACACAAGATCATGTTGATTAGGTGAAGGGGGCCAGAAATGGAACTTTCCAAGTAAAAAAAGTGACTTCCTGTTCTGAGGGGGCGGGGCTTAGATGACGTCAGCAAATGACCACATAGGATTGACATGCATCCAACATGGATGACTCATACCAAGTTTGGTGCAGTTTAAACTTTTTAGGTGAAAGATATAGCGTTTCGTTTACAGTGGCGAGTACGCCAAGTTCGCCGCTTGGCCAAGCCCCCTAAACATGCTCAAAAACTCAAGTCTTCTGATAACTTTTGTTCCCCCATCCCTTAACTGCATACTGACCAAAAATGAAGTCCGTAGCTCAAAATCCCTGGGGCGTGAAAATTTTCCTGCGAGGTGTGTAAATATGAAAAATGGCCAAAATTTGCCCTTTGACCCAAGATGGCCGCCTCCTTGTACGTTTTAGAGCATACCTCCAAGAGACTTTTGTTCTTGATTTGAGGCAATCTACGTACATACCGAGTTTCAGATCTCTACGACGTACGGTTCGGGCTATCTTACGTTAGGTGGCGCTGTAGAGCAGTTTGGCGACGCCCACTTTTGAGTACATTAAAAACATGTGATTTCACGCGGGGGACAATTTTGGGTAAAGTTTGGTGAGTTTTCGAATACGTTCAGGCCTCCCCATTCGCGATTTCGCGCGGAAAAGAAAAAGAATAAGAATAAACAAGAACTGCAAGCAGTGATAACGGCCCTCGCAGCCAAGCGCAGCTCCGGCCTTGCGACCGCCTGACCGCCTGCACCGCCGTCCCGACGTGGTCATCGACGCCGTCACGCGTCTCACGCGCCAGTCCACCGGACGGAGCGTACGACGAATCTCCCAAATCGCCTTCAGTCCACGACAGTACGACACCAGTGGCACGTGTTCAAAGTTGGAGCAATATCTCACCTTTCAGACAGGAGTTACTGTCACTTCCTGTTTTGTGGGGGCGGGGTTTAGTGACGTCAGAAATGTACAACGCCAACGTGTCAAGCGCCGCTCAGTAATGATGCAGAAAAAATATGGTGCAGATCGGATGATGTCTCAAGGAGATATAGCTATTTAAATGATCTAGGGGGCGCAGTGGAGTCACACTCCAATATAATACTATCGGGCTCTTTAGATGTTAACAAAGGTCATTCATATCTAGTTTGGTGCAAATCGGATGATGCATGTGAGATTTAGAGCCGAACGTATGCAAACGGCGAGGGATTGGAATGTGCCATTCTCGCCACGCCCACACTATTTTGTAGGTCCTGACAAGACGCACAGGTGTGCTGAGTTTCATGATTGTCGGTGAAAGCATGGCTTGGGGCTGATGTTTTTAGTTGTTCTAGGGGGCGCTGTGGAGGCATTAGGCCACGCCCATCAAATATTGGATTGCACATCTGTTGGGGGGCGGATTAGGATCGATCCCAGTGAGTTTGGTGCATCTCGGCTAAAAACTGTAGAATTTAGAGCCAAACGTATGGTAACGGCGTGATGTCTGACTTCACCAAGCAGCCATAGCCACGCCTTCAACTGAAAACTTTTGGTGCTTTAAAGCAAGTTAGACCAACTTGTTATCTGTATTCTGACACAAGATCATGTTGATTAGGTGAAGGGGGCCAGAAATGGAGCTTTCCAAGTAAAAAAAGTGACTTCCTGTTCTGAGGGGGCGGGGCTTAGATGACGTCAGCATATGACCACATAGGATTGACATGCATCCAACATGGATGACTCATACCAAGTTTGCTGCAGATTGAACTTTTTAGGTGAAAGATATAGCGTTTTGTTTACACTGGCGAGTACGCCAAGTTCGCCGCTTGGCCAAGCCCCCTAAACATGCTCAAAAACTCAAGTCTTCTGATAACTTTTGTTCCCCCATCCCTTAACTGCATACTGACCAAAAATGAAGTCTGTAGCTCAAAATCCCTGGGGCGTGAAAATTTTCCTGCGAGGTGTGTAAATATGAAAAATGGCCAAAATTTGCCCTTTGACCCAAAATGGCCGCCTCCTTGTACGTTTTAGAGCATACCTCCAAGAGACTTTTGTTCTTGATGTGAGGCAATCTACATACATACCGAGTTTCAGATCTCTACGATCTACGGCTCGGGCTATCTCACGTTAGGTGGCGCTATAGAGCAGTTTGGCAACGCCCACTTTCGGGTACATTGAAATCATGCAGTTTCACGCGGGGGACAATTTTGGGTAAAGTTTGGTGAGTTTTCGAATACGTTAAGGCGTCCCCATTCGCGATTCCGCGTGGAAAAGAAAAAGAAAAATAATAACAAGAACTGCAAGCAGTGATAACGGCCCTCGCAGCCAAGCGCAGCTCCGGCCTTGCGACCGCCTGACCGCCGGCACCGCCGCCCCGACGTGGTCATCGACGCCGTCCCGCGTCTCCCGCGCCCGTCCACCGGGCGGAGCGTGCGACGAATCTCCCAAATCGCCTTCAGTCCACGGCAGTACGACACCAGTGGCGCGTGTTCAAAGTTGGACCG
Source organism: Odontesthes bonariensis (assembly GCF_027942865.1). Lineage (NCBI taxonomy): Eukaryota > Metazoa > Chordata > Actinopteri > Atheriniformes > Atherinopsidae > Odontesthes > Odontesthes bonariensis. Next base: position 31,084,305 of record NC_134521.1, read on the forward strand.
ATATCTCACCTTCCTGACAGGAGTTACCGTCACTTCCTGTTTTGTGGGGGCGGGGTTTAGCGACGTCAGAAACATACCACGCCAACGTGTCAAGCGCCGCTCCGTAATGATGCACAAAAAATATGGTGCAGATCGGAGGATGTCTCAAGGAGATATAGCTGTTTAAATGATCTAGGGGGCGCAGTGGAGTCACACTCCAATATAATCCTATCGGGCTCTTTAGATGTTAACAAAGGTCATTCATATCTAGTTTGGTGCAAATCGGATGATGCATGTGAGATTTAGAGCCGAACGTATGCAAACGGCGAGGGATTGGAATGTGCCATTCTCGCCACGCCCACACTATTTTGTAGGTCCTGACAAGACGCACAGGTGTGCTGAGTTTCATGATTGTCGGTGAAAGCATGGCTTGGATGTGATGTTTTTAGATGTTCTAGGGGGCGCTGTGGAGGCATTAGGCCACGCCCATCAAATATTGAACTGCACACCTGTTGGGGGGCGGATTAGGATCGATCCCAGTGAGTTTGGTACATCTGGGCTCAAAACTGTAGAATTTAGAGCCAAACGTATGGTAACGGCGTGATGTCTGATTTCAACAAGCCGCCATAGCCACGCCTTCAACTGAAAACTGTTGGTGCTTTAAATCTAGTTAGACCAACTTGTTATCTGTATTCTGACACAAGATCATGTTGATTAGGTGAAGGGGGCCAGAAATGGAGCTTTCCAAGTAAAAAAAGTGACTTCCTGTTCTGAGGGGGCGGGGCTTAGATGACGTCAGCATATGACCACATAGGATCGAAATGCATCCAACATGGATGACTCATACCAAGTTTGGTGCAGATTAAACTTTTTAGGTGAAAGATATAGCGTTTCGTTTACACTGGCGAGTACGCCAAGTTCGCCGCTTGGCCAAGCCCCCTAAACATGCTCAAAAACTCAAGTCTTCTGATAACTTTTGTTCCCCCATCCCTTAACTGCATACTGACCAAAAATGAAGTCTGTAGCTCAAAATCCCTGGGGCGTGAAAATTTTCCTGCGAGGTGTGTAAATATGAAAAATGGCCAAAATTTGCCCTTTGACCCAAAATGGCCGCCTCCTTGTACGTTTTAGAGCATACCTCCAAGAGACTTTTGTTCTTGATTTGAGAAGATCTACGTACATACCGAATTTCAGATCTCTACGACGTACGGTTCGGGCTATCTCACGTTAGGTGGCGCTGTAGAGCAGTTTGGCGACGCCCACTTTCGACTCCATTAAAATCATGCAGTTTCACGCGGGGGACAATTTTGGGCAAAGTTTGGTGAGTTTTCGAATACGTTAAGGCGTCCCCATTTGCGATTCCGCGCGGAAAAGAAAAAGAATAAAAAAAAAAAAAAAAATAGTGAAATCCTACAGATACAATAGGCCTTCGCAGCGCTTAGCTGCTCGGGCCTAACAAGAACTGCAAGCAGTGATAACGGCCCTCGCAGCCAAGCGCAGCTCCGGCCATGCGACCGCCTGACCGCCGGCACCGCCGCCCCGACGTGGTCATCGACGCCGTCATGCGTCTCCCGCGCCCGTCCACCGGGCGGAGCGTGTGGCGAATCTTTCAAATCGCCTTCAGTCCATGTCAGTATGACACCAGTGGCACGTGTTCAAAGTTGGAGCGATATCTCACCTTCCAGACAGGAGTTTACCGTCACTTCCTGTTTTGTGGGGGCGGGGTTTAGCGACGTCAGAAATGTACCACGCCAAAGTTTGAAGCGCTGCTCCGTAATGATGCACAAAAAATATGGTGCAGATCGGATGATGTCTCAAGGAGATATAGCTGTTTATATTATCTAGGGGGCGCACTGGAGTCACACTCCAATATAATCTTATTGGGCTCTTTAGAGGTTAACAAAGGTCATTCATATCTAGTTTGGTGCAAATCGGATGATGAGTGTGAGATTGAGAGCCGAACGTATGCAAACGGCGAGGGATTGGAATGTGCCATTCTGACACGCCCACACTATTTTGTAGGACCTTACAAGACGCACAGGTGTGCTGAGTTTCATGATTGTCGGTGAAAGCATGGCTTGGGGCTGATGTTTTTAGTTGTTCTAGGGGGCGCTGTGGAGGCATTAGGCCACGCCCATCAAATATTGGACCCCACACCTGTTGGGGGGTGGATTAGGATTGATCCCAGTGAGTTTAGTGCATCTCGGCTCAAAACTGTAGAATTTAGAGCCAAACGTATGGTGACGGCGTGATGTCTGACTTCACCAAGCAGCCATAGCCACGCCTTCAACTGAAAACTGTTGGTGCTTTAAAGCAAGTTAGAACAACTTGTTATCTGTATTCTGACACAAGATCATGTTGATTAGGTGAAGGGGGCCAGAAATGGAGCTTTCCAAGTAAAAAAAGTGACTTCCTGTTCTGAGGGGGCGGGGCTTAGATTACGTCAGCATATGACCACATAGGATTGACATGCATCCAACATGGATGACTCATACCAAGTTTGGTGCAGTTTAAACTTTTTAGGTGAAAGATATAGCGTTTCGTTTACACTGGCGAGTACGCCAAGTTCGCCGCTTGGCCAAGCCCCCTAAACATGCTCAAAAACTCAAGTCTTCTGATAACTTTTGTGCCCCCATCCCTTAACTGCATACTGACCAAAAATGAAGTCTGTAGCTCAAAATCCCTGGGGCGTGAAAATTTTCCTGCGAGGTGTGTAAATATGAAAAATGGCCAAAATTTGCCCTTTGACCCAAAATGGCCGCCTCCCTGTACGTTTTAGAGCATACCTCCAAGAGACTTTTGTTCTTGATTTGAGGCGATCTACATACATACCGAGTTTCAGATCTCTACGACGTACGGTTCGGTCTATCTCACGTTAGGTGGCGCTGTAGAGCAGTTTGGCCACGCCCACTTTCGACTCCATTAAAAACATGCAGTTTCACGCGGGGGACAATTTTGGGTAAAGTTTCGGGAGTTTTCGAATACGTTCAGGCCTCCCCATTCGCGAAACCGCGTGGAGAAGAAAAAGAATAAGAATAACAAGAACTGCAAGCAGTGATAACGGCCCTCGCAGCCAAGCGCAGCTCCGGCCATGCGACCGCCTGACTGCCGGCACCGCCGCCCCGACGTGGTCACTGCCGCCGTCACGCGTCTCCCGCGCCCGTCCACCGGGCAGAGCGTGCGACGAATCTCTCAAATCGCCTTCAGTCCACGTCAGTACGACACCAGTGGCACGTGTTCAAAGTTGGAACGATATCTCACCTTCCAGACAGGAGTTACCGTCACTTCCTGTTTTGTGGGGGCGGGGTTTAGCGACGTCAGAATTATACCACACCAACGTTTCAAGCGCTGCTCCGTAATGATGCACAAAAAATATGGTGCAGATCGGATGTTGTCTCAAGGGGATATAGCTGTTTAAATGATATAGGGGGCGCAGTGGAGTCACACTCCAATATAATCCTATTGGGCTCTTTAGAGGTTAACAAAGGTCATTCATATCTAGTTTGGTGCAAATCGGTTGATGCGTGTGAGATTTAGAGCCGAACGTATGCAAACGGCGAGGGATTGGAATGTGCCATTCTGCCACGCCCACACTATTTTGTAGGTCCTGACAAGACGTACAGGTGTGCTGAGTTTCATGATTGTCGGTGAAAGCATGGCTTGGAGCTGATGTTTTTAGAGTTTCTAGGGGGCGCTGTAGAGGCATTAGGCCACGCCCATCAAATATTGGACTGCACACCTGTTAGGGGGCGGATTAGGATCGATCCCAGTGAGTTTGGTGCATCTCGACTCAAAACTGTAGAATTTAGAGCCAAACGTATGGTAACGGCGTGATGTCTGACTTCACCAAGCCGCCATAGCCACGCCTTCAACTGAAAACTGTTGGTGCTTTAAAGCAAGTGAGACCAACTTGTTATCTGTATTCTGACACAAGATCATGTTGATTAGGTGAAGGGGGCCAGAGAATGAGCTTTCCAAGTAAAAAAAGTGACTTCCTGTTCTGAGGGGGCGGGGCTTAGATGACGTCAGCATATGACCACATAGGATTGTCGGCCATCCAACATGGATGACTCATACCAAGTTTGGTGCTGATTGAACTTTTTACGTGAAAGTTATTGCATTTCGTTTACACTGGCGAGTACGCCAAGTTCGCCGCTTGGCCAAGCCCCCTAAACATGCTCAAAAACTCAAGTCTTCTGATAACTTTTGTGCCCCCATCCCTTAACTGCATACTGACCAAAGATGAAGTCCGTAGCTCAAAATCCCTGGGGCGTGAAAATTTTCCTGCGAGGTGTGTAAATCTGGAAAATGGCCAAAATTTGCCCTTTGACCCAAAATGGCCGCCTCCTTGTACGTTTTAGAGCATACCTCCAAGAGACTTTTGTTCTTGATTTGAGGCGATCTACATACGTACCGAGTTTCAGATCTCTACGACGTACGGTTCGGGCTATCTCACGTTAGGTGGCGCTGTAGAGCAGTTTGGCCACGCCCACTTTCGATTCCATTAAAAACATTTGATTTCACGCGGGGGACAATTTTGGGTAAAGTTTGGTGAGTTTTCGAATACGTTAAGGCGTCCCCATTCGCGATTCCGCGCGGAAAAGAAACGAGAATAAAAAAAACAAGCAGTGATAACGGCCCTCGCAGCCAAGCGCAGCTCCGGCCTTGCGACCGCCTGACCGCCGGCACCGCCGCCCCGACGTGGTCATCGACGCCGTCCCGCGTCTCCCGCGCCCGTCCACCGGGCGGAGCGTGCGACGAATCTCCCAAATCGCCTTCAGTCCACGTTAGTACGACACCAGTGGCACGTGTTCAAAGTTGGACCAATATCTCACCTTCCTGACAGGAGTTACCGTCACTTCCTGTTTTGTGGGGGCGGGGTTTAGCAACGTCAGAAACATACCACGCCAACGTGTCAAGCGCTGCTCCGTAATGATGCACAAAAATATGGTGCAGATCGGATGATGTCTCAGGGAGATATAGCTGTTTATATTATCTAGGGGGCGCACTGGAGTCACACTCCAATATAATCCTATTGGGCTCTTTAGAGGTTAACAAAGGTCATTCATATCTAGTTTGGTGCAAATCGGATGATGCATGTGAGATTTAGAGCCGAACGTATGCAAACGGCGAGGGATTGGAATGTGCCGTTAAGCCACGCCCACACTATTTTGTAGGTCCTGACAAGACGCACAGGTGTGCTGAGTTTCATGATTGTCGGTGAAAGCATGGCTTGGGGGTGATGTTTTTAGTTTTTCTAGGGGGCGCTGTGGAGGCATTAGGCCACGCCCATCAAATATTGGACTGCACACCTGTTGGGGGGTGGATTAGGATCGATCCCGGTGAGTTTGGTGCATCTCGGCTCAAAACTTTAGAATTTAGATTCAAACGTATGGTAACGGCGTGATGTCTGACTTCACCAAGCAGCCATAGCCACGCCTTCAACTGAAAACTGTTGGTGCTTTAAAGCAAGTGAGACCAACTTGTTATCTGTATTCTGACACAAGATCATGTTGATTAGGTGAAGGGGGCCAGAGATGGAGCTTTCCATGGACAAAAAGTGACTTCCTGTTCTGAGGGGGCGGGGCTTAGATGACGTCAGCATATGACCACATAGGATTGACATGCATCCAACATGGATGACTCATACCAAGTTTGGTGCAGATTAAACTTTTTACGTGAAAGTTATAGCGTTTCGTTTACACTGGCGAGTACGCCAAGTTCGCCGCTTGGCCAAGCCCCCTAAACATGCTCAAAAACTCAAGTCTTCTGATAACTTTTGTTCGCCCATCCCTTAACTGCATACCGACCAGAGATGAAGTCCGTAGCTCAAAATCCCTGGGGCGTGAAAATTTTCCTGCGAGGTGTGTAAATATGAAAAATGGCCAAAATTTGCCCTTTGACCCAAGATGGCCGCCTCCTTGTATGTTTTAGAGCATACCTCCAAGAGACTTTTGTTCTTGATTTGAGGCGATCTACTTATGTACCGAGTTTCAGATCTCTACGACGTATGGTTCGGGCTATCTCACGTTAGGTGGCGCTATAGAGCAGTTTGGCGACGCCCACTTTCGACTCTATTAAAATCATGCAGTTTCACGCGGGGGACAATTTTGGGCAAAGTTTGGTGAGTTTTCGAATACGTTCAGGTATCCCAATTCGCGATTCCCGACGGAGAAGAAAAAGAATCATAAGAATAAGAATAGTGAAATCTTGCAGATACAATAGGCCTTCGCAGCGCTTAGCTGCTCGGGCCTAACAAGAACTGCAAGCAGTGATAACGGCCCTCGCAGCCAAGCGCAGCTCCGGCCTTGCGACCGCCTGACCGCCTGCACCGCCGACCCGACGTGGTCGTCGACGCTATCCCGCGTCTCCCGCGCCCGTCCACCAGGCGGAACGTGCAAAGAATCTCCCAAATCGCCTTCAGTCCACGATAGTATGACACCAGTGGCACGTGTTCAAAGTTGGAGCGATATCTCACCTTCCAGACAGGAGTTACCGTCACTTCCTGTTTTGTGAGGGCGGGGTTTAACGACTTCAGAAATGTACCACGCCAACGTGTGAAGCGCTGCTCCGTAATGATGCACAAAAAATATGGTGCAAATCGGATGATGTCTCAAGGAGATATAGCAGTTTACATGATATAGGGGGCGCACTGGAGTCACACTCCAATATAATCCTATTGGGCTCTTTAGATGTTAACAAAGGTCATTCATATCTAGTTTGGTGCAAATCGGATGATGCTTGTGAGATTTAGAGCCGAACGTATGCAAACGGCGAGGGATTGGAATGTGCCATTAAGCCACGCCCACACTATTTTTTAGGTCCTGACAAGACGCACAGGTGTGCTGAGTTTCACGATTGTCGGTGAAAGCATGGCTTGGGGCTGATGTTTTTAGTTGTTCTAGGGGGCGCTGTGGAGGCATTAGGCCACGCCCATCAAATATTGGATTGCACACCTGTTGGGGGGTGGATTAGGATCGATCCCAGTGAGTTTGGTGCATCTCGGCTAAAAACTGTAGAATTTAGAGCCAAACGTATGGTAACGGCGTGATGTCTGACTTCACCAAGCAGCCATAGCCACGCCTTCAACTGAAAACTTTTGGTGCTTTAAAGCAAGTTAGACCAACTTGTTATCTGTATTCTGACACAAGATCATGTTGATTAGGTGAAGGGGGCCAGAAATGGAGCTTTCCAAGTAAAAAAAGTGACTTCCTGTTCTGAGGGGGCGGGGCTTAGATGACGTCAGCATATGACCACATAGGATTGACATGCATCCAACATGGATGACTCATACCAAGTTTGGTGCAGATTAAACTTTTTAGGTGAAAGATATAGCGTTTCGTTTACACTGGCGAGTAGGCCAAGTTCGCCGCTTGGCCAAGCCCCCTAAACATGCTCAAAAACTCAAGTCTTCTGATAACTTTTGTTCCCCCATCCCTTAACTGCATACTGACCAAAAATGAAGTCCGTAGCTCAAAATCCCTGGGGCGTGAAAATTTTCCTGCGAGGTGTGTAAATATGAAAAATGGCCAAAATTTGCCCTTTGACCCAAAATGGCCGCCTCCTTGTACGTTTTAGAGCATACCTCCAAGAGACTTTTGTTCTTGATTTGAGAAGATCTACGTACATACCGAGTTTCAGATCTGTACGACGTACGGTTCGGGCTATCTCACGTTAGGTGGCGCTATAGAGCAGTTTGGCGACGCCCACTTTCGAGTACATTAAAAACATGTGATTTCACGCGGGGGACAATTTTGGGTAAAGTTTCAGGAGTTTTCGAATACGTTCAGGCATCCCCATTCGCGATTTCGCGCGGAAAAGAAAAAGAATAAGAATAAAAAAAAAAATAGTGAAATCCTTCAGTTACAATAGGCCTTCGCAGCGCTTAGCTGCTCGGGCCTAATAATAATAGTGAAATCCTACAGATACAATAGGCCTTCGCAGCGCTTAGCTGCTCGGGCCTAAAAAAATAGTGAAATCCTTCAGTTACAATAGGCCTTCGCAGCGCTTAGCTGCTCGGGCCTAATGACTGGTGTAACACAATAGCTTGATATAGCCTACCCTCCATTTTGTACTCTGACCCTAATTTACAGTTGAAAATCTTATTAGGCCCGAGCAGCTAAGCGCTGCGAAGGCCTATTGTATCTGAAGGATTTCACTATTATTTTTATTCCGGCTTCTTACTTCTTCTCCACGCGGAATCGCGAATGGGGGGGCCTGAACGTATTCGAAAACTCACCAAACTTTACCCAAAATTGTCCCCCGCGTGAAATCGCATGATTTTAATGTACTCGAAAGTGGGCGTTGCATAACTGCTCTATAGCGCCACCTAACGTGAGATAGCCCGAACCGTACGTCGTAGAGATCTGAAACTCGGTATGTACGTAGATCTTCTCAAATCAAGAACAAAAGTCTCTTGGAGGTATGCTCTAAAACGTACAAGGAGGCGGCCATTTTAGGTCAAAGGGCAAATTTTGGCCATTTTTCATATTTACACACCTCGCAGGAAAATTTTCACGCCCCAGGGATTTTGAGCTACAGACTTCATTTTTGGTCAGTATGCAGTTAAGGGATGGGGGAACAAAAGTTATCAGAAGACTTGAGTTTTTGAGCATGTTTAGGGGGCTTGGCCAAGCGGCGAACTTGGCGTACTCGCCAGTGTAAACGAAACGCTATATCTTTCACCAAAAAAGTTTAATCTGCACCAAACTTGGTATGAGTCATCCATGATGGATGCATGTCAATCCTATGTGGTCATATGCTGACGTCATCTAAGCCCCGCCCCCTCAGAACAGGAAGTCACTTTTTTTACTTGGAAAGCTCCATCTCTGGCCCCCTTCACCTAATCAACATGATCTTGTGTCATAATACAGATAACAAGTTGGTCTGACTTGCTTTAAAGCACCAACAGTTTTCAGTTGAAGGCGTGGCTATGGCTGGTTGGTGAAGTCAGACATCACGCCGTTACCATACGTTTGGCTCTAAATTCTACAGTTTTGAGCCCAGATGCACCAAACTCACTGGGATCGATCCTAATCCGCCCCCCAACAGGTGTGCAGTCCAATATTTGATGGGCGTGGCCTAATGCCTCCACAGCGCCCCCTAGAACAACTAAAAACATCAGCCCCAAGCCATGCTTTCACCGACAATCATGAAACTCAGCACACCTGTGCGTCTTGTCAGGACCTACAAAATACTGTGGGCGTGGCGAGAATGGCACATTCCAATCCCTCGCCATTTGCATACGTTCGGCTCTAAATCTCACATGCATCATCCGATTTGCACCAAACTAGATATGAATGACCTTTGTTAACATCTAAAGAGCCCAATAGGATTATATTGGAGTGTGACTCAAGTGCGCCCCCTAGATCATTTAAACAGCTATATCTCCTTGAGACATCATCCGATCTGCACCGTGTTTTTTGTGCATCATTACGGAGGAGTGCTTCACACGTTGGCGTGGTACATTTGTGACGTCGCTAAACCCCGCCCCCACAAAACAGGAAGTGACGGTAACTCCTGTCTGGAAGTTGAGGTATCGCTCCAACTTTGAACACGTGCCACTGGTGTCGTACTGACGTGGACTTAAGACGATTTGGGAGATTCGTCGCACTCTCCGCCCGGATGACCGGCGCGGGAGACGCGTGACGGTGTCGGTGACCACGTCGGGGCGGCGGTGCCGGCGGTCAGGCGGTCGCAAGGCCGGAGCTGCGCTTGGCTGCGAGGGCCGTTATCACTGCTTGCAGTTCTTGTTATTCCCCTTCTTACTTCTCCTCCACGCGGTATCGCAAATGGGGGGGCCTTAACGTATTCGAAAACTCTGCAAACTTTACCCAAAATTGTCCCCCGCGTGAAATCGCATGATTTTAATGGAGTCGAAAGTGGGCGTGGCCAAACTGCTCTACAGCGCCACCTAACGTGAGATAGCCCGAACCGTACGTCGTAGAGATCTGAAACTCGGTATGTATGTAGATCGCCTCAAATCAAGAACAAAAGTCTCTTGGAGGTATGCTCTAAAACGTACAAGGAGGCGGCCATTTTGGGTCAAAGGGCAAATTTTGGCCATTTTTCATATTTACACACCTCGCAGGAAAATTTTCACGCCCCAGGGATTTTGAGCTACGGACTTCATCTTTGGTCAGTATGCAGTTAAGGGATGGGGGAACAAAAGTTATCAGAAATCTAGAGTTTTTGAGCATGTTTAGGGGGCTTGGCCAAGCGGCGAACTTGGCGTACTCGCCAGTGTAAACGAAGCGCTATAACTTTCACGTAAAAAGTTAAATCTGCACCAAACTTGGTATGAGTCATCCATGTTGGATGCATGAGGGTCCTATGTGGTCATATGCTGACGTCATCTAAGCTCCGCCCCCTCAGAACAGGAAGTCACTTTTCTTACATGGAAAGCTCCATTTCTGGCCAACTTCACCTAATCAACATAATCTTGTGTCAGAATACAGATAACAAGTTGGTCTCACTTGCTTTAAAGCGCCAACAGTTTTCAGTTAAAGGCGTGGCCGTAGTGATGAGGTCTGAGTATGCACGCCATTACCATACATTAGAAAAAAAATTCTACAGTTTTGAGCCGAGATGCACCAAACTCACTGGGATGGATCCTAATCCACCCCCCAACAGGTGTGTAGTCCAATATTTGATGGGTGTGGCCTAATGCCTCCACAGCGCCCCCTAGAACATCTTAAAAAATCAGCCCCAAGCCATGCTTTCACTGATAATCATGAAACTCAGCACACCTGTGCATTTTGTCAGGACCTACAAAAAAGTGTATTGGAGCCCTGGTCCACACCCAACAGGAAGTCCGCCATTTTGGACCAAAGTCGCCATTTTGTCTCTTAAACAGACGTTGTATTTGAGCTCCTCCTACAGCTTTTAATGTGGACACTTCATACTCACTGAGCAGAGTCCTGAGGCATTGAAGAGCAAATGTTATCAAAGGTTTTTGGCTACATCACAGTATGTGGGCGTGGCTAAGCGTCAAAGTCTGACCTTTCACCATCAAACATCATGATGGTATAACTTCCACATGCAAGGTCATGGGTTGATGAAACTTTCTGTGTGTCTTAACAGACCAGCTGTAATCACATTCACATCGTCGTTGCTGACGTAACTAAGCCCCGCCCCCTTTGACCAGGCAGTGAGCTGTGTTTTATATATCTCCTAAATTCATGCAGGTTTAATGCTGTGTTTGATGAAATTCAATAACATGATGCTGAATCCTTTCACTACTGGCTGCTGGCTGCAGCCTGTGGGCTTGGCACAATCCCTCGCCGTTTGCATACGTTCGGCTCTAAATCTCACACGCATCATCCGATTTGCACCAAACTAGATATGAATGACCTTTGTTAACCTCTAAAGAGCCCAATAGGATTATATTGGAGTGTGACTCCAGTGCGCCCCCTAGATAATTTAAACAGCTGTATCTCCTTGAGACATCATCCGATCTGCACCATATTTTTTGTGCATCATTACGGAGCAACGCTTGACACGTTGGCGTGGTACATTTCTGACGTCACTAAACCCCGCCCCCACAAAACAGGAAGTGACGGTAACTCCTGTCTGGTAGGTCAGATATCGCTCCAACTTTGAACACGTGCCACTGGTGTCGTACTGTCGTGGACTGAAGGCGATTTGGGAGATTCGTCGCACGCTCCGCCCGGTGGACGGGTGCGGGAGACGCGTGCCGGCGTCGATGACCACGTCGGGGCGGCGGTGCCGGCGGTCAGGCGGTCGCATGGCCGGAGCTGCGCTTGGCTGCGAGGGCCGTTATCACTGCTTGCAGTTCTTGTTATTTATTTATTTTTTTGATAACAATTTTACTCGGGTATGAAGAAAAAACTTCTGGCCCTCGCCAACAAGAAGGGAAATCAGGACCTGCAGGGCTGGCTTCGGGCTATCTTGAATCACTTTTGGTTCTGCTGCGCATCTTGTGGTGGAAACGCTGAGGTAATAACCAGGGCTCTCAAGTCTCACGCAATGAGCGTGAGACACACGCATTTCAACAAGTTCACACGCTCACACGCCACACATGCCATTTCTCACGCTGAGAAATGATGAACTTCGTCGCACAGAAATTCTAATGGCCAATACTATAAACGAGTCAATGGCAGGTTACTATGCGCTCGTACAGCTCAGAACTATAGCTCTGGTTCAGCTGTCTTGATTTAGCAACCCATCGGAAAATCACAAAATAGAATTTCTCAGCCAATCAGAAAACAGAATTTCTTGTTGCCGGGTGTGAAATAGCTTTCAGCTGCAAGCACGCGTCCCATGAATGCACAACGGACATAACCTATTATGCTCTGAATGCGTGCAGAAGTTGTAGATGAGCTGGAGGTGGAAGAGAACCGTCAGGATCATCAGCAGGTCATATCTTCATTTATTTGAATCTTTTATTAGTTACTATAGTTTTCCTACTCTTTGTAAAAGACCAATACCTGCCGGTTAAAGTGTTCGTTGGAGTAGTAGACCTAAATATTCAGCACACACCCTTTGACGTGAGCAACTTAATGAAAAATGAAAAATATGTAGGAGTGTAATTAGGCTTCCGTGGTTAATTTTTTTCAAAGGTGACTGGTATGAGCAGATTCCCAATAAGGCTATCTACAATTGCCAAACTGGTATTAGTTCTGCCACACTGAAATGCTGATGCAGAGAGGGTTTTTTTCCATGGTGGGGCTCAATAAAACCAAGACCAGGAACACTTTGTTTCTGAATGGAACTCTGTCATCCATCATGACTGTGAAAATGGCTGACATTGAGCCACAGTGCTTTAAATGGGAGCCCCCAATATCAGTCATCAAGCATCAAAATCTGCCACAAACACTTACAACACTCATAAACAAACACACACAGAGAGGGACTGCTCAAGGGGCCCATTTGGGGTTATTTTTGTTTTTCTTAATTTAATTTGTCTGTTTTTTTTGTTTGTTAAGACTTTGCATACCTAAAACAATTTATTTTAAAATATAGCAGAATTTAGTGTAAAAGTGAAGATTTGTGATTTTGGTATAAATAAAACAATTTCTTTGTTCTTTAAGTAGCCAGTTTATGGCGATGGGATACTGCAAGGGACCCCCCCCCAAAAAAACCCCGAAAGGATAAAAGACTCCTGAAAGACCTGGACCACATGACTCATTTCAAACACACTGGTATGTAATATGAATTTGGGTTTTTTTTTGGAATCTGTAGCAGATTACTTTGATTTCTACTGAAATTTTGTAGCCTTCACACTTTAAAAATGTGATGAAACACTTTGTGTATAGGTTCTTTGGAGGTGTACCACAGTGTGATGCTGAAATATATGTATGTATATACTGTAATTTTTTGTAAATAGTATTCCTTTTAGTGTGAATTTTAAATGTATGTTTATTTATTGTCACTGTGAAATTTCAATCCCATGCGCACAGTATTCGTTTACAAATAAAACAACTTTTTTTAAAAATAGCATTTGTTTTATTACAATATAATATATAAAATATAAAGTATATACAACAATGGAATGGTAATGAAAAGTTATGAAAGGTTTGGGTGCTGGTAGGGGCAGTGTAATTTTACATCCAGTACATCAGAATAAGTCCTCGATCTCTGTTGGTGTAAATCCTACATACTCTCCAGTGGGGGATGGGAAGGCATTCCGGACGGCCCACACCACACAGCTAGGTAACACGGCACGATTTCCACGTACCAGTCGTTCGCCTTTTAGTGCCCACTCTAGAATTACACGATAGGCCACGAGCCGGTATTGTCTGAGAATAGAAAACATTGGTAGAACATAGACAACGTCAGTGAATTATGAAAAATAAATGATCAGAATTGACTTGGGAACAGTACTTGTTCATGATCATGTGTCCTTGTGCACACCCCTTCAGTGATACAGCTGCAGGTTTCAGGCAAACATGATCAAGGCCAACGATTCGGAGAACACCACACACTGATAAGGCCATGCGGTTCTTTTTTTATTTTTTATTTCTTGGAGCGAACAAGGCTGCTCACTTCAAGAAGCGCGTCGTTCGCTCAAACAATTAGAAGGGGAAATAGAATGGTATCACTGGTGTTGTCTGAATTGCACGCTGCTTACTGTTCCCTTTTCTTTTTTATTTATTGGACGTTGTTCGCGCCAAGAAATAAGACAAAATAATAATTAGTGTTCGGTGTTTCCTTACTTTTCAGACATGGTTATCTCGCTGCTATGTTATGGCTCGTGCTAGACCTACGATTGTCATTAGTTTACATAAAGCTTACCTTTCAGACAATTGGCCGTTGGGTCCCTCGGGGACAGGGCGTTTCTTCCAGTTTCTTTTTGGAACCCAAAAGAAAGTCTCCAAAACTGGTTTATTTAGCAGCTGGCACACTTCATTCTCGGTGATGCAGGCTGGCGATTCATTCGTCTCCTCATCCGTCTCCTCATCCGCCTCCTCACCCGTCTCCTCGACCGAGACATTCAGGCTGGTCATGCCAGAAGTGACCAGAAGGTCCCATTCCTAGCAGCATCTACTCTCCTGCTCGGTGGGCATCTGCTTGCACTTTCCACAAGTACACCACCAACTTCCCGATACCCTGGAAACTTCTGTTGTGACTTCTTCAGGTCCCTCGGTGCCCCTAGCTAGCATTTCCAGATCCATTTGGCGTAGCTCCTCTTCTGTATATTCCGGTTCGAATCTATATCTTCGCCCATCAAACTCGAAATCGAAAATGTCCTCTTTCCACCGTTCGTACTCCATTCTTGTGGCTTTTTTTAAATTGTTGCTATTTGTTATGAAGTTGTTACAGTACGTCGTCCGTAGGCCAACTGAGCGACAGGACTACAGCTAGGTATTATCCTGGTTTGCATTTCCAGTGCGAGAGAACTACAAACATCTCCTCTTTGCGGTTTCGGTGGAGGAGTAATATCAGCGAACATCCAGTCTTCAATAGAACTCAATGGGATTTACAAAATGTCAAATAAAACACGACAGAAGCAACTTTTCGCAACGAAATTTGATATGGATTACCAGTGCACACCAGTAACCACTCCGGTGAGTTGATGATTTTGAAAACGGACGTTTATGGTGCTTTTACGGACCTTTTTGGACATGCACATGACTTGGCATTCTGAAGCAGGTTGAGATGAATCCAAATTAAGTAAATACCGGAGACAGCAGTAAAAATTTAAAAAATGGCGAGGGGGGTTCTAAAACATTGCAGACGACTCAGAAAATAGGCTTAATGTTGAAAATACCGCAGTTATCCTTTAAGTATATTTACTTTATAACCTGAATATATACCAAATCTTTCCAAATTTTGTGTAAGCTGCTTAAATGAATTAACTGGGTCTTTTAAATAAATCATAATATCGTCAGCAAACAAACCTATTATATGTTTTTGTTTATTTATGTCTATGCCATTTATTAAGGGATCCTGTCTCACCATCTGGGCCAGTGGTTCAATGTATAGGGCAAACAGTGTTGGACTAAGGCAGCAGCCCTGTCTGGTTCGTCTCTCCAAAATAAATCTTCCTGACAGAGAGCCATTGACTTTTACCCTAGCTGTGGGTTTGTTATAGATAGACCTGATACACTGAATTGACTTA
The DNA here is from genome assembly GCF_027942865.1 of Odontesthes bonariensis. Classification (NCBI taxonomy): domain Eukaryota; kingdom Metazoa; phylum Chordata; class Actinopteri; order Atheriniformes; family Atherinopsidae; genus Odontesthes; species Odontesthes bonariensis. Next base: position 31,099,867 of record NC_134521.1, read on the forward strand.
GTATTGAATCCGAATTTTTCCAAAGTTAAATATAAAAATTCCCAATTGACTCTATCAAATGCTTTTTATGCAGCTAAACTAATCAAAGCTGCTGGTATATTGTCTTTATGTATTTTATGTATAATGTGTAATGTTCTTCATTATCTTGCGTTTGTCTATCCCTAGCAAACCCACATTGATCCTCATCTATCAAGTCTGGTACAAATGTTTGGAGTCTATTTGATATAATTGAAGTGTATATTTTATAGTCAACATTTAATACTGATATTGGTCTATAATTTTGGCAGTAATCTTTATCTTTTAGGGGTTTGGGGAGAACTGTGATGGTTGCTTCAGTCCAGGAGTGGGGGATTCTGTCATCACTCATATCCCAGTTGAAAGTACTGTGGAGCAGTGGTGCTAGTTCTTCACTAAACTTTTTGTACAACTCAGAGGGTAATCCATCGCTACCAGGTGCCTTATTTGATTTTAATTTGCCAATTGATTTCCGAATTTCATCGATTGTTATCCTTGCTGTTACCTGATCATTTTGTTTTGTGCCTATTGATGGTAGGTCTAGGGAGTCGAGGAAGGTTTTAATACCTTTCTGATTCGAAGTCGATGGTTCAGTGTATAGCTCTTTGTAATAATCTCTAAAAATATTTTCAATTTCTTTTGGTTTATATTTGGGCTGGTTTGTTTTTGGGTCATAAATCTTATTGACTGTGGTGTCTGCTTGTTGTTTCCGTAGACGTCTCGCCAATAATTTCATTGCTTTGGGACCTGATTCGTAATAGTTCTGTTTTAAATATCTTGCTTTTGTTTCTATTTCATGTTGAAGTAGATTGTTGATTTCCTTTCTCACCTCACTCATTCGTTTGTTAACTTTTGGGTCAACTTTTCCGTTCCCCTTATGTTTCTGTTCCAAATGTTTCAATTCCTCTATATACATTTTATATTGTTTTATTCTTTCTTTTTTGAGATTACTTGTAATTGCAATCAGCTTTCCTCGTATCACCGCTTTTAAGGCATCCCACAATATAGCTGGATTTGTTTTCCCAATATCATTTTCCTCCAAATAAGACCGTATGTCTGCCCTAATTTGCTCGACAACTGATTTATTGTTTAATATTCCCACATTCAACCTCCATAATGTATCTTTCTGTCTGTAGTTCAGGTGTATCTTCAAATATATGGCACTATGGTCGGACACATCTGCCACTCCAATCCAACAGTCTTGTATTATGTCTCTATTTTCTGTCTGCATAAAAAAAAATCAATCCGGGAATAAACAGAATGTGACATTGAGTAATGACTAAAATCCCTCCGCAGTGGATGTAGACACTCTCCACACATTAAAATCCTTACCAGTTTTGTGATAGATTTCTTATTTCTCTTGAGACTAGTTGTGTCCACCTCATAGTCCATTAACACATAAGGTCTCCCCCACATATACATATGCCCTCAGCCTCCAATGCAATGGTGTCAAATAGAGACTTAAAGAAATCCTTATTACTCTCAGGTGGGGCATATATTTTTACCAACGTTATCATTATTTGGTCTATTTTTCCTTTCACAATAATATAAGTTCCTTTTTTGTCTTTTATTTCCTTTATGCACTCAAATTTAATTACGTTAGACATCAGTATTGCTACTCCTCTTTTCTGAGCATTAGTATGTGAGCTGGAAAAGGTGTTCTTAAAACCAAATTTCTTTAATTAAAAGCTCTGCTTTATGGCCCTGTCACACTGTTGCGTATGGCACTAGCGTATGAAAATTATCACTCATACGCTGGTATACGCTGACATACGCCAGGGGAACGTTAGGCATAGGTTGTATACGTTTCAAGCACGCTGGCATACGTTGGCATACGTTGGCATACGCTGAGGCAGAAATAAATTTTTGAACATGCTCAAAACTTTTGTGCGCATGGTTAATACGCTAAGCATACGATAGGCATACGCTGAATACGCTAGAGGTACGATATAGGTACGTTACTGATAGGTCGAGAACGCTGGACATAAATTGCCATATGTTGGCATGAAGGTGTACCGTACAGCTAGCGTATTTATAGCCTCCGCCCGTCTGCCGCCTCCATCTCCGCCAGACGGGCGGAGATGTAGGCGGCAGGCAACCGACGATTCACGGGAGCGGCCAGGAGGAGGAGTTGGGGATCTTGATCGCTCAGAAGCATGTAACTCATCAGCCGCAGGTGCATCAGGCATTTCAGCAGGTTTGGGTGAGAATGATTCTTGTGTTTTTTTGCCTTTTCCTCGGCCCAGGGCCCGGGCAAACGACGATTGCTTCTTGGGAGGCATGATTGAGATGAATGTCTCGAGAGATGTTGATAGCGCGTCGTCTACTGCAATAATGGAGCAATGTGGAAAGGCTGCTGAGTTAATGGCGTTGCCCCTGGCAACCAATAGCGTCTTCTGCCAACATGGCCGACCGGCCGACCGGAGTCACGTGACTCCTCATTCTCAATAGGCGCGTTGAAATGTACGCTGGGCATGCGCAGTTCATATGCTACTCATACGCTAGTCATTCTTTATTTTCAAGGACTTTTCGTGCGTATGATTAATTTTCATACGCAACTCATACGCTTCTCTCATACGCAACAGTGTGACAGGGCCTTGAGTAAGATGAGTTTCTTGTAGAAAGTTTATTTGCGTCTTTTCTTTTTTAAGCTTGGACATTATTTTAGCTCTTTTGACTGGGTTTCCCAGGCCATTAACATTCAAAGAAAGAAACTTAATTACTTCTTGTTTGGTATCCATAAATCACAGTTGTTGTGTTAACTTTGTGAAGATTCATCAACAGGCTTTCAGTTAAACATTCAAGAACCATCAACATTTTCAGTAACTGTTTAAAACTTGTTTGAACTATGTACAAAAAAAGTGACCTCCATAAAGAGATGTCAACAACCGTACACTTCTGCTGACTCTATTTTTGATTTGAGGGGGAAAACCTTATGTAGCAAGGTGGGCATAGACGCTCCTTTTCCATCATGTTACGTACGTCATCACGTCACACTGACCCATGAGCTGATCCCACAGCTGATTAGCCTGGAAAACCAGCGCCAACTGCTGGACGGCAAAATGTTTTGCCTGCGGTTGGGTCTGGCCTCGATCCACTTGTCATTTTGAAAATACTGCCCTGAATCTGGCAGATGGCAACTAAACCAATCACAACGCAGAGATGTGTTTTGAATCAACGCGGGCGGGCCAGAGGGTTCTGGTGCGGGGTTTTGAGGGAGTGACGACAGAGCAGTGCGACGTTGGGCAGTGGAAGCGAACATAGACAAGCGAAAGCACAACAAGAAAGATGGCGGCGGCAATGGAACAGTGCTCGTTTGATTCAGCCTTGGCACACAGCCATTATAACGAACAGCCTTGCCACTCTGTATTAAGCCCCATTGTACCGGCTTTTTGGCTGCAGTTCAACCAGAATTCCACTGGGAGCGTCGGTGGAGACCAGAATGAATGGGGCCCAATGGAGCTAGATGCTACAAATGGTCAGTGTCACCTAAGTCTCCTCAAGAGCGCTCAGATTTGAATGTAGTTTCTGAGAGCTCAACATAGGTTTCAAGTAAAAAATCTACTGAACGAGTACATATATCCCTTTGATTTCTTACTGGTTGGCTTCTTGTTGTCCACAACGCGCTAGCATTGTGCTAATGACAGCTGGTCGACCAGCTATGTATGACGTCATATACACTTCAAATCCTTTTTTTAAGCAAATGAGTGGCTCTAAAAATCTAAAACTCAGCCATGGGTATTTTCTAAACACCCTCTTTCGAAAACAACATTCGAATTACTAGAGAAAAAATTATATCTTGAGATAAGGGCACGAAAGGGCGTATAGCTCCATAGGACTCCATTCATTCTGGTCTCCAAAATTGGGCGCCCCACGTGGAAAGAGGGTGGAACTGCAACCAAAATCGCCTCGTTGGAAACCGGAAATGCACCGTGAGTGGCGTATCTGTCCTATTATAGAATCTGTGCTTGGCATCAGTTTTGGAAGAGTCCCCTCCCACCAAAGCTTTCTGTCGCGCTTACTACGTCACAGTCAGTTGCGCTGATTGGTCAGAGCGTTGGCCTATAGGCACAGACGCGGTTTGAAAGACAACGGGTTGTGCTCATCAACAATGTTCCGTTGTATCCATTGATCGGTGCCAGACTAAATTAGACATCCAATCCATTTAGGCTGGTTTATCAGGCTAACAGCTGATATCATTTAAGCTGAGATGCCGGCTTTTGCGTCATCACGTCACGCTGACCTATCAGCTGATCCCACAGCTGATATCATTAAAGCTGAGATGCCGGCTTTTGCGAGCTAGGAGGAAGAACCGACGGTCAACGTGCCTTTCCTCAATCATCCATGCATGCACTTTGGTCTGCTTTTTTTCACTGCAATCTGTTGCGAAGCTCAACTTGGCGTGCTGCCGCTCCCCGCCTCGTACAGGTGTAGCTACTGGCTCGGTGCCATCATTTGTTTGTCGGCTGCCCTGTCAGCTGCCGGGGTTCCGAGCCTCTCTCCTTCTGGCTCAGGTAGGCCACCGTCGTGACGCTAACCACCTGTTAGGTGTTTGACTGTTGACTCGGTTCTAAACGAGGTTTTATTTTTGTAGCGGGGGTTTATGAATTTCCTTCTGCTCGTCGGCCTGTATTGTCTCCCTCCTCTCCTCCTGCTGCTTTGGAACGTGAGTATAACATTTCAACTTTCCATCACGCCGTTAGAACTAGTACAATGGCCCAGTTACATCACATTATGCTCTGTATTTGTAGACGCCTGGGTGTAACTGCTGATTCCAAGTTCTCTCGGGATTGTTGCTGTTTTGTCCCACCCGGGCAATTGCTTCGACTTCACGTGACGCGGTGCCGGTCACCCGTTATCATTCTGAGGCTGTTGCGGCCCATTGTGGGGCTAGTTCTGGCCTCAACCTGCGCTGGTGGTGTTCGACTGTGGCCGAGTTCAATGTGTGTGTATGAATGCTAACTATTAGTCTGTGCAAGTGAGTGTCCTGGCATATAATGGTGAGAGCATGATTCATTTGTTTATTTTGTATATTTCTTTGTGGGATGTTCTTTCCTTGTTTTGATATTTTCTTTTGATTGAGTTGAGTATTTTAATTTGTCTTATTTTCCTTTTGTTTGTAACTTCCCTGTGGGTGTATAGACCTCACACACCAGTGTCCCTGGCTTGCTGCTGTTGCTACTGTTCACCAGTGTGGCTTTCGCCTATAGCAACTTCGCATGGCCAGTGGTGGTTGCAATTATTTTGTGTTGATCCTGCAATTGTCTCTTTATTGATTTTGTTTGTCTTTATTTGCTGGTCAAGTGGCAGGCCTTTTATTTCTTTCATTTATCCTTGTTCTTTTGTTAACAGGTGCAGGTAATCCTGGAGGGAGGTCCTCTTAGCTCCTGGTGGTGGGTCCGGTCACGTGGTGTGCAGTGAATTGCAGTGTTACCTTCGTGTGAGTGCCATAATTCACCTTCACTTAGTGTGTGCATGAGCACGCGTGTTTGTGTGTACTTACCCAAGGCCTGTACAGGGGGCTTAGTATAACTTCCCCCCTCCCAGGTGTACCTGCCCTGTGTCGAGGACCCTTACCTGTCTACAGATTTGTGTGTGCAGTGGTTGGGAAACATTTTAAGTGTTTATTTTAATATTTCTATGCGAAGATTGTGAATAAAGTAATTTTGTTACGGAATCCACGTTTCCTGTTTAATGCAGTAGAACTTGTGTGGGGGTCAATTAAGAGGTTCTTGTACAGTCCCTGGGCTGTAGTTCCCAATATTATCCAGGGTGGCGTTGTCTGGTTCGACGCAAGAAGCACTTTGAAAGTTGAAGTTTAAAACTTTTCCGGTCCTTACCACTCCGTTACATTTACATAAAGAAAGGGCCCCCATCCAGTAAGGAAATTTAACCCATATAGGATTAATATACCCATGCCAGTCCTTGCTGCTGTGTTTCAGTCCCCCTTCAGCCAACAGCCTATTTATCTATAACCCGCCATAGCAACTAATACTATACATTCAGCTGAACTTTACCTTTCCCGAGCAAGTGATACCATTCTCATGTCCATCTTAGCTCAGGGTTATATTGGTGTATATACTCATTCTGTGTTGTTTCCCCTCAGTTGAAATTCTTGCAGTCGTCCTCGAGCGCGTATGCTGGCCTCTCCGGTGCGTCCGCTCCCGGTTTGTTTCCATGTCGAGGTCCCGATCGAGTGGAGCCTTCCAATGCGTGTGGCTCCCCCGCTGTTGGTCCCCATGTTATCCGCGTCGTATCCTCTTCCCCGCAGGTCGCTGGCTGCCTCTTCTGCACTGCCATAAGTTTTCACCCCGTTTGCCCAGTGGATACACATCTTGTTGAGAGGTGTTTGAAAGCGGATGCCTTCTCTCTTTAAGATCTTTTTAATGTTACCGTATGCTTTACGTTGTTGTAGCGTCCTCTGAATAGTCGTGGTCAAAATATATCCGGTTTTCTCCGAGGGTGATTGTTTGTTTTTTTTTTTCTCCCATGCTTTTTTTAATATCATCTCCTTTACGGTGAACTGTTGGAAAATGATGACAATTGATCTGGGAGGCTGGCCAGATTTTGGCTTTGGAGCCAGGGCTTGGTGAGCGCGTTGAATCTGTAAGTCCGAGTTTATAGAAAATTCTTCACGGAGCCATTTATCCATGAACTGTGCGACCGAGTCGCTCTTTGACTCTGCCTCCTCTTGAATGCCATACACCCGTAAGTTATTTCGTCTGGAACTCGATTCTAAATTGTCTAGTTTGTCCCTGAGAATTTTCTGCTCTTGCATTATTTCTGGGTGTTTGCTTCATGACTCCACGACTCGATCTCCTCTGTGCATGTCAGAGCAGCAGTTATCTTCTCATCCTGTTCTCCAATGTCCGTGGTTATTTTGGCAAACTTCTGATCGATGTCTCCCTTGAGTTCTGTCAGTTCATCTCTCATTTGCGCTGTAATTTCGTCTTTGTATGTTTTTAGGTCCGTCTTCATTTCGTTTTGCAGGGTTTGAATTTGTTTGCTAATGCCGTCCAAGCTGCTTTGAAATGAGTCCATGCTAACTTGTGGTGTTAGCTTGCTCTCGCTAACCTCTCCATGTATTTCTTTGCTTTGGGTTTCCGGGTTCTCTTTATTCTTATTTTTTGTTGATGCTCCACTCATATTCTCAGTTTGAGTTTGTCTGCGTCTACGTCTTGAGTTTTAGTGGAGTTTAGGGTGTTAGCATGCGTGAGCTCCTGATTTACGCGTCCATGCTGCTAGCCTGTCCCACTGGAAGTCCCTTTGTCGCCATTTCTGTGAAAATGTTTGTTTTTGTCACAGGTTAAAAAAAAAAGATGAATCTGACAAATACTGCCTCAAGCTTTGCAATTTAATTGCCATAGAAAAGGCTTAAAGCTGCCATGAATAGAACAGTGCACTGTCAAATCACAGCTGATGTTGCTTAGGCACAATTTGATAAGGACTGGACAGGAAACGTGAAAGTTTTTCTTTTTCCATCCTTTTTTTTTTTTTTTAAACAAAAAACCCTGAAATTACAATGGTAAACCATCTCAGTCACATTAATGGGGATATTGTGAGGAGTTGAATAATTGAATGCAGTCCATAATTTTAGTAGAAAAATTACATCCAAAACAACTTAACTGCATCAGAATGAGTTGGAGCACATCACAACACAGTGATAATATTTTCAATTATCAATAATTTCTTAATTGTGTGATTTTTGGCAACATTCCAAGTCTTAAATGCCACATGTACATTCTTGGTGACCCCACATGGACAACATGGGCCAGTCAAAACAGGACAGTTCTTTCAACGATGAAACTGTGCCAGAGTGGACAAAATGGGTATAAAAAAATATTGAACATCATGACTTCTGGTAGTGATGATATAGGAGACAGTTGCGTGAAAGAGGTCTTCTGGTTAAATTGTTAATATATCCCTATAAACACCACCTTTGATTCGATGCAGTGTATTAAAAAATCACTCAACGGAAACGGCCCTTTGTTACTTTATAGAGCAAATTAAATCTAAGCTTGATGGAGGTGGTGTAGTTGGTGCTGTCTTCCTGGATTTTAGGAAGGCATTTGACACAGTAAATCACAATGTTTTGTTGAAACTCTCACAGCTTGATTTCTCTACTGATGCTTTGTCATGGATGGAATCTTATTTAGTTTCAAGAAAGCAGTGTACAAGAATTATTGACACATGCTCCACCCTGTCTAATAGCACAACTGGAGTGCCCTAGGGATCGATTTTAGGACCAATTTTATTTAGTCTATATATTAATGATTTACCCTTTATTTGCCCAGACGTTAGTATGCAGATGATACAGTTCTTTATGTCCATGCCAAAACAAGACAACAAGCTGCATTAAAACTTACATCAGCACTAAACAAAGTGTCAGATTGGCTAACATACAACTGTCTTACTCTGAATGTTAGCAAGACAGTAGCCATGTATTTCTCCATCAAGAGGTTTGATGTAAACCAGCAACCTGACATCTTTGTTAAGGGGGAGGGCATAAAAACTGTGGACAATTTTAAGTATCTGGGTGTTATCATTGACTCTAATTTATCATTTGAAAAGCACATTAGGAAGACATCAAAATGTGTCAGGGCTAGTTTAGTGAACTTTAGGCATATTAGACACCAGTTGCCACTTCCTGCGGCTAAACTGTTCTTACATTCAATGATTTTTTTTTTTTTTCACATCTGTCATACTGTTCTACTAGTTGGTCACAGGCAGGTGTGACCACCATACAACCATTAGCCACTCTCTACAAAATGGCTCTTAAGGTTCTGGACAAAAAGCCAAGAAGGTATCATCACTGTATTATAATTTCAAAGTACAACTTACTGTCCTTTGATCTGTTTTGCTGATATGTGTTTAATGTATAAAATTATTAATGATCTTGCACCACCACCTCTTAAGCAATGTATATCACTCTGCAGAGATAAATTAAGAGTCAAGGTCCTCTGTGAGAGGTGATTGTTATGGGGGTTACAGGAAGACTTCTTTTGGTCAATCAGCTTTCTCTGTTAGTGCAGTTAAAAAATGGAATGTAATTCCAGTTCATATCAGGAACAGTACAAGTTTTAACCAATTTAAACGATCACTAAAGACATGGCTAAAGGCTGATCAAAGATGTGACCATTAATCAATGTGCTGTGTTGCAGTAAGCACTGCCATATGGTATGTGTATCATTTTGTGTGTGTATTGCTTGTCATGTGATAATGTGATTGTATATGGTTTTATGTTTTAGTATGATGTTGTTGCTGCTTCTAGTGTGTGCCTTGTAGTGGCAACAGTAGGGCATGTATTGTCTATGTTTTTAACGTGTGTGTATGTGTGTGTGTTTTAGTTCCCTGCCCATGGACCACAGATGTAAATTAGCTTTTTAGCTAACTCTGGTACTAGAACTGTCTTGTACATGGGCCCCTGTCAAATAAACTAAACATTAGACCATGGATAACAGTTACAGCTTTTACTCTGCTGTGAAATCACTGGCGCTAAATCTAAAGCAAGCAACACACAGAGATGCCCAATTATGTGTGGTAGGGCAGCCTCTGTAGCTAACATACTTGCTAGATGGCGGCTGCAGACTCTGATGCTAACAACATACTTGGTCTCGTCAAAGAATCCCCGGTCCCCAGATACTATCAATAAGTAGGGAAGGGAATTGAAAACCGGTTATTGCAGCAGCAACAACGTTAGCATGTCCTCGGCTAATACTGCAGGTAACTATATAACTAACTAACTAACACTGCCTTTCATGTTAGTGCCATTTGCTTCATTGTAAATGAATGCCTCCTCATGCATTACATTTAGATGACTGTCACGAGAGACAAAGTCTGACTGGCTCAGAGCCAGAGGCTGGCAGTACTATCTCCAGTTCAAGTCTACCTCTAGCTTCTCCTTTCACCGAAGCAGGGAAGAGTAAAATGACCCAGGCCAGGATAGACAAATGTCACAGAGCAGTGACTAAGTTTGTGGTAAAAGGCCTGCACCCATTTGCCACAGTAGATGCCCGTGAATTTCGGTAGATGAAGAATAATAATAATAATAATAATACATTTTATTTCGAGGCGCCTTTCAGGTGAATGTATTCAATTGTATGCTAAGTCAGAAAATGTCAAAGTTGCATGTTTTTCTCGAAGTTAACTAGATGTTTCATTCAATCATTCATTCCCATTATATATTTTTTAGGGAGATAACAAAGACTCTCAACCCTAAGTACAAAGCCCCAAATAGAGCCAGTTTAACTAACATGACTCATGTTACTTCTAAACTAAACAAAGATGCTAATCGACTTGTTAGTTCACGCGCCCCCCCCTCCCCCCCCGAATGAGAATCGTTTAGGGAATCGATAAAGAACTGAATCGTTAGGCAGAACCGAAAAAGGAATTGGAATCGTAAAAATCATATCAATTCCTATCCCTATCAATGAGCCAGTCTGCATTAATCCACGAGCTGGTCAGTGTTTCCCACCATAGTTTCCTTTTGACCGCCATAGTTTCCGAATCCCAATCGTTTGAAACACAGCGATTTCCTCGAAAACCATGCAAGTCTGACACGTCAAATTTCGTCACTACGTTCAGCCCGCAAGACTGACCAACCCTGCGAACTCTCGCGTGAAAACGTCATGCCGTTAAAATTTTATCCCCGCGAACCTGTTTTTCAATGCGGTAAGTAAAATCTTACGTGCGGTATTTTTTTTTTGTAATAAACACTTGTATTTTTTGTTTCATGCAATAATAATATGACTATACAACAGGTAATTAAACATGTCCTAAAGTGTGCAATGTCAGAGTTTTGAAGTTTAGTGGCAAAAAAGGTTTATGTGTTATTAGTCGTTGTCGGGGCGATTGACGCACACGTTATAGATCAGTGGGTGCGCGTGCATAAAGGTCAGCTGTAATCATCGTGATTTCGTTGACAAACATATTTTTTTTACCTATTTATATTATGAGAAATAATGTGAAATTTGAGCAATGACAAGTACACTAGTGTAGCGTTACCGGGTATTTATATACCTATTAAATATAAGGATTTATGAGATGTTCTTACAGTCTCAAATAAACCTTACCTCGAATTCAGGGCACCACCTACCTAGGTTTTGACTTAATTTAAGTCACAGTCAGGTAGGAAAACTGTTCGAAATCTTACGATCCTGGTGTTAAATTAATCATTCAATTAATATTCAGTCTCATATCTCGCTACTTTCGTGAAGTTCTCGTTTGGTTGGACAGACATTACGTAAAGAAAGCATACGACACAATCTGTGATTATAACATATATATAGATATATGAGCTGTTTATTACAATGATATGATCTTAGACATGAACCTTTAAACAAACAGGAGATGCATGGAATATGGGTGATTATATACAACACTTAGTGAATATAAAATAAAATATGGGGAATGGGGAGATACTGGATGTATTCAAATAGTTTGGGTTGGCTGACTATTTGACGCTAAATACTGACATTTCGGATTAATGTATCATTCTGTGAAAGCCTCGAGACATCCATCAAACCCACTTTAAGGTGAAAACGGGTCGGTCTTACTGTGCTGAAGTTCTGTTCAGTCGGTTCGGACCATGGTAGCGGCCACGCAGGTCCGAGGGGATTTCTCTTCCGCTCTCTGGGCCTTCCTGGCTGTGGTGGCTGACTTTAGCGGACTTCTCAGTTGCTTCTTTCACCGGGAAACCGAAACGATGGTGCCGAGGACTGGGGTTAGATGGTCGAATCTTCTTAGTGTCAGTGGGTCCGTTGCTTCTCTGATGAAGTGAACTTAAGTTCACAGAAAATTAATAAAAGGTTGCTTGGAGTTGGCTTTCTTGGTAGGAAAAGGTGATGATGGCGTGAAACAGCGGAGGTTAGGACGTGCGACGTAGAAGGACGTGGATGGCGAGGGACGAACAAAAACGCGTAAAACGTGCATCTTCAGAGTATTTCAATCTGTTTCTTTGTTCGGGTCTTTCTTTCTCGTCTCCGGGGTCTCACTGGGTTCTGGAGGGTCTCCTCCGGTCGTCCGCTGCATCGTTATCCACACGTCCTTCCGTTCTCTCCTGAGATTATGGGAAAACTCCCAAACTCCGGCGAGCTCTTCTCTTCTGCTTAAACCATCTCTAAAAGTCTCTGAGCAGCTGTTCTCTGCTCAAATCTCCTTCTGAAACTCTGGGTTGGAACCCTTCTGGAACAAGAGGCAAGAAGCAAGAGAGCAGACGCCTCAAGCGAGCCAGCAAACGAGAGAACTAGAGAGAGCCAGAGAGCCAGAGAGCGTGTGTTTTCCGCGGGTTCTGGGTTTTGACTCTCGGAGGCGGGGCTTACACTACTTTTTCAGCCAATGACATGCTTGAACTGTGTGCATGTCTGTGTAAGGTGATCTGTGCTATATGGGGATTTCTGGATTTAGACAAAGAAAACTCTTATTTCTCCATTACTCCCATCTCATAGAACATTTGTCTCAGTGATTGTGAAAACACCACATCTTGTTAAGATATGCAGATTAAAGATATAACATAGACTTGTAATATAAAGACATCAAAATAACACACATGATAAAGACAATTATGACTTTCAAAATTCAGATGAATATCTATGAAATCGTGACATATGGATAGTGAGCCATACAATGTTCATTTTCTGTGTTAACAATGGGGACACTAAACAAATACCAAATAGATACCGAAGGGACATCGTTAGAAGTTACTAGTTGCATATATTGTCCATTTTACTGAGTCCTCTGGGATTTAAATGTTCAACTAATCAACACTGCAGACCACTAGGGGGCAATGTGGTTCCATCAGGCAGGTTGGGCGTTTTCCACCAAAATCAGTTCTTTGTCAATATTTAAACCAGAATCGTACAAATTGTCTCTATATGCGTCTTGTGATCAAGCTGGAAACCTGAAAGAAATTGTACACGGTTATCAAACACATTTAATATAGTTTTAAGATTCGACTAAAAGTGAGTCTTCTCAGTTCGTGTGTAGCCATCTGGTCGGTTTGCTGGTGAAAAGGGGTGTTAAAGTGTCAACTTTCGAGTTATGGTCTAGATAAGATAGTAAGTGTCCCACTTTTCCAAGAGTGAGTTCTTTGTTCGTTAGAGTCTATCCCAATTTTTATTGCAGGCGTCTGTTGCGAGTTCTTTTTCACTCCCAAAAAGCTTTTAAGAGGGCAGGAAGTGAACGTAAATTAGGCAGTTTCTGTCTCTTTTTCCTTTGTGGAAAGAAAATGAAGATCTGGTTTATATCCACATACGTAAACATCCCCCACAGGAATGTTGGTTTTGTCAAAGTTTGAAAAACTCTTAATCCACACGGCACTGTGACTGCTACACTAGTATGTTGTCCGGTATGTTGCATAAAAAAAATAGTAAGCTCAATAGTTTCTGTTTAAAATAAGGTGTTTCATCCGTCCCGCATGTGTGGTATTAATTTGTACAGAAAACTAAGACTAACATACCACAAGCTTTATCAACTCACCAAAGTAAGCAAGTCTGGCGAAAGATCAGAGTAACCGCGCCGAATATACTTCTAAGTGAACTACGGCAGCCAGAGCGCTTAGGTACCATCGCAAAAGTGCAACGCCTTTTTTTGTTCTCAGTGGATATTCAACCAATGAACACCAAACCACTTCTGATGGGTTTGTGAACTCAATATAAAGCTTTCACAGCCTTTTAGTTTCCAGAAAAATCATTTTAGGTAGAACATTTACCCAGTGTGCATAGTTAATTCCATTTTAGACTTTTATTTTGTAATAGCTCTCTTGTTTTTAAAGATATCAACACCAAACCACTTCTGGTGTATTCATGAACTCATTGTGTACTTCCCACACCCTTTATTATCAAGGAAAACATTTTTAATAAAAAAAAAAAAAAGGCATAAGTAATCACTGTATATGATTCATTCATATTTATGGCTTTTATTTTGTAATAGCTCTCTTGTTTTTATAGATATCAACACCAAAATACTTCTGATGTGTTCATGAACTCATTGTGTACTTCCCACACCCTTAATTATCAAGGACAACCTTTTCAAGTTTCTCAAAAAGGCATAAGTACTCACTGTATATGATCCATTCATATTTTTCATGAAGTTGAGTTTTAACCTGTAAATATTTTCTATTACAATTGTTATCATTGGGTTTTAATGACAAGATGAGGTTTCCTTATAAGCCCACAAGGGTTTCTGACATCTCCAGCACACATTCCTTTTTTTTAATTTGTTGTGTTTTATGGTGTATTTTTTTATATATTTGAATGAATGTGTGCAAATCAATCAAATAAAATAACATCTGCACTCGCACAAATTTACGCCGCGTGAATTTACCCCCCCCATAGTTTCCAAAAATTCTGTGGGAAACACTACTGGTTAAACCATTACTGCCCTTGGTAGACGTACTCCACAAGACAACTTGATAATAACTTGAACAGCCACTTGCTGCTGCAAAATTCCTTGGCTGGGGCAAACTTTTCACCTAACGCCTAACAAGTGCTGAAAAGAGTGAAGTTGTTGCAAGCCCAGAACAGGTCTCTGCAAGACTGTCTCGAAGACTTGAAAAATATGTCCTGTAGAGTCAACCTCTGGATAATAAACATCCAAAAGGGCAGTAAAAAAGGCCGACCAAGTTCATATGTGGTCTGCTGATGGAAAGCCTTGGCCTTGGCCTCCTCTCCAAATCCCCGGAGCTTGAGAGAGCGCATTGGTCCCTATCCCCTATATCCAGACTGGGAAGTAACCCAAGGCCTTTTGTGATACGTTTTCAAGAGATGGAGAAGGTTCTTCGTTGGGCCAGGCAAAATGACCTTAAATAAGGTCATTTTGAGAGTACTCCAACGTCAGCACAGTCACTGTGAATAAATGAGATGCTTTCAATGAATCCAGCGAGCCCTCAACCAGAAAGTGGTAAAGTTTAGGCTGCTGTTTCCTACTCATCTGCAAGGTTGACATCAGAATGAAACGCACATGCATTTTCCAACAAGCGATTGATGTGTGTGGTAGTGCACCCTACCCTATGGACTTACTTCTCTGCAGACATCTTCAATGGGCATTATGGCAGCCATGGAAAAGGGTAGGCGCATGATCTGTGTTTACTTTTATCATGCTTTAGGAGCGATGTACATAGACTTCTTGTGATTTGCTTTGTTACTTTGGGAACTTTGTTTTCCTGCTAATTGAACAGTGCAGTTGCCATACATTATCTTATTACCGTCTTGGCCAATTACTGTATTTGACCAATACTGTTTGGATTATGACGGGACGAATGTCAATTTGGTATCAATGAAACAGTAGTATGGCTGGTGTGCCTCGAGAGCGCCATCTATCTCATATAAAGCGTTACTTTATTAGGCTCTTTATTTATTTTTCCTGAGATAATTATCTCCTGTTTGCTTTAATTTTTCAGTGCCATATATGTCCTGCTGTAGAATTCATAAAGCGGGATGGTTTCTTTATTTGCGGTAAAAATTGAGACAAACTTGTTGACGACGTGTATACCTAAGTTAAATGTCGAGACTGATATTGCTTTTCTGTAATCAGATGTAGTTTTTGAAGGAGTGGTCTATGTTTTATATTGCACTGAATAGCCTCTTGAACAAGAGAAGATTATGGAACCAGAAAGTGTTATCCTGTTGGGATTGAAAATGTGGATGTGTTTGATTTGTGTAAGGAATGGGGAGTGGGAGAGATGTGAAGGGATTGTGTTGATGTAATTTTTTTTTCAGAATTAGTCTTTTTTGTTAATATACAAAGTATAGCAAAATTATAAGAAGTCCCTTCTAGTGCAAAAATAGTGATAATAAAACAAGTTATAGTAAAAGAAAGAACAATAAAAAAACGGCAAAAATGAAGTACCAAAAATAATAGAAGCGAAAAGACAAAACTTTTTCTATGTACAAAAAATAAAGTAAAAAAGGATTTATAATAAGTTTAAAAAATATGTATGTATGTATAAAGAAATGTGTTCCTATAATGTTTTGTCCACATTTTAGTTACATTTTAGTTTATTGCACAGAATGATGAGAACTATTCCACAACTTTGTTAAAGGGAGCAAGTCGTTTCAGTGTTCATCGATTATTGCAACAGCCCTGGGATTCTTGCTGTTTTCTAATCTTTGTTTTGGGTTTTATAGTTCTGAACTGCCTTCCAGATGGTAACAGCTGGAACAGGTGACATCCTGGGTGGTAAGTGTCCGTTAGGATGCTGTTGGCTTTACTGGAGTCTCTGCCTTTTTGATCAGCACCATGGTGTTGGTTTTCCAGGTTCGATAATCGTTCAGGTGCATGCCCAGAAACCTGTAGTGCGAGACTATATATTGACTATATATATTGCGATATATTACGATATTCTACATAGTCACTGAAAAAGGTAAAAGGCATTATACATCTTAAAATGGGTTCATAACTTTTACGATTTCTTCAGCAGCTGTGATATCTGCTTCAGTGAGGGTACACACGTCTTTCTCACACTTTCTTACCTCACTTGACAGCAGGGCAGCAGCAATGGCTGGTTGTTGCTCGAGAAAGCGCTGGACCATGTTGTGAGCACTGTTCCATCTGGTCACAGTGTCAGAGCAATTTTTGCTTTCCGTTTAGGACAGAGATACTCATTGTGCGGCTCGCGGGCCACATGCGGCTCCTCAAGCTTTAATTGGTGGCTCGCACTCGCATAGTAGCTTATAACAACAATATGGTAACAATAACAATACATTTTTTCAAATAACACACAGCGAATACTGCACAGTATATAGGTATATATATATATATATGTATATATATACAGGTATAGTTTGCGTTTTTGTAGTATTAAGTATTTTTATTAAGTATTAATTAAGGCTTAATGGTGGTTCCTAAAGGGGGCACTGTTAAACCTGGCAACGCAGTCCGCTTAAACCACCGTCACACTTGACCGCAGTGCACGCTAGCTCCTTTAGCCAGCGCGAGATGCAGGCACAATGGATCGGTTTTTAATTAAAAAAGGGCAAAAACCAGCACAAAAACCATGCTCATCTTAAATGTCTCACTATGATTACAACAACAAACTACAAATACAACATGAAGAAAGTCAAGGACATGCATGCCAGCTTCTGCTCATCCCAGTATTAAGGTAAATGTGATCTTAATTGAAAATGTATTGGCTGTGTTGTTTCCTTTTTTGTGGGATGTTTTATATGTAAAAATGCATATTTGCAAAAGGGGACTCGGGCATCTGGTTAGGATTCCTCCTGGACGCCTCCCTGGTGAGGTGTTCCGGGCCCGTCCCACTGGGAGGAGGCCCCGGGGAAGACCCAGGACACGTTGGAGAGACTATGTTTCTCGGCTGGCCTGGGAACGCCTCGGGGTCCACCCAGAAGAGCTGGAGGAATTGGCCGGGGACAAGGACGTCTGGGTTTCTCTGCTCAAGCTGCTGCCCCCGCGACCCGATCCCCGGACTACCGGAAGATGATGGATGGATGGATGGATGGATTTAGTATGTTGTCGTAAAAGTGGCTCTTCGCTTTATTTTGCTCTGCCAATGTGGCTCTTGTGAAAAAAATAGTGAGTATCACTGGTTTAGGACATGGCTCGCTGTGGTGCTGCGTCTAAAAAAGCTGACTATGCGCCTCACTCATCCCAACAAGCGGGCGGGCGACTGCTGGTAAATTCAGTGCACGCTGGGAAGCCAAATTGAGGATGTGGGCGAAGCATCCAAAATGCAGCATCCCAGCCAACCCTGCTGCGAGGGTCATGTTCGCCACGTTATCCGTGACCACAGATGGATCTTTATCTTGAAGGCCTCATTCCTCCACTGCACTTGTCAGTAGAGCAGCAATGTTGCTGCCACTGTGGCTCACGTACATGGCCACCATCAGCAACACCTGTGTTACCAGCTCCCATTCGGCATTAATGTGGTGCGCCGTTATTGTAATGTAGAGCTAAGAGCTGTTTTTACGATCTCCTTCACCTTGTCGTACATTTTTGGCACAGCTATGTTACCTATGAATTTACGTTGCAGCATCACATAGCGCAGCTCCAAATTATGAATTGCCCACCTAAAGCCGACGTTCTCCACAACGTTGTATGGGCGCAAATCTTTACTAAGGAAATGCAACATCGCCTCTGTGATCCTCCCGGCACGAGTTGAAGTAGATGGAAGGAATTTGGTGCTGTCCAGTGTAGTTTGCTTCGGATCGGAAGGCTTCGGTGGCTCCGGCTGAGCTAATATGTCAGGGTGGTGTCGTGCTAAATGAGTATGCAAGTTTGTTGTGTTACCCAAATACCTAATGGAAGTGAAACAGTGTTTGCAAAGAGCGTACTCTTTGTCCAGCTAACTGTATGTTTCTCCTTTCCTTTGGAATCCGAAAAATACATCCAAACATCTATCTTGAGCTGCTATCCGGCTCCACTTCCTCACTGCAACCGCTGGGGGAAAAAAAGAGAAGAAGAAAGCCTTGCAGTGAGGGACGGAGGTGTGGAAGTCGTAGTGAATTTACAACCTGTCTGAAAGATGATTTATTATTAGAAAAATATCCATCCATCCATTTCCTATACCTGCTGAGTCTGTCGGTCGGTTTGCGGGTGGCTGGAGCCTAACCCAGTGGTCTAGAAAAATATCAATATTCAAATTTTGAATATCAATATTCAATCGGAATACAAAGTATCGTGATATATTGCTATATCGATATTTTTGCCCACCCCTATGTGACGCTATGAGGTCCTGCTGCTTTTCTGGGTTTTACTGTCCTTAGCATGCTCCTCACTTCATACTCCCTCACTATGAGGATGTGCCTGATGTTGGCTGTTTTGGCTCTCTCCAAGGCTTGCCACATTTTGGTCTAAAATCTTCACAACCCTTAGCACAGCATATAATACTACTATCACTCGTGAACCTCTCTTTGCCTTGTTTAGTGTCCCCTTGCAGCCTTTTACTTCTAAAGTCATGCAGACAGTTCTTGCGTGCTCCAATGACTGTTGACCTGCCCTGATTGTCAGATAAGTCCGCCCGTGAATTTCCGGGGAACTTATGCGGCTCAGACCCTCCATGATGGGCTAAGAGTAACTACCTAGTCTACGGCTCATGTTGCTTCTCAAGCTGCACTATCAGGAGGATTAGCGCCGCTGCAATGGTATTCTTTCTGTCAAACATTGATTATAAGCATAGCTTTGCTTATTTTGAGTCACCATAAAGTGGGAGAGCGTGATCAAACGTAATTAAAAGCATTTAATAAACATTCAAGCAAAATATATTGCTTGTTGAAGTTGTTGAAGCTACACTTTGAGGAGATATCGAGCTTAACTGATAGAAACAGGTCTGTCGCTCCTGATAAAGTAAGATATTCACGGTCGCAAGACGTCATTGCATTGGTGACTAAAGCAGAGTCACTGTTAAATTAATAAATGGTCAAAATGCTGTGTTTGTGTTTAGCTGTGAAAGCCTTTGAGAAAGTAATGTAACTGCTGTGCTTATTGAACTAAGTTTGAAAAGACAGGGCTCTAGACTAACTTTTTGCACTGGTTGCACTGGTACGCCTAACTTTTTTTCTTAGGTGCACCAGTACAAAAGTTAGGTGGACCCAAATTTTCAACCGCATTGCATGTAACACTGCAGTTTTACAGGTTCACTTTTTTTTTCCCCACAGTATGTCAGACTGCAGGACAGTGTGTCTGACACTGTGGTCAGCAGCACAGGGACCCCAAAGGGAACTGTTCTCTCCCCTTTTCTGTTCACCCTGTACATCTCTGACTTCCAGTTACATTCTGAGTCCAGTCACCTGCAGAAGTTCTCGGCAATTGTTGGCTGTGTCAGTGAGGGGAACGAGGAGGAGTACAGGGGTGTTGTGGACTCCTTCGTCGGGTGGTGGGAGACTAAACATCTGCATCTTAATACCACCAAGACAAAGGAGCTGTGGTGGATTTCTGCAGGAGGAAATCTGCCCCCACACCCATTTCCATCAATAGTGAGACTGTGGAAGTGGTCAAGGATTACAAATACCTTGGAGTACACCTGGACAATAAACTGAACTGGGCCAAGAACACTGTGAAGGGTCAGAGCCGGCTCTGTTTCCTGAGGAGGCTCCGGTCTTTCGCTGTATGTAACATCATGCTGAGGATGTTCTACCAGTCAGTGGTAGCCAGTGCCATCTTCTTTGGTTTGGTGTGCTGGGGCAGCAGGCTGAGGGCAGCAGACGCCAACAATATCAACAAGATCATCAGGAAGGCTGGCTCCGTCCTGGGGGTCCAACTTGACTCTTTGTTGGTGGTGTCTGAGAGGAGGATGCTGTGTAAACTGCATAGTATCCTGGACAACAACACTCACCAGGTGCTTACCTCGTGCAGAAGCACCTTTAGCAACAGACTCATTCCATGCCTGTGCAAGACTGAACGCTAGAGGAAGTCCTTTCTGCCTGTGGCCATCAGATTAAGATTAAGATCATTTATTTGTCATGTATACAAATTTGTCCTCCGCTTTTAACCCATCCAGGTTGTCACCTGTTGACACACATATGCACATGCACAGGGTCACACACTCATAGAGACAGATCCCAACCTGTAGTGGTGGGCAGTCATTCACAGCGCCCTTGAGCATGGGGGTACGGTTCCTTGCTCAAGGGCACCTTGGCCATGACAAGGAGGTGGACCTGACACCCCTCCAGCTGTCAGTTCCACCAATTTTTTGAGAGTGGGAATCGAACCTGCCAACCTTCCGGTTATTGGACAACTGACTCTAACCACTGGGCCACAACCGCCAGTTTAATTCATCTACCTCAGGTCGAGAGAGGTTCAGTGGAAACACTGTGTCCTGAGGCCAAATGTCACTTTACCCAATACCACTTTATGCAATGACACTTTCTCAAGACCACTTTGTTTGTATATATATATATATTTTTTTTTTATTGAGGCTGCTAATTTGCACATTGCACATATTGTATTCAATTACTTATGTTATTTTATGTTAGCTTTATTTTATTTTGATTTTATTTTATTTTACTTTAGTACTTTCCCCCTTGTACCTTAACTGTTGCACAGCAATTACCCTCAGGATAAATAAAGCTTTTTGAATCTTGAATATTGAGGAAATTGTCTGTCTTTGACCAAACCAAGCAACTTCATCAGTTTGACTTTGGGTTGGGACCCCTAGGTTTGTTGGTATTCATTTATTTTTTCGCTTGGCAGCGGCTAACAGCTTAGGTAATTGAGATGAAATACACCAACTTCTAACTTCTATTGCTGTTACTTTCTGAAAGATTGAGATTACTTTTACGCAATCACTTTGTTAATTAAATTAGAGATGCACCGATCAGGATTTTGGGAGCCGATCACCGATCACCAAAAGCTTGTTGTTGATTCTTCTCAAAAAAATTTAATTTTACATCTTTATGTTTGAACCCTGAAATGTGGCAAAAGATTGAAAAGTTCAAGGGGGCCGAATACTTTCGCAAGGCACTGTATTTCTGTCTGGGTTGAACATGTCTCTCATGTTACCAAAACACTTAATATTTCATATATATATACCAGCCTGATGATCAGTGTGCACAAACTGTAATCTATATGAGCAAGCACGCAGTGCGGACCAGTGGATTCAGTGGAGCTGCTCTGTGAAGCAGAAAACATTTGGGTGGATAAGTAGCTGAGGTACACTTGAGAACGAGACTCAATATCTGTCAATCTGCTGCCTTTCCCATAAGATTTAGCTGGGGTTTGTAGAAGATGACTGTAGAGTGTGTCAAAATTAAATGAGGTGTTCTGGGTAGAGTGTGTGGCAGTTGAGCTGCTAGTAACTATGACTTTTGGTCAGATTAAGTTTTTGAATGTGCATTATGGTTGCACAGAGATGACAGAACTGAAAGTAAGAAATCTGTCTCATGATCGCTGTATTTGTTACACTCATAAGATTGATGCTGTGACCCATCCTTGGTGTAACATATTAAATTTATTCCTGTCGGAACGATAACAAAACAACTCAATTTCTGCCGTTTTTTATGTTGGTACTTGAGCTGTCAGATGACTCACTCTACTAGTGATTTGTGTCAGCTATTGCTATCTTATGCAACTCTTTCAAGATAAGTGGGTAGTTGCACTTGGGAGCCACAAGAGCCCAAATCTGGCTCCAACACCTTGGCACGGGTCTCTCTTTTCAAACTTTAAACTTTCCATGAATACACCGATGATCTTTCCACTGACCTCTCTTGTACAGCTGTTCATGTAGTCCTCAATACTGAGTTGAATCGAGACAGTCCATCAGCATGATTGTTTTTCCTTCCTGGCCGAAAGCGTATTGTGAAGTGATAGTCAGCCAGCTCCGTCACCCATCTGTGTCCTGCAGCTTTGAGTTTTACAGTTGTGCAGACATGTCAATGGGTTATTGTCCGTATAGACCTCAAATGACTCAGCATGGTACAGGTAATCTCTGAAGCGTTCACAGATGGCCCACTTTAGCGTTAAAATCTCCAGCTTCCCAGAATGGTACCTCTTTTCTGACTGAGAAGGCTGTGGGAGCCATAAGCCATGAGTAGGACTGGCAAGCATATTTATATGACCTTAGATAAAGCAAATTACAGTCCAACCAAAACAGCTCTTTGAAAATCCATGTAAACATGCCAGTGTGACGGAAATTGTATAAAACCATACTTCTCAAAACCGAACTAAACATCAGCCATTAGGACTCCATGTCAACTTGTGGTCACTCGACACATTTCTAATCTGTTGCTCTGCTCTAAATAATTTTTGGTTTTATAACTTCAGCATCATCTAACAAAATCACCATTCAAGTAACTTAGCAACAACGTCTGTAGGGAATTTGGCTATATTTACTTGCAATAGTTTCTCACAGAGAAAGGTTGGAAGCGGCAGAATGTCTTCAACTGTTTTTGTAACCGTACTGTGTGTCTTACCTGCAGTAAACAGAGAGCTCTTAGTTTTAAGTAGCAGGAACAAGGGCTTATGAGCGACCCAAAATAGACCTCTTAAATAGTCATTCAAACAATAATATTTTATATATAATGTAATATATAAAATGTAATATCCACAATATTAGTGACTCAGATTTTTTTACCCCTTGGCTTCTTCGAATTGAGAGCGCTCTGATGACTGCAGGTAAAACACGGAAAATTCAGAACAGAAGAGTACTTCAGAAAACCAACATGTCTGTTTGTGTATTGTACGTGCAGAAAAAAATCAACTGGAAATATTCTATTTTGCATTTTGTCACTCCCTTGGCAATTAAAACTGAATATTTTCTTCTTTATTTCGTTTGTATCTTAAGGGCCATATGCATATATTTTTCTTTGTTCAAACACTAGGCTTCTCTATTGTCATGATTCGATTGTATCACGATTGTTGATAATTGCGATTCTACAAGTATTGCAATTCAATATAATCAGTAGGGGTGGGAATCGCCAGAGACACCACAATACGATATTATCACGATATTGTGATATGTTGTGTATTACTATACCAAATATCATAATACAGTGGAAACCGCTTATAGTGATCACGTTGGTCCAGAGCCAATTTGAACACTATAAGCGGTTGATTACTAAAACCGAATTTGTATTACAGGTATTTTACTTATTTTTTTATGCAGAATATCATCTAAATGCCATTTGTATCGTTTTTCAATGAGAAAAATTAAATGAAACGGATAGCTTCAGCATTTACTGAATTTTATTATCATGCAAGTTTAATTACAGTACAGCGCAGTGCGCAGACATACTGTAGGCTAACTCAAATACAGTACGTAACTTATTCTCTGCTGTGCCGCCGGTGCATTTTTTTTTTACAAGTCTGAAAATAAAGTTCAAACAAATGCCTAATCACAGCACAGTACCGGGCGCCGTCGTTTTCTTTCTCCGTCGTTAGCATTCATGACTGTCTCTCGTTGCTTAATTAGACTACACAAGGTAGCCTGAATGCCAAGCTTCGCCGCAGCATCTCGTTGGCTCGTTTTTGGTAATTTGTCATACGCCTCGAGGAGACTACGTTTTTCATTCAGAGAAAATGACTTCCTTTTTCCAGCCATGATTCGCGCGCTTGCTGCCCGGTGTCAACTCGTTACGTTAGCTAGCGAGGCAGAAGCATAGGGCAGAAGCAGACGTCCAAACTAAAAAACTAAAATAGCTACACGTAGTTTTAAAATGATTTTTGCACGTTTACATTCATAAAATGGCCAAAAATGAACATTATAAGCAGATTTCGTGATTACTATAAACGAATTATTTAAACAGCATTTGTATAGAAATGATTTTGTCCCAAGCCATTTGATCTATATAAGCGGTTGATTACTATATCCGTGACCACTATAAGCGGTTTCCACTGTATATAGCAAAATTTTCAGCTGCAAAGGATACCAACATAATTAATCTTGATCAACATGCTTATCTGTTAAAAAAAGTTTTCAGTCAATTCGTCTTACTTCAAATATTTATTCCAACAAAATGGACAGCTCATTCAACAAGTGCAAACACTCAGTTAAAACTGAATAGAAAAATAAAACATGTCTGTCTTTTCCAAACTACAATAGAAAAACTACAATAGAAAATGTCCTCTTTACCTGACCAACGTAACTGTTTGTATTTCAGTCTAGTCAATTTCTTCCGCTTGTGCAATGTCCGTCTCATTCAGAGTGAAGATTTCACTGCCACTCCTTCTCACTTCAGGAGACAACAGGCCTGCACAAATTGCAGGCTGTTGTTCAAGAAACCTCAGAAGCATTTCGTATGCACTATTCCATCACGTGGTTACGTCAGTTTTGAGTTTGTGGCTCGGAAGCTGCAACTTTTTCTGCAAAGCGTGGTTTGCCACCATATTTCTGTTGAAAAAGGCAGTGATGCGCCGCACTCTCGCCATAAGCCTGGCTACTGTTGGCGGCTTTAATGCCCGCTGTGATGCAAGATTAAGTGTGTGGGTGAAACACTTGACATGGACGTATCCCGCTAACTAATTGGCGACACACATGTTAGAAGCGCTGTCTGTTACAACAACCAAGTCTCTTGTCTGCAATCCCCCATTCTTCTGCTGCATTTCGCAGGAGGTCTGCGATGTTGGCCCCGGTGTGGCTTTCATGTACGCTTGCGTTGGAATAGGCTACATGAGACTGCAGTTCCAAGTCCTCTGTGATGTGGTGCGATGTTACAGTCATGTACGAGTCCACTGACCTCAAAGCGTCACTAGTTAATGCAACTCTTCCTGCTGTTCTCAAGGATTCTTCGACTTCAAGCTTAGTTCCTCGCTAGAGTTTGGGCACAGCCGTCTCGGCAAAGAAACGGCGAGACGTAGTCACATACTTGGGCTCAAGCGTCTTTAACATGTTGCAAAACCCGGCATTTTCCACCACGCTGAATGGACGTAAGTCTTTCACCATGAAGTAAACAATGGACTGAGTTAACTTCCTTGCACGCTCAGAATGTGAAGGTAGTATAGTGAATATGAGAGAAGGTCGCCGAGCCGATGTGGAGATGAGTGGTGAAGAAGTCTGCTGACACGGACTTAGTCGAACAAAGAAATCTTTATTTCTGTCGTCAGGTCCGTCTCAAATTTACAGAAAAGATGCATCTTCCTGGAGAAAGTATGTGTCAATTAGCCAGATGAAAAACCCTCTCTCTTCTGGAGAGAAAAGCCCCTACTTTTAAGAGCTGTTCAAGGCCACTGTCTAGGCGTTTAGCCAAGAGATATGGTCTAACTTAAGGATGTCTCCTTTCAAATCTATCCTTATTTGGTCATGTTAAGTGTTTATTTCTCAGTCTATGTCCGTGTCTTACACGGAGGCGCGCGCAACAATTATGCACCCCATGAACTTATGCAGCTGTGTACCCAAATTAACTCAGTAAGGCCTGCTCCTCCATTTTGTCTGAGTCCATACACTTCAGTAGCTTTGCTAATCTCAGGGTGTCCAGTGTCGGTTGATTTTTTTATTTTTTTTTGCAAGCGCTGGTTTCGTTTGGCTCCCCTCACCTGCCAGTACTGCTGGGTGGTAGCGGGAGAGATGAACTCTCACGGTGCGTTCATACCGGAATCGTTCGCGCGACGTGATTACATACAAAGTCAATGCAAAGACGAGAATAGACGCGGATTTGAGCCGGCGGCGCGATGAGGTGAATGCCGCCACGCGAGTGAAAAGATGCGAATCCGCGCGAGTTAAAAAAAATCCAACTTTGGCGAAATATTCGCGTCAGACAGCCTATCAGCGTTGAGATTCTGGACGACAGTGACGTGGAGACAGATGGACAGGTGCTCCGCAGCTGAAATGGAGTCGTGTCTGGGTCAGTGACATCACCACCTTCTCCAGGAGTTGCATGACGGCCGCTTTCAGCGGTATTTCAGGCTCACCAGGACCCAGTTTGATGACCTGCTCGGGAGGATCGGTGCCGTGATCTCTCAGCAGGACACCATACAGGCGCTCCGCGCTGAGTGCACCTCCGGATGATATCACTGACCCAGACACGACGGCGTGTGCGTATCCCGACGAATCTCGGACTGCCACAGCAGGTACAAGGACGCGATGGTACTTATATCAGCCATGGTTGATGAGAGAATGAAATGGATAGCCCCTTGAGCTATTCGCTACTCGAATAGCGCGAGTAAAAAAGTTGTGTTCCCGGAGTATTTCACTTTCGCACGACAGTCCCTGCAGATTGCATGTGTCATGTCAATGTCTTTCTTTCCCTCTTTGTTCAAAAGTCCAAAATAAGTCCAGACATTTGACTTAAATTTTGATGGCACATTTATCAGTTTTCCTTTCTACATATTGCTGTGCTGTGATCACCTACAACCTAGGTCATGTGCCAGCCAGATCTCACGAGAGCCGTGCTTCGCTGTGTTGAGCTCACCAGACAGTGAACGGTTAGCACCATTTAGTGGACTAAAGCAGCAATTGATTTTATTTTGGTGCATAATACAGAGTTTATTTTTTCATGTGTATGTGACCAAAATATCGATATTTGGTGTCTCTGAATCGATACAATATCGCCACGCGAAATATCGCGATATGTGACTGTATCGATATTTTCCCCCACCCCTAGTATATAAGTAAATTACTTACTTAGAAATATCTCAATATTTGTTCGTGTTAATAGATGTCAATAAATAAATAACAAGTAAATTGTTTCATCCAAGTTAACACTATACAGTTAATACATTGTCACAGACTAAGCTAGCTGTGATATGTGTACAGCATCTTTACAGTAGCTGAAACACATCTGTTAACATGGCAGGTTGTAAAGTATTAACAACTGATGTCAAAAACATGTTGATACATTCATAAATATTGTCAGTTTATTTTTCAAATTTATTCACCCAAAACTGTGAAATAGTTTGAAATTGAGTTATTCTGTTATTTAGATAATAAGTATTTGTATCTTAGAATATCTGAATCTAGAATCCTTATTGTATGGTTTTTCTATCTGCCAAACTAAATACAGAGATCCATATTTTAGATGTCTGTAATTATTTAAGTATTTGGAATCTCCTGTTTGTTGAAATATCTGATCTGTGCCATATTTGGCCTCTGATCAGGCCTATCACCATGGTGTCGTCTGCAAACTTAATAATGGTATTAGAACCATACATAGGAGCGCAGTCGTGGGTGAATAGGGAGTAAAGGAGAGGACTCAGCACACAGCCTTGCGGCACGCCGGTGTTCAGGGTGATGGTGGAGGAGGAGAGGTTTTCTATTTTAACAGATTGGGGCCTGTTAGATAGAAAGTCCAAAGTCCAGTTACAGAGAGATGAGTTGATGCCAAGCTGGTTGAGCTTGGAGATCAGCTTGGAGGGGATCACCGTATTGAATGCTGAATTGAAGTCGATGGACAGCATTCTGGCGTAACAGTTTGGGGAGTCCGGGTGTGACAATGAGAGGTAAAGTGCTGTGGAGATGGCGTCCTCAGTTGACCTGTTGTGGCGGTAGGCAAACGGATGAGGGTTCAGAGTAGCAGGTAGGCACGGTTTTAAGTGTGCAAGGACCAGTCTCTCAAAGCACTTAGCGATCATGGGGGTGAGGGCAACAGGACGGGAGTCGTTCTGGGCCGTAGCGGTGGAGTGCTTCGGCACTGGCACGATGGTGGCGGTCTTGAAGGTGAAGGGAACAACTGCTTGGGCAGGGGACAGGTTGAAGATGTCCGCAAAGACCCCTGCCAGCTGCTCTGCACAGGCTTTGAGTACGCACACAGGTATTCCATCGGGGCCAGCTGCCTTCCGGGCGTTCACCTTGCTCAGGGTGTTACAGACCTTCGAGGTGGAGAGTGTGAGAGGCAGATCGTTGAGAGGTAGATCTACCTTGGACATCACCTCCCTTTTTTCCTCGGTCAAAGCGAGCGTAGAAATGGTTGAGCTCGTTGGGGAGGGAGGTGGAGCTGGTGGGTGGCACAGTGTTGGGTGGTCTGTAGCTGGTGAGTGTCTGTATGCCCTGCCACATACGCCGGGGGTCAGAGGAGTTGAAGTGTTCTTCAACCTTCAGTTTGTAGCCATATTTGGCCTGTAAGATTCTCCGTCTCATGTTGGCCCTGGCTGATGTCTCCAGACCTGAAGGGTGAATCTCTGGCTTTGAGCAGAAGGCGAACATCTCTGTTCATCCATTCATTAACTTCCGCTGGTCCGGGGATCGGGTCGCGGGGGCAGCAGCCTGAGCAAAGAGACCCAGACGTCCCTGTCCCCGGCCACTTCCTCCAGCTCTTCTGGGGGGACCCCGAGGCGTTCCCAGGCCAGCCGAGAACCATAGTCTCTCCAACGTGTCCTGGGTCTTCCCCGGGGCTTCTTCCCAGTGGGACGGGCCCGGAACACCTCACCGGGGAGGCGTCCAGGAGGCATCCTAACCAGATGCCCGAGCCACCTCATCTGACTCCTCTCGATGCGGAGGAGCAGCGGTTCTACTCCGAGCCCCTCCCGGATGACCGAGCTTCTCACCCTATCTCTAAGGGAGAGCCCGACACCCTGCAGAGGAAACTCATTTCGGCCGCTTGTATTCGCGATCTCGTTCTTTCGGTCACTACCCACAAGCTCGTGAACATAGGTGAGGATAAATCGAGGTAAATCGAGAGCTTCGCCTTCTGGCTCAGCTCTTTCTTCACCACGACGGGCCGGTGCAAAGCCCGCATCACTGCAGACGCCGCACCGATCCGTCTGTCAATCTCCTGCTCCATTCGTCTCTCACTCGTGAACAAGACCCCGAGATACTTGAACTCCTCCACTTGGGGAAGGATCTCATTCCCGAGACCATGGTCTCGGATTTGGAGGTGCTGATTCTCATCCCAGCTGCTTCACACTCGGCTGCGAACCGCTCCAGTGAGAGCTGAAGGTCACGGTCCGACGACGCCAACAGAACCACATCGTCCGCAAAAAGCAGAGACCCGATTCTGAGGTCGCCAAACCGGACCCCCTCAACGCAATTTTGAATTTTAGCCGAATGAATAAATAGGCAGCAGGTCTGTGGGCTGTCTGTGGTAGTAGCACGATGATGACGTCAGTAAGACCCACTTTACGACAAAAATTCAAAATTACAGTAACCCGGATTTTTTTAAGTAAGCGACGCACCTCCACGTTATCAGTGCTAGTGTACAGTAATTAATAAATTATAAACAGCATAGTTTGTGCCTGTATAACGTTGCCCATAGGAAACCGTTTCATGGCCGAATATCTCAAGAGAGCCGCCAGACGCCTCTCGAATATCTTCGGAACAGCTCCAAATTACCAACAACAAGCAGGGGTGAGTAGAACATCATGTTATAATGTGAAATCAAGGGCCCAATGTCAAAAAAACGGTCTTGTCCTTTAAGGGTTTACCGTGTGAGTCCATCATGGACACCGGGTCGCAAGTTACAACAGTGTCTGAGTGTTTTCATAAGAACCATCTATCTCACTTACTTGTACATCCAATTCATGCCCTTCTTGAAATTGAGGGAGCTGGTGGACAGCAGGTCCCCAACCTTGGCTACATACAAGCTCGTGTCACTTTCCCCCTGTTCGTTCCTGGCAGGGAAGAGGAGCTAGTTGTGTTATCACTTGTGGTGCCAGAGTGTCAGTTCAACAGCAGCTACAACCCCCCTGTTGATTGGTACTAAAGTATTTTCCGACTCTATGAACAAGTACTTGAACAAGATGGTCAAGAGTTCATTCGCAAACTAACCTTTGGAGACCTTGCAGTGATCTTCCAGCATATTGCCCGGATCCATGACCTCGAAAACTATGCACATCCGGTCAGGTTACATGGTGGAAATCCCATCACCATCCCTGCAAAACAAAAGTGCTGCGTCACAGGTGATGTCAGGCAGAAAAAGAACAGTAAAACCACATTTGTGCTTGAATCCGACGAATGTCATGGATTACTAGGGGGCGTGTTCCTTGAAGCTGCGCTAATGGACATTCCCTTTAAATCTAGCAGCAAGGTCCCTGTTATCCTGCGTAATCTTAGTGACCACGATGTTACGCTGCAGCCGAAATGCATCATTGCTCAAATATGTGCAACTCAGCAAGTCACCCCACTTGGACCAGAGCAAGGTGACTCTCATCACAACAAACCTGACAGTGACAACCTCAAGTTCAATCTTGATGACTCCCCGATATCTGAACAATGGAAAGATCATGTCATCACCAACCTTAGATCCATTCCAGAAGTCTTTGCTTTAGATGACCTGTCACATGGTCACACCCCTGCTGTGAGACATCACATCAGGTTACATGACGAGACTCCTTTTAAGGAGAGGCCAAGGCCTATTCATCCCAGCTACAGGAAGACGGTCAAGCAGCATCTTAAAGAACTGCTCGACGCAGGAATCATTAAAGAGTCGCAGAGCCCCTTCGCATCGCCAATTGTCTCTGTGAGAAAAAAGAATGGCTCAATCAGGCTATGCATCGATTACAGGAAGCTAAATGCTCGAACCATCAGAGACGCATATGCTCTTCCGAAAACAGGAGACCTTTGCAGCCCTTAGCGGTGCTAAATGGTTCTCCATCATGGACGTCAAATCTGGTTGTTACCAGGTTGAGAAGGCTGAAGAAGATAAGCCTAAAACCACTTTCACGTGTCCTCTAGGCTTCTTCGAATTCAATCACATGCCGCAGGGTGTCACAAATGCACCAAGCACCTTTCAGCGCCTTATGGAGAGGTGTGTTGGCGACTTGCACCTCAATGAGGTATTGGTATTTCTAGACGACTTGATTGTTCTTTTCAGACACATTGGAAGAACACGAGGCACAGCTCATGAAGGTGCTGAACCGTCTTAAATGTTACTGTCTAAAGCTTTCTCCGGAAAAATGTCACTTCTTTTAAAATGTCAGTCAAGTATCTTGGTCATGATGTCGATGCGCAGGGAGTTCATACCGAACCTGACAAGATACCCGCCTTGAGAGATTGGCCTCGTTCTTCCAACAGGAAAGAGCTAAAATGTTTTTTAGGCTTTTCTGGGTATTATCGACGGTTCGTCGAAGGTTATTCCCTAATAGCTAAACCTCTCAATAGCCTGACAGCAGGCTACTATCCCCCGAAGAAGAGAGGCAAAGTGTACAAGAATACAGCAAAGTGTACTCTTGTGAGCCCTAATGCAACGCTTGGTGAGGAGTGGACTCCCGAGTATGAGAGTGCATTCAGAACTGATCGAGAAATTAACGTCTGCGCCCATCCTAGTCTTTGCGAATCCACAACTGCCATATGTTGTACATACTGACGCTTGTCGTGACAGGTTGGGTTCTGCGCTCTACCAAGAACAGGAAGGGAAGCTTAGAGTTGTCGCATACGCCATTCGAGGTCTTTCCAAGAATGAGAGAAACAAACTCAAATTCTTGGGCTGTTTGTGAGAAGTTCAATGATTACCATTATGGGTCAAGTTTCACTGTACTTACCGACAACAACCCCCTTACTTACGTTTTGACATCTGCAAAGTTAGATGCTGCTGGACATCGCTGGTTAGGCGCTCTTTCTACTTACCAGTTTACCATCAAGTACAGAGCAGGGTAGGCCAACCGCGATGCAGATGGGTTATCCCGGCGGCCTCAAGGCCTCTTGAGGATGAAGCTTTCACCAAAGAAAGAGAGAGAATAGAGGACATGAAAAAACGGCTCATGGAGATGAGCGATGACATTGGTCATGAAGTGTTCTCTGCATTATGTCAACGTCATCTTGTGATGTTTAAAGGTGAATACTACCATCATTCAGAGCAACGTATCGTTGCGGAGTCTCTTGTTGTTGACCCCTCTGTAGTGCCTGATGTTTTCAGTGAGGACACTTTACCATCCATGACTAACTCTGACTGGTGTAATGCTCAAATGAATGATCCTTCTATCTCAGGTGTCATCACCTTTGTGAGGAGAGCTGTAAAACCCAGTTTCAGAAAGACCAACCTTGAACATCCTGATGTCAAACTTCTTCTCAGGAAATGGAAAAAACTTGAACTCAGGGATGATGTCCTGTACAGGAAATGGTCTGAACAAGGTGATCTTGTCTACCAGTTGGTCTTACCTGAGCAGTTTAGAGAGAGGGCACTACAAGGAGTTCATAATGTTGGCCATCTTGGTTCTGAGCGCGTACTTCATCTTGTACCAGGTTCTACTGGCCAAGGATGGCCAGAGACATTGAGGAGAAGTGCAAAAAGTGCGAAAGCTGTTTCAGGAGTTTCCTCCTGTTTCAGGAGGAAGGCTGTGCCTCAAGCCTTTGGAGAACATTTACACTTACACGCTCGAGCTTCTTTGTATGGATTATCTATCCCTTGAGCCAGATAATAGAGACACGAGAAACATTTTAGTCATCACTGACCACTTTACAAAATTCACTGTGGCAGTGCCGACTAGAGATCAGAAAGGTAGAAATGCTCTATGGCAAAACTTTATTGTTCACTACGGGTTCCCCAGTCGTCTGCTCAGCGACCAGGGCAGAGACAGAATCTAAAACAATCAGAGAACTCTGCACACTGATAGGAGCAGACAAAGTCCGTAACACCCCTTTGGTCCACCCATACAATTGCACGAGAAATGATACAACACGCTGTTCACCTTATGAACTAATGTTTGGTAGGCAGCCCAGACTGCCAATTGATCTAGCCCTGGGAATCCACCCTGATATAGGGAACCACAAGACCCACTCAGAATATGTCAAGGGCCTTCGTCAACGCATACATGAGAGCTACTCATTAGCTGCTAAAAACTTCCAGAAGATGGGAGTGAAGAACTAAACTAGGTTTGACAAGAAGTTCAGGGCAGCTGAACTCTTAGAGGGGGATAGGGTCTTAGTGAGGAATGTGAATATCAGGGGAAACACAAACTAGCTGATTGGTGGGAACAGAAAATCCATGTTGTTGTCAGACGGATTAGAGACAGTCCAGAGAGATCAGAGAGCACAGTTCTCCCACTGACGTATCAAAGAAATGAGACTGAGAGACAAAACAACAAAAGACACACAAGGGGATGCTGATTGTCAGGACGAGTTGTACAGTGATGAGGATGACCTGTATCCTAGCTCATGAGTGCCAGAAATCATCACTAGGGGTCCTTACCTACAGAGGGAAGGAGGCTTCAATGAGCCTCAACCAGCTTCCAGGGTATTAAACCCAGACACTCCTTCCTTTGTGTCCCAAGGCTCCACACACACGTACCTGAGAGACCTACCCACAGGCTTCAACCAGGAACTCCTCTTGACAGCTCTGAGAGTAGTGGTTCAGTTACACATCCTACTTCACACTGTAGGGCCCCAGACCATGTTGTTATTTATATTCCAGAACCTGATATGACACACATCTCACCTGTTAGAGAGAACACAGATCTCATTACCACAGACCCTGAAGTTGCAGACACTGACAATGTAACATCTGAGAGTCTAGAGTCTGAGAACACAAGTGTCAGGCATTCTGTTAGGGAGAGACATCCGCCTTGGAAACTCACTTATGATGAGCTGGGGGAGCCTTTAACCTTTGCCATCAGTTAGTTTTTTCAGGCTTTAGGAGCTGCTATTTCGCACGTATCTGTACCTGTAGTGGTGGGTATGCATGCAGGGACTCATGCAGTCTAGAAGGGGAGAGTGTAACCCCGGTTAGATTTGTAGCACTCAGAAATACCGGTTTCCTTATTATACTTTGGGCCAGCTGTATAGATCTCTTTTATAAGAGAGAGGGACACGCGTCCAGGTTACACACGCTTCATTTTTTCTTGCTGCTGCCCCTAGAAGGGACATAAGTATGTGAGTATATTGGTAGTGTGTGCCTTATCTGTTATGCTCTCCAATTTTTGTTTAGGAAAGTTTGTATGTAAAGTTAATAGCGCGACCGATGCTAATGCGCAAGTCAGTCAATGTGATTTTCCATGTTGTGTTAGCATTGAGCTAAGCGCGACTCGTTGCCACTTCTGTTGTGTGGAGTAAATTATAACTTTGATGTATATTTATGCGTGTTGTATTTATGGATGTATAAGAAACAGACAAAACGAAGTCTGACATGTCTTTTTTATTTTCAACATATTAGTGTGTAACTGGTCAGGTTAATTGACATCTCTAAATTGTCCTTAGGAGTGAGTGTGAGCGTGCATGGTTGTTTGTCTCGTTTGTCTCTGTGTGGCCCTGTGATGGACTGGCGGCCTGTCCAGGGTGTACCCGGCCTCTCGCCCATTGACTGCTGGGATGGGCTCCAGCCCCCCTGCGACCCGACCGACGGATTCAGCGGTATAGAAAATGGATGGATGGATGGATAGTGTGTAACTGTGTTTGTGACTCGGAGACAGATGGAGATCCAACAGCATCAACTTTTCTGTGTGTAGGCTACAGAATGTTTGATTTTAGATATTGGAAAAGGTTCATCTGACTGTTGCATATCCAGCCAAAATTTTCAACTAACATCTCAAATTCAGATTTATTTTTATTTTCCAAATCAGTTTTGTAAGAAATTAAAAGAGCATACATGTACCCTTGAAATGTATTCAATTGAGACAAGTAAACTCAAAATTTACTGAAATTTGCAGTCCAAGGTTAATTCCTGCAGAGCTGACATACCATTCGAGTTATCGAAAATTGACTCAGCAAAGTAAAAGCTTGAACAAGCCTCTCTTTTGACGGTACCTTTTAAAAAATAAAAAAAAATAAAAAAATCTATAGCTTGGAAAGTATGCTGGCTTCATAGTTTATAGTCAGTGGACATTGAAGTCTATGGTAATGTTCAATTTTCTGAGCAGTCTTCTTTCACTTCTCCTTTATGATCACAACCATGTGGCGTGACAAAACTGAGGCCTCAATTATGTGAGCAAGGTGAGAGATTGAAGGAGGCTCATCAATCACAGAAGGGAGGCAGTCTAAATTGTCAGCCTCCTGAAAACTCAGGAAGCTTGTTTAAATTTCAATGTGAAGCTGGCCTTGCTGCCAAGTTTTCAATGACACCCATGTCTGTTATATCCTTTATACAGAAGTCCGTTTTTACTTTAAAAACTTTTTTTTTTCTTCTTTTTTTTTTTTTTTTAAAAACATCTTACTGTCAAGTTTTGGGTGGGTGTGCATGGCGTGGAGAAGGTAGGACCTGGATGCAGATATTCAGCTATGGGGAAAAACACAGGTGACGTGAGTGAAGCTGATGGCAAGGCAAGAGAAACTAATGAAAACATGGCAAAAACTGAAGACTAAGCAGAAACATAAAACTTAACAAAACTAATAGACACGATACTTATCGTTTTCAAGTTACTTTGTAAATGTGTTTCTCCTTTTCCCAGTTACCCTGAAGGGCCTCAGATTGGAAGACTTCTAAAATTATAACCTATGGTCGGGTATGTTAGATTGCAAAGACCTGACTCACTTTGAAAGTCATGAAAACAAGTTTAATCTCAATAAATAATGTATTAAGCAAGTTATTTTTAATTTATTTTTGTATATTTTTTAGGTGAAACAAGGAAATATGTTTACTAAACATCTGGTTGCATAGTACAAACAGTAAAACATTGGATTTAACATGCTGAAACATGCTAAACAGAATATATTTAATCAATCTGCCATGGAGGTTAGGGGGCAACATTCATATAAGGGTCAGATTTGTCACACTCCACAAGATGGTGGTGACAACTGATTGCTGGTTGTCAGAAGCACAATATGAAGAATATATAATTCACTTTAGCAGCTCGGTTACAACAAATATAAGTTTGTCAATTTAGCCAGCTATCTGTGAACAAACACGAGAGGGACTCATCTTACTGAACTCCAGTCAGAAAAAAAAGGTTTATTTCGTGAGTTTTGAGTCACAGTTTTGAGTAAATGACAAGATGGTTTGGTACATAAAAACCTTGTATTTGCGTTTTGATTATCTTAAAAACAAGCAATTTATATAAAGACATAGTAAGTCCTGAAGGAACAAGCCAAACTCTGTCTCTGGACATCTTTCCCCCCAGGTTTGGAAGGGTAATTGAGGTTGGGTGTATACGGTTGGTTAAGATATAATTTATGCTTCTAGATATATCACTAAACCCCACTGGACCTTTAAATGGTAATTTAATTCCACCAGAGACTGTTCAGCAGCAAAATGCTCCACCCAAGACTTGTTTCCTGTATTTGTGCCATGTCTTTTTCATTGACTGACAAGCCCCACGGAGACCATCAGAAGTTTCTGGGTATATCGATTCCAAAGGGAGCTGTGTAGGTGAACAGACTCTGATTCCTTTGACCCAAAGTCTCTGACGAAAATAATTGATTAAAGAAAACACATCCTATGAATATTTTTACACAAATGGTGGTTGTAACTCAGGGGGTTGAGTGGTCATCTTTCAATCATAGGGTTGCTGGTTCAGTCACCATCTCCACCAATTCACATGTTGAACTACCCGTGAGTAAAATACACATTTAATAAATTGCAGTACTGTGTATTGCAAGAGAAGAGAAAAATTTAAAAGGAAATATAATTTCAACATTTTGCTGTGAAATTGACAAAAAACTGACTAAACCTTTTTACTCAAGAAGAATTTATTTCCATGTTAGTCTGAAACTGAACTGAGGTGCTAATTGAGGGTTCATCTATAAGGCAAAGACAATAACAATTAAATAAGAACTTTCATTTCAATTTCTGATGAATAACGCAACATGGATGCCAATGCTGCTGTTGTAATGTTGTGTATTTCACGTTAGTTATGATATATAACACTAAAGGAAATGTCTGGAGTATCTAAACATATTTCAGTAGTTTTTATTATAGGAATCAACCACAGCTTCATCTCCTCTTATTTACAGTCTACACAGAACAGATGAAAAAATGGTCATGATTGTATTATTTCATTAATTCAAACCTGTAAAGTGGCAACTTCACTGGTGGAGTCAAGCAAATAAAACAGAATAACAGAGCTAATAAAGTATTACTTAGTGATTGCAACAATTAAGCTAGCTCTGCATCTCTCTTTCATCCTGTTTTTTTCTTTTTTTTTTACTCAGCTTTCTCCAGCTGTAAAATCCAATCTGATGTTTATCTCTGTCCCGTGTCTTGTGTGCACTGTATCTTTTCTTACTTCTTCCCATAGCTGAGGCAAAAAGTGTTTTTAAAAAAAATCACAATGTTCTTTAACCAGTGGATTGAGAGTGTAGGTGTGTGGGGTAGGAAAGACTTGGCTTGGCATATGGCTAGTTAAAAGAAAATGCCTTTTTTTTTTTTGTTTGAAATGGCCAGACAGTGAAAAGCTACCATGAAAACAAAGTTAAGTCTTCTGAGGCAAACCACCAGAAAATGTGAATCAGAACTAATGAAGTAAAGTTGAAGAAGGCAGTACATGACATTCATCCTCACTATTATTTTCACTCTAAAGTTTTATGGGCTTTCCTAATTTTTCCTTAATCCGATACATCTTTCCAGTTCTCTCATTAGTTCCTTCAATTTAGAATTCAAGCTTAATTTTCCATTTATGATTGGGAGAAATTTTTCATGTGTAATCTTCGGATCTGTGGCAGTAATTGCTCTGGAAGCCGACAGATGTGCTTTTAAGTGCTAATGCGAAAGTGTTGAGGGCTGATTTGCACAAGAGGGATATGAGCTGAAGTCAGCAAATCCAGGCTGATAACGAGCCCAGTGCAAAGTCAGTTAAAAGTCAATCAGTGTTTGTGAGGGGCATTTGAAAACTTCAAATGAGTAGTAGGAGATGCTTATTTTGCACTGAGAAGAATAGGATTTACAGATAATGTGTTGGCTCTGCTGCTGATCTTAAAGCTGCAGTCTGCAACTCTTTTTCAAGCATAATGCCTGGAACTGTCTGGGGATTCTGAAAGTAGTACATTAAATACCCCAATACAAAAAAAAATTAGTTCTCTAGGTCCCCTATATGTCCCGCTAGGTCCCTCCAAAGCCAGCAGGTTTGTTTACAAAATTGCAGACCGGACCGGTAAAAGGTAACCAATCAGGTTTACGAGCTGGGCTCTGCTGCCTGTCAATCACCGATTGTGCACGCACGATACAAGGTAGGCTCGTCCCCACGCTTATTTATCTGGATTATTGAACTTCATTTCGGGCTAGTCTACTTACTGTGTCTTCCATGTTCGCAAATGACAGGTGAGTTGATGAATGAGGAGTCGTGTAGGCGCATCTGGCGTGCACGTAGACGTGCACGAGTTCTCATGTGTTTTGAAGGGGCGGGACAGGAAGTTGAATAACTTTTTATTTTTCGGTTAAAAAAATAA
The DNA here is from genome assembly GCF_027942865.1 of Odontesthes bonariensis. NCBI lineage: Eukaryota > Metazoa > Chordata > Actinopteri > Atheriniformes > Atherinopsidae > Odontesthes > Odontesthes bonariensis. The sequence continues at coordinate 31,138,448 of NC_134521.1, forward strand.
GCATTTCTTGCATTTTGCGACTACGGAGGTCACCGTTTTCAACTTCAAGCGTTCTGATAGATCATGTAAACTCTTAAAATGCCAAAAAGTAGGACTTTACATATGACAACATCAAATCTTGCAGACTGCAGCTTTAAGTCTGGTAGTGTTTTTTTCCAAGGAGAGCAAATCAAAAAGGGGTGAAATTCGAACATTTTGGCAGCATCTAGAGACATATGAAAGAATAGCAACCAATCTTTAAAAATGCCCTTAAGAATTGGTCTTTTGTAGATTTTATATGATTTCCTTCATTGAAAAATTCTGTTCCCCTCACCATCCTTCATCTCATCCACTTATGGCCTCAAACCACGTTATTTATATGCTATCCAACTTAATAGCTGCATACATCTGAACCTGTGTTGATTCATAGTCAAGGAAAACACAAGTGTTCTGACTCCCGTGTGTGGTTTTTTTTTTTTTTTTTGGTCATGTTATGAAAGCGAGATCTCAAACTGCATGTACATAGCCATTCCCTTCCCTTGCCTTTGCCTGTCAGTTATTGGTCAGTTTGTTGAGATGCTTGTAACAGCTGTTTCCTCGCTCTGATCCCTAAAGTATATACATCCGTAAGTTTTCAATGAATGAGATACTGATAGTTATGAAACGGTTAGTGGAACATTTCTAAAGATAATAAATTAGCAAAATGTTCGTTTTAATGTAAAAATACTTGTGTGTTAGTATGACATGTCTATTCATTTTGTGTATTGCTAAATGGTATCCTTGCAACCAAATAACGTTATACAGTGGAAACCGCTTATAGTGGTCACGGATATAGTAATCAACCGCTTATATAGATCAAAAGGCTTGGGACGGAATCATTTCTATACAAATGCTGTTTAAATAATTCGTTTATGGTGATCAAGAAATCCGCTTATAATGTTAATTTTTGGCCATTTTATGAATGTAAACATGTACAAAAATAATTTTAAAACTACGTGTAGCTATTTTATTTTTTACTTCCTAGATTCCTTTCTGGACGTCTGCTTCTGCCCTATGCTTCTGCCTCGCTAGCTAATGTAACGAGTTGACACCGGGCAGCAAGCGCGCGAATCATGGCTGGAAAAAGGAAGTCAAGGAGGAGCATGTGTCCGAGGATGGGTGCTGGAGAGCGGATTGAATGCGCGTATGACCGCTGGAAGCTCCAGGCTGGTTCTTGTAAGATGGGAGGCCGGTGTTCATTCGATTTCTCCTATGTGGTTTTGCGCATGCGCCGAGCCAATTTTCTAAATTTTGTTTTCACGCCAAGTAGCACAAATCGACAGAACACCGGCACGGAGGAGCATAGACCCGAGCAGGGGTGCTGAAAGGCGGATTGAATTCCAACTTTATTTTTCACACATGTAAGAAAAAAAATGCACCGGCGGCACAGCAGAGAATAAGTTACGTACTGTATTTGAGTTAGCCTACAGTATGTCTGCGCACTGCGCAGTAATGTAATTAAACTTGCATGATAATAAAATTCAGTAAATGCTGAAGCTATCCGTTTCATTTCATTTTTCTCATTGAAAAACGATACAAATGGCATTTAGATGATATTCTGCATAAAAAGATAAGTGAAATACCTGTACTGTAATACAAATTCGGTTTTAGTAATCAACCGCTTATAGTGTTCAAATTGGCTCTGGACCAACGTGATCACTATAAGCGGTTTCCACTGTATATGAGATCGTTAAATCTGAGATTGTTAAATCTATTATCTTAATTTGTCATCAATCTGTTATATCTAGCAGTTGTTTACATTTATGTGAACATGTCCAACAGCTTACTTAGTTACTTTCTATATTTCTATGTCTCTTTTAGTTTTACGAATCTGAATGGAATGAAAGTGAGAGATTAAAAAGAAGTGAAATCAGTTAAAGTAAAGTTTCATATAAGGAAAGTCCCGCTCTTAATTTTATTTTCGTTAGCTATCTGTCAGTACTTTGTAGTGAACACAACTGCCAGGACAGAATAACAAGCTACCGGAAATGAAAATAGGCCTATGTATCCATTTATGTTCACATTCTTATGTGTCAGCAGAGATTTTATACATGGAAAACCCCAGGACAGGTGTGCCTATTCTTGCATTAAAGCCACCTCTTCATAAAACAACCCATTGCAAAAAATATGGAATCACCACTCAGGATTTGAATTAGGTAGGTAGATATGTAGCAGTGTTTTGTAGAAATCAAGTAATAAATATGACGAAAAACTTTTCTATTTAACAGCTGAACTTTTTTAGAATAGAGGGGAAAAAAATAATCAATCATGGCCCTGTCACACTGTTGCGTATGAGAGAAGCGTATGAGTTGCGTATGAAAATTAATAATATAATTTTCATACGCACGAAAAGTCCTTGAAAATAAAGAATGACTAGCGTATGAGTAGCATATGAACTGCGCATGCCCAGCGTACGTTTCAACGCGCCTATATCAGCAGCCTTTCCACATTGCTCCATTATTGCAGTAGACGACGCGCTATCAACATCTCTCGAGACATTCATCTCGATCATGCCTCCCAAGAAGCAATCGTCGTTTGCCCGGGCCCTGGGCCGAGGAAAAGGCAAAAAAACACAAGAATCATTCTCACCCAAACCTGCTGAAATGCCTGATGCACCTGCGGCTGATGAGTTACATGCTTCTGAGCGATCAAGATCCCCAACTCCTCCTCCTGACCGCTCCCGTGAATCGTCGGTTGCCTGCCGCTGGCGGAGATGGAGGCGGCAGACGGGTGGAGGCTATAAATACGCTAGCTGTACGGTACACCTTCATGCCAACATATGGCAATTTATGTCCAGCGTTCTCGACCTATCAGCAACGTACCTATATCGTACCTCTAGCGTATTCAGCGTATGCCTAGCGTATGCTTAGCGTATTAACCATACGCACAAAAGTTTTGAGCATGTTCAAAAATGTATTTCTGCCTCAGCGTATGCCAACGTATGCCAACATATGCCAGCGTGCTTGAAACGTATACAACCTATGCCTAACGTTCCCCTGGCGTATGTCAGCGTATGAGTGATAATTTTCATACGCAACTCATATGCTTCTCTCATACACAACAGTGTGACAGGGCCATCATGAGGAAAAAGTATGAAAATCACCTTGCAATTTATATTTCCAAAACAAATACTTGCAGAAATCTAAATATAAAAATAACTCTGCAGTTAAAAGAGCTGTTGCATCTGGCCAATTGCCACTAAACATGGCCACAACCATAGAGCTGTTAGGATGTTAGGATAATAAAACTCCTTCAAGAAAGTAATTATATTCACAAAAGTCAAAGATGTTGGTTGTTTTCAGCCAGCTGTGTCTAAAATTTGGAGAAAGTACAAATATAATGGGAAGGTATAGCGGTTTGTGGGTTCAGGTTTCGACTTTGTATTTTGGTCTTTTTAGTTTCTAAAGCCATATTCTGTTAGTACCTTCAAATTTACTTAATCTTTCATAATCATTGTCTTATTTTATTCCTGTTTCGTGTGTGGGAGAAGGATGTCATGACATGCTCATGACTTCTGGCCTAGTTACATCCTGGGCCTTGTTGACTGGTTCATATGAATATTGTTGATAGTTAGAATGAGCGTGTTTATGATAAACGGCGAAAGCTAGGCGCCTCCAGAGAGGGCCACGTACACTTGTTATGATAAAACGGTATAAAACGGTGTCACAAGGTGAGCTCGTCGGACATTTTGTACATTCTGTATGCATATTTGCTGTGACAGTTTGTTCAATAAACTCCCCAATGGACGGCTGACCAACGCGGGATTCGACTCTAATTTCTCCACAACATAATGGTGACTCCGAATTCGTGAGATTTTGCATTTGGATCCCGGCGGAGCGTGTCCTCTGTGCCCCGACAACCGACATCAGCTGTGAGAGCCGGCTGGTTGGATTTCCCACCATTACAGCTGGCGTCTGTTAGTGGAGCACAGATCACAGGTTTCTTCCGGCTTCCCCAAATTTAAAAGAACACAGGAGAGAGACGGATCCTGCATTCGGTAAGCATTTCATTGTGACCTCTGCGCAGGGGGGCTGCTGAAATTGTAATTGTTGAAATTTTGGGCCAAGAGGTGCCATATGTGTGAATTGGGATAAAATTGGGTAAACAGCAGCTTGTGAGAGTTGTAAAGCAGACAGCTGTGAGCGGTTGGTCTGGCTTGTGTTGTTGTATTTTTGTGGTAATTAAGAAGGGCTATAGTCGCTGCGCTCCGGCAAATTGTGAATCGGGTGAATTCAAACTGGATTAATTAATAGCTTTGAAGAAGCGGGCAGGTTGTTGAGCAATCGTCAATAGTACCTCTTGCATCTTATCAGCCATCCTTCAGTGGATTGGGGGGAGGAATACTGACGGGAGTACGGGGTACACTAGACTCATTAAACATACGTGAAAATTATTTTCACTAGTCAAGGAGTAAAACGAATACTGATAATTGATTGACTGGCGAACATTAAAGTTCAACGATTGAATCAATCAGGCTTTCAAAAAAAACTCTGAAATGAAAAAATCCAGTTCTATGAGGAGCACATTTTAAGTATATATGTTTATATCATTTTATATATCTGCTTAGAACTCTTTGGAGTTATCCGAGACCTCAGTATAAAGACATTTTGAGAAGAAAATTCAAATTCGTTTATGAAATTGGCCACAGGAGATTATATTAAGAGGTCACAGCGGGGCTGGTAAAGTACACGTCAGCATCTGTTGCTTTGGTCAAGAAACCATATCACAAGGCTTGTAGGGAAAACACATTTTGTATTCCATATATTGCCGACACCAACATCTCCTGAAAAATTAAAAGTCTAAATGAAAGAAATTGATCATTTAAAACTGTGAAGATTTGAACGGTGACTGACAAAACTTTGATCGACTGACTTGGTGTGAGTGTGTGGGACCGGTCTCTGTTTGTCTGTCAATGTGTGTGAAATCCTGCTGTTTTATGTGAATCTAAAAAAGAAGAAAAGGAAAAGTTCTAACTCATCTCATCCCTTGACTTTTGAGTAGTCGTAGTATTTTAAGTTACACTCAGATTTGCTTCATTGTTATAATTTGCTTCATTGTCATAATTTGCTTCAATGTTATAATTTGCTTAATTGTTATAGTTGCCACGTTAATAACTTGGGGAAATAAGGTGTTGTTACAGTAATGAGCTGTGATTTTTAAACGCTGTGTGCTGATTCCTTTAATATTGTGCATTGTAATAAGATTTGTGATTTGTGTGGAGGTTCTAAAGTTTTCAGAAGGGAGGAAAGCAAGGTGCTGCGCGGGCACGCTGCTCGTGTGGAGGCGCGCCGCTCTGTCCTTGAGATTCCTGTGCTGTCTGTACACTGACAGATGTTCGTGGGTAATCACATTTTCTTTCCTTGTGTCTTCCAGGGGCACTTTATGGTTGAACTGTAATAATTATTAGTTTTCTTTAGGTAATGTGCTAATTGCAGAGTTGTTATCAGTCGAGTAAATGTTGGTTTCGCAATTCCTAAGGGAGAGTTTCTGTCCTTAGGCCATTGATTCATCACGTCGTTCGATGTAAATGTGACATTCCTGATAAAGAAAGTTTTTCGCTTATGCATTGTTTCTGTATCTTTTGATTTGAAGTTTCCCTGTCCACAGCGTGTTAAATTGTATTTCTTTCTCTTTCTTAACAAATGCCATTTTGAGGTGAAGAATAGTGCAACTGTTATTTCTGTGTTGTTTGGTTTGTATTTTTTCTCTGTCCAGCTGGAAAGTTTGTATTTCCTCCTCTTTCTTAACTTGTAACAAAAAGTGTGACAAACGCCATTTTGAGTTGGGGTGTGGTTCAATTGTTATGTCTGGTTCAATTGTTATGCTTGGGAGGAGTTAGGAACAGCCTGGGAAGTAGACTTAGTGGTGTGTTCATATTTTATTGGTTAGAAGTTACGTGTCCCAGACGTGTTTCATTGGAGATAGATTTAGAGGTGTGTTCAGATTTCATTGGTCAAAAAATAAATAAATAAATAAATAAATTTTTATTTCATTGGTCAGAATGGACGTAGCTGTGACGTGCATTGTATCATCTGGATTGGTGGAGGACATTATGTGTGGATTGGATCGGAAACATCCGGATGTGAGCAAAGGTTGGGGCAACGCCTTGAGCCTGAGTCACTTCAAACAGAGTAAGCATTAACTGAGCTTTCGATTAGCAATAAATTAACATTGGGTAGCATTAGTAATACAGCAAGTATTGATTAGCAATAATTAGTATTGATTAGCAAGAACTAGCATTGTTTAGCATTGATTAGCGTTGGTTAGCAATCAATAGTATCGATTAGCAATCACTAGCATTGAATAGCATAATTAGCATTGAATAGCATAATTAGCATTCAATTAGCATTGGTCAACAAGGAAGCTAGTATGGATTAGCAATAAGTAGCATTGATTAGCAATAGTTAGCATTGGTTAGCATTAGTAGCATTTGTTAGCATTTCGTTAGCCATAATTAGCATTGATCAGAAATACAATTAGCATTGATTAGCAATAGCAATAAGGCAAATGTTGGTTTAAATCTTAATTAGCAATAGGTTAGCATTTATTAGCAACAGCTAGGAAGCTAACAGCAATTGGCATTGGTTAGCAAACATCAACATTAGCAATAATAGTAACCGAACTCCAAACTAGAAGTCAAAAAGCTAAATTAGCCTAACATTGAATTAACATTGGTTTAATTTTAAAAAACAACCTAGAGCATAAGCTTTCAAAGCTAACATAGGCTAACCTTAACATTAGCATTGACAATATCCAATCCAATAATTAGCTGCATCTAAGCTAAATTTAGCCGAGCATAAATTAGCATTGATTAGAGTTAGTTTAATTTAAATTGACTTTCAAAAAAAAAAAAAAAAAAAAAAAAAAAAAAGGGGAATAAGAATAATAAATAAGGAAAATTTAGAAAATAAATAAGTAAAGAAAAAGTCTAAAGTCAATAGAAGGGAACTAACTAGTTGAAACAATGGATGTAACACCAACAATAATCATCAGCGCCAAACATCCTGAACATTCCAAAGATATTAAAAAGATATCTCTAAAATGGGAAAAACGAACAAAAAATAACGTCTCACCCTGGCCAAAAGGTGGCACTTTTAATGGAGCTACCTGTAAGATAATGGAACAAAGGATTAAAGCTTACAAACCAAAGGACAAAAGCAAAAAGAGACAGGAAAAAAGAGAGCTTGAATTAGAAGTTTTACATTTCTTTGAAAATGCAGAGCTATATCCAACACTGCCAGGAGCAGTAAACATACAAGGAGATTCTGAAATAAAAGATCACAAAATATCTCATGAACGTCCAGAACTACAAATAGCTACATCAAGCAGTCATGGAGCTCCTGAGCCAGACGCCGTCTGTAATTCAGATCAGGCAAGGGGACAGCTCCCACAATACCAAAGATCACCAGAACTGGCATCTCCAGTTCAAAAGGCATCTTCTGAAGAACATAAGAGTCCAACAGCGTCAGCACCGAGTTTGATAGAAATGACACAGGGACAGTATGTGCCGTGGCAGACGCTCGTCCTAGGGGGGCTGGTTGCCAGACTGAAGGACATTCACACAGGTGCAAGTAGATGGATAAGAGCTTTTGAACAAGAGACTGTGCATAAACTGTTGTCTGTTGGACACATTAAGGCAGTGTGGGCACTGTGTTTTGGAACTTCTACCATGGAGGGCATTTTGAGACACAGTGAGAATGACTGGATGTTAAGCCACCGAGCTGATGGAACTGATTTTAATGCATATCGAGCTGCACTCTGGAGAGCGTTACGAGCTGAGTTTCCTGTAGGAGTGGACCTCGAAGCATTAAAGGGGGAGCCACTGTCAGGAACAGAGAGTCCGGTTGTGTACATTGCACAACAATTGAAGAAATGGAGACAAGAGTCTGAGGGAGAAATCGAGAAGAGCCCAGCTTGGGTGACATTGTTCAGAGTTTCCATCAAAGAGGCTCTGCCTGCCCCAGCTCAGGGGAGGCTGGAGGATGTGGTGGGGTTGAATTCAATGTCACATGGACAATTCCGAGACCACGTGGTGCATGCAGTAAACAAATACAGAAAAGAACTGAAACGGAAGGAGCAGGAGAAGGATATGCAAAGGGAACTTGCACGGTTGCAGTTAGAAGAACTGCAAGCGAAGCAAGAAGTACGAAATGAGGCCATAACAGCGGGGGCCGCTGAACAGCCATCACAGGGGCAAGTCCATTGTCGACCCTGTCAAAGGTCAAGAAGAGGTGCACCTGGAGGACGAAGGTCCTCGGGGGCATGTTGGGCCTGTGGCGAGAGGGGACACTTTGTTTACAGCTGTCCGAGAGCACCGAGAAACCCGAGTGTTCGGCAGGACCGTGGCCAGTCCCTGGGGGGCGAAGCAAGTGGCCCGGCAGGTCCAAGGCGTTCCTCTGGCAGAGGAATCCCAGTATTGGTTTACATTGACATATAGAGGTAAGAAGTACACTTACATCGGACATACTCAAAAGGGTTTAAAAACCGCCCTCAGGTGTGTCATCATTACAAAACAAAACAAAGTTTTTAAGTTAAATGTGTCACGACTACTAAGTTTCTAAAACTTAAATTTAAATAGGTCACTGTTACTAGGACAGAACAAAACAAAGTTTCTGAATTTAAAATTTAAATGTGCCACTATTACGAAGTTCTAAAATTTGAACGGAACAAAGTTTCTAATTTAAATTTTAGCATTGATAGCCTAAATTAGAGTATCTATTTAGCCCATAGGGAATTACTGATATCTCTCCATCCCACTTGGAGGGAGTAAGAAAAGTGCCATGTCCAAAATAAATAAATAAATAAATAACTAATGAATAAATAAGTAAAATTAAAATAAAACAAGTATGATCTTCTTTTGGGAGGATTATGCAATAAAATGCGCTTCCTCTGGAAGGAATCATGAAAAATCCAAAGATCAAAGGTTGAAAGCACAACTGGAGAGGACAACCAAGGCTAAGTTAGCCTTTGGAAATTTGAAACAGAATTAGCAAGAGTCATCCGAAACGGGCAACATTAGTCTATGAGAAGCCATTTTTCTTATATGTCTCCAATAGACACCATAAGATTTCAGAACTAATAAATCAGAGTAGGTATGTTGTGACTCAGGCAGGATGTTTGCAGGTTGTGCATCTTTTGACACGTCCAGTTGTGAGAATACAGAAGTGTACTACATCGGGATCTGCGGATGTCATTCCATGTGAGTTTGAAGGAGAACCACATGAGCGTGTGTCAGAAGCTGTGAGATACATTAAACTGAGACCTGACTTAGGAGCAACTTCACTTGTGCAGGCTGATGTCACTTATGTTGTGCATGGTTCATGTTGTGAGATCATTTGGGTAATCATGAGGTTTTGCAGTTGTGAAACAGGAAGGTGGAAAACTTTGTGACGGTGAAAGCTGAGAAGTGTGAACGGCCATGTTCGGCAGAGTTGGCTGAACTGAAGGCACTAACGGAAGCATGTTGACTGGTGAAAGGTAAGGTTACGAATGTGTACACAGATTCTGCATATGCTCATGATATTTGCTATTTGTTTGAAGCAGTTTTGAAGCAGAGAGGGTTCAGGAGGTCAGACGGAAGTCCAGTGCGACATGAGGTCCAAATGAAGGAGCGGATTGCAGTCATGAAAATTGAAAATTGGCAGTGATACAGTGTCAAATAATCGTAAAGGTAACAAAATGGTTGGTAAAGGTAATATCGCGGCTGATGAAGCAGCAAAAGTAGCATCAAAGTGCCAGCTTGCTGTTTTGGCACCAATGGTGTCACTGGAGCCAGAGGTCGCGCCATCACAAGGATATTGGTCATACATATTGGATAAATAGTCGTAAATTTTTTTTTGTAAGAGAATTGATTCATCTGTTTGTCCTTCCATCAGAGATTAGCTCAAATAATGGTTAAGTGTTTGTTTAGAAAAGTGCAAGAGGCATTCTGCAGCAGCTGCGAATCAAGCAGCGCTGTGGAGCCGTTTATCATCCACAGAGTCAAGGGATGGTTGAGAGGATCAAAGGTACCTGGAAAGTGAAATTGAATTGAATCTGTGCTTCAACTAAACTAACTAGATGCTTTGCTGCTGGCACTAATGAGCTATCGGATGGAGACTCACAGAGTCACGCACTAACACCGCATAAATGCTAACGGGTCGACCCATGCCGGCACCTCAGTTGAGAGGTCCCTTTAAAGGGCCCCCACTCGAGCAGCTGCAAACAGAGTTGAAAGCTTACATGAGGCAACTGACTGCAATCCACAGAACAATCTATCTATAGGAAAAGTCCAGAGACGTGAGTCTCGAACAGCCGGTTGAGAGACCAGTGGTGCCGGGCGACCAGGTGTACATCAAAGTATTCCGAAGGAAGTGGCACGAGCCAAGACGAGAAGGTCCATACGCAGTGGTGCGAGCAACGCCGACGGCAGTTCAAGTGGAAGCCTCCAGGTGTGGGTGTTGGCCGACAGCATGGGCTCAGGAGAACGAAGCCTGGAGATGTTGGACGGGATCCCGCAGACAGGAGAGACTGGAAGGGTCCCGTGATGAAGCCACCCCGCAGGGAAGTAGCCAGCCTGGGTCAGATGAGTATGATGCAACAATACACACCCACTCAGACCATGCCACGCCACAAACTTTGCCAGCAATACACACTAGAGCTAGCCGTGAAGAGGTATCTGCTAAGCTTGAATTTAAGTTCATGGAATAAACGATTTGAGGAAGTGTGGATCATGGGTCCGGAGGAGGAGACGATCAAATCACCGCCTCTGGACGCCACGACAAAGGGGCAATCTGGTAAGATCATGTCAGATTGGGTCAGAAGGAGTTGTTCACAATGGTTGTAAGAACAGAAAGACTTCTCGTGGAAGGCTAGGGGAATTTGATACCATTAGCACTAGAGGATAGAATAATCATGTTAACCCAAGAACAGACGGAGTGTACATGCACAGGTAAAGTCAGGAAAACAGTGTAACTGTGGAAAATGGGTTAAGGCAGCACAGGATATGTGGTATAGATGGGCATGGTACACTACGAGAGGACTGACAGCGACAGAGTGTCTCATATGCGCAGACGCTCCAGGAGCATTGCCTGTTGTTGTTCCAGAGCCACACACCTTCAGGGACTGTGCAGTGGTCCAGCAACAGGAATGCAGGGAAGGTAGGTTCACATCGGCAGTGGATAAATGGTTATTGTTTCCTATGTGTGGTATTAAGTGCAGATTGATGTTTGGGCCAAATAAATTACATAGTTATTTTCAAAATAAGGGAGGGCCACAAATTGGAGTCTTCTTGTGCTGAATTTAATCTGAGTACATCACAGGATGGGCCTCCAACGGATTATAGAGTAGATTACGATGGTGAGTTTGAATGCTTTTGGAACTCACGTAGGTAATACTACTGTTAAATGAAACCAATATTTATTAGGATTTATTTATTTGGATCAAATTGTGAAAATATAGAAATGATCATTTTAACTCTATATCTTTTTGGGGATCAGACACACCCGATAGCTGAGAGTTACTGGATGTGTGGAGATCATGTTTTGTTAAATGTGCTACCCAACAGGTGGATAGGTCTTTGGGCACTGGTGAGGAGGAACACATCAGTTGTGTTAGTGTATGACAAGGTAAACGAGATGCGAGGTTTGGATGTGGAAAAAGGGAGAGTTAAAACATATAGTGGTAACTACATCATGGATAAGCACGTTTACTTGGATGCGATAGGGCAGCCGAGAGGGATTCCTTTTGAGCTCAAAGCACGCAGGGAGATTGCAGCTGGATTTGAGTCTATTTTGCCGTGGATCATATTTAACAAAATGGGGAATGGACTAATTACATATAATACAACCAACAGGGAATTCTTAGCTACACGAGTGAAGGGTTTGCAGGCTTTGGAGAACAACTACATGAGACGAGTATGATGGCTTGGTAGAACAGACAAGTTTTAGAATGGATATTAGAAGGGAAAATGGTGTGTGCCAGATGGTTGGGGAAAATGTTGTACATTTATACCCGGGAACACTGCAGCTGATAGAACGTTTACAACGGCCGTGAAGAAGATCAGAGAACGGAGAGAGGAGCTGACGTGTGATGCTGGTGGAGGTGAATGGTAGTGGACTGGTCTGTTTGGGATTTTGGGAGAAGGGGGAGCGATGGCAGTTAAGGCGGGAATAGCAATATTGTTGATAGTGAGGATGGTTTCCCTATTGGTGTGTTGCATTATACCCATTCTGAGAAGGTGTTTGCTGCAAGTGATGTTCAAACGAACAGTGGAAGGAATCAGGAGGCAGATGACCATGCGAGACCAGGTCTGAGGACCAACGCATGGGAGAGCGGGTCAACGAATGAAGGTTATCAACGGACGGTTCACAAGTTTCTTTCCTCGAGGGTGGAACCAAGGTTAGTCTAATAGGGAGAAGAGATGCTGAAGATCTCTTTGATTGGGAGTGACGTACTGGCGACCTCTCCTCCCAGAGTTAGCTTAGCAGTTCCAGACCCAGCCGGACGGATGTTCGGCCAGGAGCAGACGACACCAGAGTACAGGAGATGGGACGGGACTGGAAGAGCTGCATTACATTGCATTTTATTACTATTGTTGTGTGATAATCCATAATTTTATGTATTGTACTTGATACAAAACGGTGATTAACTGATTTGAAGGTGATGTATTCAGTCTATGTGTATTATCAATCAGAACTGATCACTAATATGTGCATTGCCAGTTGTGTTAGTCAACTGTTCGGAGTGCGACCTTGGTAAAGTGGTCGGTCGCCAGTGGGGTGGGGCCGTAGGTGAGTTTTCCCAAGATAAGAACATGAGTTACGAAAGTAGCAGCCGGTGGGTTTTTCGCACCTATGCACTGCGAACAGTGGACAAGTGTGATGGCAATTTAAAACTTGTAGTGTTGTTGAATTCAATATCGTTTAATTTAATTTAATCATTTAATGTGATTCGGGTACACATATATATATTCCTTTTCATTTATTCAAAATGGTCCCGTTGATTGATATTGTAGAATTATTAGAATAATTTAGTGTTGATTATGTTAATTAATTCTTAATTAACTATGTGGGATGATTTTCTTTCATTTTAGATTATTTCTTTATTAAATCACTGATAAGTGATTTCAGGGGGGACTATGTGGGAGAAGGATGTCATGACATGCTCATGACTTCTGGCCTAGTTACATCCTGGGCCTTGTTGACTGGTTCATATGAATATTGTTGATAGTTAGAATGAGCGTGTTTATGATAAACGGCGAAAGCTAGGCGCCTCCAGAGAGGGCCACGTACACTTGTTATGATAAAACGGTATAAAAGGGTGTCACAAGATGAGCTCGTCGGACATTTTGTACATTCTGTGTGCATATTTGCTGTGACAGTTTGTTCAATAAACTCCCCAATGGACGGCTGACTAACGCGGGATTCGACTCTAATTTCTCCACAACACGTGTTCAGTTATGTTTTCTGCCCTGTTTTCCATATTCTCAGATTATCTAACTTTCTGTTTTATTTTGTAGACCCTGATCTTTCGTTCATTTCAGTTAGGTGCTGTCACACCTGTTGATTAACTCTTTACCTGTCTTAGTCCCTTGCCAAATCCTGATTGTGGCTTCTACCAGTGTATAGACTGCATTGCTGCCTAGGTTTTGTTTCCTGCGCTCGTGGGCGGAGTAGGAGGGAGGTGGGTTTGGCCACGGCGAGCCAGGTAGAGGCACAGGTGATATGTGTCAGGGAGTGATTTAGTTCAGCATTGAGAATCCGGGGGAGTCTCACGCAGCAATCTTTTCGATCGTGACTCGTGAGTAAATGAATGAAATGTTTGTTTTGAGTTAAATGAAACCTTGAGTCCTTGGAACAAACAAGCATAAAGATGACGGCATGCAGTGATTGATGTTTTTCGTGGACACGCATCGAAACCCTACTGAGCACCCCCCAGATAAGTACCACTTAACTTTTGATTGTGGAAAGTGCTACTACAACCAGTCTTGTGTTTTGATTCTCATGATGGTTATCAAGTTCCTCCTGCCACTGCAGTGTCTTTTGTCGATTTTCTTTTTCCTTTTTTTTTCTAATAAAGTATTAGTTATTGATATCTACATCATTTCTGTAGAGTTTTGCATTGGAGTCCTCCATCTATCATTACACCCTGTGACAGAAGGCTGTAAAATAGAAGTATACTGCTTGACTAAGGAATATGTGAAAGTATCCGTAAGAAAAACTCAAAGCAATATGTCTTGACAAATGGGTAGATATGGGAACCAATGTCTATGACCAACATGTAAGACATCAGCTGATGGAAATGGGATTTACATCCAGAAAAGCCCTATGTAAACCATCACTTACACCTAAATAGAAGAAAACAACATTTCAGTGGGCTAAAGAGAGGCAGTCACTGACTATGGAAGATTGGACAAAAGTGATATTCAATTACATGTTCACAGTGCGTGCAACGTGTCTCGAGAAAACTTGGGTGTCACAAGGGTAGCTTATGCTTAAAAATAGTCTAACTTAGAAATAGTTACAATAAGTGAGAATGAACAATTTAGCAAACAAATGGACAAACTGAAATGATTATGAGACTCCAAACCAGTAAAATTCTATTCAGTTAAAGAAGCGGCAATGTTTTTATTTTCCAAATTCTGTTGAGGAGGGCACTCACCGAGGGGTCAAATAAATGTAAAAGTTTCATACATTTTAAAGTGCAAGTTTAGCATCTCCAGCTAGATGTGATTTAAAATTTGATTCTAAAGTTTAACTTTGCCCTTTGCTTTTTCCTCACTGTTAAACATTTGCTTATGAGCAATATTACACAACAGTAAGTTTATTTCGAGTATGATGTGTGAAAATCAATCAGGCTTTCCAGTGATGGAGAGACCTCTAACATCTGAAAGGCATGAAAATAAAATGGTTGCTTAGGCTGATCTGAAGTGGACAGCTCGAAGGACATGTGTTGACACCTGGTGTAACAATGCGTCCCTACATGCATCCTGACTGACAACTTGTGATCCTATCTCAGCTACCGGCTCTGTATGCACATAAACACAACAACCGGTGTATTGGTATTTCCCGAAAAATCACAAATATATTCAGTGACTGAACTATGGCATTATTCAGACATCAAATACGTTTCAGATTTACCAGGGTTGCATTCACTGTGGAATTATTTAAACATTTCGGTAAGCTTAGATTTGTAACATGCATAATATGAGAGAAGAGAAAGAACCATAAAATATTTACGATCTTACAGAGCTCAGTGTCAGTGCACATCTGCTGATAAAGACATCCACACTAAAGCTTTTAACGTCAATTCTGATGGCTCACCAGCGGGATGTCAGCAGATTTCTCTACAATTTTGCTCTATTCACATTGTATAAGTAGGTGCACATGCAACATACTGTGGTAAACTCCGGTTGAGATTGACAGTGAAGAAATGTAGGAAAAGTGCTCTCTTAGGAGAAATGCTCTTTATTGCCATTAATAAGCCAAATACACACTGAACACAGGCAGAACAGGGAGGTCATGAAAATGAATATTACCAAAGATCTCCTCTTGGCCTCTGATAGCCTTGTGTCTTATAGACTAGTGTCTACACTTTTCCTGATGGATCTCAGTGCTGCATTTAATAGTATTGATCACAACATTATACTACAAAGGCTTGAACTAGTTATTGGGATTCGAATAACTGCATTAGCCTGGTTCAAATCATAATTCTCTGATGGATTCCAGTTTATGCGTGTAAATGAAGAATCTTTCTCAATCATGGAGTTCTGCAGTGCTCTGTGCTTGGACCAATTATTTTCCCTTTGATGTTTCCATTAGGTAATATTTGTAAGCATAACAAACATTTCCATTGCTATTCTGATGATATTTAGTTATACTTCCCGAGCCTTTCCTCTTGGGCCGAAGAAGCAACAGGAAGCCACTTTACTACTACTATACTCACAAGCCCCTGGCTAAGGGGCCTAGTATGGAGAGAGATTAGTCTCAAAACCGCTGACAAATGTGTAAATGACAATCCACCAGTTCCACATACATCACAAATACGTTTCATTATTTACAAATAAATATATTTCATTTTGTGTCTCACAGTCTGCGTTTTATACAAATACTGTTAAACTCATTAATACTCATTTTGGTTTTTATATATACATCATGATTTGGATGTGAAAGTGAACGCATTTGTTTCAAATTTTGTTGCATATATTTGTAAAATCAAAGTTACAACATTAGAATGTATTTATAAATTGGTGCATCTGCATTTGTGGATTAAGTCACAAGCCTGTTTTCTGTGCCGTATTTTTGTTCATTTTCTCTCGGTTTTTTTTGGATTTTGAGACTTTCCTTTCGCCTTTCTGCACCTGATCCACACACAAATGCAGCAGCCCATTCACAAATGTGCCAAGCAAGCGAACGAGCTGCCGCTAGGGGCCGCTGTTGCTAAGTTTCACTGTGGTTGTGGATGGCGGTGCTCCTAGCTTCCAGATAACAGCCCTGCTGCCAGCAACAACCAGGCATCGCTCCAGGAGAGCGGCATGGTGGGTCAACCGGCGTCATCTTCTAATGGAAATTCGTCTACAGTGAGTAAAAATATAAGGATCTGTGGTCATTAAAGTTGCGCAATAAACCACAGATTTGACCGTGAAAATTGTATAATATTTCAGTGAGTCTAATTGTTAGCTAACCCCATCGTTTAGCTAGCTAGTCATCACAGTGAAGACTACGACGCTGAAGTTGGCATCCGATTCACCAGCCTCCGAGCCATTTCACTGCATTTTTTGCATTTTGATCGACCAAAACAAGGTCATGTATGGAAACTACAATAGTTACACTGCTCAAATCTGGATGGAATTATTCTAAAGAGGCTGTAGATTCATTAAAACCTTGTTTGGGATTTGTGACAATACAGAACATGCCATTTCACTGCATTTTTGGTATTCTGATCACCCTGAACTGGGTCCTGTATGGAAACTACATTACTTAGACTGCTCAAATCTGGATAGAATTATTCTGAAGAGGGTACAGAGTCTTTAAAACACATTTTATTATTCGTGAAAACTTTATTTGGTCATTGAAAATTCAAAAAGTTCCTCTGAGCTTTCTTTCTTCTTTTCATTTGGACCATCCAAAACCAGAATCTGTATGAAAAATAATTAAATATGGGTTTAATCATTGATCACATGATATAAATGATAACAAACACACTTTAGAATTTGTGAAACCTTTCTTTGTAACAAAATTCACAGAAGTCCTCGCCTCTCCATGTTCATTTTAATTTCCATGAGGATCTCCTGTCTTTCACTAAATAGGAAAAAGAAAAAGTTCATGCATTTTATGTCACTAACTACTTACAAGAGTCTTTTTCACTTGTTGACTTTATTCTCATGTTCTTTTATCTAGAAACAATGACTTCTCTCACCTTTCTTCCATCTGCCCGTGGTCAACCTCTGCCACCGATTCAATCACTTCCAGAGCCTTTATTGTTGCCTGCATCAGACATCCCATAGTCCAACCATTAATATGCCCTATTCTGTATTGGATGCTTTGATGAAATCTGCATCACAAATTTATTGCTGTCATCTCATTAATCTTTCCACTAACATGTGCTATCATTTCAGACCCTGCTTGTCTTCTCCTGCTCCCATCATGGTCATCTTACCTCCCATCTGAGTGCAGACAGGACCTTCTTCATCCCTTTATTAACACTATCTTAGATTCTGTACCACAACCTCCTAATTATATTGTCTATCAAACCCATAGTATTTTGCCATCATGTGTTATGTGCACTGATGAATTGGATATTAAACATTACATTTTGCTGTTAGAGTTCACCCTATACCAAACAAGACAATTTGTGAATGTAAGGTTGAAATACATTTACTTAATCAAGATTGTCTTTCTGGAATGTTGAAGATGTCTTTTGGGTTAAACTATTTCTTCATATCTTCAAGTGGTTGCCAGTAAGAAATAAACTTCTTGTTAAGTTGTTGTAATATAGATAGTACAGTGTGTAGTTTGGTCAGTTAAAAATGTGTAGTGTTGTCGTGGCTCCAGAGTAGAGTAAAATAAATTACAACGGGAAAATGGGCTACTGTAATGAAGGTCATCTTCATTATGACTTTTGGTCTTTGAGGTCACATGAGAAGTATTTTTAATAATGTGGCACAAATAAATTGTCAAATGTTTTATTGAATGTGTATATTAACAACAAGTGGGTGTGCAGGTCCTGTGTTGCCCTCAGCGGGGAGTGATGGGGGACCAGGCCTGTAAAGGGAAACATCCAGTCAGTTAGTAGCCTGAAATGCTCTGTGATAAGGATACATGTAGCTAAAGGATGTGATAAACTGTGAGGTGACTATGCTGTTTGGAATTGTGAATTCTGAAATTTGTGTGTAAAGTCATTCACCTATGTCTCTTCTCCAGGGTGCTCGGTCAAAAGAGTCTTCAGTCTGCAGCATATGAAGGTTCCGGGTCATACCATGTGCTGATTGGTGTAGCGAGTAGTGCACCAGAATCAGTTAGGGGAAGTCTTTGGTAGATTTGGTACTTTTGTTTAGACATGCTAGGAATTGATTGATTTTATAATATAGGGTAAATGTATTTTAAGGTTTTTGTGTGTTGTTGTTATGGGGATGTGTAATGGGAGGAGCAGGAATCCTCCAGGGGTTTGGTTGGTGGAGCCAGAGTAGGATATAAGGCTGCCAGTTGTACCAGTGAGAGAGTTGGTCCTGTTGCTACTAATGCTGCTAGGACCACAGTATGTGTCCATGTTAAAGTGTATGATTGATGTAAATGTTGGTGAATAAAACACCCGGTTGGTTCATCACTACCTCTGCCTCAAGCCTCCTACCTTGCGTATCCAGCTGCTACATGGCCATCCTAACAGATACATATGTCCATGTACAGTATTCTAAATCATGTAAGCACAACCTAATGATTACTTTTGGTCTTAACCACCCATTATTTTGCATTAAATACGTCAAATAAAATACATTTTTATTTTCTTGACGTGTCTTGTAAAATGGCAACTGGAAACAAACTTTAGCCAAATACAAGGCCGGATTAACTATATGGGCCTGCGGCACAGTGCCCAGGGGCACCAACCATTCACAGCCAGTGGGGGGGCACCACACGACAAGCTTTAAAAATATTTTTTTCATGAATGTTTGTACACTTAAAATGATTACACTTGACACTTGACATAAATATTCATATAAAATTCATTATTAAAACTAATGTGATAAGAACAGCAACGATATATCATAATTCTGAGCAATAGTGGCCTAATGTGAACATTAACCCCCCTCCCTCAACCTGTCAGTTGAGCCAGTCCACCTATGGTGAAATGCATCATGTTTTTTAAAAAACGCGGTAAAAATAAAAATAAATGGATAGACATCAATTGAGTGGTTGTGCGAAGAGAAAAATAAAAAAATAAAAAGACTGCAGGCGTTTAGCGGCAATTAAAAATGTTCCAGTGTTAGATCGTTTCCTTATAAAAACATCGACAACTGCTGACAACCAGCTGGCTATTGCTAACGGTCCCACCATCTACCACAACCGGGCGGCTAAATATGCAGCATCAGCACGGCACGACGGTAAGAAAACCAGGTTTCTTACAAATGATCTCTTCCAATAGCTGCCGAACAAACAGTCAGTGTCTAGAGATTGGCTAATCTATTCCCCTTCAAACGGCATGGTGTATTGTTTAGCGTGTAAATGCCTGGCCGGGCAGCAAAATGCTTTCACCGAGGGGTACAGTGACTGGAAACACCCGGACAGAGTCACAGCCCACGGGAAGAGCGCAAGCCACCGCGAGTGTCTGCTCTCACTTCTCAGGAGGTCACGGAATGCGGGTACGGTTGATGTTGTTCTCAGACAACAAAAAGAGGATGCGGCGAAGTATTGGAGAGAGGTGTTGCGACACATTGTGGCCGTGATGAACAGGGTGCTTGCGCAAGTCTTGAAAGTCTTAATAAGTATGGAATTTTGAAGCACTGTTTTCCAGACCTTGAAAAGTCTTGGATTTTGTGTGAAAGTCTTAATAAAGTATGGAAAATAAATGTATGGTAGAATGTTACAGTATGCTCAAAGGCATTGTGAAATGAGAAATAGGAAGGTAGGCTATAAAACTATAATTTTACTAACTGCTCACGTACTGTATTAGCCTAATGGGATGAGATGTGAGTGAAGAGACTGAATTCTACATTCATTCATCCATCCATTCATTTTTATAGATAGTTTTTGTGACTCTTGTTTGATGTGAAATTCATGTACTTGTGATTTTCATGTTTTGAAACGTTTTCATCAGTAAAAGCATAATTTACTGTGAATAATGCATTTGTTCATTGAATACTAGCCTATAAAAATGAACATTTCTAATAACACAGTTGGTACAATCTCAACCAATGAAGTAGGCAGTAGGCACACAAGTTACAAGTACATAAAGTTAAGGTCTTGGGGAAAAAAAGTCTCAGTTTTAAAAAAGTCTGGAAAAAGTCTGGAATTTTGATTTGGGAAAAGAGCAAGCACCCTGATTAAGTTTTTAAGTGTGCGTGGTTTGGCATTCCGGGGAGACGACTTATGGTGCTCTGGGACGGCTGTGGCAATGACGTCCCCCTGGATAATAGGAGTGTTGTTAGTGCTGCATAGGTGGATGCTCTTTGAATTGATAATATATTTCAATATAGACAAATGCTCTTCGAATTGATACACATTTTGAATCTGTACATTTTAATATATGGATGCTGTTTGGATTGATAGTGAATTGAATTGATTGGTTTTAAATGGAGATATTTGAATAATCCTACATACTGTATATAGATGGATGCTGCTTTAATTGTTACTGATTTTGAATGAATACGTTTGAAAATGTAGCCTAGGGGCACTTGAGGTTTAGTGCCCAGGGGCACCACATTGACTTAATACGGCCCTGGCCAAATAGACAGTTTTTAATCTCATTATTACAATGGCAGGTTATCACATTCACAAACAGGCTAAAGGACTGCAAGGCAAAGACAATGGTGAACAGTTGTATTACAGACATCTAAGATAGTGTTAATAAAGGGATGAAGAAGGTCCTGTCTGCACTCAGATGGGAGGTAAGATGACTATGATGGGAGCAGGGGAAGACAAGCAGGGTCTGAAATGATAGCACATGTTAGTGGAAAGATTAATGAGATGACAGCAATAAATTTGTGATGCAGATTTCATCAAAGCATCCAATACAGAATAGGGCATAGTAATGGTTGGACTATGGGATGTCTGATGCAGGCAACAATAAAGGCTCTGGAAGTGATTGAATCGGTGGCAGAGGTTGACCACGGGCAGATGGAAGAAAGGTGAGAGAAGTCATTGTTTCTAGATAAAAGAACATGAGAATAAAGTCAACAAGTGAAAAAGACTCTTGTAAGTAGTTAGTGACGTAAAATGCATGAACTTTTTCTTTTTCCTATTAAGTGAAAGACAGGAGATCCTCATGGAAATTAAAATGAACATGGAGAGGCGAGGACTTCTGTGAATTTTGTTACAAAGAAAGGTTTCACAAATTCTAAAGTGTGTTTGTTATCATTTATATCATGTGATCAATGATTAAACCCATATTTAATTATTTTTCATACAGGTTCTGGTTTTGGATAGTCCAAATGAAAAGAAGAAAGAAAGCTCAGAGGAACTTTTTGAATTTTCAATGACCAAATAAAGTTTTCACGAATAATAAAATGTGTTTTAAAGACTCTGTACCCTCTTTAGAATAATTCTATCCAGATTTGAGCAGTCCAAGTAATGTAGTTTCCATACAGGACCCAGTTCAGGGTGATCAGAATACCAAAAATGCAGTGAAATGGCCCTGTTCTGTATTTTCACAAATCCCAAACAAGGTTTTAATGAATCTACAGCCTCTTTAGAATAATTCCATCCAGATTTGAGCAGTGTAACTATTGTAGTTTCCATACATGACCTTGTTTTGGTCGATCAAAATGCAAAAAATGCAGTGAAATGGCCCTTTATGCCCACCCCGCGAATCGGAGGCTGGTGAATCGGATGCCAACTTCAGCGTCGTAGTCTTCACTGTGATGACTAGCTAGCTAAACGATGGGGTTAGCTAACAATTAGACTCACTGAAATATTATACAATTTTCACGGTCAAATCTGTGGTTTATTGCGCAACTTTAATGACCACAGATCCTTATATTTTTACTCACTGTAGACGAATTTCCATTAGAAGATGACGCCGGTTGACCCACCATGCCGCTCTCCTGGAGCGATGCCTGGTTGTTGCTGGCAGCAGGGCTGTTATCTGGAAGCTAGGAGCACCGCCATCCACAACCACAGTGAAACTTAGCAACAGCGGCCCCTAGCGGCAGCTCGTTCGCTTGCTTGGCACATTTGTGAATGGGCTGCTGCATTTGTGTGTGGATCAGGTGAAGAAAGGCGAAAGGAAAGTCTCAAAATCCAAAAAAAACCGAGAGAAAATGAACAAAAATACGGCACAGAAAACAGGCTTGTGACTTAATCCACAAATGCAGATGCACCAATTTATAAATACATTCTAATGTTGTAACTTTGATTTTACAAATATATGCAACAAAATTTGAAACAAATGCGTTCACTTTCACATCCAAATCATGATGTATATATAAAAACCAAAATGAGTATTAATGAGTTTAACAGTATTTGTATAAAACGCAGACTGTGAGACACAAAATGAAATATATTCATTTGTAAATAATGAAACGTATTTGTGATGTATGTGGAACTGGTGGATTGTCATTTACACATTTGTCAGCGGTTTTGAGACTAATCTCTCTCCATAGCCTAGGTGTTGGGAGTTTTCCCCAGTGAGCTAGAGCAGTGATACTCACTATTTTTTTCACAAGAGCCACATTGGCAGAGCAAAATAAAGGGAAGAGCCACTTTTACGACAACATACTAAGTCCCCTTTTGCAAATATATTATATTATATTATATTCTACATATAAAACATCCCACAAAAAAAGGAACAACACAGCCAATATATTTTCAATTAAGAACATCCATCCATCCATCATCTTCCGCTTGTCTGGGGATCGAGTCGTGGGGGCAGCAGCTTGAGCAGAGAAACCCAGACGTCCCTGTCCCCGGCCACTTCCTCCAGCTCTTCTGGGGGGACCCCGAGGCGTTCCCTAGACTTGTAGTCAAGACCGCCTAAACCGAGACCAAGACACTACCAAGACCAGAGGGTATCAAGACCGAGACCAAGACGAGACCAAGGCCAAGACAGACTGAGTCAAGACCAAGACAAAGTCGAGACGAGACCGAGACGAGACCAAGACCGAGACCAAAAAAAGAAAAAAAAAAAACAGCTAGTGAGCTAGTGCTACACCATAACTTGCATCAATTGAATAAAAGCAACATACTGGGGTAAGAGGTTCAGTCCCAGTTTAAATTAAATTTAAGAAGGTATTATTTCAACTACAGACAGAACAATGCAGAGACAGAGCATGTCATGAATGTGTGTGACTGTGAGCTCACTCACTGTAAATGTTTTCGTAGACTGGGTGAGATAAACTATGTATAGCAATTGCATGACAGCTGTTACTGCACTATTAGATGATTGAAACTCCTTTGTCTGCTGTTGAGGACTGATATTACTGACTGACTGGTACTAACTGGTCTAAACAATCAACATGT
This sequence comes from Odontesthes bonariensis, assembly GCF_027942865.1. Lineage (NCBI taxonomy): Eukaryota > Metazoa > Chordata > Actinopteri > Atheriniformes > Atherinopsidae > Odontesthes > Odontesthes bonariensis. The sequence continues at coordinate 31,162,114 of NC_134521.1, forward strand.
CAAATTGTACTTTCTCCTTCGTAAGTGTCTCTGGTTTTAGGACGTTTTTACCTCACAGCTTTTATGACACAAACATATGTTAAAGCAGCGTTTTGGAAATGGAGAGAAATTGAGTTTTATTGACTATAAAATAAGGCTCAATTCCATCATCCTTGCTATCTGGGCCAGAGCTGCTCTGATATCTGGCTTCATCTGCGAGAATGCTGCTAGTGCTAACCTAGCAATGTCGAGGCACCCAAATGGCTCATCCTCCCTTGCGTGTCAGCAACCATGTTATGCCAAAATCAACAACAAACCACATGGTACCAGGCCTTAAAGTGTTCACTGACACGGTTTTGATATACAGAATTTCTACTCAATGAATTCGCCAAAATATCTAACGTTGGTGAAAACTGTTAAGTAGCCAAGAGCCATTGATAAGTTAACTACCTGTACTTAGCATGTAGTTACACTCTTAGCCAAAAATGTTTCAGTAAGTCTGCAAAGAACTGAAGCTTGCAAAAAAATATCTGTCACTAAATAATTTATACCGCGCGTGTAAGAAGAGCATGTCATGATAAATAATACTAGCACATGCATGATCTGGTCATGTGAGATTGGTACGGGTAAAGAGTTTGGAGCCAGTACCAACTAGCTAGCTTACCTCTCCGGGTGTCTCCGCTCCAGGTGTCTGGTGAATGTTGATGTGGTCCCGGCTGTTTCGGTGAGAGACACTTTGCAAAACTTGCATTTTGCAGAATGCTTCTTCCTGGCCCCTGGACTGCAAATGTCTTTATGGTCCGTAAATGCAAATTTGATTATGGCGGAATTCGCTGACATTATTGTTAGGCTACTAGGTCTGACTGAGACTGAGCTACTACGTACCAAGACCAAAGATGGTCAAGACCAAGACAAGACCGAGAACACGTAAAAGTGGTCTCGAGACCGGTCTCAAGACCAAGACCAGCTGTATCTAAGTAATCATATCAATAGTAAGCATTTTGTTTTCCTTCAGTCCGTCAGCCTGACTTCGAGCTCACTTTAGCTCATTGTTTTAACCTGTCATGCAGCAGAAATTAAGCTTTTGATCTGCACACTATACATCTTTGATTACAACATAACACTTTTCTCTTAATTTTGCAAACATCACATATGATTAGCTGTTTTGTTTTTTTTTAAAGATTCAAAGATGGTTTTCATTTGTCATCCACTGCTCTCTTCCTGCATCTCGAGCAACACCCCCTCCAACACCCCCATTTTCCTGTGGCTACACAGTGCGTCCTTGAGCCCCTTCACCATTGATTAAAAACAGACCAGTTGACACCCAAGCTCATTCTGTGAGGGGTCTGTTGTCCTCGACAGCTTTGTTTGGTAAAATGTCACATAAGGAGATGAGCACAACAAAGGATGTTCAGGATGGGTCTAACACACTCAAATATCTGCTTACATTGCACAGATAACGTACCCGATGATTATGCACACACTTTGTGGTTTTGTGCGCCTGTCCAGAATTTTTGGCTTGAGGTCTGTGAGGACCTATCAAGTGTAGTATTCCTGCATGCCCCACACTGTGCATACTGGGTGATTTGGACAACATCAACATGGAAATTAACTTAGCACACATGGTCCTCACAGTGCTATGTATCGCAAAGAAAACTTTTCTCATGAACTGGAAAGCAAAGAACAACCTGTGTATTAGCCTGTTTATAAATTTTCTTTTAGATTATATTAGCATGGAAACAACGTCTGCCTCCTCAAAAGATCAATTGGCTGAATTTCATTCTCTCTGGTCCCCGCTGATTAGCTTTATCACATAGTGGGGGTGGTGTGTTGCTGTCCTGCTGCTCTGGGAAGTTGGTTGTGTGCTGGGAGGGGGGGGGGCTGTGTGGCTTCAGGTGTCTAGTGGTCTCTCGGGTCATGGGGGCGCATTGATCATTGCTGGGGGGGACTGTGTGTCTGGCCTGGTTGGCAGTTTGGGGGGCTTGTGGGTGGAGCTGTCTTACGGTGTGGGATGTGGTTGCTTGGGGGCCATGGGGTGGTGGCCGCTGGCTCTAGGTCGAGTGGCCGCGCCGCTCTGGCATGGGTTGTAGTGCTGGGCCTGGGCCCTGGTGTCTGGGCGCTGCCTTGCGCAGCGGATGGGTCCACATAGGTGATAGGTGGTTCCCTTTGCTGCACTCTGCAGCGCCCCCCCACCCCCCCACCCCCGCCTTGGGGGGTGATAGCACTGAGTGGTATCTGGTGGAAGGGGCTCTTTGGGTATGTAGGCTGCTCGGAGGGCCACGCTCCCAGTTCCACAAGGTTGCCTGCCCCTCAATTTTAAATGCTCATTATTACAAAATATCAAAGAGCCAGAGGGGCGAGGGGAGGGGTCTTCCCACACCCCTGTTGCCTGGTTTCTGCCTGGGGTGGGAGGGGCCAGGAGGAGGGGGGAATTGTGGCCTTATGTGGGACCTATGTGGGACCCATCCATCCATCCATCCATTATCTTCCGCTGCTCCGGGGATCGGGTCGCGGGAGCAGCAGCTTGAGCAGAGAGACCCAGACGTCCCTGTCCCCGGCCACTTCCTCCAGCTCTTCTGGGGGGATCCCGAGCCGAGAGACATAGTCTCTCCAACGTGTCCTGGGTCTTCCCCGGGGCCTCCTCCCAGTGGGACGGGCCCAGAACACCTCACCAGGGAGGCGTCCAGGAGGCATCCTAACCAGATGCCCGAGCCACCTCATCTGACTCCTCTCGATGCGGAGGAGCAGCGGTTCTACTTCGAGCCCCTCCCGGATGACCGAGCTTCTCACCCTATCTCTAAGGGAGAGCCCAGACACCCTGCGGAGGAAACTCATTTCGGCCGCTTGTATTCGCGATCTCGTTCTTTCGGTCACTACCCACAGCTCGTGACCATAGGTGAGGGTAGGAACATAGATTGACCGGTAAATCGAGAGCTTCGCCTTCTGGCTCAGCTCCTTCTTCATATGTGGGACCATCTATGTGTATTGCATGTTCATGCACACACACGCGCACACACACATTCATTAACCCAGTAGCATGCTCCCTAAGCAGTTGTTTTGTTGTCCTGTGGTTTAAGGTAATCTGTATCCACAGTTATATTACATGTGATTGCTGCTGCTTGTGCTTATTTTTTCTTTTGTTTGTTTGTGTGTTTGTTCTCTGCTTGTCTGCCGACAGGTGCTCCTGGTGGCTCTAAGGCTGGATTCCCCACAAAAGCTGTGGATTGTCTTCAGTTTTGTTTTTACAGGTGTAGCAGCTGGTTGTCTGATTTTTCATTGTTTTCTATGTTTGTATCTTCATATTTCTGTTCTGTTTTTTTCCTTCTTCGCTCTCCCTCTCTCTCTGTCCCCCGGTCTGGTTCGGCACTATCACATGTTAAGTATTTTATCATGTATTAATAAATAAATAAATAAGGAGTTGATGGGCATCAAGGGGAGCTTTACATTCATAAAGCTTCCCTTGGCATAGCAAATGTGTTTGGCATAAATGGTTTTCAGATTACAATTCTGCTGCCATAATGCTGGACAGGACAAGGGGTTAAAAAAAAAAAAGTGAAATGAGCACGACGACTCTTTGCCACTCCACTCATTCTCAAACTTTTCAAACACAAAACTACAGAATGTGCTTGAAAATGCTTGGAGAGGAACGTAAGCAGAAACAGTGTCATCTGATCCATGAACTTTGCTGTCCTATCATTTAACATTTAACATGTTAACTGAGATCTATAGAGTCTGAGTTGTAGCTCTTGGGGTTTTTAGAGTTGGGTGTAACTAACAAAAATTATATCAAGGTGATGAAAAAGCAAGTGACTTGTGTCACAGTGAATTATTTGATTAATTTAAAGCTGATGATTGATTAAAAGAGAAAAAAGTCACAGAAATTGTCATGTTTCATCATTTACTAAGTGTTAAATTGATTATTTATTATTTGCAATATAAAATCTGCCAATTTTTATTTAAAGAAATAAAGAAAGAAAAAAAGATAAATAAGAATTAAAATATTGAAAATGCTTACAAACTACAAATGACTAAATGTATGTGCATTCAAAAGTGTATCGATAAATTGTCTGAGGTTTCTGGTCTTTAACTCAGCCAACACTTAATAACAGTAAGTATGATATATTCCAGTAATTTTGTGAAAATATTCCTGATATATGTCCTTCACTATGATTTTCTGTGAATGTAAGAATTTTGGCTACTTTACCTTTAAGATTTCAGCCTACAACACATGGTTCCATTATGTTTCTGTGATTGTCATAGTGAGTGGATTTTTAATACAGTGGAAAAGCCTCTCTCCATTTGGTAGTTGTCACTCTCTTCTGCACCTTGTTTTAAGGGGTTAGTTTAAGTAAAAGTACTTAAGGCTTTGGCAGTGTTCTCAGTCAGATTGAATTTGGAGATATTATTCTTATAAAAAAGATCAAATGTAAAGTGGGTTACAGGATAAATTTTGATTTGTGTATTTTTTTTTTGTTGATAAAACTGATTTGAAAATTAAACTGATGCTAATAAATCGGCACATTTACCCATCCATAACAGTGTTTAAGCCAAAAACCTCCAACTGTGGAGCTGTATATTCATTCAAATGGCAGCACTAAAAAAAGGGTTGAAAGTGTAAAAGGCAATCAGCTGAAATATGTCATTTTTGTGAAAAGTAAATTATTTTATTGTATATTATGGATAAAACCCCCCTCCAAGGACTCAGTCCTTGTTATCTCCTCGCTGTTAATTAAGATTGGTGAACAAGAGAGCCTGGGAACTGGATTTCTCTGAATTAAACATGCATATGTGAACCAGCTGGCAGTGACACTTTCCCTTCAACATTTTATTGTTCTTTAAAACAAGTTTTATAAAAGGATATTTTTCTGCTTCTCTACATAAGGGCATAATGCACGAGGGGAATTACATTGGCGCTCTTTGACAGAGAGGTCTCTAAAAGCCAAGCAAAAGTTTGCTCCTATGGTCAGCTTTAAACTATTGTCGGTTGAATCAACAGTTGAAGAGATGTTTACTTGTACATAAAACAGTGATAAGTAGTTGTCAATTGATGTGCTTTACACAAAAACTGAGACTTTTACCATTTCTCTGTATAATTATTGTGCAGTTTTAAGATACCCGTAAAGTCCTGAAAACGAGAGGAACAAACTTTGAATGTAACTGAACCCTGACTTGAAGAATGCACTTTTACGTTACAGAACAACAACTCTGAGCATGCTCTCACCAAAATACATGAATTCATTGTAAATGGAGAAGAAATTCTTGACACCACAATTCACCCTGTAAAAGGTCAAATATAATGAAAAGCCTTTAATCCAGCATGAGTAGAAATAGTATGTGACAATACCCATTTATCTTTTATGGTAGTAGGAGTCAAAGAGCTGGAGATGGAGAATAAACAGGACATTCTAGTCCTTTAATTCATCATTCAGCTGATTGGAATTCCCTTAATTTTTTCATCTTCAATCTGTCATGGATAAAACAGCCCAAGAAAATGAAAATATACCTCAAATGGATGACATGTTTATTTATAGACCTGCGACTATAACTTTTCACTGTCACTAAGTACTTGCTGAAAGAAATTGGATTTCTTTTCATGAAAGTACCCTGAGACTACCTTTTGTAAAGATAAAAAGCTTTTTTTCCCCACAATAATGCAAATCTCAGTATTTGGGTGATATAGTAATTTAAATGTACAAAGTCCCATGGCTGTGTTGTCACTGTTACTACAACTCATCACCCTGGCAAACAAGAAAATTGAGCAGTTTGCCTTCTAACATGTGATCAGTTGGCTCTTTGCAAAGTCAAGGAAAGTATCCAGTGGGCGGGGCTGTTGGAAAATCACATAGTGATTTTATGGGTCTCTGATGTCTACGAGCATTGGGAATATCTCTGCTACATTTTCCCCTCCACCCCATTTTAACTGCACTTTGGCTCTCATACAATCAAATTACACTGCATTTTCCAAACCCTCATACACATCCACCATCAGGGAGCAGAAGAAAAAAGGGGGAGGTCTTATCACACCCACATTTCTTGGACTTGGCTCGGGGCAGAGGGACCAGGAGGAGGGACTGGTCATCTGGTTTTGGATCTAGGTGTGGTCCTTGGGCACGTGGGGCTCTCAGTCCTGCACTCGGCTCACGCCGGGTGGAAGGCGCTTAGCAGAGCCCTGGCCTGTCGCCTCTTTACTCCATGGCTGTGGGGGCTCTACCTGGGAACTTCATCTGCTGTCCACTGGACTGGAACATGGCTTTCTTCTGATGAGCTGTTTGGTTTCTCTCTTCCTTACCACATGGGGGTTACTGGGGCCTTTCCTGTCTGCTCCTGATCTCTGGCGTTGGCGTAGGTGTGGTTGTGGCCCCCGCCTCCCATCACTACACACAATTCATGTGGAGCCTTTGGCATATAATTGACATACACAGATATGCACAAGCATTAATTCACTTACATGCTCACCCCACTATTTCAATGTAAATTTTGGCTTTATTAATAATCACTAACGACAGCGATTTTCCTTCTCATATACTGCTGGTGATGTTGTTGCTGTTTGTTGTGTGTTTCTTTCCATTTATGTTTCTGCAGGTGCTCCTGACGATCCTGTGTACGGCCATAGTTTGCTTTCTTTTCTCTCCACAGATATAGCAGGTGTTTACCCGTTTTTTGCTATTGTCTATCTTTTCAAGTGAGGCAGAAGAATCAAGAGTATACTGTTAACTGTAAGCCCTGAATAGCACTGAAGTACCTCTGAAACAACCTGTCAGTCATCACACATGGAGGACTGAGCAGTAACTAGGAAGACTTAGCAGTGATGCACCTTGAAACAACCCATATCTCGTTTGGATCAGTTTTTGGCAGCTCATATCAGAGGCCTTACATTTATTCACCTTGGATACAATTTAAATCTGACATTTGGCAGCACTCAACATGATCACAAACAAGCTAATAAAAGCTGACAGATGGCAAGTCTGTCAGAAAGAGAAACAGCTGTCCAATTTCTGCAAAGATGTATAGTAGATACTGTACTGCATGTTTTAATTGGAGACATATACACTTTAAGTTTGTATTAAATAAATAACTACCACATCTACTCAGAATTCTTTCCTCCAGCACTAACGCAGCTAAAAGTTTTGTTTTATATATTTACACAGAAAACTTGGAAAGAAGAAATGTGAGAAATGTAGAAATATCATCTGGTTTTGGAGGAGAATGAAAAAACAACCAGATGTGATTAAAAAAAAAGATAAAACTTTAGTGGTTAATTATTGTCACAGATTCTTACTTTGGCTTCAAGCATCTGTTACAGAATACTGTAACTATAACTATGCTTTAAAGAGAGGAAAGGATAGATGTACACACTAGTACTTTTCACTTTGGTTCAAACATATGAACCAAACAAGTCAGCCTAATCTTGCACTCATCTGTGCCTATGAAGTTGTAATGGTCTGCAGGGTAGGTTTTTGTCTTCGTTTGTGTCACTTTGTCATTGGGATTTTGGGTTTTATGCTTTAGTTTGGTTTTGTTCAGGTTAGAGCTTCGTTTTATGTTCTCAGCCTGTTTTCTGCATCTGTCAGGCTTGCTCTTTGCTCACATTGTACAACTGGATTAATTTGGTAAATTACCACCACCTGCCTTTTGTTAGTCATTGGCTCGCTCAGCATAAATGATCACTGGTTCCCTTTTTTCATTGCCAGATCTCTTTAACTCCATCTTAGGCTACGTGCCCACGACAACGCTCTGAAGCATAAACGCAGATGTCCGTTTTTTTCCTCCACAATTTATCTGCGTTCTCACGAGCGCTTGGGGTGGATATCTGTCTATCCATGGGAACAGGGAAAACGTATAAAACTTATAGTTTGCCGATGTAGTATGCACGCCCCGGACGTAGGTGGCAGTAGCAACAATACCTTTGGTATTGTTATATGAGTTATATTGTTATATATTAATAAATATGAGAAATGCCTGTTTTGTGGCTACTTCCTCCGCGTCAGTTGGAAGAAAATGGCGAAGCGCGGCAGCAACAACAGTACGCCTTCAAACTTTGTTTGGACAGATGATGAGGTCCAGTTGCTCCTGAACACGACACTGAACTACAAAGCCAGGAAGGCAGTGGATAATGTGGATTGGGAGAGTGTCCAAAATAAATATAGTGAGATATGGGAGTCGTTCATGGAGAACTGCCCACTTAATGTGTGCAAAAAACGCACTTCTGCGTTTTGAACTGTTCCTACGGCGACGAGAGGTTGGATCGTTTTCAAGATCTCCACTCTGGAGGGCGTTTGCGTTTTCTCCGTTTTGAACTCCTAAAAACGCCGTCGCCGTGTGCAAGATAGGCACATCTGTCGAAATGTTCTGCGTTTATCTGTCGTTAACGTTGTCGTGGGCACGTAGCCTTAGTTTGCTTTTGTAGCTTCCCTATTTCTACCAGTCTGGTGTCTTGGTTCTTTTCCCATGAATCACTGCAACGCCCTTTGTTTATGTTTAATCAAAGTATGAATTCCGACATCTGCCTGTTGAGTTCTGTGTTTGGTTCCGTCATTTCTCATCATACCTTGTGACAAATGTATTACTCTGTAGTTCTGTAGTGCGATGTATAAAATGCGTGTCATGAAAAATAAATACGCTCGTCTGGGCTGTAACCACACTTCTGCTGCTTCCAAGAGAGCCTCTCTAATATCTGACCATTACAACTGTTCTTGTTATGTGATGATTGATTTTGTCCTCTGCCCAGAGGCAAAGGAGTTCATAGACTTCACTATCCCCACTTCGCAGCCATTGTTATGTCACTGTACTATAGATTATCTCTGCCTGTGTATGCTTTCAAATCCCAGTGTGCTAGTTGCTTACACCACACATCTTCACCAAATCATTCCGTATCAAGGAAAACAGTCCAAATACTATTTGTGATTGACAATAGTATGTGAACTTCTTGAAGTGGCATCAAAATTGAAAGCTCATACAGAGTCAGGTGTTTTCAAATAATACTGCAGCAGTGAGTGAGTTTTTCTTTCAAATTTAATCAGTCAAATCAATCAATGTTTATTTATAAAGCACTTTTCATAAAAAATAGTCATAGCACAAAGGGCTTTCCGTCAATAATAAGAAGGCAAAAACTAAAGAACAACCAGGAAAACAATAGAAATAAAGAAAACAGCCACACCATCTTACCCACTCAATTCTCACCCAAATTCTCAACCCAGCAACACACATATCACACTCACACCTACACACCATTGTGTGCAAGAAAATGTAAATAAAATATAGTTTGGTATTAAAGATAAATAACATTCAACTAAAAAAAAAAAAATCCAAAGTAGTGATTTCAAAAACTGAAAAAAAATCTCTATAAGGCCCAGACTTGATTTCACCTGTCAGGTTGTAACAAAATAACATATAGATAACATTAGGTATTAGTGTTTAAAAGCACCTGATATGGCTTCAAGGGTATGAGGTTGACAGACTAACTGATGAGTGACAGGAAAGATGATATCAGCTGCCACTCTGTTGTCTGTTGATTGCAGGCAGTAATAACAGGGACATAAATGAAAGCTCTGTCCTTCCAGAACACTTTCCCACTGCATCATGTCCTGAAGCAGCTTCAAACATGCTGCTGCTTCCAGAGGAGGGCTGAGGCTACGTGCACTGCTTAAAATGTACAAAGTAGACATGCAATGTCCTACATAATGTATACATGCTGCAGATACAGGCATGCATATGAGGTAGTTTTCTATGTACTGTAAGTTGCTGGCTTATTTTGTTTACACAGAGAGCTGACAACCGGCGCATTTAATATATCCTGATCCGTGTTAAATGACGCCACCTCCATGATGTGCCAACCTGCATTAGATCTCAAGGCCAACTGTCAGTGCGTCAGAGAGAGACTGTCTCATGTGTGCTATTCAAAAATATTGAGAAAATCATAAAATATAAAAAAAAACAATCTTACCTGCAGACAATTACTTTAAAAGTTATAAAGCTGTAAATGGTCATTAAATCTTTAATATGGTTATTTCTTTATTAGTGACAACAATATATTTTGTGTGAAATTTATGTCTTATAAGTGATACACATAATGTTTAACCACTGCAGTGATAGAAGGGCACCAGCATTTAAGACCAAAACAAACACACCAGAGGCCTTTCCAGTGAAAGAAGGTGTTTCTGTGATGAAAGAACATCTTAACTGCTGTTTGACATCTTGCTTGTTTCACTGTGGTGTTGAGAGAAACAGTCTTAGTCAATTTTAAAATACCAAAAGTTTTTTTTTTTGTTTGTTTTTTTAACCCCTTGTCCTGTCCAGCATTATGGCAGCAGAATTGTATTCTGAATACCGTTAATGCCAAACACATTTGCTATGCCAAGGGAAGCTTTATGAATGTAAAGCCATTGATGACCATTAACTCCTTATTTTTATTTATTTATTTTTGTTACAATACTTAACATGATGTGATAGTGCGATAGCGCTGATCCGGACCGGGGGACAGAGAGACAGGGAGAGCGAAGCACGTGTGTGCATGAACATGCAATACACATAGATGGTCACACATAATAACCATGCTTAAATATCAGTGTATAGGGCCACAATCCACAACCCCCCCAGCAATCAGAAACAGGCCGAGAGGGCCCCCAGACCCAGGCCACCAACAGCCCCCAAGGAGCACAGAACCCGGGAAGCCCCCGTAGGGACAACCACGCATCCACCCAGAAGACAGCAGAGGAAGTCCCCGCACAGAGCCTCCACAAGCATAGGGCAGAGGCCCCCCGGTGACCAGAGGTGGCAGCCTACCAGCCCCGCCACCCAGACACGGGTCGTGCGCCGGAACCAGTCCCCGCGAGCCCGAGAGGGCCAGGCGCCCCAGACAGCCAATCGCAGTGGGCCAGCGCACACCCCAGTGCCCCTGGACAAGCGCCCCGGGGGTCAAGATGTGCCCACAGGTGGGTGAGACCGCGAGCAGCGGGGAGAGGCAATGCCCACCCCCCATCAGGAACAGTACAAGCAGGCCAGAGGACAGCAAGACCCCATAAATCATATAAGAAAAAAAAAAAGAAAAAAACAACAACAACAAAAAAATTATAATAATAAAGAAAAATACAAAAATAAATAAACACACATCCACACACACTCGCACAGCACATGCATCCATCCCCCAGCAGCTCCCCAGCCACCACAGACCCCAAACCAGCAGGACAACTCCTCCTCCTGGCCCCTCCCGCCCCAGGCATCAACCAGGCAACAGGGGTGCAGGAAGACCCCTCCCCTCACCCCTCTGGCTCTTTGATATTTCCTAATAATGAGCATTTAAAATTGAGGGGCAGGCAACCTTGTGGAACTGGGAGCGTGGCCCTACGGGCAGCCTACATACCCAAAGAGCCCCTTCCACCAGATACCACTCAGTGCTATGTGTGTGTGTGTCTCATGAGTAGTGATGTCTAAGGTGTAATTAAAACAAGGGTGGGGTTCAGAGTGCAGCAAAAGGGACCACCTACGTGGACCCATCCGCTGCCCCCCACAGAACACACCCGCCCTCAAACCCTACATGTGTGAATGTGTGCTGTGTACAGGAGCCAGAAGGGAGAGGGGTATGGGGATCTAGAAGACCGGGGGAGAGAGGCTCCCCCGGAGTGGGCAGCCACATAATGGCTGCAATAGGCACCCTGTTCCCTGGGACCCGCCACAGAGCAGGAGGGCCCGATGTTCACCAGGTCCGGGGCCCGCAGCGTATTCGGGGAGCCACTTGGCAACCCGAAGGCACCCACCTGCCCCACCCCAGACGGCCCCTACAAATAAAGAAAAGAACAAAACAAACAAAAACAAATAAACAAACATACCACGCAGTCACTCCAGTCATAGCAGCCCGGGCCTGAGACCCACCATCACCCAGGCCCACCCAAGCTACCCCTGACAGGGGAGAAGCACCGCCACACCCCACCGCACGCCACTACCCCCTAACAAAAGAACAACCTGCAGACACATCAGAGATCCCAGAGCAACCAGCCTGACACCAGGACCCGCACCGACCCACTTTCACGGCGGCCCAGGGAAGCCCCGGGGGGCAAGGCAGTGCCCAGACACCAGGGCCCAGGCCCAGCACTACAACCCATGCCAGAGCGGCGCGGCCACCCGGCCCAGAGCCAGCGGCCACCCCCCCAATGCCCCCCCAAGAGACCATGCCCCACACCGTAAGACAGCTCCACCCACAAGCCCCCCAAACTGCCAACCAGGCCAGACACACAGTCCCCCCCAGCAATGATCAACCCGGCCCCCACGACCCGAGAGACCACTAGACACCACTAGACACCCGAAGCCACAAAGCCCCCCCCCAGCACACAACCAACCGCCCAGAGCGGCGGGACAGCAACACACCACCCCCACTATGTGATAAAGCTAATCAGCAGGGACCAGAGAGAATGAAATTCAGCCAGATGATCTTTTGAGGAAGCAGACATTGTTTCCATGCTAATATAATCTAAAAGAAAATTTCTAAAGTGGTTAATACACAGCCCAGCCAGCATGTCCATGTGGGACCCATAAGGTTTAAATTTGGGCTGCAGATATGGGTCCCAAGTGGGTTTGTCTGCAGTTTCCATGGTGGCCTCACCTGTGTTTGCCCATATGGGTTTCAAAGTGCAACTTGAGGGTTAGGGGTTAGGGTTACCCTAACCCTTAAATTATTCCAAAGGCAATACAGATAAACACATCAAAGTGTTTACAAAGTAAAAGAATGATTACATTCAAATTGGCTAAAAGCAAAGTCCAACCAAAGCCACACAGCAACTTGAAACCCATATGGGCAAACACAGGTGAGGCCACTGTGGAAACTGCGGACAAACCCACTTGGGACCCTTATCTGCAGCCCAAATTTAAACCTTATGGGCCCCACATGGACATGCTGGCTGGGAGATTGTTCTTTGCTTTCCAATTCATGAGAATAGTTTTCTTCCAAGTCACCCAGTATGCACAGTGTGGGGCATGCAGGAATACTACACTTAAACCATGTTGATAGGTCCTCACAGACCTTAAGCCAAAAATTCTGGACAGGCGCACAAAACCACAAAGCGTGTGCATAATCATCAGGTTTTTTATCTGTGCAATGTGAGCAGATATTTGAGAATACCAAAAGTTTAAAGGGAGGAAATTATAAGAATTTATGTGCATATGGACGAGAGTCCACTGAACTGGAGACATATAAAAAGGACAACACAGAGAGGAAATTTAACTTCAGTATTTGTTAAGGATACCATTTTTGAAATACGTTATACCTTTATGGAGGAAACAGTTGCGTTTTTTCAGTCGATGAAAAAAAATATTCTAACCGAGAAGGAATCAAATAATGAAGTTTGTGGCGGGGAGAGGAGGAACTAAATAAAACTAGTCTTAAATAAAGGGAAAACAAGGAAAACCAACAACGCCACCCTTGGAATTGCACCAAGAGAATTAGTTTGCCATATTAAATGCACACAGGTAAGTCACTCAGGCAGCATGAGACGAGGTTCAAGGTTTAAAAATACAACTTTTATTCATCTGTAAAAGCTTGGTTAAAAGCCAAGTAAGTGGACAAGAGCTCGTGCAAACAAGGGGCCCACCAAAATAAAGAAAAACAACCAAAATCACCCATGTGCCAGACACGCACTCCAAAGTAAACCTGCTTCCCAAACACAGCAAACGAAACAGAAAGGGGGAGGCCACCACCAAGACACCAGCACCGCCACCACTGGCCACCAGCAACTGCAAAATAAGGAACAATTAGAAAATGCAGAAATAAATAATTTTTGGATTGGTAGAGGAAGTTGGAGTACCCAGAGAGAGCACAACCCTGCCATGTGGTAACCACTACATCACCAAACAACCCTGAAACCAACCAGGAAGTCACTAAGTTTCATTGTAATGGGTTGAGTTCACATGTAATCAAGGCAACCAGCAAAATGGCATCTAAGAGGGTGACTCGTCCTTTAAAAAAAAAAGTTATTTTGCCTGATATTTGGTAAGAGGATTTCTCTAGAGATACAAGCAGGAGATTCCTGGAGGATGGACAGGTGAGTACAGGGCTGCACTTTACCCCGCCATCCAATGCCCCTTCCAATTTCCATATGGAGGACTTAGTGGCTTCTTAAAGGAAAGTCTTGAGGATAATATCTGCTCCGATTTGGAAATGCTCATGAGTCATATTTCCTTCGTGACTTTTATACAGATGGTACTTTGCCAAACGCAATAGACTGTATTTAAGGAGGTGAACACAAGACCTGTATTCTTGTTTCAGTTGGAGAACTTGTTAGCTCAAAGCATGATCTAATTCATGCAGTAGATTGATTAGTTACTGTCAAATGCTCCACATTTGTCTTGTTGGTGAATTAGCTCTCCCTGCTTTTCTATGCGACTGGTAAGATCATTAATGTCCTTACTGCAGTCAGGCATCCATGTTTTGGTTTATGAGCTTGTTCCTGATTTAATTCTTTTAGGCTGCTCTTTTACACCTCTGTTTTGTACCTGCTTACTTTGGGGTTTTGGTGGTTTGATGTAGCATTTTTCCTGCCACTCATTCTGTTCATTCTGTCATACTGACTACCTACATTTGAGATCTTCTGGAAGTAAACTTCATTTGTTAATCTTTAACAAGTCAGACACTAGTGATAAATAAGAAGCTTTAAATGTATTCATTCAATGTATTCATCAGTTTATTGGTTCTTTGGTCTTAAACAGCAATTCAGCAACTGCATAATGAGATGCAATTGCTTCAAAATCATAATTAACCACATAAATCAGAAATGTTTGTTGCAAGAGGGCATTGCAGTGATGTTTGCAGGAGAACTGAGGTGTCCTGACTAAAACCACATTGCATCAAACAAAGAGAAAAACAGCACAGGAGCCTGTGATAGATGAACACAGTAAAGAGTGGATGTTAAATTAACTGCTAGTGCACATAGTGACTGCAGTCTTGATGAGTCATTTACCAGAGTGTCAGTGAAATTACTCTGGGTTCTGTGGCATCCACAGCCTCCATCCACCTGCTCAAGAATCAGCAGCTCCTGAAAAAGTTGCTCCATCTGGGTCAGCTTCTTTACCTCTTTGCCTTTCAAAACCCTGCCATCCCCATCCAAACTGTCAGGGTGTATCAATAAATAAGCATTGGTACCAGAAAAAAAAAAAAGGCGTCTTTTTCATCTGCTCTCTTCTCTGAAGAAGTCCCTGACTGGATAACAAGCTGTTACTAAAGAAAGACTAAACGGATTACACACCAAAATTCAATAAAACTGCAGTTAATCTTACATGGACATAATTCTGTGCATTGAGCTCTGATAGACATTTTTTGTAGAAACATGATTAACTTCTGCATCAGTTACAATGTCTGTTTACAGGAAAGCAGCATGACTTAGGTTACCGTCACCTGAGCAACGTTTGTTTACCAAAAAAAATAAAATGTTTTCCCACACCTCCTTTATAAATTATTTAATCTGTTTAGCAGTTTAGGTTTAGATTTGCATTGCTTGCACTTCTTACTGATACATGATCCAAGTATTGATAGTTGTGTCCAAGTAAAATATATTTAAGATTTAACAGTTGTTTTTTTTCCCTACAATTTCAAACGCTGCATTTGAGTGAGCTTGACAAAAAATAAAATCTGGATGTTCACAGCTTCATGCATCGAGCACATGGTTTTTGGACAACAGCAGGGAGCATCTTGAAACACATCAGGACGTGTAACAGAAGGGCTCAGATGCAGTTTGTAATAGAGCATATTTGATTGGAGCATGATAAGACATGGCAACTCAAGCAAGCGCCAAACTAGGCTCAGAGACTTAACTTAGCTCAGAGATCTAATTTAGCTCAGAGATCTAATTTAGCTCAGAGATCTAACTTAGTTCAGAGATCTAACTTAGCTCAGAGATGGTAATGGCTGGCTCTGTCGGAGGTAATTGTAAAACGGTTAGCTAGGCAAACTGATGAAGTATGTTAACAGTGCGACCAATTTGGTTGCACGTGCGACCTATTTTCTCAATGGTGCGACTAAAAAAAATCTGAGGTTGCACCGGTGCAACCACCCGTTCGAGGGAAAAAAAAAAGTCTACGCGACTCTGAAAGTCTCCCTGTGGTTCAACAATAGACACACATTAGACTCTTATCATGGTCTAAACCAATCAGAGATAGTGAAGGGCAGGACCCCCCTCTGATTGGCCCGTGTACGTGTGTGTACGTTTGAACACGCGCGCTGTTGTCAGACAGAGGTGATGAACCTCGGCCCGTCAGTTAAAGGTAGGGTGGGAGATCCTGGATTTTGAGTCCAGCGAAGCTGCATTTTGAAAATACTCAGGTCAAAAGTCCCAACCCTTTTCTTCACTTTCCCCCCGAAGCCACGCCTCTAGAGTACATGAACGCGCAATGCTTGTTCATGGGCACGAAGGTGCACGAGCGCTGTTCTGACAGCAAGCATCGATCGTTGCCGTATTTAGTATATGCTAACTATACGTTTAATAATGCTAGGTGCTAGCCAAGCTGGCTCTAGTTTAGCTTCCTGCCAAGCTTCTGGACGCGTAATTCGTTCACGAAGAAGGGTATGCGCACAGGGGGAAGGAGGGAGAGGGAGGAGCAGATTGCAGTTTGATATCATCAGAATCCAATCATCGTTAACGGTCTGTTCAGTATGATAGGTTAGTGTTTTTTCTAGGTTGTACATTCTAGAGGCCACTAAAACTTTTCATTTTTGTGTCAAAACTTTTAATTAATTGGTTGCAATGGGGGTGTGAAGAGTATTTCAAGCAATATGTAAAAAAATGCTCCAGAAAAAGAACCCCTACCCCACCTTTAAACAGTGGATGTAGCCGCGGGTGAGAAGATGAAAAGAACCATTGACAACTTTTTGGTTAAGTTAAGGCCTGATTCGTCCGAAAATAACCACAACCAATGCTTTGACACTGAGCCATCAACCTCCCACGTTATGTCATGCCCTGGTCCGGAGCTAGCATCAGATAATGAGCCACATACGATCGACTCCGAGCCAGAACTTCGATAAATTCAATAAATCAATTAAATAATAAATAAAACTATGGTAATTAAGGTAAATCAACATCTGATATCTAAATGCACGTTTGTCTGTTATTTGTACTTATGGGTAATTGGCGCACTTTCAAGAAAAGAAGCTGACCTTTATTTCTGACTGCTTTCTACAGTTTTAACTTCTATTTGTGAAAACTCCTACAAATGTTGTTCACCATGTCATGGCCCTTTTGAGACAGATTTATTTGAATCTTTTATTGACATTAGATGATAAATACCCTTTTCCCTTTTTTTTCATTCAAGCTTTTGAATGAAGATGATATTGTCAAATGATTTGCCCTCACAGTGTTGACACAGTGATTTACCTCCTTTACCTTTGAAAGACTAACACCAATATCTATCTGGCAGCTGTGCAAATACACTATGTGTGTGAACCCTAAAACTCGAAGCATGTTTTCAATCAGCTGCTGTTATTTTTAAGCCAAGGCCGTACAAGGAGCAGTATTCATTTGTTGTGTAACAGTGTAAATATACATATGCATAAAACATGTACATAAAGACTTTTTGTGACCTGGATGATCAGATCTCTTAAGACTGATCTATAGAGGTCTCTGGCTTGCATTTGTATGTAAGGTATTGTATGAAATAGTCCTTTAGAAAGATTAGGACAAGAAGGAATGTTTCAAAGCCATATGTAAAGCCGGTTACTGAACCAATTAGATCAGTGCTTCTCAAAGTGCAGTTTGGTTGCTCTCATAAATCTCATAATTTGGTGCTTCTCATAATTATCTTTATTGTCAATAAAGAAAAGCATTTAAGATAGGCATAAAATTTAAAATGTCCTCCCGTTTGTCACGCCCCACTTGCCATGTCTCCGTTCCCCACCAGTGGGGCGCAACAAACGGGAGGACATTTTAAATTTCATCCCTAAAAAAAATGCTTTTCTTTATTGACAATAAAGATAATTCACTAAACAAAACACCCACACACAAACAAAGTAATAATGAATAGCTAAAATTGCAATCTGTTGGTTTCCTTAGCTAGGAAATTGTTTTTGAATTGGCTCTATATGAACGAATTGGATTATTTTATGAATAATTATGATTACAATTAATTGAATTCCAATTGGCTTGAATTGGACTTACTATCTAAGTGCCTTGAGACGACATTTGTTGTATTTGGCGCTATATAAATAAAAATGAATTGAATTGAATTAAAATTATGAGAGAGCATTGGGAGACCGGGAGAAAAATGTAACCTTGAACTAAAGTGCAAAAACAATGATTGACGTCAGGTTGTTAATTGCAGCTGGACAACAAGATAGCAGGTAGCGTAACTGTGAGCAACATGGATAAATTTGTGACTCGGCCAAAAAGGAGCCAGCACCATCACAAACACACAAGAAAGAGGGGCCAAGTCAACCAAAAACCGAACCGAAAAGAAAATATGATGAAAGCCATCTTGGTCTAGGATTCACGGTTGCAATGGTCGGTGCAGAGGAGAGACCGATGTGTGCTCTGTGTCTGAAGCCGTTAGCAGCAGACAGCATGAGGCCGAACAAATTAAGGAGACACCTGGAAATAACACACTGGTGATGTGCAATTCGTGAGTCAATCGTCCAAAACTCGAGATTCTTTCTACTAACTCGGGAGTTATGAGTCATTGTCTCCATTAACTCGTTCACTGACTCACCGCTGCTACTGCCAGTTAACTGTAAAGAGGAGACATGCCACACAACTGTTATTCTAACTGCAATTGCGTAAACTTATAAAGCTAATTGCTGTATTAGCTCCGTGGCTGAAGCGGAGCTAATACAGTTCACAGCTCGCTCTCCCTCCCAGCCCGTAGAGCCCCTCCCATACTCGAGAAACTCGCCAGCTCTCTGCTCCGCACAGTTCAGGACTCATGATTCACAGCTCACTCGGTCAAGAGAGTCTCCCTCCCAGCTCATAGAAAGTCGCTGCTCCGCACGATTCAGGACTCATGATTTATACCCGACTCACAGTTCACAGGCAGCTCACAGCTCACTCGCTCCCTTTCCCTCCCGGCTTTATTTTGAAGGAAGCGGGAGTTCATTCATTCTGTACATAATTATTTTATTCTAATGGTGCAGTGTTGAATGTTAAAATATTATTATTTTTGCACTATTGTTTAGGTTATTTAAATGTTCTATTTGTGCAGTTTCATACATTTTATTATAATTTTGCACTGTTTCGCACTGAATGTCAATTTATTGGCTATTTGGGTTATTTGAATTTATTTAGAGAGAGAGAAAGAAAAATAAATGTTTCGCCTTGGAGACTTCTTGATTTTTAGCCTTTTTCACAATGATTTGGGACGTGGTTTGGAACTTGTTTGTACTTTCCATGGCGCACACTCTGGGTGATTGATTCAAATGACTCGAAAACCCGATTCATTTTAGTGAGTGACTCATACAAACTCGAGTCAGTAAAAGGAATCGAGTATCCCATCACTATAGCACACCCCTGTCACGTTTACAAGCCACTGGATTTCTTTAAAAGAAAATCGACAGCAGGAGCAATGCGTGGTAAAGACTGCGTCGGTTAACAGCACAAATGTAACAGCACAAATGTTAAATGGCCTCGTACAAAGTTACATACAGAATCCCGCAATGCAACCACATGCTTTTCAGCTGTGGCATCTCTGAAAACAAAATACAGATCTCAGCTCAACATTGAGCATGACTTGGGGTGGTCGGTGGCGTAGTGGGTTAAGCAGCTGCCCCATGTACAGAGGCTTAGTCCTCAATGCAGCAGGCCCCGGTTCAACTCCTGCACCGAGCTGCCCTTTGCTGCGTGTCTTCCCCATCTCTCTGCTTCCTGTCTCTCACACTGTCCTATCATTAAAGGCATAAAAAGCCCAAAAAAAAAAACTTAAAAAAAAAAAAAAAAAAACATTGAGCATGACTTGAGAGTGGCAGTTTCAAGCCTGCAACCACATTTTGAGAAGTTGTGCAGTGCAAAACAGGCTCATTGCAGCCACTAATACAGGGATACATTTTTGTTGTTTTTGTTTTTTGCACAGATTGCAAATGAAACAATTTTATTTTCTCTTTTTGAACTTTGTGTTATTTGATGTTATTGTTTTTGATTCATTATAAAATATGATGTTACTTGGTGTTAGTTCAATAAAGTTGAAATGTAATTTGTCAATATTTTTGTTGGGGCGACAGGGGCAGGTGGGGCTTGGAAATCCCCACTTGTTCAAAGTGGGGAATAACCAAAAAGTTTGAGAACCACTGAAATAGATCAATTGATGCTTTCCAGAGTTCTTTGGAAGCCATTCTTTTTGCTTGTTGCCAGTGAACAGAATACCTCTGACAAGGTGATTGGCTCCATAGAGAAGAATTCAAATCTAACCTCTTCAGTGCTGATCGAAGGACATGTCATGATTACAAAGGATTAAATGGCAGGCTCTGCATGGGTGAGCTGCCCGTGGTCAGTGTTATCTTTAGTCAGTTATTTATTCAGGTTTTTTTTAAATAGCTGCATTGATTGAGGATGCTATATCACAGTCTTGAAGAAGGTCATAGTCAAGATGAGGATTCTCACAAACATGAGCCGTAAGAAATTTCCACTTTTTTTGTTTTGTTTTCACATTTTAACACATCTACAGTTAATATTTATCTTTCTTCCCAACTCTGACATCTGTGTAGTGACCTTTAACACGATGTGAACCCCAGTTACATACATAAAATAAGTGATTATTCTGTCCAGCAGTAAACAACTGTAGAGGGAATCTGCTGTGATCCAACAAAGCCACAAGTGTCCTGATTTATCATAAAATATCAGTTGAACCTTTTCACTGTAGTAGAATACCGAGTGATTATTTCTTGTTTATTTTTTTCTTTTCATACTGAAAGACCACTTTCCTTATCTGTCACATCTGTTTTTAATTTTCCCTGCTTTTGACATTTGATTGTTTGCACCTGTTCCCTATTACCCTGTATTTTGTGATTGCCTGTATTGTTTGTCAGTCCCTCTGTGATCCATGGCTGGTCTGCATCTGTTCCTGCAGTTTTAAATTTCTTTTTACAGCCTTTAACAGGACTTCTCCGTCACAGAGGTGTCGCTGCTAGGTGAAGGTTACCGCTAACAACTGTACAACGACGAAAGTGGAGAAGAAAAACCATAGACATAATATACGTAGACGCCTCATGGCGTGCTGGAACGTAACAGCGTCGCTGCTATATTGGGTGGGTCTCCTCACTCTAGGCGAGCACCAGAATCAATTGGAGTCGACGGAGAGGGGGCAACTATGCTCGTATTTTATGCAGTTTACGGTTGCAATAACTGGCGCAGTATTGGTACCAGATCGCGTGGGATTACCTTTCACAAGTAAGATTAAACAAAAATTTTGGTTATTTTACCATATATAATATTATGTCATCGTAACTAACGCTACTTACGTGTAACGCTATTACAGCGGGGACTGGTACTCTCTCTCATTGTCTCTTGCTGTTTTTTGTTTCTTCTTCATATTTTGAAGGTTTCCCAGTATTACAGGCTTGAGGAGGCAATGAGAAGTAGCTATAAGACGGGAGGGTTTTGTTGCGACTGAGTCGTCAAAGCTCTGTAGTGAGCACTTCAAGCCTGATGATTTTGACAGGACGGGTGAGATTTTCAGGCTTGGAGATGATGCTTGTGTTATTTGTGGTGTCTGTATTTCACAAAGTAAGGCTGCACCACATTGCAAAATGAACTACCCTGGAGTTACAGAGAGCCAGCATACACAAGAAGCTGTGCAAAACAGTTCTTTTTCAAGGGTTTCAGCTCCCCAGCCCCAGTTGCAAGTCTAACAGGGTAGTGTAAGACGCTGGAATGACCTGGAATTATAACGCTTACTCTCTAAGCCTTTAAAAAAAAATGTCTTTGTCCATATGTCTTTGTTAAAGAACATAATACAAAGTCTTTCAGCATGAAAGCACGTATTTTTAATGTGTGACAGCATCCTGTATCATAACTAAATTTCCGCCGTTTGTAACCAACCAAACCGTGTAAATATTCGGGGAGTTATGATTATTGTAGTTGGGGATATACACCGTCCTCAGTCGAAATAAATGCAGTGTGGGGGCATTGGAGAGCCATCCAAGATGGCGGCCGCGCTGATATGTCAGCTCCAATAGGCAGCGTCAGTCTACGTATATTATGTCTATGACGAAAACAATGCC
The DNA here is from genome assembly GCF_027942865.1 of Odontesthes bonariensis. Taxonomy (NCBI): domain Eukaryota; kingdom Metazoa; phylum Chordata; class Actinopteri; order Atheriniformes; family Atherinopsidae; genus Odontesthes; species Odontesthes bonariensis. The sequence continues at coordinate 31,184,270 of NC_134521.1, forward strand.
CCTTTCAAGAGCAGGAACACTGTCATCAATGATACTGCTGCAGTATCTGGAAGATGAAATGCTTAGAACCTTGCCGGCGAAAAGAAGACAAAAGAGAAGATGGGATGTTCGCCCTCTGCATAGGACCGACGGGAACTGGGTGAATTCACTTTCCTCATTAAACCAATGAGTCTCTGCCCTCTTCTTTGCCTTCACATATCTGGCTCGTAGCTTCTTCCACACTCTCTTACAGAACTCTCCCACTTTCCCCAAAGTTCTGCCAATCTCTAATGCTGGTCTTTTTCCATTTTTAATTTGTATTTTCCCCAAACCCACTATAAGTAAAGTAGTAAAGAGAAAAGTTGTTGCACAACATTCTGACTCAAATGTGTTGTCTTGCTACTAAGCTACTCCCTTATAAAGTCTTTAAACATGTAACAGTTGTTTGATATCACAAATCTGACAATTTCATTTTTTCAGATGACAATATTTTTTTCTACTGTGTATTATTTTATTACACACACACATATATTTTATTTTTTATTTTATCATTTATTTGTTTTTTTCATGCTGCACCGTGGGTCCATGACTTCAATTTAGCTGTATGTCCTGCATATATAGTAAATTGACAATAAAGCTGACTTGACTCCTCAATTTAGTTAAAGCCAGTCCGTGTGACACAAATTTAATAAACTTGGATACAACATCATCTTTGCTTATATAACATCTAAATCAAAGGTTATGACACATGAAAACAGTCCATTCATTGTATTTTTCCATCCTTTGTTTTTCTTAACAGGGTCATAACAGCTGGAGCACACATCATGCTAACAGGAGTTCAGTAGAAAGGACCACCACAAAGTGTTAGATGGTATATGTTGGGGTGATGGTATGGATGGATGTAAGGCCCTCTGATTATGCTAATCTGGGACATCTTGTGACTAGAAGCTAGGGGAAAAGATTTAGAGAGAGGGGTTTTCCTCAGGAGGTCAGTGATCTGCGTTGAATGTGGACTACCTAGATGATGGCTGAAAATAGAGTATCAGGGCGGGTAAATGAATATGAAGAGGAACGAATGTGATAAGGATGGACAGAAGGAGAATGAATAGGAGAACTTATGGCAATCAGGTAGGGTGAAGAGATGAAACGTGTTAAAAGAAGTGTTTGATGGGTAAACCAGGTAAAGGAAGGCTTGACAGCTACAACAGTTGGCTAAGATAATGGAACCACCACACCTGGGCATCCATTCAGTTTTTTTTTTATTTTGTAGAGAAAAAATATATATATATATGTATAAAACTCTTTAAAAAAAAAAAAGGTAATTTAAGTCAGTGTGACAAAATAGGCTGTTCCCAGTCAGTTGTGTTTAAAATTTGGAGCAAGTACACAATGGGAATGTGTAAAAGGGAAAAACCCAGGTTGACCGAGGCTGAAGGAAATACGATTTACATTTAGAAAAGCCAAATTTAAACCATCACTAACACCTAAATAGAAGAAAACAAGGTTACAGTGGGCTCAAGAGAAGCAGTCATGGACTGTGGATGATTGAATGAAAGAGATGTTCAGTGGTGAATCACCAATCTGTATTGGACAAGGAGATTATGCTGGAACTTTGGTTTTGTGCAGGTTGAATAAAACAGAAAGATGTCTGCCTAAAGAAAACAAGCACATTTCCACAATCATTGATGTTATGGGGTTGATGTCAGGTAAATGACCAAGGCAGATGGCTGTCTCCCTATACAGTAAATGCACAGGTGGACTTTGAAATTTTGGACACTTTTCTCATTCATTTGAAAGGAGGTTTAGTGATGCTTTAATTTTTCAGGATGATAACTCATCTCTCCAGAGCCAAATTAAAGAACTCCTCAGAAATGTTGGACCTACTGTAGTGAGAATCCAGGCAAAATTTAGAGGATGGATGAAATTTTATACATATATGTTATATTATTATAGAGTAAATGTCATATTGTACAGTTTACAAAAAAACAGAAACAAGCACATGGTATTATCAATCGCCATCTTTTTCAAAAAGTTGCAAGCTTCATACTTCTGCATTAGATGAGCCTATTTTACATCACAGGATGATGATTATGTAAGACAGGCACTGCAAGTTTATGAAAACACAACCTTGAAGAGAGGACAGTTTCAATTTACAGCAGTGAAATTACATGTGATCACACCAGTTTACAGGATTCAGCTGCTCTATCACTTAAAACTTGGTGAAGAAAAAAAAAAATTTGGGGATCTTTAACCGATTTGCTAATCATAAAGAAAAAAAAAATTTGGGGATCTTTAACTGATTTGCTAATCATGGACCGAGTATGTCAGTGAAGCTGAAAGTAAAGAATTTCAAGTGAATTTATTTTACTTTACTTTGTTAATTTTTCTTTTGCCCTTCGTAAAGCTAGAACTGCTTATTATTCATCATTGATAGAAGAGAATAAGAATAATCCCAGGTTTCTTTTCAGCACTGTAGCCAGTCTGACTAAGAGTCCGAGCTCTGCTGAGCCAGTTATTCCTTTAACTCTCAGCAGTGATGATTTCATGAGCTTCTTTATTAATAAAATTGTTTCTATCAGAGAGAAGATTGATGGAGTCCTTCCCACTATTATCAGTGATGTATCATCAAGTACAGCAGCTTTAGAAGTATCTTTAGAACCTGATTTGTATTTAGACGGCTTCTGCCCAGTTGATCTCTCTGAACTAACAACAGCAATAGTGTCTTCTAAACCATCAACTTGTGTTTTAGACCCAATTCCAACCAGACTGTTTAAGGAGGTTTTCCCATTAATTGACACTTCCATATTGGATTTGATCAATCTGTCTTTGTTGACAGGATATGTACCTCAGACTTTTAAGGTTGCTGTAATTAAACCTTTACTTAAAAAACCTACTCTTGATTCAGAAGTGTTGGCTCATTATAGACCTATATCCAATCTCCCTTTTATGTCTAAAGTTCTTGAAAAAATAGTTGCAGCTCAGCTTTGTGATCACTTACACAGAAATAATCTGTTTGAAGAGTTTCAGTCAGGATTCAGAGTGCATCATAGCACAGAAACAGCACTGCTGAAAGTTACCAATGATCTCCTCTTAGCCTCTGATAGCGGACTTGTGTCTGTGCTTGTCCTGTTGGATCTCATTGCTGCATTTGATACGGTCGATCACAGTATCTTATTACACAGACTTGAACATGTTATTGGGATTAAAGGAACTGCATTAGGCTGGTTTAAGTCATATTTATCTGATAGATTTCAGTTTGTTCTTGTAAATGAAGAATCTTCCTCACACACCAGAGTAAGTCATGGAGTTCCCCAGGGTTCTGTGCTTGGACCGATTCTTTTCACTTTATACATGCTTCCATTAGGTAACATTATTAGACAGCATGGCATAAATTTCCATTGCTATGCTGATGATACTCAGCTGTACTTATCTATAAAACCAGATGAACCCAATAGGTTGGTCAGACTACAAGCATGTCTTAAAGACATAAAGACCTGGATGACTCAGAACTGTCTGCTTCTAAATTCAGACAAAACTGAAGTCGTTATCTTTGGACCTGAGCGTTTCAGGGAGAAATTGTCTAGCTATATAGTTACTCTAGATGGTATTTCCTTGGCTTCTAGTTCTACAGTGAAGAACCTTGGAGTTATTTTTGACCAGAACTTATCATTTGACTCGCATATAAAACAGGTTTCTAGGACTGCCTTCTTTCACCTTCGTAATATTGTTAAAATCAGGAACATCTTGTCTCAGAGTGATGCAGAAAAACTAATTCATGCATTTGTTACTTCAAGATTGGACTACTGTAATTCTTTATTATTGGGCTGTCCCACATATTCTCTGAAAAGCCTTCAGTTGATCCAAAATGCTGCAGCCAGAGTTTTGATGAGAACTAACAGGAGAGATCATATTTCTCCAGTTTTAGCTTCTCTTCATTGGCTCCCTGTTAAATTCAGAATAGAATTTAAGATTCTTCTCCTTACATATAAAGCTCTTAATGACCGAGCTCCATCATATCTTAAAGATCTCATTGTAAGATATTTTCCTAACAGAGCACTTCGTTCCCAAACTGCAGGTTTACTTGAGGTTCCCAGAGTTTCTAAAAGTAGAATGGGAGGCAGAGCCTTCAGTTATCAGGCCCCTCTATTGTGGAATAAGCTGCCAGTAAATGTCCGGGAAGCAGACACCCTTTCCACTTTTAAGACCAGGCTTAAAACTTTCCTTTTTTATAAAGCTTATAGTTAGGTCTGTTGAATCTGCTAGTGTGTCTTGTTCTGCCTCCACCTCTGGCACCCTCTATACTTTCATTACCCCCTACCCGAACCAGGGTTTGAATCCCATTCCCGCTTATCTTACCTCTTTTATTTCTCCCCCTACCCGAACCAGGGTTTGCATCCCCACCCCGCTGTGACTGGTGTGCAGTTGGTGAGAGGCTGAGGTAGCTTGTGGCTGTAAAAAGATGGTTGTTGTGGTGTGAGGAGAAGATCTATATAGGGAGTATAGGGAATTACTCACTGAGTCTGGTCCTTTATTTTATTATTTATTTTTTCGTTAGCACAAGTTTCTTGTGTTTACCTTGAATAGGGATGGCTCAGGTAATCCTGAAACATCCCATAGTTAAGCTGCTATAGGCCTAGACTGCTGGGGGGCCTCATCTGTCACACCTTTCCTCACTTTACTCTCTTTATGTATATGTGATATTATTGTGGTCATTATCTCGTGTTTCCCTGTTCCAACAGATATCCTTTGAATGGTGTTACAGTGCCGCCGCCGCTGCGGCCCTCCCCCCCTTTCTGTCTTCTCAAACCCCAGCTGGTCGAGGCGGATGGCCACCCTTCCTGAGTCTGGTTCTGCCAGAGGTTTCTTCCTGTTAAAAGGGAGTCGTTTCTCTCCACAGTCGCCTCAGGCACGCTCAGGCCGGAGATTGGACCGAAAAACAAAAAGTTTTCAGTGCAATCTGTTGGTTTTCTTAGCTAGGAAATTGTTTTTGAATTGGCTCTATATGAACGAATTGGATTATTTTATGAATTATGATTATTATTAATTAATTGAATTCCAATTGGCTTGAATTGGACTTACTATCTAAGTGCCTTGAGATGACATTTGTTGTATTTGGCGCTATATAAATAAAAATGAATTGAATTCAAGTCTTCCTACACATCCAAAATAAATGTAGAATATCACATTTTCTTTTGTAAAGTACAAACAGAGGTTAATGAGGCCGTTATCTGTACAGTCTGTATCAGGCTGGCATTGTTCTTGAGCGATTTCTTTGAAAATCATCTTAACATGCACCTCAGATCAATTTCCCAGCAGCCACTTCAACTTTCTGTCCTCTTCTTCCTCACATCACACTTACTTGACAAGCAGATCCTGACATGCACATCCGTCATGAGCAGCTCCACAACTGTGATGCACCATGAATAATAATTGTGGCATGAATCGATGATGCTAACTTGTGTGAGCACCGGAACAGACAGCTGCTGACAATTGTCTGGTCCTTTTTCTTTGGCTCTGGCTTGTGTGTAAATTCTCATGTGCATGCAGCAGACAGCAAAAGCTTCTGGCTCTAGTGACACAATGACTTCAAAAGGCCATAGCAGTCGCACAGCTCTCTCGTCATGACCATAATGAGCCCTGAGAGTGATTACAAATGTCCTGATGAAAACTATAGAGTATTTGTAGGAATATCTGCAGCAGATTCAGATCTTAACTTCATCATTCGCTGCTTACAGTATCCCTCCCCCACCTCACCTCTGTCAAAGTTATTACAGCAGTGTGCTCTTTTCCCTCTGCTCTGCACAGATAACAAGCAGCTACACTCATCTGCTGACTCCCCTTCAACCAAAGCAATGCTTATCGTTCTTAAACACGCTGCCCCTGTGAAACTAATTATTGTGCTGGCTTTCTGCTGCTGGACTAATAACTAAAAGACGACGAGGATTTTCAACTCAAGAGTTTTTTCTTGTCCTTTTGACAATTCTTTTGGATTCTGGAAGTCCCGCGCAGTTGACAAATCTGAAAAGTTGATGTTAAAATCCTTCGTTAAAGAGTCCTTTCTCTGAGAGTAAACATTAACTTAATGAATACATCAGACTGTTGATATTACATTGTTGCAAACAAAAGGAAATCTTCCTGGGATTTTTTTGTATTAAAGTTAGCTGTATAATTGGTTTCAAAAGTCATTCATGAGAAACTGTTGTAGGTGCTCCTGATACAAGCACAAAAAATGGCGTCTTCTAGCAGAAAGTGCTCTCACAAGGGAACGTTTCTGCTTCATGCACTGATTCGGCCCTATGAGTACAGGGCTGTAATGAGTATGGGCTGCAATTTTCCTGCTCAACACTTGATTGATATTTGAAAGGTGGGGACAGTGGCTGCTTTTCATCTCTGCGCCTTTTGAGAAGAGTTTAGTCTTTCACACTTCAAGATTTTAAACTGCTCAGAGAAATAATGGTAGTCGCAGACAAATGGCCCAGATCTGGGGCAAATCTGATTTTAATCAGCTGTCATAGAGCGCCACGTCCGAATGCTTGAGAGATGTAAATTGTGAGGCTTGCAGGCTTGTCCCTGACTGACTGATTTTCTGAATGTTGGATATTGTGAGGCAGGAGGGGAGGAGTTGGTGAGTGAGGATATGGGGTATGGGATAGAGGCAAACTGGAAAATGAACAGACAACAAACATGAGGAAGAGCATGGTGATGAGGCTCGGTATGGCACTGTGTGTCAATTCTGTGCTCACCTGGCAAAGGAGAAGGTTCACTTCACCCTGTCGCAGCCAAAGCGTGTAAATATTTGAATGGTTTTGCTGAGACCTGCAGTGAAATGGTGTCGAAGTTGTAGAGGGAACGTCTGCCCCTGTCATTGTGACAACACACTGAAGAAATTCTTCATAATTTGAAGTCTATTAACTATATTAGTTAGTCTCGACCCAAGTTTTAATCAGTAGCTGGTGGATATTGAAAGTTGAATATTACAACTATTGACTCAACTCAGATTTGTAATTTTTGTCTTTTATCATCTGCCTCTTCGGGATTGTTATGCATTTAACATTTGAGAAACATGCATAATCACTTTTATGGACATGGAAAATAATCTCCTGGTAGCCTATTTAATATGAAGAAACTCTAATCAGCCTCTCTGGAAAAGCAGACTTTGGGTTTCCATCTCAGGGTTCATAAACTCTGACTTCAGGTGCAGACTCTTTCTAGAACAGAACCCAGATTAATTGGGGCCTGCCATAGCATTGCATAGGAGAGCACTGCATAGCATTGCTTCTCAATGCTATGCAGTGCCTCCATGCAAATGCATGGCAAGGCACCTATTACTATTCCGTTGGCCAAAGTCTATGGGATTTAACATTGAAAATGTGTCTCTTTATTTATAGGCTATATTTATTCTTCCGTCCACATTAATGCGGGCCCGCACATCCCAACAATATATATATCAAAACGACCGGCTCGATGAGTTTTCGCGGGCTATTACTTTTATTGAAGATTGGAGTTACCAAGGCGACGTAATAAGCAAAAAACAGCCCCCCAAAGCCCCCCTAGGTATACACAGGGGGATGACCTGGAAAAATCATAAAAAAAAACAAAAGTTTGAGCAGTTACTGTGTCATCATGCATTAACCTAGAAACGCCATTCAAATGTCAGTTTGTAGATACTTCCGTGCTGTGTTCAGAAGTGAAGACGCCATGTCGATACCTGCTACGGATTTCCCACAGCATGCCTCCAAGCAACCCAAAGTTTTGGCCAAAATCTGCAAAATTTGAATTTTTAGAGCACAACTGCTCTAGTGCTGTACTGTCATAATATAGGCACGCATGTTGGGATTCATAAAATGTTTTCATATTTCATCTAGGGCTGACCATTTGCTCTCAGAGCCCCTCAGAGCAAAGTGATGTCGGGGCTCAAAGACTTCAAATCCCCATTTTAATTCATCCAATTCTCAGAATCTCAGCAGCTCCTGCAGTCCTTCTTTCTCTCATCCGTGCTTTCACTGTGAATGTGCTACAGATCTGAAACGGGGGAATATTGAAGTCCAAAGGCGTCCCTCGCTCATTCTGCGAGAATTTTTTCCGTAGCTCTTACGGTTTCCGAATGGGAAGCATCTGTTCGTAGAGGTTTTTTGGCTCTGAGAAGCCTGAGTCTCATATAATTAGTGTAGCAGCAGCTGGGGCAGCTCAACTGTCAGTTAATTGAGGGAGATTAATTACCATAGAAACAAGGCTATTAGTGGCCCAGTCAGTCCTTTGAAGTTTCAACAGCACAATTAACCGCTTTAAAGGGACAGTTCGCCGCTTTAAGGGACAGTTCGCCGCTTTAAAGGGACAATTCGCTGGTAATTCGTGGCAGAAATCACTTGCAGAGTTTGGTTAAATGCTGGCGAGAACAAGCGTGTGTTTCATTTTTCCTGCATGCCAGATCATGACTGAATCCAGAGAGAGAAGCGGTGAGAACAATTTACTAGTTTCTCTTCAACAACCAGTTGAGCAAAACAGACCGAATAGATAGAAGCTACTACTGCTGTATTGGAACATTAATGATGAAGGAGACTTGTCTGCAGTTGTTTTGTATCAGATCGTTGTTTTTGCTTTGTGTTTGTTCCTGTTCTATAATCATTGCTTAAAATTATGCTGATTTTGTGAACCTTGTTGGATTTCTTGTTGAGCAAAGCTTTGTTTGTTGCAGCTTTTTCTTTTCTGGTCTTCAGTTCTAGTCTTTGTTGACAGCGTCGTTCTCGATACTGTGTGCTGTAAAATGGCACACTGAACTGTGATATTATGCAACATAATTCTGCCCCTTACTCATACACTTTCTCATGATGCCTTCATTGAGCAAGGTTGACCTGACATTATTCTTTCACAATTACTGTGCAGAAATAGGTCACGAGCTTATACAGAAAATACTATGGAGAAACACCACTACGGTCAAAAACCTGAAAAGAGAATGCAGGAAAGCTGAACGTCAGTGGGGGAAAACAAAGCTTCAGATTCACTATGAGCTGTACAAACAAAACCTGCGTAGTTATAACAATGAGCTGTGCAAGGCCAGACAGCTGCATTTATCTGAAATGATTGATAAGAATGTCAACAATTCTCGAACTCTGTTTGCTATGGTTGAAAAACTCACAAATCCTCCAAAACAGTCAAACCCAGACCTCTTCTCCACAGAGAAATGCAACGAATTTGCCAACTTTTTTAGCCAAAAAAATCAAAAAGAATTAGACAAAACATTCACGCAACACAGACAAACAAGAAAGCTAATCTGTGTCTAAAACCTACAAATAACTCTGACGTTATGTCACAATTTAATATATGTTGATTTAAAAATCCTAGAGGAAACAGTTCGGCATCTGAAATCAACAACTTGCAGTCTGGACATAATACCATCTGACTTTTTAAAAACTGTTTTTACCTCAGTAGAAAGTGACCTCCTACAAATAGTTAACAGCTCACTGGCATGAGGCATTTTTCCCAAGTCACTAAAGACAGCTGCCATTAAGCCACTCCTAAAGAAGAGAACTATAGACGCCTCTATGATGAACAACTACAGACCTGTCTCTAACCTCTCTTTTATATCTAAGATTATTGAGAAAGTTGTATATAACCAGCTCAACAACTTACTGAATGAAAGTGGAAGTCTTGATGACTTTCTATCAGGCTTTAGACGTCATCACAGCACTGAAACAGCTCTGGTCAAAGTGTTAAACGACATCAGGTTGAATACTGATTCTGGTAATGTTTCAGTCCTGGTTCTGTTGGAACTCAGCGCTGCGTTTGATACAGAATCCTGTTGCACAGGCTGGAAAACTGGGTTGGACTTTCTGGAGCGGTTCTTAACTGGTTCAGGTCCTACTTAGAAGGCCGGAGTTATTTTGTTACAATTGGCAGCTATGAATCTGAGCAAGTGGCCATGACTTGTTGAGTCCCCCAGGGGTCAATTCTTGGACCTCTTCTGTTTAACTTGTCAGATATTGCAGAACTTTAACATCAATTATCACAGTTATGCAGACGATACATAACTTTATGTGTCTCTGTCACCAGACTGCAGCCCAGCAGACGTACTGTGTCAGTGTCTGGAGGAAGTAAACACCTGGATGAGAAAGAATTTTCTACAATTAAATGAAGACAAAACTGAGATCATTCTGTTTGGTAGCAAAGAGAAGAGGGTCAGCGTTGGTAAATATCTTGAGACTCGGGCCCTTACAATCACTGACCAAGTACGTAACCTCGGAGTGTTGATAGACTCAGATCTGACTTTCAGCAGCCACATCAAAGCTGTCACCAAGGCAGCTTTTTACCATCTCAGAAACATCAAGAGAATTAAAGGTTTACTCTCCCAAAAAGACCAGGAGAAACTCATCCATGCATTCATCTCCAGTAGACTCGATTACAGTAACGCTATTTTAACTGGACTTCCCAAAAATAGCATTAAACATCTGCAGCTCATCCAGAACGCTGCTGCTAGAGTTTTAACCAGGACTAAGAGACCTGAACACATCACACCAGTTTTAAAATCTTTACACTGGCTTCCAGTCAGTCACAGAATAGATTTTAAAAGCCTGCTGATGGTTTACAAATCCCAGAACAGTTTAGGCCCAAAATACATCTGTGATATGTTCAGAGACTATAAACCCAGCAGAGTTCTTAGATCCAAGGACTCAGGTCAGCTGGTCCAGTCCAGAGTCCAGACTAAACATGGGGAAGCAGCATTTAGCTGCCAGTGGAGATTAAACTTTCACCAAATGTAGACATTTTTAAATCCAGGTTAAAAACATTTCTTTTCTCATGTGTCTATGCATGAAATCTGCACGGTATCTTTTCAATTATCTGGACTGTTGCTTGTTTTTAAATTAATTTAAATTATTTTATTTGTTTCTCTTTATATTCTTTTATGTATTTTTAATGCTTCTTACACTCCCTGCTGCAATGCTTTTATTTTATGTGAAGCACTTTGAATTGTTTTGTACATAAAATGTGCTATACAAATAAATTTGATTTTATTTAGAACTTTCAATTCATGATATAGTGCAAATTTTGTGAGCAGTTTAATATTCAGAATTTGATCTGCAGGAATTATACAAGTTTAATGACTAAATGCACAAGACCAAACAAGTGTTCATTTTAAGTAAAACATTAGGTTTGACATGACTTATTATAGACATTTATATTAGTCTAGAAAATGGGGCTAGAATTTAATTGAGCCATAATTACAACAAGTCAGTTTCACTGACTTTTTACAGAATTTTTACACTCACAATTGTGACTTTTCATAATTTAAAGTTACTATTTTGTCTTAATTTTTACTTTTGTTAAATGACAGAAATTAGCTTCCACACAAAAATGGTTTTAAATCAACATTCACCTTTCAGGGCTTTTTTTTTTTCTTTCTTTCTTTCTTTCTTTATTTTAAACTTTTAAAGACTTAAAATTTACCCCAGCCTAGAAGATACTACAAGTTCAACCACTGTCAATGTTCCGCACAGGTTTTACACAGTATGCACCATATAGCTGTATGTGCATCTCCATTCCCAAGTTATTACAATTTAACTGAGTCCCGACTTGCATCAAATATTTATACATTTCAGCACATTACAGACGTGTTTTGGCAACTGATACTATGGCAGATGGAATAATATCAGACATTTGGTTCACTTCAGAGGCACGTTTACGGGGTTGGGTTATAACATTCTCCTTAATTACACTTTTAACTTAAGATTTCAAATTTGTAGTTGAAATAAATCCATGTTGTAGGCTACCTCCTGTTTGTGATTTGGAAACAAATGTGTTTGACGTGTTGCACCTTTACAATGAGAGCTGTCAGTGACACAATGTTTCCAGTTGGTCACAAATGCATTTGTTTTTCGAAAGAGATACTTTGCCTCTCAGCTTGTTTTGCTGTGAAAGCATTTTGAAATCCGATGGATAATTTATGTTGAGGTGAGCCAGTAATTTCCAGCGGTGCAATAGTCTGTGTGCTTGGCTGCCCATCATGAATGAATAATACGTAAACATTATTCATAACTTCCCTTCATAAATTTAGCTAGTCATTAATTCTGCCTGCCCCAACAGAGGTTGTAAGAGGAGGAAGCGAGAAGGAGTTTCAGAGGGATATGAAGGTGCAAGGGCTGTGATTATTTCTGCATCCTCCTCAGTACAGGCTTTGCCCATTGTATTATGTTATTATTCTGTTATTGGCAAAGCAATGTAATCTGGGGGTTCACACTTGCTTCAGTCCAGCAGTCTGAAGATGTTACTTGTTAATTGGCCTTTATATATGTTGTCCTCTCCCTGAAAGTGACTTAAGCATCTGATAAGATCATGAACAGCCTTGGATGAAAATAAAAAGTGTAACAAGATCTGTTCAGCAACAGCAGACTTAAATTCACGACCAAGCAAAAAAGGTGAAGTAAAATCCAATTCTTAAATTATATTATACACTGGTCGGTTCACAAGTAATCAGTCCAAACAAATCCAAAGGATTTGGTACAGAGATAATCAGATAAAAAATAGCAACCAGGTCTGACAGGCTTAGCAGAAGACCAATCATTTAACAGGCAGGGTCATTGCACAAGGAGCTGCCCGACTATGACAATCTGACACTGGGAGATAGGTGAGTGGAGCTAATATGTTGAACAGGTGTGATCAGTCACAGGTGTGGGTAATCACGCACAGGTGACCTTGATCAGGCAATCAGGGCAAATTAAGGAGCAGAAGTGGGAGGATCTGTTGGAAGAGGCAATATTCACATTTCTATCCACACACAAACTTTATATTTGTGAAACCACTAAGGTGTTTAGACTAAAGGCGGATTTACTCACGGCGGTGGCGGCCCGTGACGTCAAAATGACGTTTCAGGCATGGCGCTTGCCTTGAAAAAACTGCGCAGCGCGTTGTCGTGCACCAGTCGATTTTTGTAACTTGGCTGCGCCGAGAACGACAAACCGGATGAACCAATGTGAGACCAGGCTCAGTCAGAAGGCGCGTTTGTACAGGCAGCTGTACGAAACTGCAGTGAAACAGCACAGGGACCATGTAAACTCCCAAAACTCGTGGACAGAGATTGGCAGAACTTTGGGGAAAGAGGGAGAGTTCTGTAAGAATGTGTGGAAGAAGCTACGGGACAGACATGTGAAGGCAAACAAGAGGGCAGAGACTCGAAGTGGTGATGCCGGGGGCTTCAGACCTTCACCTCTATTGACTGAATTAAAAAATTTAAATTATCCAGATACTGCAGCAGTATCATTGATGGCAGTGTTCCTGCTCTTGACAGTGGCATTGTTTTCTTCTCGACTTTCGTGGTTGTAGAGTAGCGGTAACCTTCACGTAGCAGCGACACCTCTGTGACGGAGAAAATTTCAACTACTGGCGCATCGACTTGCGCCACTATATATAGCCGGCACAAAATCGTGACGTCATCAACACCGCTCGCGCTAGCATGCTAGAGCCTTTAGACACACGAAAACAATCCTGAAATGGAATATATCGCAGCAAATTTATGAATAATGTTACGAGTTTCAATATATGCAAACTGGAGTAACAAATGATATTTGTTCTGGTTCACTGCTCTCAACTCTCCTGGATGTGTCCTGAAAAACAGAATCATTAAGTCAGTCAGTGGGGTTACATGGCACTGAAAGGATCGGATAATTGGCTCAATTACAATAAGATTGAGTTATTAAGTGCATATAGACGCCTTAATCTGACAAGAAATTGGATTGGATCGGATCGGGTTACTCGCGATCGGATTAAGAGATAACTCGGTTGAAAGTCAAATTAAACGTGTTTGCAGACGGGTGAAGCACGTGGTGAATTGGACTTTGCGTTCTGCGCATGCTCGAGATTTTTTCCTGTGGTCATGAACCGGAAGTCGGAAGAGAGATATTACAATTGTTGTCGCCATCAGAAAGAAACAAACAACGCGATGGAGAATGTGCCGTTGTGCATCGCGTTTGTGCAATAAGCAGCTCATCACAAACGAAATGTAGGGGGACGTACCTTCATCTTGCTCTTCATTCGCCATGTTCTGAGTTTGATTCGATTCATTCACCGCCATATATCCAAGGATAATTACCCTTGCTCAACTCATTGGGGGTCCTAGCAGCGAAGCTGCAGGAACCCATTGTGTTAGTAGCTTTTCTTATTATTATTATTCATCCGTTTCCGCTGCAATTGAAGTCTATGGCAGCCCCATGAACGCTATGGTAAAAAGTTGTGAAATTTGGCACACGTAATCAGCCAAGTGCCAAAGCCAAATTCAAGAATTTTCATGCCCCAAGAGCTTACTCTCTAGCGCCACCAACACGTCAAAGTTCAAAGTGCATTCAAATCAAATCAAACTTTATTTATATAGAACCTTTCATACTAAAAAAGCAGCACAAAGTGCTTTACATAATAAAATCAATAATCAAATCAATTCATGCATAAACTCACACACAACATCACACCGACAACCACACTGCACACATACTACCCCCCCCACCACCCCCAACATGAGCAACATCAATATCAACAACAATCAACATTAAAATCAACATTAAAATCTGGCTTGACGCTGAAGTGAGGAAACGGTATCTTGGGGATCTGTCCACACCGGGAGCCAGCCCACCAATGACCACAGAGGCCGCCAACACGGGGAACCGCCCAGATCAGGGCAGACTGGCATCCTCACCACAGCCAGGGCTGCAGTGCAGGATCCCCCAGCCACCCCGAACCAGGGCGATCCCCACAGTAATGACCCCACAGACCGAGTGGGCATAGTCCCCGGTGTGGAAGATCCCCATGAGGAAAAACACTGGATAAATAAGTGTATAATAAGTATATAATAAAATAATTAAAAATATATATATAATAAAATAACACAATAATAATAATAATAAATAAATAGATATTTTAAATAATGGATGAATAGATAAAAGTAAACTAAAACAAAACAAACAAACAAAAAAAATAATAATATATAAATAAATGAAATAAAATTCAGCTGTAAGCTAAACTAAAAAGGTAGGTCTTGAGCCTCTTTTTACATCAACAAACATCAACATTCTCTGCAGCCCTGAGGTTCTCTGGCAGGCTGTTCCACAAATGAGGTCCATAATAGTGGAACGACGTCTCACCATAAGTTTTTGTTCGAACTTTAGGAACAAATAAAAGGCCGGTACCAGAGGACCTCAGGGTCCGCGAGGGCTCATAATTTAAAAGCAGATCAGATAGATAAGAAGGCCCAAGACCATTAAGACATTTATAAACAACTAAAAGAACCTTAAAATCAGTCCTGAAATGCACGAGGAGCCAATGCAGCGATTTTAAAACTGGTGTAATGTGTTCCCGCCCTCTGGTCTTGGTCAGCACACGTGCAGCTGAATTCTGTATTAATTGTAGGTAATGAATACTTTTTTTGGGAAGACCAGAAAGCAGGGCATTACAATAATCTATTCTACTAGAAATAAAAGCATGCATCAGCACCTCCATGCTGGCAAGAGAGAGAAATGGGCGGACTCTGGCAATATTTTTAAGATGATAAATTCCTGTCTTTGTTACATTTCTAATATGTTGGATAAAATCCAGCTCAGAGTCAAAAAGAACACCCAGATTTTTTACATGTTGAGAAGATTTAAAATTTTGTAGTTTGGGTAAAATTATCTCTCTCTTGTCTTCAGGACCAATAATTAAAACTTCAGTCTTGCCCTGGTTGAGCTGTAAGAAACTCTCTGCCATCCATGACTTTATATCTAAAATACAGTTTAAAAGAACGTTAACTGGTTCTAGGTTATCAGGAGACACGGCAATGTAAAGCTGTGTATCATCAGCATAGCTGTGAAAACTAATGCCATGTCTCCTGACGACATCCCCAAGTGGCAGCATGTACAGATTGAAAAGCAATGGGCCTAAAATTGAGGAGCATGTATCCATACTTATAAAAAACTGTCGATCCGTGAGATAGGAGTAAAACCATTTAAGAACAGTGCCAGAGACACCCATTCAGCCTAATAACTTTGGACTACTTGGTACAAATTTCACAAATGAGACATCGTTGGAATCCTTGGATCATGACGAGTCCAACGCACTCTATGACGTCAATTTGTGTGTGCCTAGATTTTCCGCCATTTTGAATTTTATCAAAAAGCTTAAAAAAGCATTTCAGGTCACAGAGATTGTCCAATTATCACGAAAATTGGCACATAGACTCTTAAGACCAAGCCGCACTAAAGTTATTGTGTGGAATTTTTAATTAGGCTTTCAATTTTCCATAAAAGCCAATCAAACTCGAGGTTGACGCCGCCAAACTGGAAGTGAGGCCATATCTTGGCAACCATTTCATGTTATGACGTCAAACTTATAACACATTCTCAAGACTATGGCGGTAAGAGGCCAAAGAAGTTTGATGACGTTTAGCCAATAGGTGGCGCTATATGTAGCAAAAATGCAATTTTGCTCATATCTTTGGACCCCTTGGACCAAATTTCACAAATGAGGTACTGTTGGAATCCCTGGATAGAGTCGAGGTCAACACACCTCATGACGTCATCTGCGCCATCTTGGATTTTCCGCCATTTTGAATTTAATCGAAAACCTACAAAAAGCATTTCCGGCCACTGAGATTGTCGAATCTCCACGGGACTTGGCACATAGAGTCTACAGAGCAAGCCACACATAAGTTATCATGTAGATTTTATCATTTCACTTCCGTTTAACCGCGGCAGCCAATCAAACTCTACGCCGACGCGCAAACGGGACATTTGGCCGCATCTCTGCGATGCATTGATGTATCGATGCCAAACTTGGTGGATGGACTCACGACGCCTTCCTAAGCAGCCCAAGCCTTGCCTCCTGTACCATTCTGCTAGGACCCCCACATCGCTGCTTGCAGCTATATTTCTTATTGTAATTTAGCCAATTATCCGATCCTTTCAGTGCCATGTAACGCCACTGAATGAGTGAAAGAGCGAGCATACACCATCTTCTTCCCCGAATCTCGGTCTGATTTATTACAAGTTTCCACAATCATGGTATAAAACAATAAACTTTTCCCTTCATGTACTCATGTTTCAGTTTCAGTAGTTAATTGTTAATAATGAAAGTATAGAGGGTGCCTCCACCTCTGGCACCCTCTATACTTTCATTACCCCCTACCCGAACCAGGGTTTGAATCCCATTCCCGCTTATCTTACCTCTTTTATTTCTCCCCCTACCCGAACCAGGGTTTGCCTCCCCACCCCGCTGTGACTGGTGTGCAGTTGGTGAGAGTGAGTTGTATGGCTTTGTTTTTGCTGGTATTTTTAGTGAATATAGGACTGTTTAGGTGAATTTGTCTGCTGTATCTGCTAGTGTGTCTTGTCCTGCCTCCACCTCTGGCACCTTCTATACTTTCATTACCCCCTACCCGAACCAGGGTTTGAATCCCATTCCCGCTTATCTTACCTCTTTTATTTCTCCCCCTACCCGAACCAGGGTTTGTATCCCCACCCCGCTGTGACTGGTGTGCAGTTGGTGAGAGGCTGAGGTAGCTTGTGGCTGTAAAAAGATGGTTGTTGTGGTGTGAGGAGCAGATCTATATAGGGAGTATAGGGAATTACTTACTGAGTCTGGTCCTTTATTTATTTATTTCACAGGAGTCTCTCCAGGACCTTCATGATGTGGGATGTCAGGGCAACAGGTCTGTAGTCATTGATGACTGAAGGATGAGTTTTCTTTGGTACCGGAACCAGACAGGATGTTTTCCACAACAGTGGTACCTTCTCTTGGGTCAAGCTAAGGTTGAAAAGGTGTTGCAGAATCCCACAGAGCTGCTCTGCACAGGCCTTCAGGACTCGAGGGCTGACACCATCTGGACCTGCAGCCTTGTTCCGGTTCAGTCTCTCCAACTGCCTCTTCACCTGACTTCTTGAAACAGAAAAGTGGGAGGGGGAGGCAAAGGGGACAGCAGCATCTCCTGATTGGGTTGAAGACAAACTAGTGGAAGCAGAAGAATCCATGACTGAGGTGGAGGTGGAGATGTTACAGGAAAGCTGTGGGTCAGAGGAGGGTGGGATGTCTCTTTGGCTGGGAACAGGAGGTGAGGATGGTGGATGGTGAGCTTGTTCCTGAACTGAACCTTTACAGAAGGATTTGTTGATAAATCATTCCTGGCCTGATTTATGTGACATTATAATAAAACAATATGGCGAAAATCGATGTTTTTTAAGCTATGGACAGTATATTTTGATTTCCTAGGAAATGAAAGCAGATATCCTGAAATCCTTCTGTAATTTTCTTTTCATTTTGTGTGTAAACAAAATGAAAAAAGAATTTTGCACCTGGCTTTATCATGTGTTCAGATTTAGCTTCCGGAAATATATGCAAATTTGCGCATATTTAATGAGATAATGCATAATTAAACATACAAATTTCTAAAACTTGTAATACATTTTTTTTCATACTTGTATAAGTAATCAACTGAGGAAGTTTCATGGTGATATCTATTATTCTAAAATATTACCCTATTCACCTGTAGTGTCTCGCCTTAAGTCAGTGAGTGAAAGAGCAAGCTGCCATCTTCTTCCCCTAATCTCGGGCCGTTTCTCAATACCAAGTATGCTAAGTACATACTTGTGTACTTACAAGTATGGACTTGTCGGAAGTACGGACTTCTGAGTACAGAAGTACGCAAGTACGCTCATTGTGCATTTGGAACGGAAGTGTACTTAATTAGGGACCGAGCAGTGAAACTGCAAGGACCCTATTGTATCTGTAAGGATTATTAGGGACCTAGCAGTGAAACTGCAAGGACCCTATTGTATCTGTAAGGATTATTAGGGACCGAGCAGTGAAACTGCAAGGACCTTATTGTATCTGTAAGGTTTATTATTAGGGACCGAGCAGTGAAACTGCAAGGACCCTATTGTATCTGTAAGGTTTATTAGGGACCGAGCAGTGAAACTGCAAGGACCCTATTGTATCTGTAAGGTTTATTAGGGACCGAGCAGTGAAACTGCAAGGACCCTATTGTATCTGTAAGGTTTATTATTAGGGACCGAGCAGTGAAACTGCAAGGACCCTATTGTATCTGTAAGGTTTATTATTATTAGGGACCGAGCAGTGAAACTGCAAGGACCCTATTGTATCTGTAAGGTTTATTATTAGGGACCGAGCAGTGAAACTGCAAGGACCCTATTGTATCTGTAAGGTTTATTAGGGACCGAGCAGTGAAACTGCAAGGACCCTATTGTATCTGTAAGGTTTATTATTAGGGACCGAGCAGTGAAACTGCAAGGACCCTATTGTATCTGTAAGGTTTATTAGGGACCGAGCAGTGAAACTGCAAGGACCCTATTGTATCTGTAAGGTTTATTATTAGGGACCGAGCAGTGAAACTGCAAGGACCCTATTGTATCTGTAAGGTTTATTATTAGGGACCGAGCAGTGAAACTGCAAGGACCCTATTGTATCTGTAAGGTTTATTATTATTATTTCCGATTCTTTGCAAAAGGTATGCGAAAACTCACGAAATTTTGCGAGCGCCACCTGCCAGTCGACGACATGAAAGAATCTAAACTTTATATTTTTAGGAGTCGCTCATTGGCTCTGTAGCGCCCCCTACGGTGCATAAAAATGGTCCCCTTAATAGGATTAGTTTCGCGTGGGACGACGAAATTCGGTACACTCATTCATCATGCCCAGACGCACCAAAAAGTCTCATGCCATCACGGTGCCACGTACACAGGAAGGCGGCCATTTTGGATGGAAAGTGCGTTTTCGTGCCATTTTTGGCCGATTCCACGCCTTGCATAAGATCGAACTTGTCCTACAGATTTCATGCTACAGACTTCAAACTTGGCCAGGTTACTCTTAAGACATGGGGGGGGAAATTCATGGAGAAACTTTTTCAAAACTTAAAGGGCGTGGGCGTGGCAACTCCTCAAAGTTCGATGACTCGCCATCACTCGCCACAACAAATGAAGTCGCTTATAACTCCCACATACATTATCCAATCTGTCCCAAACTTCATACGGTGAATGCTGGACCCAGCTTGAACGCGTACATATTATCATAACGACATCCACCTATAGCGCCACCTGCTGGTGGTCGGAAACATCTCTTTTTTTCCACATCTCGCATTTGATCGAACTCGTCCTACAGATTTAATGCTACAAGCTTCAAACTTGGCCAGGTTACTCTTAAGACATGGGGGGAAAGAGTCATGGAGAAACTTTTTCAAACCTCAAAGGGCGTGGCCGTGGCGACGCCTCAAAGTTATGACTCACCATGAAAAATTAAGTCGCTTATAACTTCCACATACATTATCCAATCTGTCCCAAACTTCATACGGTGATATCTGGACCCAGCCTGAACGCGCATAGATAAAATAGTGACATCCACCAACAGCGCCACCTGCTGGTGGTCAGAAACGTCTTTTTTTTCCATACCTCACATTTTATCAAACTCCTCCCACAGATTTAATGCTACAAACTTCAAACTTAGCCAAGTTACTCTTAAGACATGGAGGCAACAATTCATGGAGAAACTTTTCCAAACTCTGAACGGTGTGGGCGTGGCCATGCGGTGAAAATCGTGTGATGACGTTTGTGATTTGAAAGCCTTATCATCATCTCAAGGTAATGAAACTTGGTACACACGTCCACCCTGACGACCTCGTACGTATGTAAAGGGTATCGTGTGTGGGCGGAGAAAAATGGCTCAGTGGCGCCCCCTAGAAATTTTCAAAAACCCCTCCGCATTGGGGTTATGCTGTGCTCGTAAGTACACAGCGGGTATCGTGCGTGTGGGAAGAGCTGCGGCTCCAGCGTCCAGCGCATGCCCAACGTACGCACATCCCAACGTACGCACACCTCGGTCCCGCTCACAGCTGCTTGCAGCTTTCTAGTTATTTTTATTTTTCTCCATTATTCTTATTCTTTGCAAAAGGTATGCGAAAACTCAGGAAATTTTGCGAGCGCCACCTGCCAGTCGACGACATGAAAGAATCTAAACTTTATATTTTTGGGAGTTGCTCATTGAATCTGTAGCGCCCCCTACAATGCTTAAAAATGGTGCCCGCAATTGGGTTAGTTTCGCGTAGGACAATGAAATTCGGTACACTCATTCATCATGCCCAGACGCACAAAAAAGTCTCTTGCCGCCATGGTCCCACGCCTACAGCATGGCGGCCATTTTGAATGGAAAGTGCGTTTTCGTGCCATTTTTGACCGATTCCACGCCTTGCTTAAGATCGAACTTGTCCTACAGATTTAATGCTACAGACTTCAAACTTGGCCAGGTTACTCTTAAGACATGGGGGGGGAAATTTATGGAGAAACTTTTTCAAAACTTAAAGGGCGTGGGCGTGGCAACTCCTCAAAGTTCGATGACTCGCCATCACTCGCCACAAAAAATGAAGTCGCTTATAACTCCCACATACATTATCCAATCTGTCCCAAACTTCATACGGTGAATGCTGGAACCAGCCTGAACGCGTACATATTATCATAACGACATCCACCTATAGCGCCACCTGCTGGGGGTTGGAAACATCTCTTTTTTTCCACATCTTGCATTTGATCGAACTCGTCCTACAGATTTAATGCTACAAGCTTCAAACTTGACCAGATTACTCTTAAGACATGGGGGGAAAGAGTCATGGAGAAACTTTTTCAAACCTCAAAGGGCGTGGCCGTGGCGACGCCTCAAAGTTATGACTCGCCATGAAGAATTAAGTCGCTTATAATTTCCACACTCATTATCCAATCTGTCCCAAACTTCATACGGTGAATGCTGGACCCGACCTGAACGCGTACATATTATCATAGTGACATCCTCCTATAGCGCCACCTGCTGGTGGTTTGAAACCTCTTTTTTTTCCGCACGTCACATTTTTTCAAACTCCTCCTACAGATTTAATGCCACAAGCTTCAAACTTGGCCAGGTTACTCTTAAGTCATGTGGGGAAAAATTCATGGAGACACTTTTCCAAACTCTGAACGGTGTGGGCGTGGCCAGGCGGTGAAAATCATGTGATGGCGTTTGTGATTTGAAAGCCTTATCATGATCGCAAGGTCATGAAACTTGGCACACACGTCCACCCTGATGACCTCGTACGTATGTAAAGGGTATCGTGTGTGGGCAGAGCAAAATGGCTCAGTGGCGCCCCCTAGAAATTTTCAAAAACACCTCCGCATTTGGGTTTTTATGTGCTCGTAAGTATGCAGAGGGTATCGTGCGTTTGGGCAGAGCTGCAGCTCAAGCGTCCAGCGCATGCCCCAACATGCGCACATCCCAACGTACGCACACCTCGGTCCCGCTCACAGCTGCTTGCAGCTTTCTAGTTATTATTAGGGACCGAGCAGTGAAACTGCAAGGACCCTATTGTATCTGTAAGTATTATTATTATTAGGGACCGAGCAGTGAAACTGCAAGGACCCTATTGTATCTGTAAGGTTTATTAGGGACCGAGCAGTGAAACTGCAAGGACCCTATTGTATCTGTAAGGTTTATTATTATTCTTCTTATTCTTTGCAAAAGGTATGCGAAAACTCAGGAAATTTTGCAAGCGCCACGTGCCAGTCGACGACATGAAAGAATCTAAACTTTATATTTTTGGGAGTCGCTCATTGGCTCTGTAGCGCCCCCTACGATGCTTAAAAATTGTCCCCGCAATAGGATTAGTTTCGCGTGGGATGACGAAATTCGGTACACTCATTCATCATGCCAAGACGCACAAAAAAGTCTCAGGCCGCCATGGTCCCACGTACACAGGAAGGCGGCCATTTTGGATGGAAAGTGCGTTTTCGTGCCATTTTTGACCGATTCTACACCTTGTATAAGATCGAACTTGTCCTACAGATTTAATGCTACAGACTTCAAACTTGGCCAGGTTACTCTTAAGACATGGGGGGAAAAATTCATGGAGAAAATTTTTCAAACCTCAAAGGGTGTGGTCGTGGCGACGCCTCAAAGTTTGATGACTCGCCATCACTCGCCACAACAAATTAAGTTGCTTATAACTCCCACATACATTATCCAATCTGTCCCAAACTTCATACGGTGAATGCTGGACCCAGCCTGAACGCGTACATATTATCATAGTGACATCCACCTATAGCGCCACCTGCTGGGGGTTGGTAACATCTCTTTTTTTCCACATCTCGCATTTGATCAAACTCCTCCTACATATTTAATGCTAAAATCTTCAAACTTGGCCAGATTACTCTTAAGACATGGGGGGAAAGAGTCATGGAGAAACTTTTTCAAACCTCAAAGGGCGTGGCCGTGGCGACGCCTCAAAGTTATGACTCGCCATGAAGAATTAATTCGCTTATAACTTCCACACTCATTATCCAATCTGTCCCAAACTTCATACAGTAAATGCTGGACCCAGCTTGAACGCGTACATATTATCATAGTGACATCCTCCTATAGCGCCACCTGCTGGTGGTCGGAAATGTCTTTTTTTGCCACACCTCACATTTTATAAAACTCCTCCTACAGATTTAATGCTACAAGCTTCAAACTTAGCCAGGTTACTCTTAAGACATGGGGGCAAAAATTCATGGAGAAACTTTTCCAAACTCTGAACAATTCGGGCGTGGCCAGGCGGTGAAAATCGTGTGATGGTGTTTGTTATTTGAAAGCCTTATCATCATCACAACGTCATGAAACTTGGCACACACGTCCATCCTGACCACCTCGTACGTATGTGAAGGGTATCGTGTGTGGGCGGAGCAAAGTGGCTCAGTGGCGCCCCCTAGGGTACTTAAAAATGGTCCACACATTGGGGTTAGTTTTGCGTGGGACGACGAAATTCGGTACACTCATTCATCATGCCCAGACGCACAAAAAAGTCTCATACCGCCATGGTCCCACGTCCACAGGAAGTCGGCCATTTTGGATGGAAAGTGCGTTTTCGTGCCATTTTTGACCGATTCTACACCTTGTATAAGATCGAACTTGTCCTACAGATTTAATGCTACAGACTTCAAACTTGGCCAGGTTACTCTTAAGACATGGGGGGAAAAATTCATGGAGAAACTTTTTCAAACCTCAAAGGGCGTGGGCGTGGCGACGCCTCAAAGTTTGATGACTCGCCATCACTCGCCACAACAAATTAAGTTGCTTATAACTCCCACATACATTATCCAATCTGTCCCAAACTTCATACGGTGAATGCTGGACCCAGCCTGAACGCGTACATATTATCATAGTGATTTCCACCCATAGCGCCACCTGCTGGTGGTTGGAAACATCTTTTTTTTTCACACCTCGCATTTGATCAAACTCCTCCTACATATTTAATGCTAAAATCTTCAAACTTGGCCAGGTTGCTCTTAAGCTAGGGGGGAAGAAAACTCTTGAGAAGCTTTTCCAAACTCTGAACGGTGTGGGCGTGGCCAGGCGGTGACAATCGTGTGATGGCGTTTGTGATTTGAAAGCCTTATCATCATCACAACGTCATGAAACTTGGCACACACGTCCATCCTGACCACCTCGTACGTATGTGAAGGGTATCGTGTGTGGGCGGAGCAAAGTGGCTCAGTGGCGCCCCCTAGGGTACTTAAAAATGGTCCACACATTGGGGTTAGTTTTGCGTGGGACGACGAAATTCGGTACACTCATTCATCATGCCCAGACGCACAAAAAAGTCTCATACCGCCATGGTCCCACGTCCACAGGAAGTCGGCCATTTTGGATGGAAAGTGCGTTTTCGTGCCATTTTTGACCGATTCTACACCTTGTATAAGATCGAACTTGTCCTACAGATTTAATGCTACAGACTTCAAACTTGGCCAGGTTACTCTTAAGACATGGGGGGAAAAATTCATGGAGAAACTTTTTCAAACCTCAAAGGGCGTGGGCGTGGCGACGCCTCAAAGTTTGATGACTCGCCATCACTCGCCACAACAAATTAAGTTGCTTATAACTCCCACATACATTATCCAATCTGTCCCAAACTTCATACGGTGAATGCTGGACCCAGCCTGAACGCGTACATATTATCATAGTGATTTCCACCCATAGCGCCACCTGCTGGTGGTTGGAAACATCTTTTTTTTTCACACCTCGCATTTGATCAAACTCCTCCTACATATTTAATGCTAAAATCTTCAAACTTGGCCAGGTTGCTCTTAAGCTAGGGGGGAAGAAAACTCTTGAGAAGCTTTTCCAAACTCTGAACGGTGTGGGCGTGGCCAGGCGGTGACAATCGTGTGATGGCGTTTGTGATTTGAAAGCCTTATCATCATCGCAACTTAATGAAACTTGGCACACACGTCCACCCTGATGACCTCGTTCGTATGTGAAGGGTATCGTGTGTGGGCTGAGCAAAATGGCTCAGTGGCGCCCCCTAGAAATTTTCAAAAACCCCTCCGCATTGGATTTATTATGTGCTCGTACGTACGCAGAGGGTATTGTGTGTGTGGGCAGAGCTGCGGCTCCAGCGTCCAGCGCATGCCCCAACGTGCGCACATCCCAACGTACGCACACCTCGGTCCCGCTCACAGCTGCTTGCAGCTTTCTAGTTATTATTCTTTCTTATTCTTTGCAAAAGGTATGCGAAAACTCAGGAAATTTTGCGAGCGCCACGTGCCGGTCGACGACATGAAAGAATCTAAACTTTATATTTTTGGGAGTCGCTCATTGGCTCTGTAGCGCCCCCTACGATGCTTAAAAATTGTCCCCGCAATAGGATTAGTTTCGCGTGGGACGACGAAATTCGGTACACTCATTCATCATGCCAAGACGCACAAAAAAGTCTCAGGCCGCCATGGTCCCACGTCCACAGGAAGTCGGCCATTTTGGATGGAAAGTGCGTTTT
Source organism: Odontesthes bonariensis (assembly GCF_027942865.1). Classification (NCBI taxonomy): domain Eukaryota; kingdom Metazoa; phylum Chordata; class Actinopteri; order Atheriniformes; family Atherinopsidae; genus Odontesthes; species Odontesthes bonariensis. The sequence continues at coordinate 31,210,041 of NC_134521.1, forward strand.
CGTGCCATTTTTGACCGATTCCACACCTTGTATAAGATCGAACTTGTCCTACAGATTTAATGCTACAGACTTCAAACTTGGCCAGGTTACTCTTAAGACATGGAGGGAAAAATTCATTGGCCAACTTTTTCAAAACTTAAAGGGCGTGGCCGTGGCGACGCCTCAAAGTTTGATGACTCGCCATCACTCGCCACGAAAAATGAAGTCGCTTATAACTCCCACACTCATTATCCAATCTGTCCCAAACTTCATACGGTGAATGCTGGACCCGACCTGAACGCGTACATATTATCATAGTGACATCCTCCTATAGCGCCACCTGCTGGTGGTTGGAAACCTCTTTTTTTTCCGCACGTCACATTTTTTCAAACTCCTCCTACAGATTTAATGCCACAAGCTTCAAACTTGGCCAGGTTACTCTTAAGTCATGTGGGGAAAAATTCATGGAGACACTTTTCCAAACTCTGAACGGTGTGGGCGTGGCCAGGCGGTGAAAATCATGTGATGGCGTTTGTGATTTGAAAGCCTTATCATGATCGCAAGGTCATGAAACTTGGCACACACGTCCACCCTGATGACCTCGTACGTATGTAAAGGGTATCGTGTGTGGGCAGAGCAAAATGGCTCAGTGGCGCTCCCTAGAAATTTTCAAAAACACCTCCGCATTTGGGTTTTTATGTGCTCGTAAGTACGCAGAGGGTATCGTGCGTGTGGGCAGAGCTGCAGCTCAAGCGTCCAGCGCATGCCCCAACATGCGCACATCCCAACGTACGCACACCTCGGTCCCGCTCACAGCTGCTTGCAGCTTTCTAGTTAGGGACCGAGCAGTGAAACTGCAAGGACCCTATTGTATCTGTAAGGTTTATTAGGGACCGAGCAGTGAAACTGCAAGGACCCTATTGTATCTGTAAGGTTTATTATTATTCTTTCTTTCTTATTCTTTGCAAAAGGTATGCGAAAACTCAGGAAATTTTGCGAGCGCCACGTGCTAGTCGACGACATGAAAGAATCTAAACATTATATCTTTGGGAGTTGCTCATTGGCTCTGTAGCGCCCCCTACGGTGCTTAAAAATGGTGCCCGCAATGGGGTTAGTTTCGCGTAGGACAATGAAATTCGGTACACTGATTCACCATGCCCAGACGCACAAAAAAGTCTCATGCCGCCATGGTCCCACGTCCACAGGAAGGCGGCCATTTTTGATGGAAAGTGCGTTTTCGTGCAGTTTTTAGCCGATTCCATGCCTGGCATAAGATCGAACTTGTCCTACAGATTTCATGCTACAGACTTCAAACTTGGCCAGGTTACTCTTAAGACATGAGGGGAAAAATTCATGGGGAAACCTTTTCAAAACATAAAGGGCGTGGCCGTGGCGACGCTTCAAAGTTTGATGACTCGCCATCACTGGCCTCAAAAAATTAAGTCGCTTATAACTCCGACATACATTATCCAATCTGTCCCAGACTCCATACGATGATTGCTGGACACAGCCTGAAAGCACACATATTATCATAGTGACATCCACCTATAGCGCCACCTGCTGGTGGTTGGAAATGTCTTTTTCTATCCACACCTCGCATTTGATCGAACTCGTCCTACAGATTTAATGCTACAAGCTTCAAACTTGGCCAGCTTACTCTTAAGACATGGGGGGAAACAATCATGGAGAAACTTTTTCAAACCTCAAAGGGCGTGGCCGTGGCGACGCCTCAAAGTTATGACTCGTCATGAAGAATTAAGTCGCTTATAACTTCCACACACATTATCCAATCTGTCCCAAACGTCATACGGTGAATGCTGTACCCAGCCTGAACGCGCACATATAAAATAGTGACATCCACCTATAGCGCCACCTGCTGGTTTTTGGAAACGTCTTTTTTTCCCCACACCTTGCATTTTATCAAACTTCTCCTACACATTTAATGCTACAACCTTCAAACTTGGCCAGGTTACTCTTAAGACATGGGGGAAAAGAGTCATGGAGAAACTTTTTCAAACCTCAAAGGGCGTGGCCGTGGCGACGCCTCAAAGTTATGACTCGCCATGAAAAATTAAGTCGCTTGTAACTTCCACACTCATTATCCAATCTGTCCCAAACTTCATACGGTGAATGCTGGACCAAGCCTGAACGCGTACATATTATCATAGTGACATCCTCCTATAGCGCCACCTGCTGGTGGTCGGAAATGTCATTTTTTGCCACACCTCACATTTTATAAAACTCCTCCTACAGATTTAATGCTACAAGCTTCAAACTTAGCCAGGTTACTCTTAAGACATGGAGGCAACAATTAATGGAGAAACTTTTCCAAACTCTGAACAATTCGGGCGTGGTCAGGCGGTGAAAATCGTGTGATGGTGTTTGTGATTTGAAAGCCTTATCATCATCACAACGTCATGAAACTTGGCACACACGTCCATCCTGAACACCTCGTACGTATGTGAAGGGTATCGTGTGTGGGCGGAGCAAAGTGGCTCAGTGGCGCCCCCTAGGGTACTTAAAAATGGTCCACACATTGGGGTTAGTTTTGCGTGGGACGACGAAATTCGGTACACTCATTCATCATGCCCAGACGCACAAAAAAGTCTCATGCCATCACGGTGCCACGTCCACAGGAAGGCGGCCATTTTGGATGGAAAGTGCGTTTTCGTGCCATTTTTGACCGATTCTACACCTTGTATAAGATCGAACTTGTCCTACAGATTTCATGCTACACACTTCAAACTTGGCCAGGTTACTCTTAAGACATGGGGGGAAAAATTCATGGAGAAAATTTTTCAAACCTCAAAGGGCGTGGGCGTGGCGACGCCTCAAAGTTTGATGACTCGCCATCACTCGCCACAACAAATTAAGTTGCTTATAACTCCCACATACATTATCCAATCTGTCCCAAACTTCATACGGTGAATGCTGGACCCAGCCTGAACGCGTACATATTATCATAGTGACATCCACCCATAGCGCCACCTGCTGGTGGTTGGAAACATCTTTTTTTTTCACACCTCGCATTTGATCAAACTCCTCCTACATATTTAATGCTAAAATCTTCAAACTTGGCCAGGTTACTCTTAAGCTAGGGGGGAAGAAAACTCTTGAGAAGCTTTTCCAAACTCTGAACTGTGTGGGCGTGGCCAGGCGGTGACAATCGTGTGATGGCGTTTGTGATTTGAAAGCCTTATCATCATCGCAACTTAATGAAACTTGGCACACACGTCCACCCTGATGACCTCGTTCGTATGTGAAAAGTATCTTGTGTGGGCTGAGCAAAATGGCTCAGTGGCGCCCCCTAGAAATTTTCAAAAACCCCTCCGCATTGGAGTTATTATGTGCTCGTACGTACGCAGAGGGTATCGTGTGTGTGGGCAGAGCTGCGGCTCCAGCGTCCAGCGCATGCCCCAACGTGCGCACATCCCAACGTACGCACACCTCGGTCCCGCTCACAGCTGCTTGCAGCTTTCTAGTTATTATTATTCTTTCTTTCTTATTCTTTGCAAAAGGTATGCGAAAACTCAGGAAATTTTGCGAGCGCCACCTGCCAGTCGACGACATGAAAGAATCTAAACTTTATATTTTTGGGAGTCGCTCATTGGCTCTGTAGCGCCCCCTACGATGGTTAAAAATGGTGCCCGCATTGGGGTTAGTTTCGCGGAGGACGACGAAATTTGGTACACTCATTCATCATGCCCAGACGCACAAAAAAGTCTCATGCCGCCAATGTGCCACGTCCACAGGAAGGCGGCCATTTTGGATGGAAAGTGCGATTTCGTGCCATTTTTGACCGATTCCACGCCTTGCACAAGATCGAACTTGTCCTACAGATTTCATGCTACAGACTTGAAACTTGGCCAGGTTACTCTTAAGACATGGAGGGAAAAATTCATTGGCCAACTTTTTCAAAACTTAAAGGGCGTGGCCGTGGCGACGCCTCAAAGTTTGATGACTCGCCATCACTCGCCACGAAAAATTAAGTCGCTTATAACTTCCACATACATAATCCAATCTTTCCCAAAGTTCAACCGGTGATTGCTGGACCCAGCCTGAAAGCACACATATTATCATAGTGACATCCACCTATAGCGCCACCTGCTGGTGGTTGGAAATGTCTTTTTTTATCCACACCTCGCATTTGATCGAACTCGTCCTACAGATTTATTGCTACAGACTTGAAACTTGGCCAGGTTACTCTTAAGACATGGGGGGGAAAAATCATTGGCCAACTTTTTCAAAACTTAAAGGGCGTGGCCGTGGCGACGCCTCAAAGTTTGATGACTCGCCATCACTCGCCACAAAAAATTAAGTCGCTTATAACTTCCACACACATTATCCAATCTGTACCAAACTTCATACGGTGAATGCTGGACCCAGCCTGAACGTGCACATATAAAATAGTGACATCCACCTACAGCACCACCTAATGGTGGTTGGAAACATCTTTTTTTTTTCACACCTCGCTCTTGATCAAACTCCTCCTACATATTTCATGCTAAAATCTTCAAACTTAGCCAGGTTACTCTTAAGCAAGGGGGGAATAAAAATCTTGAGAAACTTTTCCAAACTCTGAACGGTGTGGGCGTGTTCAGGCGGTGAAAATCGTGTGATGGCGTTTGTGATTTGAAAGCCTTATCATCATCGCAAAGTCATGAAACTTGGTACACACGTCCACCTTGTCGACCTCGTACGTATGTAAAGAGTATTGTGTGTGGGCGGTTGTAAATGGCTCAGTAGCGCCCCCTAGAAATTTTCATAAAACCCCTCCGCATTGGGGTTTTTATGTGCTCGTACGTACGCAGAGGATATCGTGCGTGTGGGCAGAGCTGCAGCCCCAGCGTCCAGCGCATGCCCCAACGTACGCACATCCCAACGTACGCACACCTCGGTCCCGCTCACAGCTGCTTGCAGCTTTCTAGTTATTATTATTCTTTCTTTCTTTCTTTCTTTCTTATTCTTTGCAAAAGGTATGCGAAAACTCAGGAAATTTTGCGAGCGCCACGTGCCGGTCGACGACATGAAAGAATCTAAACTTTATATTTTTGGGAGTCGCTCATTGACTCTGTAGCGCCCCCTACAATGCTTAAAAATGGTCCCCTTAATAGGATTAGTTTCGCGTGGGACGACGAAATTCGGTACACTCATTCATCATGCCCAGACGCACAAAAAAGTCTCTTGCCGCCATGGTCCCACGTCCACAGGAAGGCGGCCATTTTGGATGGAAAGTGCGTTTTCGTGCCATTTTTGACCGATTCCACGCCTTGCATAAGATCGAACTTGTCCTACAGATTTCATGCTACAGACTTCAAACTTGGCCAGGTTACTCTTAAGACATGGAGGTAAAAATTTATTGGCCAACTTTTTCAAAACTTAAAGGGCTTGGCCGTGGCGACGCCTCAAAGTTTGATGACTCGCCATCACTCGCCACGAAAAATGAAGTCGCTTATAACTCCCACATACATTATCCAATCTGTCCCAAACTTCATACGGTGAATGCTGGACCCAGACTGAAAGCTCACATATAAAATAGTGACATCCACCTATAGCGCCACCTGCTGGTGGTTTGAAATGTCTTTTTTTTTCCACACCTCGCATTTGATCGAACTCCTCCTACATATTTAATGCAAAAACCTTCAAACTTGGCCAGGTTACTCTTAAGACATGGGGGAAAAAAATCATTGGCCAACTTTTTCAAACCTCAAAGGGCGTGGCCGTGGCGACGCCTCAAATTTATGACGCGCCATAAAAAATTAAGTCGCTTATAACTCCCACATACATTATCCAATCTGTCCCAAACTTCATACGGTGAATGCTGGACCCAGCCTGAACGTGCACATATAAAAAAGTGATATCCACCTACAGCGCCACCTAATGGTGGTTGGAAGCTTCATTTTTTTCCACACCTCTTATTTGATCAAACTCCTACTACATATTTCATGCTAAAATCTTCAAACTTGGCCAGGTTACTCTTAAGACATGAGGGCAAAACTTCATGGAGAAACTTTTCCAAACTCTGAACGGTGTGGGAGTGGCCAGAGGTGAAAATCGTGTGATGGCGTTTGCAATATGAAAGCCTTATCATCATTGCAAAGTCATGAAACTTGGTACTCACGTCCACCCTGACGACCTCGTACGTATGTAAAGGGTATTGTGTGTGGGCGGAGCAAAATGGCTCAGGGGCGCCCCCTAGAAATTTTCAAAAACCCCTATGCATTGGGGTTATTATGTGCTCGTACGTACGCAGAGGGTATCGTGCGTCTGGGCAGAGCTGCAGCTCCAGCGTCCAGCGTATGCCCCAACGTACGCACATCCCAACGTACGCCACCTCGGTCCCGCTCACAGCTGCTTGCAGCTTTCTAGTTATTAGGGACCGAGCAGTGAAACTGCAAGGACCCTATTGTATCTGTAAGGTTTATTATTATTAGGGACCGAGCAGTGAAACTGCAAGGACCCTATTGTATCTGTAAGGTTTATTATTATTATTCTTATTCTTTGCAAAAGGTATGCGAAAACTCAGGAAATTTTGCAAGCGCCACGTGCCAGTCGACGACATGAAAGAATCTAAACTTTATATTTTTGGGAGTCGCTCATTGGCTCTGTAGCGCCCCCTACGATGCTTAAAAATTGTCCCCGCAATAGGATTAGTTTCGCGTGGGATGACGAAATTCGGTACACTCATTCATCATGCCAAGACGCACAAAAAAGTCTCAGGCCGCCATGGTCCCACGTACACAGGAAGGCGGCCATTTTGGATGGAAAGTGCGTTTTCGTGCCATTTTTGACCGATTCTACACCTTGTATAAGATCGAACTTGTCCTACAGATTTAATGCTACAGACTTCAAACTTGGCCAGGTTACTCTTAAGACATGGGGGGAAAAATTCATGGAGAAACTTTTTCAAACCTCAAAGGGTGTGGTCGTGGCGACGCCTCAAAGTTTGATGACTCGCCATCACTCGCCACAACAAATTAAGTTGCTTATAACTCCCACATACATTATCCAATCTGTCCCAAACTTCATACGGTGAATGCTGGACCCAGCCTGAACGCGTACATATTATCATAGTGACATCCACCTATAGCGCCACCTGCTGGGGGTTGGTAACATCTCTTTTTTTCCACATCTCGCATTTGATCAAACTCCTCCTACATATTTAATGCTAAAATCTTCAAACTTGGCCAGATTACTCTTAAGACATGGGGGGAAAGAGTCATGGAGAAACTTTTTCAAACCTCAAAGGGCGTGGCCGTGGCGACGCCTCAAAGTTATGACTCGCCATGAAGAATTAATTCGCTTATAACTTCCACACTCATTATCCAATCTGTCCCAAACTTCATACAGTAAATGCTGGACCCAGCTTGAACGCGTACATATTATCATAGTGACATCCTCCTATAGCGCCACCTGCTGGTGGTCGGAAATGTCTTTTTTTGCCACACCTCACATTTTATAAAACTCCTCCTACAGATTTAATGCTACAAGCTTCAAACTTAGCCAGGTTACTCTTAAGACATGGGGGCAAAAATTCATGGAGAAACTTTTCCAAACTCTGAACAATTCGGGCGTGGCCAGGCGGTGAAAATCGTGTGATGGTGTTTGTTATTTGAAAGCCTTATCATCATCACAACGTCATGAAACTTGGCACACACGTCCATCCTGACCACCTCGTACGTATGTGAAGGGTATCGTGTGTGGGCGGAGCAAAGTGGCTCAGTGGCGCCCCCTAGGGTACTTAAAAATGGTCCACACATTGGGGTTAGTTTTGCGTGGGACGACGAAATTCGGTACACTCATTCATCATGCCCAGACGCACAAAAAAGTCTCATACCGCCATGGTCCCACGTCCACAGGAAGTCGGCCATTTTGGATGGAAAGTGCGTTTTCGTGCCATTTTTGACCGATTCTACACCTTGTATAAGATCGAACTTGTCCTACAGATTTAATGCTACAGACTTCAAACTTGGCCAGGTTACTCTTAAGACATGGGGGGAAAAATTCATGGAGAAACTTTTTCAAACCTCAAAGGGCGTGGGCGTGGCGACGCCTCAAAGTTTGATGACTCGCCATCACTCGCCACAACAAATTAAGTTGCTTATAACTCCCACATACATTATCCAATCTGTCCCAAACTTCATACGGTGAATGCTGGACCCAGCCTGAACGCGTACATATTATCATAGTGATTTCCACCCATAGCGCCACCTGCTGGTGGTTGGAAACATCTTTTTTTTTCACACCTCGCATTTGATCAAACTCCTCCTACATATTTAATGCTAAAATCTTCAAACTTGGCCAGGTTGCTCTTAAGCTAGGGGGGAAGAAAACTCTTGAGAAGCTTTTCCAAACTCTGAACGGTGTGGGCGTGGCCAGGCGGTGACAATCGTGTGATGGCGTTTGTGATTTGAAAGCCTTATCATCATCGCAACTTAATGAAACTTGGCACACACGTCCACCCTGATGACCTCGTTCGTATGTGAAGGGTATCGTGTGTGGGCTGAGCAAAATGGCTCAGTGGCGCCCCCTAGAAATTTTCAAAAACCCCTCCGCATTGGATTTATTATGTGCTCGTACGTACGCAGAGGGTATTGTGTGTGTGGGCAGAGCTGCGGCTCCAGCGTCCAGCGCATGCCCCAACGTGCGCACATCCCAACGTACGCACACCTCGGTCCCGCTCACAGCTGCTTGCAGCTTTCTAGTTATTATTCTTTCTTATTCTTTGCAAAAGGTATGCGAAAACTCAGGAAATTTTGCGAGCGCCACGTGCCGGTCGACGACATGAAAGAATCTAAACTTTATATTTTTGGGAGTCGCTCATTGGCTCTGTAGCGCCCCCTACGATGCTTAAAAATTGTCCCCGCAATAGGATTAGTTTCGCGTGGGACGACGAAATTCGGTACACTCATTCATCATGCCAAGACGCACAAAAAAGTCTCAGGCCGCCATGGTCCCACGTCCACAGGAAGTCGGCCATTTTGGATGGAAAGTGCGTTTTCGTGCCATTTTTGACCGATTCCACACCTTGTATAAGATCGAACTTGTCCTACAGATTTAATGCTACAGACTTCAAACTTGGCCAGGTTACTCTTAAGACATGGAGGGAAAAATTCATTGGCCAACTTTTTCAAAACTTAAAGGGCGTGGCCGTGGCGACGCCTCAAAGTTTGATGACTCGCCATCACTCGCCACGAAAAATGAAGTCGCTTATAACTCCCACACTCATTATCCAATCTGTCCCAAACTTCATACGGTGAATGCTGGACCCGACCTGAACGCGTACATATTATCATAGTGACATCCTCCTATAGCGCCACCTGCTGGTGGTTGGAAACCTCTTTTTTTTCCGCACGTCACATTTTTTCAAACTCCTCCTACAGATTTAATGCCACAAGCTTCAAACTTGGCCAGGTTACTCTTAAGTCATGTGGGGAAAAATTCATGGAGACACTTTTCCAAACTCTGAACGGTGTGGGCGTGGCCAGGCGGTGAAAATCATGTGATGGCGTTTGTGATTTGAAAGCCTTATCATGATCGCAAGGTCATGAAACTTGGCACACACGTCCACCCTGATGACCTCGTACGTATGTAAAGGGTATCGTGTGTGGGCAGAGCAAAATGGCTCAGTGGCGCTCCCTAGAAATTTTCAAAAACACCTCCGCATTTGGGTTTTTATGTGCTCGTAAGTACGCAGAGGGTATCGTGCGTGTGGGCAGAGCTGCAGCTCAAGCGTCCAGCGCATGCCCCAACATGCGCACATCCCAACGTACGCACACCTCGGTCCCGCTCACAGCTGCTTGCAGCTTTCTAGTTAGGGACCGAGCAGTGAAACTGCAAGGACCCTATTGTATCTGTAAGGTTTATTAGGGACCGAGCAGTGAAACTGCAAGGACCCTATTGTATCTGTAAGGTTTATTATTATTCTTTCTTTCTTATTCTTTGCAAAAGGTATGCGAAAACTCAGGAAATTTTGCGAGCGCCACGTGCTAGTCGACGACATGAAAGAATCTAAACATTATATCTTTGGGAGTTGCTCATTGGCTCTGTAGCGCCCCCTACGGTGCTTAAAAATGGTGCCCGCAATGGGGTTAGTTTCGCGTAGGACAATGAAATTCGGTACACTGATTCACCATGCCCAGACGCACAAAAAAGTCTCATGCCGCCATGGTCCCACGTCCACAGGAAGGCGGCCATTTTTGATGGAAAGTGCGTTTTCGTGCAGTTTTTAGCCGATTCCATGCCTGGCATAAGATCGAACTTGTCCTACAGATTTCATGCTACAGACTTCAAACTTGGCCAGGTTACTCTTAAGACATGAGGGGAAAAATTCATGGGGAAACTTTTTCAAAACATAAAGGGCGTGGCCGTGGCGACGCTTCAAAGTTTGATGACTCGCCATCACTGGCCTCAAAAAATTAAGTCGCTTATAACTCCGACATACATTATCCAATCTGTCCCAGACTCCAGACGATGATTGCTGGACACAGCCTGAAAGCACACATATTATCATAGTGACATCCACCTATAGCGCCACCTGCTGGTGGTTGGAAATGTCTTTTTCTATCCACACCTCGCATTTGATCGAACTCGTCCTACAGATTTAATGCTACAAGCTTCAAACTTGGCCAGCTTACTCTTAAGACATGGGGGGAAACAATCATGGAGAAACTTTTTCAAACCTCCAAGGGGGCGTGGCCGTGGCGACGCCTCAAAGTTATGACTCGTCATGAAGAATTAAGTCGCTTATAACTTCCACACACATTATCCAATCTGTCCCAAACGTCATACGGTGAATGCTGTACCCAGCCTGAACGCGCACATATAAAATAGTGACATCCACCTATAGCGCCACCTGCTGGTTTTTGGAAACGTCTTTTTTTCCCCACACCTTGCATTTTATCAAACTTCTCCTACACATTTAATGCTACAACCTTCAAACTTGGCCAGGTTACTCTTAAGACATGGGGGAAAAGAGTCATGGAGAAACTTTTTCAAACCTCAAAGGGCGTGGCCGTGGCGACGCCTCAAAGTTATGACTCGCCATGAAAAATTAAGTCGCTTGTAACTTCCACACTCATTATCCAATCTGTCCCAAACTTCATACGGTGAATGCTGGACCAAGCCTGAACGCGTACATATTATCATAGTGACATCCTCCTATAGCGCCACCTGCTGGTGGTCGGAAATGTCATTTTTTGCCACACCTCACATTTTATAAAACTCCTCCTACAGATTTAATGCTACAAGCTTCAAACTTAGCCAGGTTACTCTTAAGACATGGAGGCAACAATTAATGGAGAAACTTTTCCAAACTCTGAACAATTCGGGCGTGGTCAGGCGGTGAAAATCGTTTGATGGTGTTTGTGATTTGAAAGCCTTATCATCATCACAACGTCATGAAACTTGGCACACACGTCCATCCTGAACACCTCGTACGTATGTGAAGGGTATCGTGTGTGGGCGGAGCAAAGTGGCTCAGTGGCGCCCCCTAGGGTACTTAAAAATGGTCCACACATTGGGGTTAGTTTTGCGTGGGACGACGAAATTCGGTACACTCATTCATCATGCCCAGACGCACAAAAAAGTCTCATGCCATCACGGTGCCACGTCCACAGGAAGGCGGCCATTTTGGATGGAAAGTGCGTTTTCGTGCCATTTTTGACCGATTCTACACCTTGTATAAGATCGAACTTGTCCTACAGATTTCATGCTACACACTTCAAACTTGGCCAGGTTACTCTTAAGACATGGGGGGAAAAATTCATGGAGAAACTTTTTCAAACCTCAAAGGGCGTGGGCGTGGCGACGCCTCAAAGTTTGATGACTCGCCATCACTCGCCACAACAAATTAAGTTGCTTATAACTCCCACATACATTATCCAATCTGTCCCAAACTTCATACGGTGAATGCTGGACCCAGCCTGAACGCGTACATATTATCATAGTGACATCCACCCATAGCGCCACCTGCTGGTGGTTGGAAACATCTTTTTTTTTCACACCTCGCATTTGATCAAACTCCTCCTACATATTTAATGCTAAAATCTTCAAACTTGGCCAGGTTACTCTTAAGCTTGGGGGGAAGAAAACTCTTGAGAAGCTTTTCCAAACTCTGAACTGTGTGGGCGTGGCCAGGCGGTGACAATCGTGTGATGGCGTTTGTGATTTGAAAGCCTTATCATCATCGCAACTTAATGAAACTTGGCACACACGTCCACCCTGATGACCTCGTTCGTATGTGAAAAGTATCTTGTGTGGGCTGAGCAAAATGGCTCAGTGGCGCCCCCTAGAAATTTTCAAAAACCCCTCCGCATTGGAGTTATTATGTGCTCGTACGTACGCAGAGGGTATCGTGTGTGTGGGCAGAGCTGCGGCTCCAGCGTCCAGCGCATGCCCCAACGTGCGCACATCCCAACGTACGCACACCTCGGTCCCGCTCACAGCTGCTTGCAGCTTTCTAGTTATTATTAGGGACCGAGCAGTGAAACTGCAAGGACCCTATTGTATCTGTAAGGTTTATTATTATTCTTCTTATTCTTTGCAAAAGGTATGCGAAAACTCAGGAAATTTTGCAAGCGCCACGTGCCAGTCGACGACATGAAAGAATCTAAACTTTATATTTTTGGGAGTCGCTCATTGGCTCTGTAGCGCCCCCTACGATGCTTAAAAATTGTCCCCGCAATAGGATTAGTTTCGCGTGGGATGACGAAATTCGGTACACTCATTCATCATGCCAAGACGCACAAAAAAGTCTCAGGCCGCCATGGTCCCACGTACACAGGAAGGCGGCCATTTTGGATGGAAAGTGCGTTTTCGTGCCATTTTTGACCGATTCTACACCTTGTATAAGATCGAACTTGTCCTACAGATTTAATGCTACAGACTTCAAACTTGGCCAGGTTACTCTTAAGACATGGGGGGAAAAATTCATGGAGAAACTTTTTCAAACCTCAAAGGGTGTGGTCGTGGCGACGCCTCAAAGTTTGATGACTCGCCATCACTCGCCACAACAAATTAAGTTGCTTATAACTCCCACATACATTATCCAATCTGTCCCAAACTTCATACGGTGAATGCTGGACCCAGCCTGAACGCGTACATATTATCATAGTGACATCCACCTATAGCGCCACCTGCTGGGGGTTGGTAACATCTCTTTTTTTCCACATCTCGCATTTGATCAAACTCCTCCTACATATTTAATGCTAAAATCTTCAAACTTGGCCAGATTACTCTTAAGACATGGGGGGAAAGAGTCATGGAGAAACTTTTTCAAACCTCAAAGGGCGTGGCCGTGGCGACGCCTCAAAGTTATGACTCGCCATGAAGAATTAATTCGCTTATAACTTCCACACTCATTATCCAATCTGTCCCAAACTTCATACAGTAAATGCTGGACCCAGCTTGAACGCGTACATATTATCATAGTGACATCCTCCTATAGCGCCACCTGCTGGTGGTCGGAAATGTCTTTTTTTGCCACACCTCACATTTTATAAAACTCCTCCTACAGATTTAATGCTACAAGCTTCAAACTTAGCCAGGTTACTCTTAAGACATGGGGGCAAAAATTCATGGAGAAACTTTTCCAAACTCTGAACAATTCGGGCGTGGCCAGGCGGTGAAAATCGTGTGATGGTGTTTGTTATTTGAAAGCCTTATCATCATCACAACGTCATGAAACTTGGCACACACGTCCATCCTGACCACCTCGTACGTATGTGAAGGGTATCGTGTGTGGGCGGAGCAAAGTGGCTCAGTGGCGCCCCCTAGGGTACTTAAAAATGGTCCACACATTGGGGTTAGTTTTGCGTGGGACGACGAAATTCGGTACACTCATTCATCATGCCCAGACGCACAAAAAAGTCTCATACCGCCATGGTCCCACGTCCACAGGAAGTCGGCCATTTTGGATGGAAAGTGCGTTTTCGTGCCATTTTTGACCGATTCTACACCTTGTATAAGATCGAACTTGTCCTACAGATTTAATGCTACAGACTTCAAACTTGGCCAGGTTACTCTTAAGACATGGGGGGAAAAATTCATGGAGAAACTTTTTCAAACCTCAAAGGGCGTGGGCGTGGCGACGCCTCAAAGTTTGATGACTCGCCATCACTCGCCACAACAAATTAAGTTGCTTATAACTCCCACATACATTATCCAATCTGTCCCAAACTTCATACGGTGAATGCTGGACCCAGCCTGAACGCGTACATATTATCATAGTGATTTCCACCCATAGCGCCACCTGCTGGTGGTTGGAAACATCTTTTTTTTTCACACCTCGCATTTGATCAAACTCCTCCTACATATTTAATGCTAAAATCTTCAAACTTGGCCAGGTTGCTCTTAAGCTAGGGGGGAAGAAAACTCTTGAGAAGCTTTTCCAAACTCTGAACGGTGTGGGCGTGGCCAGGCGGTGACAATCGTGTGATGGCGTTTGTGATTTGAAAGCCTTATCATCATCGCAACTTAATGAAACTTGGCACACACGTCCACCCTGATGACCTCGTTCGTATGTGAAGGGTATCGTGTGTGGGCTGAGCAAAATGGCTCAGTGGCGCCCCCTAGAAATTTTCAAAAACCCCTCCGCATTGGATTTATTATGTGCTCGTACGTACGCAGAGGGTATTGTGTGTGTGGGCAGAGCTGCGGCTCCAGCGTCCAGCGCATGCCCCAACGTGCGCACATCCCAACGTACGCACACCTCGGTCCCGCTCACAGCTGCTTGCAGCTTTCTAGTTATTCTTTCTTTCTTATTCTTTGCAAAAGGTATGCGAAAACTCAGGAAATTTTGCGAGCGCCACCTGCCAGTCGACGACATGAAAGAATCTAAACTTTATATTTTTGGGAGTCGCTCATTGGCTCTGTAGCGCCCCCTACGATGGTTAAAAATGGTGCCCGCATTGGGGTTAGTTTCGCGGAGGACGACGAAATTTGGTACACTCATTCATCATGCCCAGACGCACAAAAAAGTCTCATGCCGCCAATGTGCCACGTCCACAGGAAGGCGGCCATTTTGGATGGAAAGTGCGATTTCGTGCCATTTTTGACCGATTCCACGCCTTGCACAAGATCGAACTTGTCCTACAGATTTCATGCTACAGACTTGAAACTTGGCCAGGTTACTCTTAAGACATGGAGGGAAAAATTCATTGGCCAACTTTTTCAAAACTTAAAGGGCGTGGCCGTGGCGACGCCTCAAAGTTTGATGACTCGCCATCACTCGCCACGAAAAATTAAGTCGCTTATAACTTCCACATACATAATCCAATCTTTCCCAAAGTTCAACCGGTGATTGCTGGACCCAGCCTGAAAGCACACATATTATCATAGTGACATCCACCTATAGCGCCACCTGCTGGTGGTTGGAAATGTCTTTTTTTATCCACACCTCGCATTTGATCGAACTCGTCCTACAGATTTATTGCTACAGACTTGAAACTTGGCCAGGTTACTCTTAAGACATGGGGGGGAAAAATCATTGGCCAACTTTTTCAAAACTTAAAGGGCGTGGCCGTGGCGACGCCTCAAAGTTTGATGACTCGCCATCACTCGCCACAAAAAATTAAGTCGCTTATAACTTCCACACACATTATCCAATCTGTACCAAACTTCATACGGTGAATGCTGGACCCAGCCTGAACGTGCACATATAAAATAGTGACATCCACCTACAGCACCACCTAATGGTGGTTGGAAACATCTTTTTTTTTTCACACCTCGCTCTTGATCAAACTCCTCCTACATATTTCATGCTAAAATCTTCAAACTTAGCCAGGTTACTCTTAAGCAAGGGGGGAATAAAAATCTTGAGAAACTTTTCCAAACTCTGAACGGTGTGGGCGTGTTCAGGCGGTGAAAATCGTGTGATGGCGTTTGTGATTTGAAAGCCTTATCATCATCGCAAAGTCATGAAACTTGGTACACACGTCCACCTTGTCGACCTCGTACGTATGTAAAGAGTATTGTGTGTGGGCGGTTGTAAATGGCTCAGTAGCGCCCCCTAGAAATTTTCATAAAACCCCTCCGCATTGGGGTTTTTATGTGCTCGTACGTACGCAGAGGATATCGTGCGTGTGGGCAGAGCTGCAGCCCCAGCGTCCAGCGCATGCCCCAACGTACGCACATCCCAACGTACGCACACCTCGGTCCCGCTCACAGCTGCTTGCAGCTTTCTAGTTATTATTATTCTTTCTTTCTTATTCTTTGCAAAAGGTATGCGAAAACTCAGGAAATTTTGCGAGCGCCACCTGCCAGTCGACGACATGAAAGAATCTAAACTTTATATTTTTGGGAGTCGCTCATTGACTCTGTAGCGCCCCCTAGGATGCTAAAAAATGGTCTCCGCAATAGGATTAGTTTCGCGTGGGACGACGAAATTTGGTACACTCATTCATCATGCCCAGACGCACAAAAAGGTCTATTGCCGCCATGGTCCCACGTACACAGGAAGGCGGCCATTTTGGATGGAAAGTGCGTTTTCGTGCCATTTTTGACCGATTCCACACCTTGTATAAGATCGAACTTGTCCTACAGATTTAATGCTACAGACTTCAAACTTGGCCAGGTTACTCTAAAGACATGGAGGGAAAAATTCATTGGCCAACTTTTTCAAAACTTAAAGGGCGTGGCCGTGGCGACGCCTCAAAGTTTGATGACTCGCCATCACTCGCCACGAAAAATGAAGTCGCTTATAACTCCCACATACATTATCCAATCTGTCCCAAACTTCATACGGTGAATGCTGGACCCAGACTGAAAGCTCACATATAAAATAGTGACATCCACCTATAGCGCCACCTGCTGGTGGATGGAAATGTCTTTTTTTTTCCACACCTCGCATTTGATCGAACTCCTCCTACATATTTAATGCAAAAACCTTCAAACTTGGCCAGGTTGCTCTTAAGACATGGGCCGAAAAAATCATTGGCCAACTTTTCCAAAACTTAAAGGGCGTGGCCGTGGCGACACCTCAAATTTATGACTCGCCATAAAAAATCAAGTCGCTTATAACTCCCACAAACATTATCCAATCTGTCCCAAACTTCATACGGTGACTGCTGGACCCAGCCTGAATGTGTAAATACAAAAAAGTGATATCCACCTACAGCGCCACCTGCTGGTGGTTGGGAATTTCTTTTTTTTTCCACACCTCTTATTTGATCAAACTCCTCCTACAGATTTCATGCTACAAGCTTCAAACTTGGCCAGGTTACTCTTAAGACATGGGGGGAAAAAATCATTGGCCAACTTTTTCAAACCTCAAAGGGCGTGGCCGTGGCGACGCCTCAAATTTATGACGCGCCATAAAAAATAAAGTCGCTTATAACTCCCACATACATTATCCAATCTGTCCCAAACTTCATACGGTGAATGCTGGACCCAGCCTGAACGTGCACATATAAAAAAGTGATATCCACCTACAGCGCCACCTAATGGTGGTTGGAAGCTTCATTTTTTTCCACACCTCTTATTTGATCAAACTCCTACTACATATTTCATGCTAAAATCTTCAAACTTGGCCAGGTTACTCTTAAGACATGAGGGCAAAACTTCATGGAGAAACTTTTCCAAACTCTGAACGATGTGGGAGTGGCCAGAGGTGAAAATCGTGTGATGGCGTTTGCAATATGAAAGCCTTATCGTCATCGCAATCTCATGAAACTTGGTACTCGTGTCCACCCTGACGACCTCGTACGTATGTAAAGGGTATTGTGTGTGGGCGGAGCAAAATGGCTCAGTGGCGCCCCCTAGAAATTTTCAAAAACCCCTATGCATTGGGGTTATTGTGTGCTCGTACGTACGCAATGGGAATCGTGCGTGTGGGTAGAGCTGCGCGACTACGGCGTCCAGCGCATGCCCAACGTGCGCACATCCCAACGTGCGCACATCCCAACGTACGCACACTCGGTCCCGCTCACAGCTGCTTGCAGCTTTCTAGTTATTATTATTATTATTTCCGATTCTTTGCAAAAGGTATGCGAAAACTCACGAAATTTTGCGAGCGCCACCTGCCAGTCGACGACATGAAAGAATCTAAACTTTATATTTTTAGGAGTCGCTCATTGGCTCTGTAGCGCCCCCTATGATGCTTAAAAATGGTCCCCTTAATAGGATTAGTTTTGCGTGGGACGACGAAATTCGGTACACTCATTCATCATGCCCAGACGCACCAAAAAGTCTCATGCCATCACGGTGCCACGTACACAGGAAGGCGGCCATTTTGGATGGAAAGTGCGTTTTCGTGCCATTTTTGGCCGATTCCACGCCTTGCATAAGATCGAACTTGTCCTACAGATTTCATGCTACAGACTTCAAACTTGGCCAGGTTACTCTTAAGACATGGGGGGGGAAATTCATGGAGAAACTTTTTCAAAACTTAAAGGGCGTGGGCGTGGCAACTCCTCAAAGTTCGATGACTCGCCATCACTCGCCACAACAAATGAAGTCGCTTATAACTCCCACATACATTATCCAATCTGTCCCAAACTTCATACGGTGAATGCTGGACCCAGCCTGAACGCGTACATATTATCATAACGACATCCACCTATAGCGCCACCTGCTGGTGGTCGGAAACATCTCTTTTTTTTCCACATCTCGCATTTGATCGAACTCGTCCTACAGATTTAATGCTACAAGCTTCAAACCTGGCCAGGTTACTCTTAAGACATGGGGGGAAAGAGTCATGGAGAAACTTTTTCAAACCTCAAAGGGCGTGGCCGTGGCGACGCCTCAAAGTTATGACTCGCCATGAAAAATTAAGTCGCTTATAACTTCCACATACATTATCCAATCTGTCCCAAACTTCATACGGTGATATCTGGACCCAGCCTGAACGTGCATAGATAAAATAGTGACATCCACCAACAGCGCCACCTGCTGGTGGTCAGAAACGTCTTTTTTTTCCATACCTCACATTTTATCAAACTCCTCCCACAGATTTAATGCTACAAACTTCAAACTTAGCCAAGTTACTCTTAAGACATGGAGGCAACAATTAATGGAGAAACTTTTCCAAACTCTGAACAGTGTGGGCGTGGCCATGCGGTGAAAATCGTGTGATGACGTTTGTGATTTGAAAGCCTTATCATCATCTCAAGGTAATGAAACTTGGTACACACGTCCACCCTGACGACCTCGTACGTATGTAAAGGGTATCGTGTGTGGGCGGAGCAAAATGGCTCAGTGGCGCCCCCTAGAAATTTTCAAAAACCCCTCCGCATTGGGGTTATGCTGTGCTCGTAAGTACACAGCGGGTATCGTGCGTGTGGGAAGAGCTGCGGCTCCAGCGTCCAGCGCATGCCCAACGTACGCACATCCCAACGTACGCACACCTCGGTCCCGCTCACAGCTGCTTGCAGCTTTCTAGTTATTCTTTCTTTCTTATTCTTTGCAAAAGGTATGCGAAAACTCAGGAAATTTTGCGAGCGCCATGTGCCGGTCGACGACATGAAAGAATCTAAACTTTATATTTTTGGGAGTCGCTCATTGGCTCTGTAGCGCCCCCTACGATGCTTAAAAATTGTCCCCGCAATAGGATTAGTTTCGCGTGGGACGACGAAATTCGGTACACTCATTCATCATGCCAAGACGCACAAAAAAGTCTCAGGCCGCCATGGTCCCACGTACACAGGAAGGCGGCCATTTTGGATGGAAAGTGCGTTTTCGTGCCATTTTTGACCGATTCTACACCTTGTATAAGATTGAACTTGTCCTACAGATTTAATGCTACAGACTTCAAACTTGGCCAGGTTACTCTTAAGACATGGGGGGGGAAATTCATTGGCCAACTTTTTCAAAACTTAAAGGGCGTGGCCGTGGCGACGCCTCAAAGTTTGATGACTCGCCATCACTCGCCACGAAAAATGAAGTCGCTTATAACTTCCACATACATAATCCAATCTTTCCCAAAGTTCAAACGGTGATTGCTGGACCCAGCCTGAACGCGCACCTATAAAATAGTGACATCCACCTATAGCGCCACCTGCTGGTGGTTGGAAATGTCTTTTTTTTTCCACACCTCGTATTTGATCAAACTCCTCCTACATATTTAATGCTAAACGCTTCAAACTTGGCCAGGCTACTCTTAGGACATGGGCCGAAAAAAATCATTGGCCAACCTTTTCAAAACTTAAAGGGCGTGGCCGTGGCGACGCCTCAAATTTATGACACGCCATAAAAAATTAAGTCGCTTATAACTCCCACATACATTATCCAATCTGTCCCAAACTTCATACGGTGAATGCTGGACCCAGCCTAAACGCGCACATATAACATAGTAACATCCACCTACAGCGCCACCTGCTGGTCGTCGGAAACGTCTTCTTTTTTTCCAAAACTCGCATTTTTCGAACTCCTCCTACATATTTAATGCAAAAACCTTCAAACTTGGCCAGGTTGCTCTTAAGACATGGGCCGAAAAAATCATTGGCCAACTTTTTCAAAACTTAAAGGGCGTGGCCGTGGCGACACCTCAAATTTATGACGCGCCATAAAAAATTAAGTCGCTTATAACTCCCACATACATTATCCAATCTGTCCCAAACTTCATACGGTGAATGCTGGACCCAGCCTGAACGTGCACATACAAAAAAGTGATATCCACCTACAGCGCCACCTAATGGTGGTCGGAAACTTCATTTTTTCCCACACCTCTTATTTGATCAAACTCCTCCTACATATTTCATGGTAAAATCTTCAAACTTGGCCAGGTTACTCTTAAGCAAGGGGGAATAAAAATCTTGAGAAACTTTTCCAAACTCTGAACGGTGTGGGCGTGTTCAGGCGGTGAAAATCGTGCAATGGCGTTATTGATTTGAAAGCCTTATCATCATCGCAAAGTCATGAAACTTGGTACACACGTCCACCTTGTCGACCTCGTACGTATGTAAAGAGTATTGTGTGTGGGCGGTGCTAAATGGCTCAGTGGCGCCCCCTAGAAATTTTCATAAAACCCCTCCGCATTGGGGTTTTTATGTGCTTGTATGTACGCAGAGGATATCGTGCGTGTGGGCAGAGCTGCAGCCCCAGCGTCCAGCGCATGCCCCAACGTACGCACATCCCAACGTACGCACACCTCGGTCCCGCTCACAGCTGCTTGCAGCTTTCTAGTTATTAGGGACCGAGCAGTGAAACTGCAAGGACCCTATTGTATCTGTAAGGATTATTATTATTTTTCTCCTCCTCCGTTATTCTTTCTTATTCTTTGCAAAAGGTATGCGAAAACTCAGGAAATTTTGCGAGCGCCACCTGCCAGTCGACGACATGAAAGAATCTAAACTTTATATTTTTGGGAGTTGCTCATTGACTCTGTAGCGCCCCCTACAATGCTTAAAAATGGTGCCCGCAATGGGGTTAGTTTCGCGTAGGACAATGAAATTCGGTACACTCATTCATCATGCCAAGACGCACAAAAAAGTCTCAGGCCGCCATGGTCCCACGTACACAGGAAGGCGGCCATTTTGGATGGAAAGTGCGTTTTCGTGCCATTTTTGGCCAATTCCACGTCTTGCATAAGATTGAACTTGTCCTACAGATTTCATGCTACCGACTTCAAACTTGGCCAGGTTACTCTTAAGACATGGGGGGATAAAATCATGGAGAAACTTTTTCAAAACTTAAAGGGCGTGGCCGTGGCAACGCCTCAAAGTTTGATGACTCGCCATCACACGCCAAAAAAAATTAAGTCGCTTATAACTCCCACATACATTATCCAATCTGTCCCAAACTTCATACGGTGAATGCTGGACCCAGCCTGAACGCGTACATATTATCATAGTGACATCCACCTATAGCGCCACCTGCTGGGGGTTGGTAACATCTCTTTTTTTCCACATCTCGCATTTGATCAAACTCCTCCTACATATTTAATGCTAAAATCTTCAAACTTGGCCAGATTACTCTTAAGACATGGGGGGAAAGAGTCATGGAGAAACTTTTTCAAACCTCAAAGGGCGTGGCCGTGGCGACGCCTCAAAGTTATGACTCGCCATGAAGAATTAATTCGCTTATAACTTCCACACTCATTATCCAATCTGTCCCAAACTTCATACAGTAAATGCTGGACCCAGCTTGAACGCGTACATATTATCATAGTGACATCCTCCTATAGCGCCACCTGCTGGTGGTCGGAAATGTCTTTTTTTGCCACACCTCACATTTTATAAAACTCCTCCTACAGATTTAATGCTACAAGCTTCAAACTTAGCCAGGTTACTCTTAAGACATGGGGGCAAAAATTCATGGAGAAACTTTTCCAAACTCTGAACAATTCGGGCGTGGCCAGGCGGTGAAAATCGTGTGATGGTGTTTGTTATTTGAAAGCCTTATCATCATCACAACGTCATGAAACTTGGCACACACGTCCATCCTGACCACCTCGTACGTATGTGAAGGGTATCGTGTGTGGGCGGAGCAAAGTGGCTCAGTGGCGCCCCCTAGGGTACTTAAAAATGGTCCACACATTGGGGTTAGTTTTGCGTGGGACGACGAAATTCGGTACACTCATTCATCATGCCCAGACGCACAAAAAAGTCTCATACCGCCATGGTCCCACGTCCACAGGAAGTCGGCCATTTTGGATGGAAAGTGCGTTTTCGTGCCATTTTTGACCGATTCTACACCTTGTATAAGATCGAACTTGTCCTACAGATTTAATGCTACAGACTTCAAACTTGGCCAGGTTACTCTTAAGACATGGGGGGAAAAATTCATGGAGAAACTTTTTCAAACCTCAAAGGGCGTGGGCGTGGCGACGCCTCAAAGTTTGATGACTCGCCATCACTCGCCACAACAAATTAAGTTGCTTATAACTCCCACATACATTATCCAATCTGTCCCAAACTTCATACGGTGAATGCTGGACCCAGCCTGAACGCGTACATATTATCATAGTGATTTCCACCCATAGCGCCACCTGCTGGTGGTTGGAAACATCTTTTTTTTTCACACCTCGCATTTGATCAAACTCCTCCTACATATTTAATGCTAAAATCTTCAAACTTGGCCAGGTTGCTCTTAAGCTAGGGGGGAAGAAAACTCTTGAGAAGCTTTTCCAAACTCTGAACGGTGTGGGCGTGGCCAGGCGGTGACAATCGTGTGATGGCGTTTGTGATTTGAAAGCCTTATCATCATCGCAACTTAATGAAACTTGGCACACACGTCCACCCTGATGACCTCGTTCGTATGTGAAGGGTATCGTGTGTGGGCTGAGCAAAATGGCTCAGTGGCGCCCCCTAGAAATTTTCAAAAACCCCTCCGCATTGGATTTATTATGTGCTCGTACGTACGCAGAGGGTATTGTGTGTGTGGGCAGAGCTGCGGCTCCAGCGTCCAGCGCATGCCCCAACGTGCGCACATCCCAACGTACGCACACCTCGGTCCCGCTCACAGCTGCTTGCAGCTTTCTAGTTATTCTTTCTTTCTTATTCTTTGCAAAAGGTATGCGAAAACTCAGGAAATTTTGCGAGCGCCACCTGCCAGTCGACGACATGAAAGAATCTAAACTTTATATTTTTGGGAGTCGCTCATTGGCTCTGTAGCGCCCCCTACGATGGTTAAAAATGGTGCCCGCATTGGGGTTAGTTTCGCGGAGGACGACGAAATTTGGTACACTCATTCATCATGCCCAGACGCACAAAAAAGTCTCATGCCGCCAATGTGCCACGTCCACAGGAAGGCGGCCATTTTGGATGGAAAGTGCGATTTCGTGCCATTTTTGACCGATTCCACGCCTTGCACAAGATCGAACTTGTCCTACAGATTTCATGCTACAGACTTGAAACTTGGCCAGGTTACTCTTAAGACATGGAGGGAAAAATTCATTGGCCAACTTTTTCAAAACTTAAAGGGCGTGGCCGTGGCGACGCCTCAAAGTTTGATGACTCGCCATCACTCGCCACGAAAAATTAAGTCGCTTATAACTTCCACATACATAATCCAATCTTTCCCAAAGTTCAACCGGTGATTGCTGGACCCAGCCTGAAAGCACACATATTATCATAGTGACATCCACCTATAGCGCCACCTGCTGGTGGTTGGAAATGTCTTTTTTTATCCACACCTCGCATTTGATCGAACTCGTCCTACAGATTTATTGCTACAGACTTGAAACTTGGCCAGGTTACTCTTAAGACATGGGGGGGAAAAATCATTGGCCAACTTTTTCAAAACTTAAAGGGCGTGGCCGTGGCGACGCCTCAAAGTTTGATGACTCGCCATCACTCGCCACAAAAAATTAAGTCGCTTATAACTTCCACACACATTATCCAATCTGTACCAAACTTCATACGGTGAATGCTGGACCCAGCCTGAACGTGCACATATAAAATAGTGACATCCACCTACAGCACCACCTAATGGTGGTTGGAAACATCTTTTTTTTTTCACACCTCGCTCTTGATCAAACTCCTCCTACATATTTCATGCTAAAATCTTCAAACTTAGCCAGGTTACTCTTAAGCAAGGGGGGAATAAAAATCTTGAGAAACTTTTCCAAACTCTGAACGGTGTGGGCGTGTTCAGGCGGTGAAAATCGTGTGATGGCGTTTGTGATTTGAAAGCCTTATCATCATCGCAAAGTCATGAAACTTGGTACACACGTCCACCTTGTCGACCTCGTACGTATGTAAAGAGTATTGTGTGTGGGCGGTTGTAAATGGCTCAGTAGCGCCCCCTAGAAATTTTCATAAAACCCCTCCGCATTGGGGTTTTTATGTGCTCGTACGTACGCAGAGGATATCGTGCGTGTGGGCAGAGCTGCAGCCCCAGCGTCCAGCGCATGCCCCAACGTACGCACATCCCAACGTACGCACACCTCGGTCCCGCTCACAGCTGCTTGCAGCTTTCTAGTTATTATTATTCTTTCTTTCTTATTCTTTGCAAAAGGTATGCGAAAACTCAGGAAATTTTGCGAGCGCCACCTGCCAGTCGACGACATGAAAGAATCTAAACTTTATATTTTTGGGAGTCGCTCATTGACTCTGTAGCGCCCCCTAGGATGCTAAAAAATGGTCTCCGCAATAGGATTAGTTTCGCGTGGGACGACGAAATTTGGTACACTCATTCATCATGCCCAGACGCACAAAAAGGTCTATTGCCGCCATGGTCCCACGTACACAGGAAGGCGGCCATTTTGGATGGAAAGTGCGTTTTCGTGCCATTTTTGACCGATTCCACACCTTGTATAAGATCGAACTTGTCCTACAGATTTAATGCTACAGACTTCAAACTTGGCCAGGTTACTCTAAAGACATGGAGGGAAAAATTCATTGGCCAACTTTTTCAAAACTTAAAGGGCGTGGCCGTGGCGACGCCTCAAAGTTTGATGACTCGCCATCACTCGCCACGAAAAATGAAGTCGCTTATAACTCCCACATACATTATCCAATCTGTCCCAAACTTCATACGGTGAATGCTGGACCCAGACTGAAAGCTCACATATAAAATAGTGACATCCACCTATAGCGCCACCTGCTGGTGGATGGAAATGTCTTTTTTTTTCCACACCTCGCATTTGATCGAACTCCTCCTACATATTTAATGCAAAAACCTTCAAACTTGGCCAGGTTGCTCTTAAGACATGGGCCGAAAAAATCATTGGCCAACTTTTCCAAAACTTAAAGGGCGTGGCCGTGGCGACACCTCAAATTTATGACTCGCCATAAAAAATCAAGTCGCTTATAACTCCCACAAACATTATCCAATCTGTCCCAAACTTCATACGGTGACTGCTGGACCCAGCCTGAATGTGTAAATACAAAAAAGTGATATCCACCTACAGCGCCACCTGCTGGTGGTTGGGAATTTCTTTTTTTTTCCACACCTCTTATTTGATCAAACTCCTCCTACAGATTTCATGCTACAAGCTTCAAACTTGGCCAGGTTACTCTTAAGACATGGGGGGAAAAAATCATTGGCCAACTTTTTCAAACCTCAAAGGGCGTGGCCGTGGCGACGCCTCAAATTTATGACGCGCCATAAAAAATAAAGTCGCTTATAACTCCCACATACATTATCCAATCTGTCCCAAACTTCATACGGTGAATGCTGGACCCAGCCTGAACGTGCACATATAAAAAAGTGATATCCACCTACAGCGCCACCTAATGGTGGTTGGAAGCTTCATTTTTTTCCACACCTCTTATTTGATCAAACTCCTACTACATATTTCATGCTAAAATCTTCAAACTTGGCCAGGTTACTCTTAAGACATGAGGGCAAAACTTCATGGAGAAACTTTTCCAAACTCTGAACGATGTGGGAGTGGCCAGAGGTGAAAATCGTGTGATGGCGTTTGCAATATGAAAGCCTTATCGTCATCGCAATCTCATGAAACTTGGTACTCGTGTCCACCCTGACGACCTCGTACGTATGTAAAGGGTATTGTGTGTGGGCGGAGCAAAATGGCTCAGTGGCGCCCCCTAGAAATTTTCAAAAACCCCTATGCATTGGGGTTATTGTGTGCTCGTACGTACGCAATGGGAATCGTGCGTGTGGGTAGAGCTGCGCGACTACGGCGTCCAGCGCATGCCCAACGTGCGCACATCCCAACGTGCGCACATCCCAACGTACGCACACTCGGTCCCGCTCACAGCTGCTTGCAGCTTTCTAGTTATTATTATTATTATTTCCGATTCTTTGCAAAAGGTATGCGAAAACTCACGAAATTTTGCGAGCGCCACCTGCCAGTCGACGACATGAAAGAATCTAAACTTTATATTTTTAGGAGTCGCTCATTGGCTCTGTAGCGCCCCCTATGATGCTTAAAAATGGTCCCCTTAATAGGATTAGTTTTGCGTGGGACGACGAAATTCGGTACACTCATTCATCATGCCCAGACGCACCAAAAAGTCTCATGCCATCACGGTGCCACGTACACAGGAAGGCGGCCATTTTGGATGGAAAGTGCGTTTTCGTGCCATTTTTGGCCGATTCCACGCCTTGCATAAGATCGAACTTGTCCTACAGATTTCATGCTACAGACTTCAAACTTGGCCAGGTTACTCTTAAGACATGGGGGGGGAAATTCATGGAGAAACTTTTTCAAAACTTAAAGGGCGTGGGCGTGGCAACTCCTCAAAGTTCGATGACTCGCCATCACTCGCCACAACAAATGAAGTCGCTTATAACTCCCACATACATTATCCAATCTGTCCCAAACTTCATACGGTGAATGCTGGACCCAGCCTGAACGCGTACATATTATCATAACGACATCCACCTATAGCGCCACCTGCTGGTGGTCGGAAACATCTCTTTTTTTTCCACATCTCGCATTTGATCGAACTCGTCCTACAGATTTAATGCTACAAGCTTCAAACCTGGCCAGGTTACTCTTAAGACATGGGGGGAAAGAGTCATGGAGAAACTTTTTCAAACCTCAAAGGGCGTGGCCGTGGCGACGCCTCAAAGTTATGACTCGCCATGAAAAATTAAGTCGCTTATAACTTCCACATACATTATCCAATCTGTCCCAAACTTCATACGGTGATATCTGGACCCAGCCTGAACGTGCATAGATAAAATAGTGACATCCACCAACAGCGCCACCTGCTGGTGGTCAGAAACGTCTTTTTTTTCCATACCTCACATTTTATCAAACTCCTCCCACAGATTTAATGCTACAAACTTCAAACTTAGCCAAGTTACTCTTAAGACATGGAGGCAACAATTAATGGAGAAACTTTTCCAAACTCTGAACAGTGTGGGCGTGGCCATGCGGTGAAAATCGTGTGATGACGTTTGTGATTTGAAAGCCTTATCATCATCTCAAGGTAATGAAACTTGGTACACACGTCCACCCTGACGACCTCGTACGTATGTAAAGGGTATCGTGTGTGGGCGGAGCAAAATGGCTCAGTGGCGCCCCCTAGAAATTTTCAAAAACCCCTCCGCATTGGGGTTATGCTGTGCTCGTAAGTACACAGCGGGTATCGTGCGTGTGGGAAGAGCTGCGGCTCCAGCGTCCAGCGCATGCCCAACGTACGCACATCCCAACGTACGCACACCTCGGTCCCGCTCACAGCTGCTTGCAGCTTTCTAGTTATTCTTTCTTTCTTATTCTTTGCAAAAGGTATGCGAAAACTCAGGAAATTTTGCGAGCGCCATGTGCCGGTCGACGACATGAAAGAATCTAAACTTTATATTTTTGGGAGTCGCTCATTGGCTCTGTAGCGCCCCCTACGATGCTTAAAAATTGTCCCCGCAATAGGATTAGTTTCGCGTGGGACGACGAAATTCGGTACACTCATTCATCATGCCAAGACGCACAAAAAAGTCTCAGGCCGCCATGGTCCCACGTACACAGGAAGGCGGCCATTTTGGATGGAAAGTGCGTTTTCGTGCCATTTTTGACCGATTCTACACCTTGTATAAGATTGAACTTGTCCTACAGATTTAATGCTACAGACTTCAAACTTGGCCAGGTTACTCTTAAGACATGGGGGGGGAAATTCATTGGCCAACTTTTTCAAAACTTAAAGGGCGTGGCCGTGGCGACGCCTCAAAGTTTGATGACTCGCCATCACTCGCCACGAAAAATGAAGTCGCTTATAACTTCCACATACATAATCCAATCTTTCCCAAAGTTCAAACGGTGATTGCTGGACCCAGCCTGAACGCGCACCTATAAAATAGTGACATCCACCTATAGCGCCACCTGCTGGTGGTTGGAAATGTCTTTTTTTTTCCACACCTCGTATTTGATCAAACTCCTCCTACATATTTAATGCTAAACGCTTCAAACTTGGCCAGGCTACTCTTAGGACATGGGCCGAAAAAAATCATTGGCCAACCTTTTCAAAACTTAAAGGGCGTGGCCGTGGCGACGCCTCAAATTTATGACACGCCATAAAAAATTAAGTCGCTTATAACTCCCACATACATTATCCAATCTGTCCCAAACTTCATACGGTGAATGCTGGACCCAGCCTAAACGCGCACATATAACATAGTAACATCCACCTACAGCGCCACCTGCTGGTCGTCGGAAACGTCTTCTTTTTTTCCAAAACTCGCATTTTTCGAACTCCTCCTACATATTTAATGCAAAAACCTTCAAACTTGGCCAGGTTGCTCTTAAGACATGGGCCGAAAAAATCATTGGCCAACTTTTTCAAAACTTAAAGGGCGTGGCCGTGGCGACACCTCAAATTTATGACGCGCCATAAAAAATTAAGTCGCTTATAACTCCCACATACATTATCCAATCTGTCCCAAACTTCATACGGTGAATGCTGGACCCAGCCTGAACGTGCACATACAAAAAAGTGATATCCACCTACAGCGCCACCTAATGGTGGTCGGAAACTTCATTTTTTCCCACACCTCTTATTTGATCAAACTCCTCCTACATATTTCATGGTAAAATCTTCAAACTTGGCCAGGTTACTCTTAAGCAAGGGGGAATAAAAATCTTGAGAAACTTTTCCAAACTCTGAACGGTGTGGGCGTGTTCAGGCGGTGAAAATCGTGCAATGGCGTTATTGATTTGAAAGCCTTATCATCATCGCAAAGTCATGAAACTTGGTACACACGTCCACCTTGTCGACCTCGTACGTATGTAAAGAGTATTGTGTGTGGGCGGTGCTAAATGGCTCAGTGGCGCCCCCTAGAAATTTTCATAAAACCCCTCCGCATTGGGGTTTTTATGTGCTTGTATGTACGCAGAGGATATCGTGCGTGTGGGCAGAGCTGCAGCCCCAGCGTCCAGCGCATGCCCCAACGTACGCACATCCCAACGTACGCACACCTCGGTCCCGCTCACAGCTGCTTGCAGCTTTCTAGTTATTAGGGACCGAGCAGTGAAACTGCAAGGACCCTATTGTATCTGTAAGGATTATTATTATTTTTCTCCTCCTCCGTTATTCTTTCTTATTCTTTGCAAAAGGTATGCGAAAACTCAGGAAATTTTGCGAGCGCCACCTGCCAGTCGACGACATGAAAGAATCTAAACTTTATATTTTTGGGAGTTGCTCATTGACTCTGTAGCGCCCCCTACAATGCTTAAAAATGGTGCCCGCAATGGGGTTAGTTTCGCGTAGGACAATGAAATTCGGTACACTCATTCATCATGCCAAGACGCACAAAAAAGTCTCAGGCCGCCATGGTCCCACGTACACAGGAAGGCGGCCATTTTGGATGGAAAGTGCGTTTTCGTGCCATTTTTGGCCAATTCCACGTCTTGCATAAGATTGAACTTGTCCTACAGATTTCATGCTACCGACTTCAAACTTGGCCAGGTTACTCTTAAGACATGGGGGGATAAAATCATGGAGAAACTTTTTCAAAACTTAAAGGGCGTGGCCGTGGCAACGCCTCAAAGTTTGATGACTCGCCATCACACGCCAAAAAAAATTAAGTCGCTTATAACTCCCACATACATTATCCAATCTGTCCCAAACTTCATACGGTGAATGCTGGACCCAGCCTGAACGCGTACATATTATCATAACGACATCCACCTATAGCACCACCTGCTGGCGGTTGGAAACATCTCTTTTTTTCCACATCTCGCATTTGATCGAACTCGTCCTACAGATTTAATGCTACAAGCTTCAAACCTGGCCAGGTTACTCTTAAGACATGGGGGGAAAGAGTCATGGAGAAACTTTTTCAAACCTCAAAGGGCGTGGCCGTGGCGACACCTCAAAGTTATGACTCGCCATGAAAAATTAAGTCGCTTATAACTTCCACATACATTATCCAATCTGTCCCAAACTTCATACGGTGATATCTGGACCCAGCCTGAACGTGCATAGATAAAATAGTGACATCCACCAACAGCGCCACCTGCTGGTGGTCAGAAACGTCTTTTTTTTCCATACCTCACATTTTATCAAACTCCTCCCACAGATTTAATGCTACAAACTTCAAACTTAGCCAAGTTACTCTTAAGACATGGAGGCAACAATTAATGGAGAAACTTTTCCAAACTCTGAACAGTGTGGGCGTGGCCATGCGGTGAAAATCGTGTGATGACGTTTGTGATTTGAAAGCCTTATCATCATCTCAAGGTAATGAAACTTGGTACACACGTCCACCCTGACGACCTCGTACGTATGTAAAGGGTATCGTGTGTGGGCGGAGCAAAATGGCTCAGTGGCGCCCCCTAGAAATTTTCAAAAACCCCTCCGCATTGGGGTTATGCTGTGCTCGTAAGTACACAGCGGGTATCGTGCGTGTGGGAAGAGCTGCGGCTCCAGCGTCCAGCGCATGCCCAACGTACGCACATCCCAACGTACGCACACCTCGGTCCCGCTCACAGCTGCTTGCAGCTTTCTAGTTATTCTTTCTTTCTTATTCTTTGGAAAAGGTATGCGAAAACTCAGGAAATTTTGCGAGCGCCATGTGCCGGTCGACGACATGAAAGAATCTAAACTTTATATTTTTGGGAGTCGCTCATTGGCTCTGTAGCGCCCCCTACGATGCTTAAAAATTGTCCCCGCAATAGGATTAGTTTCGCGTGGGACGACGAAATTCGGTACACTCATTCATCATGCCAAGACGCACAAAAAAGTCTCAGGCCGCCATGGTCCCACGTACACAGGAAGGCGGCCATTTTGGATGGAAAGTGCGTTTTCGTGCCATTTTTGACCGATTCTACACCTTGTATAAGATTGAACTTGTCCTACAGATTTAATGCTACAGACTTCAAACTTGGCCAGGTTACTCTTAAGACATGGGGGGGGAAATTCATTGGCCAACTTTTTCAAAACTTAAAGGGCGTGGCCGTGGCGACGCCTCAAAGTTTGATGACTCGCCATCACTCGCCACGAAAAATGAAGTCGCTTATAACTTCCACATACATAATCCAATCTTTCCCAAAGTTCAAACGGTGATTGCTGGACCCAGCCTGAACGCGCACCTATAAAATAGTGACATCCACCTATAGCGCCACCTGCTGGTGGTTGGAAATGTCTTTTTTTTTCCACACCTCGTATTTGATCAAACTCCTCCTACATATTTAATGCTAAACGCTTCAAACTTGGCCAGGCTACTCTTAGGACATGGGCCGAAAAAAATCATTGGCCAACCTTTTCAAAACTTAAAGGGCGTGGCCGTGGCGACGCCTCAAATTTATGACACGCCATAAAAAATTAAGTCGCTTATAACTCCCACATACATTATCCAATCTGTCCCAAACTTCATACGGTGAATGCTGGACCCAGCCTAAACGCGCACATATAACATAGTAACATCCACCTACAGCGCCACCTGCTGGTCGTCGGAAACGTCTTCTTTTTTTCCAAAACTCGCATTTTTCGAACTCCTCCTACATATTTAATGCAAAAACCTTCAAACTTGGCCAGGTTGCTCTTAAGACATGGGCCGAAAAAATCATTGGCCAACTTTTTCAAAACTTAAAGGGCGTGGCCGTGGCGACACCTCAAATTTATGACGCGCCATAAAAAATTAAGTCGCTTATAACTCCCACATACATTATCCAATCTGTCCCAAACTTCATACGGTGAATGCTGGACCCAGCCTGAACGTGCACATACAAAAAAGTGATATCCACCTACAGCGCCACCTAATGGTGGTCGGAAACTTCATTTTTTCCCACACCTCTTATTTGATCAAACTCCTCCTACATATTTCATGGTAAAATCTTCAAACTTGGCCAGGTTACTCTTAAGCAAGGGGGAATAAAAATCTTGAGAAACTTTTCCAAACTCTGAACGGTGTGGGCGTGTTCAGGCGGTGAAAATCGTGCAATGGCGTTATTGATTTGAAAGCCTTATCATCATCGCAAAGTCATGAAACTTGGTACACACGTCCACCTTGTCGACCTCGTACGTATGTAAAGAGTATTGTGTGTGGGCGGTGCTAAATGGCTCAGTGGCGCCCCCTAGAAATTTTCATAAAACCCCTCCGCATTGGGGTTTTTATGTGCTTGTATGTACGCAGAGGATATCGTGCGTGTGGGCAGAGCTGCAGCCCCAGCGTCCAGCGCATGCCCCAACGTACGCACATCCCAACGTACGCACACCTCGGTCCCGCTCACAGCTGCTTGCAGCTTTCTAGTTATTAGGGACCGAGCAGTGAAACTGCAAGGACCCTATTGTATCTGTAAGGATTATTATTATTTTTCTCCTCCTCCGTTATTCTTTCTTATTCTTTGCAAAAGGTATGCGAAAACTCAGGAAATTTTGCGAGCGCCACCTGCCAGTCGACGACATGAAAGAATCTAAACTTTATATTTTTGGGAGTTGCTCATTGACTCTGTAGCGCCCCCTACAATGCTTAAAAATGGTGCCCGCAATGGGGTTAGTTTCGCGTAGGACAATGAAATTCGGTACACTCATTCATCATGCCAAGACGCACAAAAAAGTCTCAGGCCGCCATGGTCCCACGTACACAGGAAGGCGGCCATTTTGGATGGAAAGTGCGTTTTCGTGCCATTTTTGGCCAATTCCACGTCTTGCATAAGATTGAACTTGTCCTACAGATTTCATGCTACCGACTTCAAACTTGGCCAGGTTACTCTTAAGACATGGGGGGATAAAATCATGGAGAAACTTTTTCAAAACTTAAAGGGCGTGGCCGTGGCAACGCCTCAAAGTTTGATGACTCGCCATCACACGCCAAAAAAAATTAAGTCGCTTATAACTCCCACATACATTATCCAATCTGTCCCAAACTTCATACGGTGAATGCTGGACCCAGCCTGAACGCGTACATATTATCATAACGACATCCACCTATAGCACCACCTGCTGGCGGTTGGAAACATCTCTTTTTTTCCACATCTCGCATTTGATCGAACTCGTCCTACAGATTTAATGCTACAAGCTTCAAACCTGGCCAGGTTACTCTTAAGACATGGGGGGAAAGAGTCATGGAGAAACTTTTTCAAACCTCAAAGGGCGTGGCCGTGGCGACGCCTCAAAGTTATGACTCGCCATGAAAAATTAAGTCGCTTATAACTTCCACATACATTATCCAATCTGTCCCAAACTTCATACGGTGATATCTGGACCCAGCCTGAACGTGCATAGATAAAATAGTGACATCCACCAACAGCGCCACCTGCTGGTGGTCAGAAACGTCTTTTTTTTCCATACCTCACATTTTATCAAACTCCTCCCACAGATTTAATGCTACAAACTTCAAACTTAGCCAAGTTACTCTTAAGACATGGAGGCAACAATTAATGGAGAAACTTTTCCAAACTCTGAACAGTGTGGGCGTGGCCATGCGGTGAAAATCGTGTGATGACGTTTGTGATTTGAAAGCCTTATCATCATCTCAAGGTAATGAAACTTGGTACACACGTCCACCCTGACGACCTCGTACGTATGTAAAGGGTATCGTGTGTGGGCGGAGCAAAATGGCTCAGTGGCGCCCCCTAGAAATTTTCAAAAACCCCTCCGCATTGGGGTTATGCTGTGCTCGTAAGTACACAGCGGGTATCGTGCGTGTGGGAAGAGCTGCGGCTCCAGCGTCCAGCGCATGCCCAACGTACGCACATCCCAACGTACGCACACCTCGGTCCCGCTCACAGCTGCTTGCAGCTTTCTAGTTATTCTTTCTTTCTTATTCTTTGGAAAAGGTATGCGAAAACTCAGGAAATTTTGCGAGCGCCATGTGCCGGTCGACGACATGAAAGAATCTAAACTTTATATTTTTGGGAGTCGCTCATTGGCTCTGTAGCGCCCCCTACGATGCTTAAAAATTGTCCCCGCAATAGGATTAGTTTCGCGTGGGACGACGAAATTCGGTACACTCATTCATCATGCCAAGACGCACAAAAAAGTCTCAGGCCGCCATGGTCCCACGTACACAGGAAGGCGGCCATTTTGGATGGAAAGTGCGTTTTCGTGCCATTTTTGACCGATTCTACACCTTGTATAAGATTGAACTTGTCCTACAGATTTAATGCTACAGACTTCAAACTTGGCCAGGTTACTCTTAAGACATGGGGGGGGAAATTCATTGGCCAACTTTTTCAAAACTTAAAGGGCGTGGCCGTGGCGACGCCTCAAAGTTTGATGACTCGCCATCACTCGCCACGAAAAATGAAGTCGCTTATAACTTCCACATACATAATCCAATCTTTCCCAAAGTTCAAACGGTGATTGCTGGACCCAGCCTGAACGCGCACCTATAAAATAGTGACATCCACCTATAGCGCCACCTGCTGGTGGTTGGAAATGTCTTTTTTTTTCCACACCTCGTATTTGATCAAACTCCTCCTACATATTTAATGCTAAACGCTTCAAACTTGGCCAGGCTACTCTTAGGACATGGGCCGAAAAAAATCATTGGCCAACCTTTTCAAAACTTAAAGGGCGTGGCCGTGGCGACGCCTCAAATTTATGACACGCCATAAAAAATTAAGTCGCTTATAACTCCCACATACATTATCCAATCTGTCCCAAACTTCATACGGTGAATGCTGGACCCAGCCTAAACGCGCACATATAACATAGTAACATCCACCTACAGCGCCACCTGCTGGTCGTCGGAAACGTCTTCTTTTTTTCCAAAACTCGCATTTTTCGAACTCCTCCTACATATTTAATGCAAAAACCTTCAAACTTGGCCAGGTTGCTCTTAAGACATGGGCCGAAAAAATCATTGGCCAACTTTTTCAAAACTTAAAGGGCGTGGCCGTGGCGACACCTCAAATTTATGACGCGCCATAAAAAATTAAGTCGCTTATAACTCCCACATACATTATCCAATCTGTCCCAAACTTCATACGGTGAATGCTGGACCCAGCCTGAACGTGCACATACAAAAAAGTGATATCCACCTACAGCGCCACCTAATGGTGGTCGGAAACTTCATTTTTTCCCACACCTCTTATTTGATCAAACTCCTCCTACATATTTCATGGTAAAATCTTCAAACTTGGCCAGGTTACTCTTAAGCAAGGGGGAATAAAAATCTTGAGAAACTTTTCCAAACTCTGAACGGTGTGGGCGTGTTCAGGCGGTGAAAATCGTGCAATGGCGTTATTGATTTGAAAGCCTTATCATCATCGCAAAGTCATGAAACTTGGTACACACGTCCACCTTGTCGACCTCGTACGTATGTAAAGAGTATTGTGTGTGGGCGGTGCTAAATGGCTCAGTGGCGCCCCCTAGAAATTTTCATAAAACCCCTCCGCATTGGGGTTTTTATGTGCTTGTATGTACGCAGAGGATATCGTGCGTGTGGGCAGAGCTGCAGCCCCAGCGTCCAGCGCATGCCCCAACGTACGCACATCCCAACGTACGCACACCTCGGTCCCGCTCACAGCTGCTTGCAGCTTTCTAGTTATTAGGGACCGAGCAGTGAAACTGCAAGGACCCTATTGTATCTGTAAGGATTATTATTATTTTTCTCCTCCTCCGTTATTCTTTCTTATTCTTTGCAAAAGGTATGCGAAAACTCAGGAAATTTTGCGAGCGCCACCTGCCAGTCGACGACATGAAAGAATCTAAACTTTATATTTTTGGGAGTTGCTCATTGACTCTGTAGCGCCCCCTACAATGCTTAAAAATGGTGCCCGCAATGGGGTTAGTTTCGCGTAGGACAATGAAATTCGGTACACTCATTCATCATGCCAAGACGCACAAAAAAGTCTCAGGCCGCCATGGTCCCACGTACACAGGAAGGCGGCCATTTTGGATGGAAAGTGCGTTTTCGTGCCATTTTTGGCCAATTCCACGTCTTGCATAAGATTGAACTTGTCCTACAGATTTCATGCTACCGACTTCAAACTTGGCCAGGTTACTCTTAAGACATGGGGGGATAAAATCATGGAGAAACTTTTTCAAAACTTAAAGGGCGTGGCCGTGGCAACGCCTCAAAGTTTGATGACTCGCCATCACACGCCAAAAAAAATTAAGTCGCTTATAACTCCCACATACATTATCCAATCTGTCCCAAACTTCATACGGTGAATGCTGGACCCAGCCTGAACGCGTACATATTATCATAACGACATCCACCTATAGCACCACCTGCTGGCGGTTGGAAACATCTCTTTTTTTCCACATCTCGCATTTGATCGAACTCGTCCTACAGATTTAATGCTACAAGCTTCAATCTTGGCCAGATTACTCTTAAGACATGGGGGGAAAGAGTCATGGAGAAACTTTTTCAAACCTCAAAGGGCGTGGCCGTGGCGACGCCTCAAAGTTATGACTCGCCATGAAGAATTAAGTCGCTTATAACTTCCACACTCATTATCCAATCTGTCCCAAACTTCAAACGGTGAATGCTGGACCCGGCCTGAACGCGTACATATTATCATAGTGACATCCTCCTATTGCGCCACCTGCTGGTGGTCGGAAACGTCTTTTTTTGCCACGCCTCACATTTTATAAAACTCCTCCTACAGATTTAATGCTACAAGCTTCAAACTTAGCCAGGTTACTCTTAAGACATGGGGGCAAAAATTCATGGAGAAACTTTTCCAAACTCTGAACAATGTGGGCGTGGCCAGGCGGTGAAAATCGTGTGATGGTGTTTGTGATTTGAAAGCCTTATCATCATCACAACGTCATGAAACTTGGCACACACGTCCATCCTGACAACCTCGTACGTATGTGAAGGGTATCGTGTGTGGGCGGAGCAAAGTGGCTCAGTGGCGCCCCCTAGGGTACTTAAAAATGGTCCACACATTGGCGTTAGTTTTGCGTGAGACGACGAAATTTGGTACACTCATTCATCATGCTCAGACGCACCAAAAAGTCTCATGCCATCACGGTGCCACGTCCACAGGAAGGCGGCCATTTTGGATGGAAAGTGCGTTTTCGTGCCATTTTTGGCCGATTCCACGCCTTGCATAAGATCGAACTTGTGCTACAGATTTAATGCTACAGACTTCAAACTTGGCCAGGTTACCCTTAAGACATGGGGGGAAAGATTCATGGAGAAACTTTTTCAAACCTCAAAGGGCGTGGCCGTGGCGACGCCTCAAAGTTCGATGACTCGCCATCACTCGCCACAAAAAATGAAGTCGCTTATAACTCCCACATACATTATTTAATCTGTCCCAAACTTCATTCGGTGAATGCTGGAACCAGCCTGAATGTGTACATATTATCATAGCGACATCCACCTATAGCGCCACCTGCTGAGGGTTGGAAACAACTCTTTTTTTCCACACCTCGCATTTTATCGAATTCGTCCTACAGATTTAATGCTACAGACTTGAAACTTGGCCAGGTTACTCTTAAGACATGGGGGGAAAAATTCATGGAGAAACTTTTTCAAATCTCAAAGGGCGTGGCCGTAGCAAGGCGGTGAAAATCTTGTAATGGCGTTTCTGATTTGAAAGCCTTATCATCATCGCAAAGTCATGAAGCTTGGCACACACGTCCACCCTGTCGACCTCGTACGTATGTAAAGGGTATCGTGTGTGGGCGGAGCAAAATGGCTCAGTGTCGCCCCCTAGAAATTTTCAACAACCCCTCCGCATTGGGGTTATTATGTGCTCGTACTAACGCAGAGGGTATCGTGCGTGTGGGCAGAGCTGCACGACTACGGCGTTCAGCGCATTCCCCAACGTACGCACATCCCAACGTACGCACACCTCGGTCCCGCTCACAGCTGCTTGCAGCTTTCTAGTTATTCTTTCTTTCTTTCTTTCTTATTCTTTGCAAAAGGTATGCGAAAACTCAGGAAATTTTGCGAGCGCCACGTGCCGGTCGACGACATGAAAGAATCTAAACTTTATATTTTTGGGAGTCGCTTATTGGCTCTGTAGCGCCCCCTACGATGCTTAAAAATTGTCCCCGCAATAGGATTAGTTTTGCGTGGGACGACAAAATTCGGTACACTCATTCATCATGCCAAGACGCACAAAAAAGTCTCATGCTGCCATGGTCCCACGTCCACAGGAAGTCGGCCATTTTGGATGGAAAGTGCGTTTTCGTGCCATTTTTTGCCGATTCCACGCCTTGCATAAGATCGAACTCGTCCTACAGATTTAATGCTACAGACTTCAA
This sequence comes from Odontesthes bonariensis, assembly GCF_027942865.1. NCBI lineage: Eukaryota > Metazoa > Chordata > Actinopteri > Atheriniformes > Atherinopsidae > Odontesthes > Odontesthes bonariensis. Next base: position 31,248,974 of record NC_134521.1, read on the forward strand.
ACTTGGCCAGGTTACTCTAAAGACATGGGGGGAAAAATTCATGGGGAAACGTTTTCAAAACTTAAAGGGCGTGGCCGTGGCGACGCCTCAAAGTTTGATGACTCGCCATCACTCGCCACAAAAAATTAAGTCGCTTATAACTTCCAAATACATTATCCAATCTGTCCCAAACTTCATATGGTGAATGCTGGAACCAGCCTGAACGTGTACATATTATCATAACGACATCCAACTATATCGCCACCTGCTGGGGGTTGGAAACATCTCTTTTTTTCCACATCTCGCATTTGATCGAACTCGTCCTACAGATTTAATGCTACAGACTTCAAACTTGGCCAGGTTACTCTTAAGACATGGGGGGAAAGAGTCATGGAGAAACTTTTTCAAACCTCAAAGGGCGTGGCCGTGGCGACGCCTCAAATTTATGACTCACCATAAAAAATTAAGTCGCTTATAACTCCCACATACATTATCTAATCAGTCCAAAACTTCTTACGGTGATTGCTGGACCCAGACTGAACGTGTACATATAAAATAGTGACATCCAACTACAGCGCCACCTAATGGTGGTCGGCAATGTCTTATTTTTTTCCACACCTCGCATTTGATTGAACTCCTCCTACAGATTTTATGGTAACAGCTCCAAACTTGGCCAGATTATTCTTAAGCTAGGGGGCAAGAAAACTCTTGAGAAACTTTTACAAGCTCTTAACGGTGGGGGCGTGGCCAGGCGGTGAAAATCTTGTGATAGCGTTTGTGATTTGAAAGACTTATCATCATCTCAAGGTCATGAAACTTGGCACACACGTCCACCCTGACGACTTCGTACGTATGTAAAGGGTATCATGTTTGGGAGGAGCATAATGGCTCAGTGGCGCCCCCTAGAATTTTTCCAAAAACCCCTCCGCATTAGGGTTATTCTGGGCTCGTAAGTACGCAGAGGGCATCGTGCGTGTGGGCAGAGCTGTGCGTCTACGGCGTCCAGCGGATGCCCAACGTGCGCACATCCAACGTACGCACACCTCGGTCCCGCTCACAGCTGCTTGCAGCTTTCTAGTTATTAGGGACCGAGCAGTGAAACTGCAAGGACCCTATTGTATCTGTAAGGTTTATTATTATTATTATTATTCTTATTCTTTGCAAAAGGTATGCGAAAACTCAGGAAATTTTGCAAGCGCCACGTGCCAGTCGACGACATGAAAGAATCTAAACATTATATCTTTGGGAGTTGCTCATTGGCTCTGTAGCGCCCCCTACGGTGCATAAAAATGGTCCCCTTAATAGGATTAGTTTCGTTTGGGACGACGAAATTCGGTACACTCATTCATCATGCCCAGACGCACCAAAAAGTCTCTTGCCATCACGGTGCCACGTACACAGGAAGGCGGCCATTTTGGATGGAAAGTGCGTTTTCGTGCCATTTTTGGCCGATTCCACGCCTTGCATAAGATCGAACTTGTCCTACAGATTTCATGCTACAGACTTCAAACTTGGCCAGGTTACTCTCAAGACATGGGGGGAGAAATTCATGGAGAAACTTTTTCAAAACTTAAAGGGCGTGGGCGTGGCAACTCCTCAAAGTTCGATGACTCGCCATCACTCGCCACAACAAATGAAGTCGCTTATAACTCCCACATACATTATCCAATCTGTCCCAAACTTCATACGGTGAATGCTGGACCCAGCCTGAACGCGTACATATTATCATAACGACATCCACCTATAGCGCCACCTGCTGGTGGTCGGAAACATCTCTTTTTTTCCACATCTCGCATTTGATCGAACTCGTCCTACAGATTTAATGCTACAAGCTTCAAACTTGGCCAGGTTACTCTTAAGACATGGGGGGAAAGAGTCATGGAGAAACTTTTTCAAACCTCAAAGGGCGTGGCCGTGGCGACGCCTCAAAGTTATGACTCATCATGAAAAATTAAGTCGCTTATAACTTCCACATACATTATCCAATCTGTCCCAAACTTCATACGGTGATAGCTGGACCCAGCCTGAATGCGCATAGATAAAATAGTGACATCCACCAACAGCGCCACCTGCTGGTGGTCAGAAACGTCTTTTTTTTCCATACCTCACATTTTATCAAACTCCTCCCACAGATTTAATGCTACAAGCTTCAAACTTAGCCAAGTTACTCTTAAGACATGGAGGCAACAATTCATGGAGAAACTTTTCCAAACTCTGAACGGTGTGGGCGTGGCCATGCGGTGAAAATCGTGTGATGGCGTTTGTGATTTGAAAGCCTTATCATCATCTCAAGGTAATGAAACTTGGTACACACGTCCACCCTGACGACCTCGTACGTATGTAAAGGGTATCGTGTGTGGGCGGAGAAAAATGGCTCAGTGGCGCCCCCTAGAAATTTTCAAAAACCCCTCCGCATTGGGGTTATGCTGTGCTCGTAAGTACACAGCGGGTATCGTGCGTGTGGGCAGAGCTGCAGCTCCAGCGTCCAGCGCATGCCCAACGTACGCACATCCCAACGTACGCACACCTCGGTCCCGCTCACAGCTGCTTGCAGCTTTCTAGTTCTTCTTATTCTTTGCAAAAGGTATGCGAAAACTAAGGAAATTTGGCGAGCGCCACGTGCTAGTCGACGACATGAAAGAATCTAAACATTATATCTTTGGGAGTTGCTCATTGGCTCTGTAGCGCCCCCTGCGATGCTTAAAAATGGTGCCCGCAATGGGGTTAGTTTCGCGTAGGACAATGAAATTCGGTACACTCATTCATCATGCCCAGACGCACAAAAAAGTCTCTTGCCGCCAATGTGCCACGTCCACAGGAAGGCGGCTATTCTGGATGGAAAGTGCGTTTTCGCACCATTTTTGCCCGATTCCACACCTTGCATAAGATCGAACTTGTCCTACAGATTTAATGCTACAGACTTCAAACTTGGCCAGGTTACTCTTAAGAAATGGGGTGAAAGATTCATGGAGAAACCTTTTCAAAACTTAAAGGGCGTGGCCGTGACGACGCTTCAACGTTTGATGACTCGCCATCACTCGCCACAAAAAATTAAGTCGCTTATAACTCCCACATACATTATCCAATCTGTCTCAAACTTCATACGGTGAATGCTGGACCCAGCTTGAACGCGTACATATTATCATAGTATCATCCACCTATAGCGCCACCTGCTGGTGGTCGGAAACGTCTTTTTTTTTCCACACCTCGCATTTGATCGAACTCGTCCTACAGATTTGATGCTACAGACTTCAAACTTGGCCAGGTTACTCTTAAGACATGGGGGCAAAAGTTCATGGAGAAACTTTTCCAAACTCTGAACAATGTGGGCGTGGCCAGGCGGTGAAAATCGTGTGATGGTGTTTGTGATTTGAAAGCCTTATCATCATCACAACGTCATGAAACTTGGCACACACGTTCATCCTGACAACCTCGTACGTATGTGAAGGGTATCGTGTGTGGGCGGAGCAAAGTGGCTCAGTGGCGCCCCCTAGGGTACTTAAAAATGGTCCACACATTGGGGTTAGTTTTGCGTGGGACGACGAAATTCGGTACACTCATTCATCATGCCCAGACGCACAAAAAAGTCTCATGCCTCCATGGTCCCATGTCCACAGGAAGGCGGCCATATTGGATGGAAAGTGAGTTTTCGTGCCATCTTTGACCGATTCCACGCCTTGCATAAGATCGAACTCGTCCTACAGATTTAATGCTACAGACTTCAAACTTGGCCAGGTTACTCTTAAGACATGGGGGGAAAAATTCATGGGGAAACGTTTTCAAAACTTAAAGGGCGTGGGCGTGGCGACGCCTCAAAGTTTGATGACTCGCCATCACTCGCCACAAAAAATTAAGTCGCTTATAACTCCCACATACATTATCCAATCTGTCCCAAACTTCATACGGTGAATGCTGGAACCAGCCTGAACGCGTACATATTATCATAACGACATCCAACTATATCGCCACCTGCAGGGGGTTGGAAACATCTCTTTTTTTCCACATCTCGCATTTGATCGAACTCGACCTACAGATTTAATGCTACAGACTTCAAACTTGGCCAGGTTACTCTTAAGACATGGGGGGGGAATAAATCACGGAGAAACTTTTTCAAACCTCAAAGGGCGTGGCCATGGCAACGCCTCAAATTTATGATTCGCCATAAAAAATTAAGTCGCTTATAACTCCCACATACATTATCTAATCTGTCCAAAACTTCATACGGTGATTGCTGGACCCAGACTGAACGTGCACATATAAAATAGTGACATCCAACTACAGCGCCACCTAATGGTGGTCGGCAATGTCTCTTTTTTTCCACACCTCGCATTTGATTGAACTCCTCCTACAGATTTTATGGTAACAGCTCCAAACTTGGCCAGATTACTCTTAAGCTAGTGGGCAAGAAAACTCTTGAGAAACTTTTACAAGCTCTTAACGGTGGGGGCGTGGCCAGGCGGTGAAAATCTTGTGATAGCGTTTGTGATTTGAAAGACTTATCATCATCTCAAGGTCATGAAACTTGGCACACACGTCCACCCTGACGACTTCGTACGTATGTAAAGGGTATCGTATTTGGGAGGAGATAAATGGCTCAGTGGCGCCCCCTAGAATTTTTCCAAAAACCCCTCCGCATTGGGGTTACTCTGGGCTCGTAAGTACGCAGAGGGCATCGTGCGTGTGGGCAGAGCTGTGCGTCTACGGCGTCCAGCGGATGCCCAACGTGCGCACATCCAACGTACGCACACCTCGGTCCCGCTCACAGCTGCTTGCAGCTTTCTAGTTATTATTATTCTTTCTTTCTTATTCTTTGCAAAAGGTATGCGAAAACTCAGGAAATTTTGCGAGCACCACCTGCCAGTCGACGACATGAAAGAATCTAAACTTTATATTTTTGGGAGTCGCTCATTGACTCTGTAGCGCCCCCTATGATGCTTAAAAATGGTCCCCGCAATAGGATTAGTTTCGCGTGGGACGACGAAATTTGGTACACTCATTCATCATGCCCAGACGCACAAAAAGGTCTCTTGCCGCCATGGTCCCATGTACACAGGAAGGCGGCCATTTTGGATGGAAAGTGCGTTTTCGTGCCATTTTTGACCGATTCCACGCCTTGCTTAAGATCGAACTTGTCCTACAGATTTAATGCTACAGACTTCAAACTTGGCCAGGTTACTCTTAAGAGATGGGGGGAAAAATTCATGGAGAAACTTTTTCAAAACTTAAAGGGCGTGGGCGTGGCGACGCTTCAAAGTTTGATGACTCGCCAACACTGGCCTCAAAAAATTAACCCTCTAACCGCCAAAGTCGCAGAATTGCGACATGACGTCAGCATAAACAAAACAGTCTGTAGATAAAATAAACGGGCTTTAAGGTGTTCAGTCCTCCTACCACTAGTTGGCAAACATGTTACCCTTTCAAACAACACCAAGCTCAAGTCATTTTGTAGTCATTTTGTAGTTCACAGTGTTTTTATAAGGCAGTGCAAAAAAGCCGCGCGAGCTCAGACGGAAGCAGTTATTCAGAGCTTTTCTGTAGAGACGTGCGAGTCGAATTTTTATTGTCAGCGAACTATTAGTGAGTTTTTAACACCATGGCTTGTAAGAAGTTGAACCGTGCGGAAGTATTGAGCATGCTATTTGCCGATTCCGACTCCGAAGGAGAGTTTTTACCTCGTGAGGAGGAGGATCGGACGAGCGCTCATACTTCCCACCGTGAAACTTCCGAAGGCAATGGTGCCGGCATGCGAAGCGAGGCTGTTCTCCAAGCACACACACAAACTCCAACTCATTCGGTGTCGTTATCCAACCTCAATGGAGTGGGTGGTAGTGGGGAATGCGGTCGCAGTGTCCGTGTTGGTCGAGGAATCGGGGGTGGGAGAAGTGGGTCTGGTATCTTTAGCATGCGCTCTCTCCATCCAGCCCCCGGTGCCGCGGCGCGCCTATCCGCCAGCGCAATGATCCTTACATTTTACCACTTGTTTTATTATTGTATTCCTCATTCCTGATCATTATGAATAAGGTTGAACAGGTTAAAAAAAAAAAATCAATTCAATGTCTTCCACTTCTTGCATGTGTTTTCCTACCCTATGGTAGCCTAATGATTACAGTATTTTACCACTTTCTCCTGTTTTATTGTTGGTTTCCTCCTTATGAATGATGGTAAAAGACAGAAAAATGAAAATAAGTTCAAACATCAAGTCAATATCCACCATTTCCTGAAAAAATATAGGCAACTTTTCGCATGCGTTTTCCTACTATATGGTAATGATGATATAGTAATATTTTACTACATTATTCTGTTTTATTGTTGCTTTCCTGTTCCCTGATCATTATAGATGATGATAAATAGACAAAAAGAAAAAAAAAGTTTTAAAAAAACAAGTTCACAATCACTCAATTCCAATATTTCCTGAACATAATGAGATTCAAAATGGCTGCCACCTGATGACGTCATAATATGCAAATTAGATCAATAATTTCATACCCCACATAAACTATGGATCATGGGCAACATTTTTCCAATGTACAGTAGGCATCTATCTTTAACCCCCTTTCAGCCACCAGCTTTTGAAATATTAATGTCAAAATCCAGTATTTTCAAAAAAAAATCTTGGCGCCTAAAGGGTTAAGTCGCTTATAACTCCCACATACATTATCCAATCTGTCCCAGACTCCATACGGTGATTGCTGGACCCAGCCTGAAAGCACACATATTATCATAGTGACATCCACCTATAGCGCCACCTGCTGGTGGTTGGAAATGTCTTTTTCTATCCACACCTCGCATTTGATCGAACTCGTCCTACAGATTTAATGCTATAGACTTCAAACTTGGCCAGCTTACTCTTAAGACATGGGGGGAAACAATCATGGAGAAACTTTTTCAAACCTCAAAGGGTGTGGCCGTGGCGACGCCTCAAAGTTATGACTCGTCATGAAGAATTAAGTCGCTTATAACTTCCACACACATTATCCAATCTGTCCCAAACGTCATACGGTGATATCTGGTCCCAGCCTGAACGCGCACATCTAAAATAGTGACATCCACCTACAGCGCCACCTAATGGTGGTCAGAAATGTCTTTTTTTTCCATACCTCACATTTTATCAAACTCCTCCCACAGATTTAATGCTACAAGCTTCAAACTTAGCCAAGTTACTCTTAAGACATGGAGGCAACAATTCATGGAGAAACGTTTCCAAACTCTGATTGGTGTGGGCGTGGCCATGCGGTGAAAATCGTGTGATGGCGTTTGTGATTTGAAAGCCTTTTCATCATCGATGAACTTGGTACACACGTCCACCCTGACGACCTCGTACGTATGTAAAGGGTATCGTGTGTGGGCGGAGAAAAATGGCTCAGTGGCGCCCCCTAGAAATGTTCAAAAACCCCTCCGCATTGGGGTTATGCTGTGCTCGTAAGTACGCAGAGAGTATCGTGCGTGTGGGCAGAGCTGCAGCTCCAGCGTCCAAGGCATGCCCAACGTACGCACATCCCAACGTACGCACACCTCGGTCCCGCTCACAGCTGCTTGCAGCTTTCTAGTTATTAGGGACCGAGCAGTGAAACTGCAAGGACCCTATTGTATCTGTAAGGTTTATTATTAGGGACCGAGCAGTGAAACTGCAAGGACCCTATTGTATCTGTAAGGTTTATTATTATCCTTATTCTTTGCAAAAGGTAAGCGAAAACTCTTGAAATTTTGCGAGCGCCACCTGCCAGTCGACGACATGAAAGAATCTAAACTTTATATTTTTGGGAGTCGCTCATTGACTCTGTAGCACCCCCAACGATGGTTAAAAATGGTGCCCGCAATGGGGTTAGTTTCGCGGAGGACGACGAAATTTGGTACACTCATTCATCATGCCAAGACGCACAAAAAAGTCTCAGGCCGCCAATGTGCCACGTCCACAGGAAGGCAGCCATTTTGGATGGAAAGTGCGTTTTCGTGCCATTTTTGACCGATTCCACGCCTTGCATAAGATCGAACTTGTCCTACAGATTTAATGCTACAGACTTGAAACTTGGCCAGGTTAGTCTTAAGACATGGGGGGAAAAATTCATTGGCCAACTTTTTCAAAACTTAAAGGGTGTGGCTGTGGCAACGCCTCAAAGTTTGATGACTCGCCATCACTCGCCACAAAAAATTAAGTCGCTTATAACTTCCACATACATAATCCAATCTTTCCCAAAGTTCAAACTGTGATTGCTGGACCCAGCCTGAACGCGCACCTATAAAATAGTGACATCCACCTATAGCGCCACCTGCTGGTGGTTGGAAATGTCTTTTTTTTTTCCACACCTCGCATTTGATCGAACTGCTCCTACATATTTAATGCTAAACGATTCAAACTTGGCCAGGCTACTCTTAAGACATGGGCCGAAAAAATCATTGGCCAACTTTTTCAAAACTTAAAGATGCACTGAAACGAATGTTCATCTATCATTCAAATGAAATTTTTGTCTTTTTCTAAAACCATCAATCCAACTTGAACTAAATTTTCCAGGCATAACTTGTTAAAACGGCCATTTAAAAGTGTGAATTATATGGCCTTTGGTGCGAAATTGGCCACGTGACCGTGACGTCATAGGGTTGACTCCCTTATTTGCTAGTATGGCTGGCTGTGAAAATAACATACATTTGATGGACCTATATCTCATAAAGGAACCAAAATTCTGATTCAAACATCAGCAGGTCGAAAGAACACACCTCTAACATTATGTGGAAAAACTTTCGTTGAATTTAAGCCACACAAATCGATTTAATATCTATATTGTAGAGGCTCTCTGCACCTCTGTATGGGTAATGGAAATGAAAGAAAGTTACCATTTTCGGCACAGGATCGGCGGCACAAAACAGCCATCGCTCCTACTACACGCTTATTATTATTAAGATGTTATCAATCAAATGACACAATAGTGTATGTTTGCTGTGGTAAACTGGAAAAGATTTGAACATGCCGGTTTGGCAGATATGGCATTCTGCTGCGCTGTCTTTGACACGTTGAAACCTAACGAAGGAGCACTTTGAAATCCAGCCACTTAAAAAAAAACGTATGTGATAATAAAATGGTTTTAATGTAAGCTTAATAAACAATGGCGTGGATTAACGGGTCGGATATCCTCCAGTGCGCGGCCCCGTCTGCGGATCCTCACGGGTCGGCGGCAGGGAGATGGGCACCCGGCCTCGGCACGACTGACAGCAGCCATCGGTAGGACTGATCCACGGAGCCTCGGATGTCGTAGCCGGCGCAATCACCGTAGAGACCAGACAGCAATTCTAGCTGGATATGTGTGTAGACCGAAGAGCAAAGCGAGCAGTCCCCTGCTTCCGAGCAGCAATTCAGGTGCAGCTATCGGCAGGCGGCAGCACGCTGTGATACGATCCACCGTGCTCTCAGCCAATAGCAGGGGTCGACACTTGCCTCTCAGAAGCGAACATTATTATATATAAAAAAAAACAAGTCCAGTAATGTCCGATCTGGAAATTTCAGACTCACCTGTCTTCGCGCCCGAGCAGTAGTTCGAGCAGGGACAGTCTCCGTCGGCACACCAGGTCCAGCGATGTCAATGGTTGGAACAGCTTCAGCTAAAAGACGTCTCCTATTCCCAACCATTCCCGCGATCTCCACATTTTTAGTGAAACAGTTGTGATGGAAATGTACGGAGCACAACACGGATGTTGAGGACACTTCAAAATCACGACGATGCCTCCGTACAAACTGTATCCACCGTGCTCTTGTCTTTGCCTTCTCCTTGTCAGCCTCAGTTCCAGTAGTTTTTGGTTTGGGAAACATGTGCAGAGAGATGCCTTCAGTGAAGCTGCTATTTTTGCAACTAACACCATTTGGCCCTCCAGCAGCACAATATTTTCTGCCGTGCTTTGATGTCTTAGCCATAGATGCCGCCATTACAGTTAGACTGCTGTGTCAACCCTATGACGTCACGCATTAAAAAATGAATTCGCACAAAAAGACAAAATGTGGCTCCTTTTGAGCCGTTTTAACATGACTTCCTGGATAAATTATTATCCAGACAATATCTCATTTTAATCGCAAGGCTTGGAACCTTTAGAATCAGCAGCAAAAACTGGGAAATTCCAACAATTAAAATTCGTTTCATAAGCACTTTAAAGGGCGTGGCCGTGGCGACGCCTCAAATTTATGACGCGCCATAAAAAATTAAGTCGCTTATAACTCCCGCATACATTATCCAATCTGTCCCAAACTTCATACGGTGAATGCTGGACCCAGCCTGAACGTGCACATATAAAAAAGTGATATCCACCTACAGCGCCACCTAATGGTGGTCGGAAACTTCATTTTTTTCCACACCTCTTATTTGATCAAACTCCTCCTACATATTTCATGCTAAAATCTTCAAACTTGGCCAGGTTACTCTTAAGACATGAGGGCAAAACTTCATGGAGAAACTTTTCCAAACTCTGAACGGTGTGGGCGTGGCCAGAGGTGAAAATCGTGTGATGGCGTTTGCAAAATGAAAGCCTTATCATCATCGCAAAGTCATGAAACTTGGTACTCACGTCCACCCTGACAACCTCGTACGTATGTAAAGGGTATTGTGTGTGGGCGGAGCAAAATGGCTCAGTGGTGCCCCCTAGAAATTTTCAAAAACCCCTCCGCATTTGGGTTTTTATGTGCTCGTAAGTACGCAGAGGGTATCGTGCGTGTGGGCAGAGCTGCAGCTCAAGCGTCCAGCGCATGCCCCAACGTGCGCACATCCCAACGTGCGCACATCCCAACGTGCGCACATCCCAACGTGCGCACATCCCAACGTACGCACATCCAATGTACGCACACCTCGGTCCCACTCACAGCTGCTTGCAGCTTTCTAGTTATTATTATTATTCTTTGCAAAAGGTGCTCGAAAACTCAGGAAATTTTGCGAGCGCCACGTGCCAGTCGACGACATGAAAGAATCTAAACTTTATATTTTTGGGAGTCGCACATGGACTCTGTAGCGCCCCCTATGATGCTTAAAAATGGTCCCCGCAATAGGATTAGTTTCGCGTGGGACGACGAAATTTGGTACACTCATTCATCATGCCCAGACGCACAAAAAGGTCTCTTGCCGCCATGGTCCCATGTACACAGGAAGGCGGCCATTTTGATGGAAAGTGCGTTTTCGTGCCATTTTTGACCGATTCCACGCCTTGCTTAAGATCGAACTTGTCCTACAGATTTAATGCTACAGACTTGAAACTTGGCCAGGTTACTCTTAAGAGATGGGGGGAAAAATTCATGGAGAAACTTTTTCAAAACTTAAAGGGCGTGGGCGTGGCGACGCTTCAAAGTTTGATGACACGCCATCACTGGCCTCAAAAAATTAAGTCGCTTATAACTCCCACATACATTATCCAATCTGTCCCAGACTCCATACGGTGATTGCTGGACCCAGCCTGAACGCGCACATATTATCATAACGACATCCACCTATAGCGCCACCTGCTGGGGGTTGGAAATGTCTTTTTCTATCCACACCTCGCATTTGATCGAACTCGTCCTACAGATTTAATGCTATAGACTTCAAACTTGGCCAGCTTACTCTTAAGACATGGGGGGAAACAATCATGGAGAAACTTTTTCAAACCTCAAAGGGCGTGGCCGTGGCGACGCCTCAAAGTTATGACTCGTCATCAAGAATTAAGTCGCTTATAACTTCCACACACATTATCCAATCTGTCCCAAACATCGTACGGTGAATGCTGGACCCAGCCTGAACGCGCACATATAAAATAGTGACATCCACCTACAGCGCCACCTAATGGTGGTCGGAAACATCTTCTTTTTTTTCACACCTCGCTCTTGATCAAACTCCTCCTACATATTTCATGCTAAAATCTTCAAACTTAGCCAGGTTACTCTTAAGCAAGGGGGGAATAAAAATCTTGAGAAACTTTTCCAAACTCTGAACGGTGTGGGCGTGTTCAGGCGGTGAAAATCGTGTCATGGCGTTATTGATTTGAAAGCCTTATCATCATCGCAAAGTCATGAAACTTGGTACACACGTCCGCCTTGTCGACCTCGTACGTATGTAAAGAGTATTGTGTGTGGGCGGTGCTAAATGGCTCAGTGGCGCCCCCTAGAAATTTTCATAAAACCCCTCCGCATTGGGGTTTTATGTGCTCGTACGTACGCAGAGGATATCGTGCGTGTGGGCAGAGCTGCAGCCCCAGCGTCCAGCGCATGCCCCAACGTACGCACATCCCAACGTACGCACACCTCGGTCCCGCTCACAGCTGCTTGCAGCTTTCTAGTTATTATTATTCTTTCTTTCTTTCTTTCTTTCTTATTCTTTGCAAAAGGTATACGAAAACTCAGGAAATTTTGCGAGCGCCACCTGCCAGTCGACGACATGAAAGAATCTAAACTTTATATTTTGGGAGTCGCTCATTGACTCTGTAGCGCCCCCTATGATGCTTAAAAATGGTCTCCGCAATAGGATTAGTTTCGCGTGGGACGACGAAATTTGGTACACTCATTCATCATGCCCAGACGCAAAAAAAAGGTCTATTGCCGCCATGGTCCCACGTACACAGGAAGGCGGCCATTTTGGATGGAAAGTGCGTTTTCGTGCCATTTTTGACCGATTCCACGCCTTGCTTAAGATCGAACTTGTCCTACAGATTTAATGCTACAGACTTCAAACTTGGCCAGGTTACTCTTAAGACATGGGGGGGGAAATTCATGGAGAAACTTTTTCAAAACTTAAAGGGCGTGGGCGTGGCAACTCCTCAAAGTTCGATGACTCGCCATCACTCGCCACAAAAAATTAAGTCGCTTATATCTCCCACATACATTATCCAATCTGTCCCAAACTTCATACGGTGAATGCTGGACCCAGCAAACTTGGCCAGGTTACTCTTAAGACATGGGGGAAAAAATTCATGGAGAAACTTTTTCAAACCTCAAAGGGCGTGGCCGTGGCGACGCCTCAAATGTATGACTCGCCATGAAAAATTAAGTCGCTTATAACTTCCACATACATTATCCAATCTGTCCCAAACTTCATATGGTGAATGCTGGACCCGGCCTGAACACGTACATATTATCATAGTGACATCCTCCTATAGCGCCACCTGCTGGTGGTTGGAAACCTCTTTTTTTTCCGCATGTCACATTTTTTCAAACTCCTCCTACAGATTTAATGCCACAAGCTTCAAACTTGGCCAGGTTACTCTTAAGTCATGTGGGGAAAAATTCATGGAGACACTTTTCCAAACTCTGAACGGTGTGGGCTTGGCCAGGCGGTGAAAATCATGTGATGGCGTTTGTGATTTGAAAGCCTTATCATGATCGCAAGGTCATGAAACTTGGCACACACGTCCACCCTGATGACCTCGTACGTATGTAAAGGGTATCGTGTGTGGGCGGAGCAAAATGGCTCAGTGGTGCCCCCTAGAAATTTTCAAAAACCCCTCCGCATTTGGGTTTTTATGTGCTCGTAAGTACGCAGAGGGTATCGTGCGTGTGGGCAGAGCTGCAGCTCAAGCGTCCAGCGCATGCCCCAACGTGCGCACATCCCAACGTGCGCACATCCCAACGTGCGCACATCCCAACGTACGCACATCCAATGTACGCACACCTCGGTCCCACTCACAGCTGCTTGCAGCTTTCTATTTATTATTATTATTCTTTGCAAAAGGTGCTCGAAAACTCAGGAAATTTTGCGAGCGCCACGTGCCAGTCGACGACATGAAAGAATCTAAACTTTATATTTTTGGGAGTCGCACATGGACTCTGTAGCGCCCCCTTTGATGCTTAAAAATGGTCCCCTTAATAGGATTAGTTTCGCGTGGGAAAACGAAATTCGGTACACTCATTCATCATGCCCAGACGCACAAAAAAGTCTCATGCCGCCAATGTGCCACGTCCACAGGAAGGCGGCCATTTTGGATGGATAGTGAGTTTTCGTGCCATTTTTGACCGATTCCACACCTTGCATAAGATCGAACTTGTCCTACAGATTTAATGCTACAGACTTGAAACTTAGCCAGGTTACTCTTCAGACATGGAGGGAAAAATTCATGGGGAAACTTTTTCAAAACTTAAAGGGCGTGGCCGTGGCGACGCCTCAAAGTTATGACACGCCATGAAGAATTAAGTCGCTTATAACTTCCACACACATTATCCAATCTGTCCCAAACTCCATACGGTGATTGCTGGACCCAGCCTGAACGCGCACATATTATCATAACGACATCCACCTATAGCGCCACCTGCTGGGGGTTGGAAACATCTCTTTTTTTCCACATCTCGCATTTGATCGAACTCGTCCTACAGATTTAATGCTACAAACTTCAAACTTGGCCAGGTTACTCTTGAGACATGGGGGGAAAGAATCATGGAGAAACTTTTTCAAACCTCAAAGGGAGTGGCCGTGGCGACGCCTCAAAGTTATGACACGCCATGAAGAATTAAGTCGCTTATAACTTCCACACACATTATCCAATCTGTCCCAAACTTCATATGTTGATTGCTGGACCCAGCCTGAACGCGCACGTATAAAATAGTGACAATCACATATAGCGCCACCTGCTGGTAGTTGGAAACATCTTTTTTTTACCACACCTCGCATTTGATCAAACTCCTCCTACATATTTAATGCAAAAACGTTCAAACTTGGCCAGGTTATTCTTAATACATGGGGGGGAAAATTCATGGAGAAACTTTTTCAAAACTTAAAGGGCGTGGCCGTGACGACGCCTCAAATTTAGGACTCGCCATAAAAAATTAAGTCGCTTATAACTTCCACATACATTATCCAATCTGTCCCAAACTTCATATGGTGAATGCTGGACCCAGCCTGAACGCGCACATATAACATAGTGACATCAACCTACAGCGCCACCTGCTGGTGGTCGGAAACGTCTTTTTTTTCCCACACCTCGCATTTGATCGAACTTGTCCTACAGATTTGATGCTACAGACTTCAAACTTGGCCAGGTTACTCTTAAGACATGGGGGGAAAAATTCTTTGAGAAACTTTTCCAAACTCTGAACAATGTGGGCGTCGCCAGGCGGTGAATATCGTGTGATGGCGTTTGTGATTTGAAAGCCTTATCATCATCGCAAGGTTATGAAACTTGGCACACACGTCCACCCTGAAGACCTCGTACGTATGTAAAGGGTATCGTTTGTGGGTGGAGCAAAATGGCTCTGTGGCGCCCCCTAGGATACTTAAAAATGCTCCCTGTATTGTGGTTAGTTTCGCGTGGGACGACGAAATTCGGTACACTCATTCATCATGCCCAGACGCACAAAAAAGTCTCATGCCGCCATAGTGCCACGTCCACAGGAAGGCGGCCATTTTGGATGGATAGTGAGTTTTCGTACCATTTTTGACCGATTCCACGCCTTGCATAAGATCGAACTTGTCCTACAGATTTAATGCTACAAGCTTCAAACTTGGCCAGGTTACTCTTAAGACATGGGGGGAAAAATTCATGGGGAAACTTTTTCAAAACTTAAAGGGCGTGGTCGTGGCGACTTCTCAAAGTTCGATGACTCGCCATCACTCGCCACAAAAAATGACGTCGCTTATAACTCCCACATACATTATCCAATCTGTCCCAAACTTCATACGTTGATTGCTGGACCCAGCCTGAATGCGTACATATTATCATAGTGACATCCACCTATAGCGCCACTTGCTGGTGGTTGGAAACATAATTTCTTTTCCACACCTCGCATTCGATCGAACTCCTCCTACAGATTTAATTCTACAAGCTTCAAACGTAGCCAGGTTACTCTTAAGACATGGGGGGGAAAATTCATGAAGAAACCTTTCAAAACTCTGAACAGTGTGGGCGTGGCCAGGCGGTGAAAATATTATGATGGTGTGTGATTTGAAAGCCTTTTCATGATCGCAAGGTCATGAAACTTGGCACACACGTCCACCCTGTCGACCTCGTACGTATGTAAAGGGTATCGTGTGTGGGCGGAGCAAAATGGCTCAGTGGCGCCCCCTAGAAATTTTCAAACACCCCTCCGCATTGGGGTTATTATGTGTTTGTACATACGCAGAGGGTATCATGCGTGTGAGCAGACCTGCGGATCCAGCGTCCAGCGCATGCCCCAACGTACGCACATCCCAACGTACGCCATCTCGGTCCCGCTCACAGCTGCTTGCAGCTTTCTAGTTGAGATTGAAGTTGCCGCCAAAGAAAAAAAAAAAAAACTTAAACAATTTTTCTGTTCATCGCTGCCTGTGTGTGATTTCAACAGCAAAGAAAAATCCAAACTTCTAGAAAATTTACCTCTCCCTCTCTTCTTTCTTCTTTCTTAGGCCTTTATATTCCTTTCGGAACATAGGCCATTGATGAAGACTTTCCACCCTCGTCTGTCTTGTGCCATTTTCTCCAGCTGTTTCCACGACAGTCCCCTCTTCTTTACATCCATCTCTGTGCTCCTTCTCCAGTTGTTCTTGGGTCTCCCTCTGCTTCTTTTGCCTTGTGGGTTCCATGTTAATGCCTGTTTGGTTATAGCTGTGTTGTTTTTTCGCAGGGTATGTCCAATCCAGCTCCACTTCCTCCTCATGAGCTGTGCCTCTATTTTTTCCTGCTTGGTGCGTTCCCACAGGCTGGTGTTGCTGATGCAGTTGGGCCAGAAGATCCTGAGGATGCGTCTTAGGCAGTGGTTGGTGAAGGTCTGCAGCTTATTGGTGATTTGTTTGGTGGTCCTCCAGGTTTCTGATCCATATAGCAGCACTGTTTTGACGTTGGAGTTGAAGATTTTGAGCTTGGTGTTGAGTGAAATGTTTTTGGCTTTCCAGATCTTATTTAATATGTTGAATGCTGTTCTTGCCTTCCCTATTCTTGATTTCACATCTTCTTCTGTTCCACCATCCACTGCAATTACACTTCCTAGGTATGTGAATTTGTCTACCTCTTCTAATGGGCTGTCCCTGATGTTTATGGGACTTGTGCTTTTGTTGTTTACTCGCATTATTTTGGTTTTCCCTCCATTTATTTTGAGCCCCAGTCCTGCTGCGTTCTTTTCAAGCAGTTGGGTTTTCTCCTGCATCTGTTGGTGATTGTGTGAGAGTAGAGCAATGTCATCGGCGAAATCCAGGTCTTCTAGTTGTTCTGTCAGACTCCATTGGATGCCTGTCTTTTTATTGTGGGTTGTTTGTTTCATGATCCAGTCAATGCATAGGAGGAATAGGAAAGGAGAAAGTAAGCATCCCTGTTTCACTCCAGTGAGCACGGTGAATGTTTTCTGTGTTTGTCCCTGGTGGAGCACTTGGCACTGCATGTCCTGATATGAGCTCTTGATGATGTTTATGTATTTAGTGGGTATTCCATAGTGTGCCATTAAACTCCATAACAGCTTACGGTCTACACTGTCAAATGCCTTTTCAAAGTCGATAAAATTGACGTAGACAGAGGTGTTCCATTCTATCGATTGTTCTATGATGATCCTGAGGGTAGCAATTTGGTCACTGCATGATCTTCCATTTCTGAAACCCGCTTGGTGTTCTCTCAGCTCATCGTCAACACCTTTTCGCAGTCTTTCTAAGATGATGCGGTTTAACACTTTTCCTGGTGTTGATAGTAGCATGATCACCCTGTAGTTGTTGCAGTCTCTAAGGTCTCCTTTTTTGGGGATGATGGCTATGAGCCCATCTTTCCAGTCTGCCGGTATGTTTTCCTCCTCCTCCCATATTTTCCTGATGAGTGTGTGGAGCATGGTGGTTGCAGTTTCGACATCAGCCTGTAGGGCCTCTGCTGGAATTTCATCTGGCCCCGCTGCTTTGCCACGTCGTAGCATCTTGATAGCCATCCTTACTTCAGATCTTGTTGGGGGGGCACAGTTGATCTCGAGTATGTGTGCTGCTGGTGGAATCTCGATGACTTGGTCGGGCGGTGGTCTATTCAACAGCTCGCTGAAATGTTCTGTCCATCTTTGGTGTTGTTCCTCCTTAGTGGTAAGGAGTCGTCCCTCATTATCCCGGATTTGTATGTTGTTCTGTCTGAATTTCCCCGCTAGTTTCCTGGTGGTCATGTAGAGTTCCTTGAGGTTGTTTTGTGCTGCTGCTTCCTGTGCTACTCTTGCCAAAGCCTCAATGTAGTTTTTCTTGTCCAGTTTGGCGCTTTTCCTCACTTCCTTGTTTGCTTCTTCATAGTCTTTTTGGGCTGCTGCTTTCCTTGCTCGTGTTTTGCATTTGTTGAGTGTGTCCTTTTTGGCCCTCCTTTCTTCTATTCTCTTCAAGGTTTCTGTTGACAGCCAAGGTTTGTGGTTTGTAGTCCTTTTCCCAATAACTTCCAGACAAGTCTCCTTCCATATGCTTTTCACGCTGTTCCAGTACTCGTTCACTGATTGTTGTTCTTCTTGCAGGGCTCTCCCTCTCTATTAGGTTTCAATGTTTCAACATCAGTGTTTAACAAAGGTGGTTCAGAAATATCTATAAATAACCCCGAAATGTCTAAAAAGAGAAAAATTGATGTAGGAAGGCAGTTTTTTGAAAGAATGGAAAGTGAATACAGGTTTCTCCTTCACAGAGAAAAAATGGTAGCTATATCTCTTGTGTCATGAGGCCTTGTTGGCAGTGAAGGAGTACAATATATGTCAACATTTGGAGGCCAAACATCTCACCCAACTCATTCAGAGACTGCGGGGATGCAAACAAGTCATCATGCAGTTGTCTGTTATGATCACAGGGAAGTGCAAACTTCCCAAAATAAATCCCAAATGTAAATGTAAATGTAAATGTACTTTATTTATACAGCCCTTTACAGACAATCCTTACGGTGTACCAAAGTGCTTTACAGAAGGTAATAAATAAAGAGAAGAATAAGTAAAAACAAATAAAACAACAGTAAAAGCAATAAAATACAACAATATCGAATAAGATAAAAT
Organism: Odontesthes bonariensis; assembly: GCF_027942865.1. NCBI lineage: Eukaryota > Metazoa > Chordata > Actinopteri > Atheriniformes > Atherinopsidae > Odontesthes > Odontesthes bonariensis. The sequence continues at coordinate 31,267,836 of NC_134521.1, forward strand.
AAGATAAAAGTGTCATCATACTACTGGGTATTAAAAGCAATCCTAAAAAAGTAGGTTTTTAGCCTAGATTTGAAGAGGCCCAGGTCAGAAATAAGACGCAGCTCGACGGGGAGCTTATTCCAGAGCCTGGGGGCAGCGACGGAAAAGGCTCGGTCATCCTAGTGTTTGTATTTTACCTGGGCACTTCAAGCAAAAATTAACCTCAGAGCTCTACCAGGATTGCAGACTGTTGAAAGCTCAGATAAATATGATGGGGCGAGGCCGTTAAGAGCTTTAAAAACAAACAATAAAAGTTTAAAATCAATTCTATAAAGGACAGGAAGCCAATGGAGGGAGTTAAGAACAGAAGTGATGTGCACACATCTGTTAGTGTTGGTTAAAAGACGGGCAGCAGCGTTTTGCACAAGTTGAAAGCGACAGAGAAGAATGAATCAGGAAAATTTTGCACACTTTCCTGTTTTGTCAGACCATCTCAGCCTTAGTTCCCAGTGCTTTTTGCGCGCTTCTCCAACTTTACAACAAGGCACTCAGGTATTACCATCTTTACCAATTCTTTAATTGCTGATGTTGACATACGGCCGCAAGTCATCAACCTTTGTGCTAAGGTGGCATGGTACCAGGTGAATATAAGGTGTCATGTCTCTGAATAAGCCAAATAATGTGTGTGTGAATCTTGCACCTGCTTTCCCAGGCTAATTGTTTTGTCTCCCCATTCCTGGATCAGTTAAGGTCTCAGTTAAGGTCATGTCTTGTGTCCATCGTGGAAAAGTACATTTAAAGTGATACTCCGGAGTAGATTCAACCTGGGGTCATTTGAACCGTGATATCCAGCCAAGTAGCCCACCCGCAGTTTTTTCGATATTGGCTGAACATCAGCTGAGTTACTGAGTTATCCCGAATAGCTTCGTACAAGGGTTAAAGCTATGGTAGGTAATCCTAGAGAGCTAGCAAGAGAGCTAGCAAGATTCGAAAGTGTCCACTCCTCTAAGCTCCACCCCCCCCTCCCCATTCCGTCAGTGCTTCATCCAAAGCCGGTGGAACCGCATGCGCACATGGAGCAGGGAGCCGGCAGAGGGGGGCGTAGGCAGAAAGCAGAGGCATCTGATTGTTTTTTTGTAGGCGACCAATCCGAGATCAGCGTCCCGCTGATCTCGGATTGGTCAGCTTTTTCTCAGTCCTGCAGCTGCCACAGAGGTCTGATTATTTTCGTCCCTTTTTCTAAATACATCTTGTGTAGATTTCTCTCAGGATAGACGGACCATTTCACCCAGTATTACAAAATGTGTTTCTGAACAGGATTACCTACCATGCCTTTAATGGATCCTGGTCCGTATCTCCAAAATTACCACACTAAAATCACATGCCATGACACCAAACTTCTACAGTAGTACAAATATGGTCTGTACTCACAAAGCGATGCATTTGGAAGTTTGAAAATAGTCCAGGAGTTTATTATTATCAATACAAGCCTGATAGCTTCTCTGCAGCTAAAGCTGCGTCGACGTCACTTCAGGGAGCTGGGAGCTTCAAAGTAAGATGAGGGTTGATCTACTACTGTAGACAACAAAGTATATGCTATATTCTACATGTTTTTTTATGAATTTTTATGTTGTAGAGTTGTGAAATTATTTTATCAAAGTAGAAATTGAGCAGCCTTGCTTTGTTGTCTACAGTAGTACAGTCTCGAGAATCGAGAAAGAGCTATCAATCTGTCAATCCTTTCCGTGTCCGGGCCGGGTGAGGTTTCCCGTGTTTAGTGAAAACTCTGAGTTGATTAACCCTGAAATGAGGGAAACCCTGAGTTTTCCGTTTCACAAAGGGAGGTAACTCAACCCCGAGAAAGAGGGGTAACTCTAGCCTGTTTCACAAAGAGAGGTAACTTAACCTCTCGGTCAGTTACCGTAGTAACAGACTCTCTGAACCTAACCTGGTCGGGACCAGGTTTTACTCAAGAAACCTCGAGTTTCTCTCTGTCTCCGCCTTCTTTCAGCCACACACGACATTTGATTTCCTCATTCATTCAGTCAGCAGAGCGAGTTTTGGCGTAGCAGGTAGTGCTTCTAGTTCTAGAAGTTGATTTATAATATATAATATTTATAATATACAGTAAGAGGCGACTTTTTCCACGAACATGTCATGTCCGTTTATCAACGATCCCGTGGATGAAGGTGCAGCATTATTGCGCAGAGAATTGAATATTCGTCGGGAGATGGTTATCAGACCACGCATTGATGTTTTAGTATTTCCAGACAATTTTCTTTTTGAGCGGTACCGTTTCGCGTCACAGTCCATCGTTTATATACACAACATAATCCGTCCTTACATTGGCAACATTACCAACCGCAGTCATGCTCTCACATCTCAGCAGATATTGTGTGTTGCACTGCGTTTCTTTGCATTACTTACTGCACAGAGAATTAAATATTCATCAGGAGATGGTTATCAGACCACGCATAGATTTTTGCATTTACGGACAATTATCTTTTTGAGCGACACCATCAGGATTTTGTTGGGACAAAAGAAAAAAAAGACATAAAAGACAAATAAATATTTGTATGAATAGGCTTAAAAAAGATATATATAGGCCTATTATATTTTATAAAGACACTCGTGTCTTGGGGGTGGACTCCCTCCAGAGATTCCCTCAGCCACTGGGCTTCCAATATTCTGGTTTAGGGCCAGCTCCTCTGCCTCCGTTAGAGGTGGCGGTGCTGGGCACCACCCGTTTTACGAGCATCTGCCTTCTTTCTGTTGGCTGAGTAGAAGTCTGTGTTAGTTTAGATAGGCTTAATTATTTAACAGAACATGATATAGATGAAAATAAATTTATGTGTGTGAAAACAGCATTATGTTGGGGATAAAACAACTGCAGAGTCAAATAGCCACTTAATATTTACTTTACAGTGTAAAACATGATCAAAATGAGGTACCTCCATGCCGAGGTCTCACCTGTTTGAACATTGTTTTTATATTTCATCTTAAACTGCTGCCAAGTTCGCTTCTGCCCTGCAGGATTGCACCTAAATGAAATAAATGAATAGGCTACCATTCAAGCAGTTTTCCCCTGTAATATTATTGTGATTGCAAAGGCCTACATTTAAACTTACGCATTGACGCGAGCAGCAATGTTCTCCCACGCCGTCTCCCTCTCCTTTGCTGCTGCAGCGGTGTTGCACTTCTTTTTAAAAACGTGTTGAAACTCGCCTTATGAGCGCACTAAACTTTCTAATTCGATGTTTGTAAAGTAGCCTATGTAGCCCGCCTCTTCCCCGTTGCCATGGTGACTCGTCGAATCGGGGCTCCATTGATGCTGGCTTTTTGAAGTGGTGGTGCATGCGCTAAACTCAAGGTGAACCTACTCAGAGTTGATTAAACTCACTCAAATCAGCGTTTCTGGAACCGAAAACTCAGGGTTTTCTATCTCAGAGTAGATCAACTCGGAGATCAGGAATAGACTCAGAGTTGGTTGAACCTGCTTTGTGAAACGGACCCCAGGTCTTTATTACGAAGTCCACTCCCAGGTAGCCAATCCTCTACGGGCTCTTCAAGTGCTCGCCATTCGGAGCTTGGCACCTGCACACCGTAATTTGCATAAAGTTAAAAAAAGAAATTTAAAAAACACACAAGTCGTAACATTCCCCTTCCGAAAGAATTAAAGACCCCCCTACAATGTTTAACTCAAACCAAAATAACAACCAACTAAGTGGATCTCGATAGAGCGTCAGCCAGTACATTGTCAACTCCTTTTTTGTGGAAAATTTGCAGATTAAAGATTATGATCTGTGAGAACTTTAACTGGCTGTATACTTGATCCAATATAGACTTCAAAATTCTGCAGAGCAAGCAGCAAGGCAAGAGCTTCCATTTCTATTGTACTCTCCCAGCACAGGGATTGGATGGAGAGGTGCCAGAGGAATGCGTTTGTTGGGCTTACCTACCACTTGACAGGTGTTACATGAACGACAATATTTGACAATGTCAGACTTTAATCCAGGCCAAAAGAAGTCAGAATTTTTGAGATATGAAGATAAATATGTTTTAAAATGCAGGAGTTCATAGATTACAATATGAAAAATTCCTAAAACAAAAATCCTGTATGTTTTTTAACAAAATTTAATAACAAAATTCCATAGTGAACAAGAGGTTGACACTCATGACTTCATTGAGTGTTACTGGCAAGTCTACCCTGTAAAGATGAAATTAAACTATCTTAAATCTGCTATAGCAGAACATGTACAGATCAGGAGACCTTTCATCCAGTCAAAAGTGCCAAGTTGTAAATGCACCAATTCCTGCCAAATAAAGAGAAAAAAAACAAGAAAAAGATTTTTAAATTTTCAGTTTAGCCAGTTGAGTCTGCTCAAAAGTTGATAAGCATACAAACGTGGTTAAACCTGCTAAGCAGAAAAGATTTTGCTAAGAAAAAACTGTAGGTTAAGCCTGGCGGTGACAAAAGTCTTTTTGGAGTTTATGCCAGCAGGAATTCTTAATTAACCATGGAGAAGTCAATTAACTCAACATGCTTCAAACAAATGCTTAAAAGAACACAAGTTGATGATGCTTGCAATATTAGTGCATTCTTCTCAGCATCTACTGCAAACAATGACAAAATCGCAGTCAGTGAAGCCTCATGTGGACTGTATCATTAGACAGGCTCTGGTATAATAATACAAGCTGTATTATCAAGGTAAATGGTGCTTTGTTTCATGACTCTAATATTGTGAAGAAGATTCAATTCTTAAAAAAAAGTTCACATGATTACAGTGAATGTTTCAGAACCAAAGGATACTTTGAATGATCTATCTGCGCCTGATGGTGAGCCGATGTACTTCTCAGGTCCCAATGATACCTCAAACAAGGAAAACACATGTTTCTTGTGTGTGAGATTGTTCTCTTTTTGTTATGGAGTGCAGTGCAAGTTACTCGACTTTAATAAAGGCACACATCAAGCTCTGATAAAACATATAGAAAAGAAGGAACTGGAAATTTTGTGTGTCACAGCCTATGCAGGAGATAATGCCAATGTCAACTTTGGACAACACCACTCTGTTTACCAGTTATTGAGAATAATTGCATTCTGAACTGCCCAACTCGCACATCCCATAACACCTGCAAAATGCCTGTGATCAGTGGATATTGAGTCAACTTGTGAAACTCTACAGCCACTTCTCAGTATCTGCTCACCAGAGAGACGTACTGTACAGCTTTTTTTTTCCTTTGTTGCCACTGAGTGGCATGAAATTTTGCGTCAGGTTTGCACACAGCGTCTCTTCAACTAGCTGCCGATCGTCACCTGCAGAGGTGCCACCTCTTACATCATACATTGCTTTTTATTTCCTCTATTTTGCCCTCAAAATAGCAGACAGTAAACATGGACCAACTCTATGAGGAGTTTTGTACTAGCATGGAGGAAACACAGAAAGTCAGAAAAGGACAGACAAAATCCATCTCTGAAAAGTCAGCTTGATCAACCTTTTCAGGATCATCTCATTTGTCTTTAGCATTCCAGGCTCAAAGGTCTTGGTAGAGAGAAATTTCTCTCTGATGACTGTTTATTGGTCAAAGTCAAGAAGTGGGTGCATCATAGAGCTGATCAAAAATGAACAGCAAATATCTATGAATTGTGACTGGTCACGTGAGGTTTTCTTTTTGACAAAAGAACGCTTGAATCTAACAAGACAAGCAAAAAAAAATCCTTTGGAAAAAAAAGCAGATTTGGTCAGTTTTGCCCCTATATTCCCTTTTTTCTATTATGTGTGTGCGGGTGTATCTGTGTTTTGGAAATCTAAATTGTGATTTCTATCATCACTCACAGTCGAGGTTGTACACCGAGGTTTTCTTGATATGATCGTTTGAGCAGACCTGTAGACTAAATTCAACATCAATTTTGTTTCTCACCTTTCATCATAATAAGAACATCAATATATGCTGCATATTCACATAACAGCCTGCCCACACCACTATGGCACAATGCTACTGGAGCAACCTTTATAAAAGGAAAGGCGATCATTTCATCCCACAACAACAGGTGGCTGCAGAAAAGCCCAATTGTTTTCATAAAGTCATATGAACTAGGATTGATGTGAATAAATATGAGGACAGGGGGGCGAGTGTAAGGAGCCTGTGACTACTTCTGCTATTTGTGTGCTTTTTTCCTTACTATTTTTACTTAAAAATAACTTATTCCCAAGTTATTCACAAATATAACTAATGTGGCTAACTGAGGCTTTGTCGGTGAAGCAGGGATGATGTTGATAAGGTTTTAAATTATGTTTCAATTTATAATGAATAACATAAAGCAGATGAGCACCCTGCTGTTGTAATGTGCATTTTCAGTTGGTCATGATACAGAGCACAAAAGTAAATGTCTGGATTTTATAAAGATATTTCATTAGTTTTGTTACAAGAATCAACTACAGCTTCGATCTCCCTTTAATTTACAGTCTATACAGAGCAGACGGCAAAATAATTATGACCGAATTCTTGTAATTAATTTAAAGGCAGGCAGGCAGGCAACCAAAGTTCTGTAGCATGGTATCTTAGCTAAGGCAATATCTGGCCCGATGATGTGAGCGACAAAGGTTGGTATACATCAAACTGTGCTTATGAAAGGCAACATTGTTTTCTACAGTTTATATTAATGTACTTCAACTCTACCTGCGAACAAAACACTCTATTTTGGATTATGACTAACAAATTCAATGTTTTTCATTTTTTTTATTACAAATGTTCAGTCTGCCAAATGAACAAACCCAGTCTGCAGAACGTGGAGATTAAAATTATGAGAATTTAAAACTTTAATTCTAACTTTTCAATAAAATATTGAATGCACAACATAACTGTATTTGCTTTTGAATAAGTTAACATGCATCTAATAGAGTAGGACCGGTAGCTCTGCTCAGAGATTGTGATACCCATGCACTTCCTCAGTCAGAAACTCTGTTGAATGTTAAACAGTATGTAGTCACTCACAAATCTACTGCTAAGACTTTAAATAACAGTTTAAAGTCTAGACATGTGTGGAGTTGTCTTCTGTCTGTATTGCAACACATAATTTGAAACTGTAATAAATATTTTTGCCAAGGATTAGAGCACTTAGAGCACAGCTCTAGGAACTTTTTATATCATATTATATTAGAGTTCAGCAATTAAAGTGGAGCAAATCATATAGAATGAACTGACTCGATTCAGCAATTAACAAGAATAAATTGCATGTGCTCAGAAAAGGGTCAGGAGGCGGACTAGTGTATAGCATGAGTAACCTGTGTGCGTGTGTATTTCTGTTTGTGCGTGTATGTTTCCATTTGGATGGGGGGCATGACCAAGGAAATGTGAACGCCTCTAATACAGTTTTCCACTTATTGCCATTCACCTTGGAATGAGACAAGACACAATCCAACTGTTTAAATAAGCTTGAAGAAGAAACAGTGACCATGGCAGCTGATAACTAATTCAAGTTGTGGTATTAATTATGAAAATAAAAATAAAAATTAGAAAATATGCTTTCTGACTGGGATAAAAGAAAAATAACAATAAATAAATAAATGGTTTAGCTCAGGAAATGTGAATATGGAAATAAAAAAAAATCTGTTTCTTGAGCCATCGCCTACAGTAGATGCTGTCAGGGTGGGTTGGAGGGAGGACACGGATGCGGACTTTTTTCAAAAGAAAAACTTAGTTTATTTAACAAAAACAAAGAACAAACAAAAAGCGTGGCAGAACCGGATTAAAAAAAACTTGACTGTTGGAAAAAGCAAACAAAAACTCTTGGCATAGCAATACATAAATACTTATCTTGGGAAGGGACGAGGAACATGGAACAAACAGGTTTCTTGGCATGGAGAGCAAACAAAGATCCGGCAAACTGAGAGGGAAGACTGGAGACTAAATAGGGAGTGAGAGTGATTGGAGAGTGAGTGCAGCTGAGGGAAAAAACACAGGTTAAGTGAGTGAACTAATAAACAGAGTGCAGGGAAACTGAGGCATGGCTAAAAAAAATAAAAAAATAAACATGGACTGAAAATCAAAACCTGGACCTAAACTGAATACAAAAACGCAACTAAAACATGAAACTAAAAACGTGAGTCCCATGGCGTGACAGAGACACCCCCCCCCCAAGGGGTGGATCCCAGACAACCCTAAAAAGTCTGAGGGTGGGAGGGAGGGGCTCCAAGCCGGTCAGGCGAGGGACCAGAGACCCGACGGCGTGGCTGAACAGGCATGCGGCTAAAGTACTGGCTTCGGGCGGCAGGAGACGGTGGTCTGGCGGACGCCCAGAACTCCGACAGTGTAGCAGGAAGAGGCGGTGGTCTGGTGGGTGTCCAGACCTCCGACAGCGTAGCAGGGGGAGGCGGTGGTCTGGCTGGCGACCAGACCTCCGATGACGTGGCAGGAGGCGGTGGTCTGGTTGGCACCCAGACATCCGTCGACGTGGCGGCAGGAGGCGATGGTCTGGTTGGCACCCAGATATCCGTCGACGTGGCAGGAGGAGGAGCCGGGGACCGTCCGATGGTCGGCCGGAGGTCCAGCGGGGGGGAGCCCCCCCTTTAAGGGATGGATCCCAGACATCCCCAATGTCCGGGGGTGGGAGGGAGGGGCTCGAAGAGGTGAGTCCATGGGCCGGGGCCCCCATGGGCTCTGAGGCTTTGTCGGGCCCTGTGGGTTCATGGTCGGGTTCATGGTTGGGTTCATGGTCAGGCCCTGTGGCCTCTTGGTCGGGTTCTGGGACAGGCTCGTGGACAGGTTCTGGATCAGGTACCGGGTCGGGTTCGTGGTCAGGTTCGATGTCAGGCTCTTGGTCAGGCTCGTGGTCAGGCCCTGTGGCCTCGTGGTCAGGATCTTGGTCAGGCCCTGTGGCCTCGTGGTCAGGCCCTGTGGCCTCGTGGTCAGGCTCTGGGGCCAGCTCGGACAATGCTGGGGCCGCTGGACACTGTGGCTGGGTCGCTGGAATTAAAAACTGGAGAGGTGAGGGAGGATGTGAATTGTGCAGCTACTTGTTCTGGCTCCAAGCCAAAAACGTCCAGTGAAGCAGCGCGGTGCACAGTCCTGGCATGATTCCAAGCGCCCTCCAGGTTATCGTGCCATCCCCCGAGCCCCCGCCTCACCGACAGGAACACCAGGAGTTTTCCAGCCACCCAAAGTCTCTCAGATGCGGAGCCCCGCTCAATACTACGAAACAACTCTTCGTATAAGTCCCAAAACTGGTTGGAATCCGCCGCGTCCATTTTTTGGCCGGATCTTTCTGTCAGGGTGGGTTGGATGGAGGACACGGATGCGGACTTTTTTCAAAAGAAAAACTTAGTTTATTTAACAAAAACAAAGAACAAACAAAAAGCGTGGCAGAACCGGATTAAAAAAAACTTGACTGTTGGAAAAAGCAAACAAAAACTCTTGGCATAGCAATACATAAATACTTATCTTGGGAAGGGACGAGGAACATGGAACAAACAGGTTTCTTGGCATGGAGAGCAAACAAAGATCCGGCAAACTGAGAGGGAAGACTGGAGACTAAATAGGGAGTGAGAGTGATTGGAGAGTGAGTGCAGCTGAGGGAAAAAACACAGGTTAAGTGAGTGAACTAATAAACAGAGTGCAGGGAAACTGAGGCATGGCTAAAAAAAATAAAAAAATAAACATGGACTGAAAATCAAAACCTGGACCTAAACTGAATACAAAAACGCAACTAAAACATGAAACTAAAAACGTGAGTCCCATGGCGTGACAGAGACACCCCCCCCCCAAGGGGTGGATCCCAGACAACCCTAAAAAGTCTGAGGGTGGGAGGGAGGGGCTCCAAGCCGGTCAGGCGAGGGACCAGAGACCCGACGGCGTGGCTGAACAGGCATGCGGCTAAAGTACTGGCTTCGGGCGGCAGGAGACGGTGGTCTGGCGGACGCCCAGAACTCCGACAGTGTAGCAGGAAGAGGCGGTGGTCTGGTGGGTGTCCAGACCTCCGACAGCGTAGCAGGGGGAGGCGGTGGTCTGGCTGGCGACCAGACCTCCGATGACGTGGCAGGAGGCGGTGGTCTGGTTGGCACCCAGACATCCGTCGACGTGGCGGCAGGAGGCGATGGTCTGGTTGGCACCCAGATATCCGTCGACGTGGCAGGAGGAGGAGCCGGGGACCGTCCGATGGTCGGCCGGAGGTCCAGCGGGGGGGAGCCCCCCCTTTAAGGGATGGATCCCAGACATCCCCAATGTCCGGGGGTGGGAGGGAGGGGCTCGAAGAGGTGAGTCCATGGGCCGGGGCCCCCATGGGCTCTGAGGCTTTGTCGGGCCCTGTGGGTTCATGGTCGGGTTCATGGTTGGGTTCATGGTCAGGCCCTGTGGCCTCTTGGTCGGGTTCTGGGACAGGCTCGTGGACAGGTTCTGGATCAGGTACCGGGTCGGGTTCGTGGTCAGGTTCGATGTCAGGCTCTTGGTCAGGCTCGTGGTCAGGCCCTGTGGCCTCGTGGTCAGGATCTTGGTCAGGCCCTGTGGCCTCGTGGTCAGGCCCTGTGGCCTCGTGGTCAGGCTCTGGGGCCAGCTCGGACAATGCTGGGGCCGCTGGGTCGCTGGACACTGTGGCTGGGTCGCTGGAATTAAAAACTGGAGAGGTGAGGGAGGATGTGAATTGTGCAGCTACTTGTTCTGGCTCCAAGCCAAAAACGTCCAGTGAAGCAGCGCGGTGCACAGTCCTGGCATGATTCCAAGCGCCCTCCAGGTTATCGTGCCACCCCCCGAGCCCCCGCCTCACCGACAGGAACACCAGGAGTTTTCCAGCCACCCAAAGTCTCTCAGATGCGGAGCCCCGCTCAATACTACGAAACAACTCTTCGTATAAGTCCCAAAACTGGTTGGAATCCGCCGCGTCCATTTTTTGGCCGGATCTTTCTGTCAGGGTGGGTTGGATGGAGGACACGGATGCGGACTTTTTTCAAAAGAAAAACTTAGTTTATTTAACAAAAACAAAGAACAAACAAAAAGCGTGGCAGAACCGGATTAAAAAAAACTTGACTGTTGGAAAAAGCAAACAAAAACTCTTGGCATAGCAATACATAAATACTTATCTTGGGAAGGGACGAGGAACATGGAACAAACAGGTTTCTTGGCATGGAGAGCAAACAAAGATCCGGCAAACTGAGAGGGAAGACTGGAGACTAAATAGGGAGTGAGAGTGATTGGAGAGTGAGTGCAGCTGAGGGAAAAAACACAGGTTAAGTGAGTGAACTAATAAACAGAGTGCAGGGAAACTGAGGCATGGCTAAAAAAAATAAAAAAATAAACATGGACTGAAAATCAAAACCTGGACCTAAACTGAATACAAAAACGCAACTAAAACATGAAACTAAAAACGTGAGTCCCATGGCGTGACAGAGACACCCCCCCCCCAAGGGGTGGATTCCAGACAGCCCTAAAAAGTCTGAGGGTGGGAGGGAGGGGCTCCAAGCCGGTCAGGCGAGGGACCAGAGACCCGACGGCGTGGCTGAACAGGCATGCGGCTAAAGTACTGGCTTCGGGCGGCAGGAGACGGTGGTCTGGCGGACGCCCAGAACTCCGACAGTGTAGCAGGAAGAGGCGGTGGTCTGGTGGGTGTCCAGACCTCCGACAGCGTAGCAGGGGGAGGCGGTGGTCTGGCTGGCGACCAGACCTCCGATGACGTGGCAGGAGGCGGTGGTCTGGTTGGCACCCAGACATCCGTCGACGTGGCGGCAGGAGGCGATGGTCTGGTTGGCACCCAGATATCCGTCGACGTGGCAGGAGGAGGAGCCGGGGACCGTCCGATGGTCGGCCGGAGGTCCAGCGGGGGGGAGCCCCCCCTTTAAGGGATGGATCCCAGACATCCCCAATGTCCGGGGGTGGGAGGGAGGGGCTCGAAGAGGTGAGTCCATGGGCCGGGGCCCCCATGGGCTCTGAGGCTTTGTCGGGCCCTGTGGGTTCATGGTCGGGTTCATGGTTGGGTTCATGGTCAGGCCCTGTGGCCTCTTGGTCGGGTTCTGGGACAGGCTCGTGGACAGGTTCTGGATCAGGTACCGGGTCGGGTTCGTGGTCAGGTTCGATGTCAGGCTCTTGGTCAGGCTCGTGGTCAGGCCCTGTGGCCTCGTGGTCAGGATCTTGGTCAGGCCCTGTGGCCTCGTGGTCAGGCCCTGTGGCCTCGTGGTCAGGCTCTGGGGCCAGCTCGGACAATGCTGGGGCCGCTGGGTCGCTGGACACTGTGGCTGGGTCGCTGGAATTAAAAACTGGAGAGGTGAGGGAGGATGTGAATTGTGCAGCTACTTGTTCTGGCTCCAAGCCAAAAACGTCCAGTGAAGCAGCGCGGTGCACAGTCCTGGCATGATTCCAAGCGCCCTCCAGGTTATCGTGCCACCCCCCGAGCCCCCGCCTCACCGACAGGAACACCAGGAGTTTTCCAGCCACCCAAAGTCTCTCAGATGCGGAGCCCCGCTCAATACTACGAAACAACTCTTCGTATAAGTCCCAAAACTGGTTGGAATCCGCCGCGTCCATTTTTTGGCCGGATCTTTCTGTCAGGGTGGGTTGGATGGAGGACACGGATGCGGACTTTTTTCAAAAGAAAAACTTAGTTTATTTAACAAAAACAAAGAACAAACAAAAAGCGTGGCAGAACCGGATTAAAAAAAACTTGACTGTTGGAAAAAGCAAACAAAAACTCTTGGCATAGCAATACATAAATACTTATCTTGGGAAGGGACGAGGAACATGGAACAAACAGGTTTCTTGGCATGGAGAGCAAACAAAGATCCGGCAAACTGAGAGGGAAGACTGGAGACTAAATAGGGAGTGAGAGTGATTGGAGAGTGAGTGCAGCTGAGGGAAAAAACACAGGTTAAGTGAGTGAACTAATAAACAGAGTGCAGGGAAACTGAGGCATGGCTAAAAAAAATAAAAAAATAAACATGGACTGAAAATCAAAACCTGGACCTAAACTGAATACAAAAACGCAACTAAAACATGAAACTAAAAACGTGAGTCCCATGGCGTGACAGAGACACCCCCCCCCCAAGGGGTGGATCCCAGACAACCCTAAAAAGTCTGAGGGTGGGAGGGAGGGGCTCCAAGCCGGTCAGGCGAGGGACCAGAGACCCGACGGCGTGGCTGAACAGGCATGCGGCTAAAGTACTGGCTTCGGGCGGCAGGAGACGGTGGTCTGGCGGACGCCCAGAACTCCGACAGTGTAGCAGGAAGAGGCGGTGGTCTGGTGGGTGTCCAGACCTCCGACAGCGTAGCAGGGGGAGGCGGTGGTCTGGCTGGCGACCAGACCTCCGATGACGTGGCAGGAGGCGGTGGTCTGGTTGGCACCCAGACATCCGTCGACGTGGCGGCAGGAGGCGATGGTCTGGTTGGCACCCAGATATCCGTCGACGTGGCAGGAGGAGGAGCCGGGGACCGTCCGATGGTCGGCCGGAGGTCCAGCGGGGGGGAGCCCCCCCTTTAAGGGATGGATCCCAGACATCCCCAATGTCCGGGGGTGGGAGGGAGGGGCTCGAAGAGGTGAGTCCATGGGCCGGGGCCCCCATGGGCTCTGAGGCTTTGTCGGGCCCTGTGGGTTCATGGTCGGGTTCATGGTTGGGTTCATGGTCAGGCCCTGTGGCCTCTTGGTCGGGTTCTGGGACAGGCTCGTGGACAGGTTCTGGATCAGGTACCGGGTCGGGTTCGTGGTCAGGTTCGATGTCAGGCTCTTGGTCAGGCTCGTGGTCAGGCCCTGTGGCCTCGTGGTCAGGATCTTGGTCAGGCCCTGTGGCCTCGTGGTCAGGCCCTGTGGCCTCGTGGTCAGGCTCTGGGGCCAGCTCGGACAATGCTGGGGCCGCTGGGTCGCTGGACACTGTGGCTGGGTCGCTGGAATTAAAAACTGGAGAGGTGAGGGAGGATGTGAATTGTGCAGCTACTTGTTCTGGCTCCAAGCCAAAAACGTCCAGTGAAGCAGCGCGGTGCACAGTCCTGGCATGATTCCAAGCGCCCTCCAGGTTATCGTGCCACCCCCCGAGCCCCCGCCTCACCGACAGGAACACCAGGAGTTTTCCAGCCACCCAAAGTCTCTCAGATGCGGAGCCCCGCTCAATACTACGAAACAACTCTTCGTATAAGTCCCAAAACTGGTTGGAATCCGCCGCGTCCATTTTTTGGCCGGATCTTTCTGTCAGGGTGGGTTGGATGGAGGACACGGATGCGGACTTTTTTCAAAAGAAAAACTTAGTTTATTTAACAAAAACAAAGAACAAACAAAAAGCGTGGCAGAACCGGATTAAAAAAAACTTGACTGTTGGAAAAAGCAAACAAAAACTCTTGGCATAGCAATACATAAATACTTATCTTGGGAAGGGACGAGGAACATGGAACAAACAGGTTTCTTGGCATGGAGAGCAAACAAAGATCCGGCAAACTGAGAGGGAAGACTGGAGACTAAATAGGGAGTGAGAGTGATTGGAGAGTGAGTGCAGCTGAGGGAAAAAACACAGGTTAAGTGAGTGAACTAATAAACAGAGTGCAGGGAAACTGAGGCATGGCTAAAAAAAATAAAAAAATAAACATGGACTGAAAATCAAAACCTGGACCTAAACTGAATACAAAAACGCAACTAAAACATGAAACTAAAAACGTGAGTCCCATGGCGTGACAGAGACACCCCCCCCCCAAGGGGTGGATTCCAGACAGCCCTAAAAAGTCTGAGGGTGGGAGGGAGGGGCTCCAAGCCGGTCAGGCGAGGGACCAGAGACCCGACGGCGTGGCTGAACAGGCATGCGGCTAAAGTACTGGCTTCGGGCGGCAGGAGACGGTGGTCTGGCGGACGCCCAGAACTCCGACAGTGTAGCAGGAAGAGGCGGTGGTCTGGTGGGTGTCCAGACCTCCGACAGCGTAGCAGGGGGAGGCGGTGGTCTGGCTGGCGACCAGACCTCCGATGACGTGGCAGGAGGCGGTGGTCTGGTTGGCACCCAGACATCCGTCGACGTGGCGGCAGGAGGCGATGGTCTGGTTGGCACCCAGATATCCGTCGACGTGGCAGGAGGAGGAGCCGGGGACCGTCCGATGGTCGGCCGGAGGTCCAGCGGGGGGGAGCCCCCCCTTTAAGGGATGGATCCCAGACATCCCCAATGTCCGGGGGTGGGAGGGAGGGGCTCGAAGAGGTGAGTCCATGGGCCGGGGCCCCCATGGGCTCTGAGGCTTTGTCGGGCCCTGTGGGTTCATGGTCGGGTTCATGGTTGGGTTCATGGTCAGGCCCTGTGGCCTCTTGGTCGGGTTCTGGGACAGGCTCGTGGACAGGTTCTGGATCAGGTACCGGGTCGGGTTCGTGGTCAGGTTCGATGTCAGGCTCTTGGTCAGGCTCGTGGTCAGGCCCTGTGGCCTCGTGGTCAGGATCTTGGTCAGGCCCTGTGGCCTCGTGGTCAGGCCCTGTGGCCTCGTGGTCAGGCTCTGGGGCCAGCTCGGACAATGCTGGGGCCGCTGGGTCGCTGGACACTGTGGCTGGGTCGCTGGAATTAAAAACTGGAGAGGTGAGGGAGGATGTGAATTGTGCAGCTACTTGTTCTGGCTCCAAGCCAAAAACGTCCAGTGAAGCAGCGCGGTGCACAGTCCTGGCATGATTCCAAGCGCCCTCCAGGTTATCGTGCCACCCCCCGAGCCTCACCGACAGGAACACCAGGAGTTTTCCAGCCACCCAAAGTCTCTCAGATGCGGAGCCCCGCTCAATACTACGAAACAACTCTTCGTATAAGTCCCAAAACTGGTTGGAATCCGCCGCGTCCATTTTTTGGCCGGATCTTTCTGTCAGGGTGGGTTGGATGGAGGACACGGATGCGGACTTTTTTCAAAAGAAAAACTTAGTTTATTTAACAAAAACAAAGAACAGACAAAAAGCGCGGCAGAGCCGGATTCAAAAAACTTGACTGTTGGAAAAAGCAAACAAAAACTCTTGGCATAGCAATAAATACAATTTCCTTGCTAAGGAAACCAACAGATTGCACCGAAACTTGTCTTCAGTCCAATCTTCCTTCCTGAGTGTGCCTGAGGCGACTGTGGAAAGGAATGACTCCCTTTTAACAGGAAGAAACCTCTGGCAGAACCAGACTCAGGAAGGGTTGCCATCCGCCTCGACCAGCTGGGGTTTGAGAAGACAGAAAAGAGGGTGAAAAAAACACTGTAACACCATTCAAAGCATACCTGTTGGAACAGGGAAGCACGAGTTAATAACCACAATAATGTCACATGTACATAATATTATTTGAGAAATTAAACGGGGGAAAAAGAGAGTAAAGTGAGGAAAGGTGTGACAGATGAGACCCCCCAGCAGTCTTGGCCAATAGCAGCTTAACTATGGGATGTTTAGGGATCACCTGAGCCATCCCTAACTATAAGCTTTATCAAAAAAGAAAGTTTTAAGCCTAGTCTTAAAAGTGGAAAGGGTGTCTGCTTCCCGGACATTTACTGGCAGCTTATTCCACAAGAGATTCCTGATAACTGAAGGCTCTGCCTCCCATTCTGCAGTTTGGGAGTGAAGTGCTCTGTTAGGAAAATATCTTATAATGAGATCTTTGAGATATGATGGAGCTCAGTCATTAAGAGCTGTATATGTGAGGAGAAGAATCTTAAATTCTATTCTGAATTTAACAGGGAGCCAATGAAGATAAGCTAAAACTGGAGAAATATGATCTCTCCTGTTAGTTCTCATCGGAACTCTGGCTGCAGCATTTTGGACCAGCTGAAGGCTATTCAGAGAATATGTGGGACAGCCAAATAATAAAGAATTACAGTAGTCCAATCTTGAAGTATCAAATGCATGGACTAGTTTTTCTGCATCACTCTGAGACAGGATGTTCCTGATTTTAACAATATTACGAAGGTGAAAGAAGGCTTCAGTTTTGGCTGAATTTAGAAGCAGACAGTTCTGAGTCATCCAGGTCTTTATGTCTTTAAGACATGCTTGTAATCTGACCAACCTATTGGGTTCATCTGGTTTTATAGATAAGTACAGCTGAGTATCACAAGCATAGCAATGGAAATTTATGCCATACTGTCTAATAATGTTACCTAATGGAAGCATGTATAAAGTGAAAAGAATTGGTCCAAGAACAGAACCCTGGGGAAGTCAATAACTTACTCTAACTTACAAGAACAAACTGAAATCTTTCAGATAAATATGACTTAAACCAGCCTAATGCAGTTCCTTTAATTCCATAGATTAATCTGAGAAAATCAGAGAAAATCTGATCCGACACATCTGAATGAAGTGTCAGATGAGGCAGTAAAGTCCAGTCAGTGGATTTGGATTAGAAGCAGCTATAGTAGCTGGGGGCCCAGCAGGGGGAGCATTTAGGGTAAACAGACTATTGGAAGAAGCAAGGAAGAAATCCAGGATATATTTAAGTGGAGGCTGTGGCCCATGCGAGCCTTTTGAAACCAGGTGGCCATTTTAGGTGAGTTGCCCTGTATGGCCTTGTATTTGCTGGTATTTTTAGTGATTGTAGGACTGTTTCTGTGAGTTTGTCTGCTGAATCTGGTAATGTTTCTTGTCATGCCTCCACCTCTGGCACCCTCTATACTTTCATCCCCCCCTACCCGAACCAGGGTTTGAATCCCATTCCTACTTATCTTTACCTCTTCTATTTCTACCCCTACCCGAATCAGGGTTTGTATCCCCACCCCGCTATGACTGGTGTGCAGTTAGTGAGAGGCTGGGGTAGCTTGTGGTTGTGAAAATAAAAGATGGTTGTTGTGGTGTGAGGAGCAGTGATGGCTGGCATTAGGGGAGTGACTCTGGGACGTCAGTGATCACTGTCTAGCCTCCCGGAGGTGTTGTGGGCCCAACTAGACGAAACACTGATAAAAGGAGGTTCCCACCTGATGACACCAATGACATGTTGGTGAGCACTGCTCACATATCGGGATTATAGGGAATTAATCACTGAGTCTGGTCCATTTTTTCTTGTGTTTACCTTGAATATTATTTTTCCAAGAAGAAATCCATTATAACAAATCTTAACAACAGTCACAAATTATAAATCATCCTCTTTACCAAGGTCCATCAGTTTGAATGTATTTTAATCTACCTAATGACACAGTTATATGTCAACACCAAAAGGAAGTTTTTTTTTGGAAAAAAATTATATTTTTGTTTGTTTTGCTCACTGTTTTATTGGTTATGATTTCCTAACAGTGACCCTATCTCAGCTGAACTATTGATCAGTTGTATGGAAGCATCTAGCACAAAAAACCAACAATTAAAAAGGTCCTCATCCAATGTGCTCCTCTGAGGTTCAAAGCTGAGTACGATGTATTTTGTCCATCCTCCAGCTGGAGTGCGGATTTCTCTTCGTTCCAGGGTTTGTGGGAGAAGTTAATCATCACTGTTCGACTTAAAGGTGGGGTACATATTGCTTGAAATACTCTTCACACCCCCATTGCAACCAATTAATTAAAAGTTTTGACACAAATATGAAAAGTTTTAGTGGCCTCTAGAACATACAATCTAGGAAAAACACTATCCAATCATACTGAACGGACTGTTAACGATGATTGGATTCTGATGCCGTCTATCAAACTGCAATCTGCTCATCCCTCCCCCTCCTTCCCCCTGTGCGCGTACCCTTCTTCGTGAACGAATTACGCATGTCCAGAAGCTTGGCAGGAAGCTAAACTTGGCTAGCACCTAGCATTATTAAACGTATAGTTAGCATATACTAAATACGGCAACGATCGATGCTTGCTGTCAGAACAGCGCTCGTGCACCTTCGTGCTCGTGCGCGTTCATGTACTCTAGAGGCGTGGCTTCGGGGAGAAAGTGAAGAAAAGGGTTGGGACTTTTGACCTGTGTATTTTCAAAATGCAGCTTCGCTGGACTCAAAATCCAGGATCTCCTACCCTACCTTTAATGCCTTGTTGAGACACAGTTAGAATCACTGCTTTGCTTCTATAGGTGGCTGCACTCTATGCCTTAATGTTTTGGATTGATTTATCAGTTTTATCTTCTCTGGATCTTAGTTCTGCTCTGAAGTCAACTTGCTGAGATTTGCAAATCCCTGCAAAATCTGGCATTCTTCTCTTTTGATCGGTCGAGAGGATTTTTGCCCATGCTTCAACCCACCCTCCAGCTTACTGAACCTCTTCTCCACTTCTGCAAACTTCTGCTGAAAGTCCAGGGGCCTCATGTACAAAAACTTGCGTGGATTTCCTACTGAAACATGGCATACGCTCAAACCCAAATACCCTCCAACGCACAAAAATATCCAGATGTATGGATCTGTGCGTACTCGTGAATCCAAGCATATTTCTTTTGTACATCCCAATCAACGTGGAATTGAGCATACATGTTGGAGTAGCCGACTCCTCCCTGTCCACACCCCTACTTTAATATGCAACTCATATTTAAATAAGCCCTGCACCTGCGATTCCCCTCACTGCACGATCAGAAAATAAAGAAAAAAGAATCTGTAAGACAGGAAAAAGAACAACTTCACAGAAAGCGAGATGGAGGTGCTACTTTCTGAAGTGGAGGCGCGCAAAAATGTGTTGTTTGGCACGCTGTCCTCCGGCACAAGCAGCAAATGTAAGTTAATACGTAAGAGGAGTGGGTGGGAGAGCGTGTGCGAGGCTGTCAATGCTGTGAAGTTTGAGAAGCGCACACAAGTGTGGCCAAAACATCTGGGGGGTGGGGGTGTTTGAACAGAGAGTCGGCACAACAATGGGTGACACTGCTCTCTCTGGGGTGGTGGGAGCACATGTGGGTGACTCTGATTACACCCAAGGTAAATACCTATGTTTTTGTCTATGTCTAACAACAAACATGTTCATACAGTAACGTGCAGAAGTGCGCCGGGGAAAAGATGAGGCTGATTAAGACATTTCACACTTTACGCACGGGGTTATTAACATTTGCACACAGAGACAATCAGGGGCTTGTTAGAAAAGATCTTAAGCTGAAGTTTAACCAACAAAAAACGGCAAGAAACTTACCTTAACCACCGACTATGATGCAGTGAAGACGGGATAGAAATTGGGGGCGCACATACTCAATGCACGTCACAGGGAATAATATTAGGACAATTACACGAATAAAGTTACTCACCAAGAAGCCAACCATCGCGCACAGTGCCACCTTGTAGTCTGTTCCCAACAATGCTGTTACTCAGAATGTATGAATCATGCGTTGAACCAAGCCACTTCGCCACAATGTAGGTTAATTGCATTTACGCATCACATATGATCTGTACATTGATCGAATGAAAATGTTTCCTGTTGACATATACAAATTCATCATGTGATTGCGCTTTTATAGCAATGTGTGTGCAGTCGATAGCTCCGATTACATTAGGAAAACCAGCTCTCGCTTCAAATTGAGCTTTAATTCAATTCAATTCAATTCAAAAATACTTTATTTATCCCAGAGGGAAATTAAATGTTGATGTAGCTCAATTAAATCAAAGAGTTATTATAGATGCTGATGGCTGTGGGCAGGAAAGATTTCCTGTAGCGGTCCGTTTTGCATCCAAACTGAAGAAGCCTTTGACTGAAGAGACTCTGTTTTCTGATAACAGTCTCATGGAGAGGATGTTCAGGGTTGTCCATAATTCTCTTGATTTTATGCAAAATCCTTCTTTGCATTATTGTCTCCAGAGGTTCCACAGTCGTCCCCAGAACAGAACCAGCCTTCTTTATCAGGTTGTTGAGTCTTTTTAGGTCCCTGGTTCTGATCCTGCTGCCCCAACAGATGACGCAAGAGGAAATGACGCTCTCAACAACAGACTTGTAGAAGATCTGCAACATCTTGTTGCAAACCTTGAAGGACCTTAGCTTCCTCAAGAAGTACAGTCTGCTCTGTCCTTTCTTGTAGATTGCTTCACTGTTGTGTCTCCAGTCCAGTCTGTTGTCCACATGAACACCAAGGTATTTATATTCCTCAACCACCTCCACTTCTTCTCCCATGATGGAAACAGGGTTTGATCTGACCTTGTTTCTCCTGAAATCTACAATCATCTCCTTTGTTTTGTTAACATTCAAGATGAGATGATTGTTCCCACACCATGCCACAAAGCGGTCCACCAGCTCTCTGTTGGCCTACTCAGCTTCTTGTCCATCTCTGATACACCCGACAACTGCAGAGTCATCTGAACATTTCTGTAGATGACAGGAGTCTGAAAACAGAAATAATGTTGGCCTGTTCAACTGCATTGTATGGGAATTTGATATACCTGGCTGAGATGCAGATAATTCCGTCCCACCGGCTGGCATGGCTCGGCTCAGACCGGTTGCAAGGAACCCCAGTGTGCACATCACCTGTGGGCACAAGCAGCGCATGGCTCCTAGCTGTGTTGAGCTCCAACGTCGGCCGCAGCTCTGCGCACAGTTCTAGGAGGATTGCCCTCGGGAACCTAAATTGGCTGATGAGCCAGTCGCCATCATGTTCACACACGAATTGCACCATTTGCAAAGTCTTATCATTCAAAAGCCGCCATTGTTTTTAATGGTATGCATTGCACCACTTTGTGCATGCTTTTATATTCACTCGTATAATTGCAGATACATGGGTGTGTTAATTGTTTATCAGTATTAATTGTTCATGTGTCTCAAATGTGCACATCACAGTCTGAGGACTAATTGTTTTCACATTTATTTATTATAAGTTTCCCAACATCACCTCTAAGTGTCGCCAAAGAATCAACAGCTGTAGAAGAGTGCATACGCCAGCCCTGAAGTTGGCGTGAGGCTCTTGATACATCACTTCCGCTCTTGATACATCTGATCTTTGACGTGAATAAGTGCGTACGCCACTTTTTGTGCCTACGCACCCTTTATACAGATTGCACAAAATCAGCAATAAATGTCAAATACTGGTAAAATTAACAGATGTATCTTACTCGTCTAATTGCTGTGTCCTTTCAGTGGTTTCAGAGAATTTTTCTACGGTAGAAGGAATTTATGGCTGTCACTCCATTCTTTTTAAGACCAGGTTGGCTGGCCGAAAAAAAGGTGAAATAAGTTACGACTTCACTACCGAACATTACAAAGTGGAGGCCTGGAATGTGTTAAAATGCCCTGACCATAGCAAAGAATACAACACACTTGTCCTCAGCAGGACTATGTTAAGAGCTTATGCTGTGTCTGTCACACCAGTCTGCTTGGTGACAGTGGGAACAAGTGCCATCCCAGTGGTGATAATGTATCAAAGAGGGGAGAAACGCTCGCCACCTTTGGTCCTGGTTACATGCCTTTATAGATAGGGAGTCTTGTGTTGACTCTTGGGCTTGCTATCCTTTTTCCCCTTGGAGTCTGGTTATGTGTAATCCAAATAATATTAACCCTGATGTTAAACACAACCTTTTAATCTATAATAGCATTAAAGTTTGGCGTGACATTTCAAAATACTTTGGGATACATGGGAAATCTTTACTAGCACCCATCACTCAGAATCCTGATTTCCCTCCAGGTAACAACTCCTCTGTCTTCATTTCATGGCGAGATAAGCAAATCATTTTCCTTGGCCATTTGTTTAAAGACAATATCTTGATGTCTTTTCAGGAACTACAGGATCCCTTTGATATTCCTAGGTCCAATTTCTTTGATTACTTACAAATAAGACATTTAATTTTTTCCTTGCCTAACTTCCCTCCTACCACTTCTCTCTCTCATAATCCAGAAAACTTCCTTCTAAGCCGTAAAAATCTCAAACAGTTCATTTCAGGTTTTTATTCCCTACTGCTTTCCTGTGACACATATGAGCTACCCAACATCTCTCGAAAATGGGAGGGTGACTTAGGGACCGAATTTATTGAGGATGACTGGCAAGAGGCCATTGTTACAATCAGGTCATCGGCTACCTGTAATAGACTAAGGGAAACTCAGTATAAAATATTGCATAGGCTACACATCACTCAAGTCATATTACATAAAATAGATCGCTCAATTTCTCCTCTCTGCACCAAGTGCAACTCTGAAAGAGGGACCTATTTTCACTATTTCTGGGACTGTAGGTATACGTCAAGATTCTGGATTCAGGTGGCCAAAATAATTAGTGAAGTAATTGGAGTTGAGGTGAAAAAAGACCCGAGTGTCTTTCTGGTTGGGTTATCCTCTAAGGTGCTACAGATCCCGGCATCAAAATACACATTACTTGAGAAGCTCCTCATGTCTGCACGTAAATGCATATTATTGAACTGGATTAAAGAACGACGACCTACAGTTACACAATGGTACAAAGAAATTTTCAATAATTTGCCACATGAAAGATTGATGGCCCTGGCCAAGGGAAAAGAAGGTATGTTTCACAAAATATGGTCCCCCTTCATAAACTATCTTCCAGAAGATCTGAGTTCCCTTCTCTTGAGAGGGGAGTTGAGTGAGTTCTGGTCAAATACCAGGCCTAGATCCCCCTCATAACCTCAACTGACGCAAGATGACTGTCTATTTTTGTGATAACATTGCGTTCCTTTATTGTTGCTGTGGACAATCTTTGTTTTTTGTTTTTTGTTGTTGTTTTCTTTTTTCTCTTAAATTATTTGTGATATGTCTATTTATCTGTTGTTGTTTATTTTATTTATTTATTTATTTATTTATTTGTTTTTTTATTTTATGTTTACTAATTAATGTACCCTGTATTTTCTGTTTGCGCCCTGATAAGCTGTCTAATGGGTGGGGGTGGGATGGGAGTGTTTTGTAAGTTGTTATGTGTTAAAAACAATAAAAAAGTATGTTAAAAAAAAAAAGAGGGCAGAAACTGTAATTTTCTAGGCGACGTCAGGCTGCTCAAACCATCATTTTTCTTAACCCAAAAAAAAAATGTTTTTGTCACTTCATCTTCTTTGTGATGTTCAGTTTATTCTTATACTTAATGATTCTGAGATTTTGGAGACTAAATCTATCCAAACTGCGACTGAAAATCAATTAATAACAATGAAACATTTCCCTTGATAAATTGAAAAGTGGGCACTTGGTGGAAGATTGAAAATCTTCACTCCCTTCCACCACAATTGTTTCCTCCCTCAGTTCATGTTTTTTGGTCTTTATACTATCTGGAGGTAATGGTTTTTGTGGTGTCACCCCATGAATTCAACACATTTGATGCCATCCCTATGCCATGTTTTGTTGAAAAATGTCTGTTTTATTAAACCCAACCAAAACCACTAAATAGTTCCTGTTGTACTGAATTGTTTACTAGATTCCTTGCTTCAAAGGGGCCTGTGTTCAAACAATCAATTGGATTAGTGGACAAACCATCCCACAGCCTAAGCAACCGCCTCCTGATAATAATCCTGTCACTCAAGCTAATTCAAGGTTACCTTTAAATTGTTTGCCAGCATTTGGAACATAACAATAACAGCAAAGCCACGTCACAACAAAGTACAGAAAAACATCCATCCCACTGATCCTGTCTAGAACCTCTCAATGGGCCTAATGCTACAACCATTCATACGAACAGATTTGATCTTAAGTCGTGCGTACGAGTGATTGAAGAGAATTTGCACATTCACCAATTTTTTCATATTTTAAGTTTTCTTTCTGGTATGAACAGAATTTACGAGTGATCCAGACCTGTCGTAACGGTCACGTAGAATAGCCCGCTGTTCTTTGAATCAAGTTTGCTTGACTAATGGATTGTATATTTGAGAGAAAATAGCGCCAAGCGATTGTGAGGTCTGACTTTTTCTGGATGAACGATTTTGTGATGCAAATGTATTACTCTTTTGAACTTATATTGTTTTGAGAAGCAAAACGCTTTATTTTTGTGGCCCCAGCCAACTAGCCGGACTACCTTCATCAACGCCAAAACGAGGCTGGAACTCGGCTCACAGGACGCAGCAGGGGGTAAGTCAAATTTAATTAATCATATTGCTAATATGGGATGTCATACAGCTTCATGTCAAAAGAGACGAACTAACCCTTTAACACTTCCTGGCACAGGAAGCTTAGCCTTACATTGTATTATTTTGGGCGTGGAGTATGCAAATTTACTATCCTCGTGCACGTGCACTTAAATACGCACGGGTGGCATTCATTATTTACGCAGGTCGTTTACACACTTTTTCCGAAGTTAAGAGCATTTGTTGAATCTGACGTGGCGTGTTCGTTAGAAATCTTCTTACAAAAAAATTGAAAGAAATTTTGAATAAAAATACGAAAATGTTCTTGCATGAGGCCCAATATCTTTGGAGGTTACATTCTAAAGACTTTTCCTCCACTGCCGCTAAACATTTTAACTTGAATATATGCAATGTGAATGTATGCTCTGCTGTAGAATTCATGGCCCCCTGAGAATGGATGATGATAATTTTGTTCTGTTGAGATTTTTATTTCATGCCATAATCTTCAATTGTCAAATACCAGTACCTGAGAAACTAAGGACAACCCCATCAGCATCAGCTGTACTTTCTGTTTGTTGCAAAGGGGGGCAGTTAGTGTTCTTGCAGAAGAGTTACAATCTGTGGGCAGAGCAAAGATATAGAAGGAAAAATGACAGAGAGTCAAAATGCAGAAGCCTCTGGACATATTTCAAAAGTGTAGACAGCATAAAGGTAGAATGCAGACTTTGTAAAACAAAATTCTCATATCCAGCAGGGTACACCAATAACCTCCACATATAGATTAGGAATGAACATCCAATGTTCAAGCCAGCTAGTGTGTCTATTAAACATAGAGTTAACATAGCTAAACATAGCTAACCCTTCTCCAACTTGTTCTACCTCTGCTAAAATCACTGCTACAGTATCTACAGGCTGCTATCAGGTACATGCCACCATTTCGATATCCCAGCATTCTGACATGGGCCTCCAATTGTCAGAATGGCAACACTTAATTTTCTAACAAACGTCCCACCATTTCGACACTTTTTTCCTCTCATTGTCGGAATGGCGGTATGTTTTATTTTTTATAAACATCCCGCCATTCAGACAATTCCTTTAATAGCCTATTAAAGCCTTTTTTTTTTTTTTTTTTTTTTTTTTTTTTTTTTTTTTTATACCTTGCAAACCAACAATAATAAATTAGCATCAAAATCCCCAGAAATTTTAAATATCAAAATACAGGTATTAAAGGGGAACTGCGGTATTTTCAACATTAAGCCTCTTTTCTGAGTCGTCTGCAATGTTTTAGAACCCCCCTCACCGCTTTTTTGATGTTTACTGCTGTGTGGTATTTGCCTAATTTTGATTCTTCTCAACCTGCTTCAGAATGGCAAGTCATGCGCATGTCCAAAAAGGTCCGTAAAAGCACAATAAACGTCCGTTTTCGAAATAATCAACTCACCGGAGTGGTTACTGATGTGCACTGGTAATCCATATCAAATTTCGTTGCGAAAAGTTGCTTCTGTCGTGTTTTATTTGGCAGCTCGTTCATGCTCGCACTATTTTCTTAGCAGTGGCGGAGTAATATCAACGAACATCCAGTACAAAATGTCAAATAAAACACGACAGAAGCAACTTTTCGCTACGAAATTTGATATGGATTACCAGTGCTCACCAGTAATCACTCCGGTGAGTTGATTATTTTGAAAACGGACGTTTATTGTGCTTTTACGGACCTTTTTGGACATGCACATGACTTGCCATTCTGAAGCAGGATGAGAAGAATCAAAATTAGGCAAATACCGGAGACAGCAGTAAACATCAAAAAAGCAGTGAGGGGGGTTCTAAAACATTGCAGACGACTCAGAAAAGAGGCTTAATGTTGAAAATACCGCAGTTCCCCTTTAATGTAAATCGGGCGAGTCTGAAACATGTTAGATTAAGCGGTCACAGCAGCCAGCTGGAGTGGAGCTCTCCTCAGAGCCCATGCGTCTTTTGCACGCTGGCATCATATGCAACATTAATAATTGCAATTATAGACATCAATGACAGCTCACCTGTGTCGGACGTCCCAGTGCTGCAAATAAAACCAATTTCATATATTAAGCTACCCAAAACGTATGATTATTATTAGTTTTAAGTCAATAAGTGAACCGTGTTTGTCGATGTTTGTCGCTCCTTTTTGTGTAATAAACTATTTGAATATCATTAATTTGCTTTGGAAGTGTGTTTTGAAAATTACCACGGACTCGTGACATTGTCAGGATCTGACGTTATCCGACACACCTACATGTCAGCTTCTACATGCACACACCAGATTAATAGTGAAATAGTAACAACACAGCCCTTATGGATGGATCCTGAAGGCCATCATCTTTTATTTTTATTTATTTATTTATTTATTTTTTAACCCCTTGTCCTGTCCAGCATTATGGCAGCAGAATTATAATCTGAATACGGTTTATACCAAACACATTTGCTATGCCAAGGGAAGCTTTATGAATGTAAAGCTCCCCTTGATGCCCATCAACTGCTTATTTATTTATTTATTTTTGTTACAGTACTTAACATGTGATAGTGCCGAACCAGACCAGGGGACAGGGAAAGAGGGAGAGCAAAGAAGAAAAAAAAAAGGAACAGAAATAGGAAGAAACAATCATAGAAAACAATGAAAAATCAGACAACCAGCTGCTACACCTGTAATAATAAAACTGAAGACAATCCACGGCCTTTGTGGGTGTCAGGCAGGGCTTAATTTGTGCCGGATCCTGCCAGAACAGGAACCGGCACCTCTTGGTTTTGGCCTGCCTGTGTTCCGGGACTTATTTGGGCTTATCCGGTACCTCTCATATAGAAAAAAATATTAACACATTGAATACCGGCGGTTTTTACAGAATTATGTCGTAGAATCCCAGCGTTCTAAACCATTTTTTTTTACGTCTTTTGTACAGTCACAGCATATTATGTGATAGGGCCACTGAAACATGTTATGGCTCGTTTGAAAGCTGAGACTTTAAACTCTTTGTGGGTCAAAACTGCGTGTCTCTAGGTGCCGCCATTAGCGAGCTATCCTTAGCTAAACCAAGGCGGGTATCCACCAAAATCAACAACAAACTGAGATATCGGGGCTTTTGTGAAACGTGCGCTCTTTCAGCCTGTCGCACTTTAGATACTTACATATCCGGGTCAGAGGATTTGCGTCGTGTCGCATGTTGCAAAGCTAACCTGTTCATAAGACCGCCTCCTTAGACTTGTCGCGTGTCTTCTTCTCCTTCTTGTTGTTTGTTTATGTTACTTTACCGCCACCCTCTGGAAACCGACACGTGCGATTGGACAAAATGCGGAAATGCACAACAATCAATGTAGCGTTATCAAAATTGTTCTTGAGTTGATGCAAAGCCATTGGCGTAATGATCAAAATGTCCAGATGATGACACCAGTTTTTGACTGCCATCTATGTCAGTTCTGTTCATCACATAATTACAAAAATCACACAGAATGTGCATTAGAATGTATAGATTCAGAATCCATAAAAAAAAACGTAAAAACGTATTTTTACCATTTGGGAGCCAACGCATGGGCAGTAAAAACGTAGTTTTACGTGACTTGGGAGTCAATGTGTTAATATTTAAAAAAAAGTTTAAAAATTTTATAAAATAAAACAATAATATTCCGAACAAATCCCATGAAGTTAATGTTGTTTATTAAGATAAAACGACGTCATTTGAAAGACTCAGAGATCTGTTGTTGATGCACTGAATCTTTTGAAATTTGCGGCATCTGGGGAGCAAGCAGCAGAGAGGAAGAAAGAGTTACCTTTTCAATGCAAATATGTCAAAAAGACAGTTGAATTTACTGTCTTTTTTCAAAAAGAAGGAAGAGTTGCATGATGCATCGAAACGAGTCAGAAAAGCCACGACAAGCGGCGACAAGGGCAGTTGCAGCGGTCATGCTGACAAGCAAAACTGGCTGCAGCAAGAGACTAGCGCCGCAACCGCTAGCCAACTTCACCAACAGCTAGCCAAACCAGGGCAGGAGGCCGGTACCGCGGCAGCAGCAGGGCAGGTTACCCACCAGCATGTCCAGCCTTAGATAATTGTAAATTATTGTCATAACATTTATACCATGGATATTATTTGAAATTAAGACTTGTAAGTCCCACAGCATTGTCAGTGGGCATTTGTATGTTGTTTTCAGCACCGTTTTCTCTATGTGTTCTGGGACCTGTGCCCGTCTCGTCATCCCTGCGCTGTCATATGTACTTTGCGTTCCGGCACCTTGTGATTTACAAATTAAGCACTGGTGTCAGGTATGGGTGGATCTGAATCTCTGGATCTGTGGGCTGGGACTCTCTGGGTTCTGGGTCATGGCGTTCTGGGTCATGGGGCTCTGGATCATGGGGCTCTAGATCTTGGGGCTGTGGGTCCTGGGACGCTGGATATGGGGCGGCTGGAGAGACGAGGAGGTGTACAGCGTTGCCACCTTTTCTGGCTTCATGCCAAAAATGGCCATCATCGCAGTATGCTGTACACCTCGCACCTCGCTGTTTTGGGACATATCCAGCGCCCATGTTTGGAGTGTCCTCTGCGAAAAGTAGTCCAGGACTTTATTTGCCACCTCCAACTTCCTCCAGGAGTTTTTCTCCAGCCCCAAGGAAAAAAGGTCACCGACCAGCTCCCAAAAAGTATCTGCCACATCCATTTTGTGGCCAGATCCTTCTGTCAGGTATGGGTGGGTGCGAGGCGTAGAAGGACACGGATGCAGATACTTCAAAAACAAAACTTGATTTATCTTTAAGGAGAACAAAAAGCGCGGCTGAGCCGGATAACAAGATTAAATTGTGATAAAACAAAACATGACTATGGCAAAACAAAAAAGGACAATGGCAAAACAAAATACTTGACTTAACTTTACTAGGCTTGGCTTTGCTTGACTTACTTTGACAGTGACGGGTGAGGATCTGGCAAAATGAATTTGAAAACCTGGAAACTAAATACTGACTGAGTGATTGCTGATCGTGACGATTTGCTTGCTTGTGTACTGTGGAATTTCTTGCTCCGCTTGGACTACTGATAATCACTTTATTTCTATCTATAACTTACACAATTTTGCATTGTTAACTCTATAGCTTACCGTTCTGTTCTAACACACTCCTACAGATCTTTAATCTTTATTCTCACTTTTTAGCGGTGTGTCTGGTTGTCTAGCTTAGCATGGCTACCAGTTCTCTCCCTCCATCTCCTGCTTTCACCTGCTCCGTGTGTCAGATGTTTAGTTACTCCTCTGCCTCCTTTTGCGATGATGGTACATGTAACAAATGTAGTCTTTTTGTAGTTTTGGAGGCGAGGTTATCTGAATTGGAAGCTCGGCTCTGCACTGTTGAAAATCAACCGATAGCGAGCCAGGTCCCTTTAGCCAGTGTGGAGCCACCTAGCGTAGCTAGCTCAATTAGCCTCCCCCTAGCAGAACCTGAGCAGCCAGGATTACAACGTGGCTGGGTGACTGTCAGGAAGAGGCATAGCTCTAAAGTCAAGCCCGTTGTTCACCATCGACCTGTCCACGCTTCAAATAGATTTTCCCCACTCAGCGACACACCCACTGAGGACAAAACCCTGGTAATTGGAAGCTCTATAGTCAGAAACGTGGCATTAGAGACACCAGCGGCCATAGTCAAATGCATTCCAGGGGCCAGAGCGGGCGACATAGAATCCTATTTAAAACTGCTGGCTAAGGATAAATGTAAATACGGTAAAATAGTTATTCACGTTGCGCCAATCGGAGGTCACTAAAATTAATGTTGCATCGGTGTGTAATTTTGCCAAAACAATGTCGGACTCCGTAGTTTTCTCTGGACCCCTGCCAAATCTGACCAGTGATGACATGTATAGCCGCATGTCGTCCTACAATCGCTGGTTGTCTAGATGGTGTCCAGCAAACAACGTGGGCTACATAGATAATTGGCAATCTTTCTGGAGAAAACCTGGTCTGATGAGGAGAGACGGCATCCATCCCACTTTGGAAGGAGCGGCTCTCATTTCTAGAAATATGGACGAATTTATTTGCCACCCTAAAACATGACAACCCAGGGCTCAGACCAGGATGCAGAGTTGTAGTCTTACACACTTCTCTGCAGCTTCCCACCTGCTGCTACCCACCCAATTAATTAACACAAAAGTAGCAAATCCTCTTGTGCAAATAAAAATTAAAACAAACACTTTCACTGAACAAAAACATCAAACTATTAAATGTGGTTTGCTGAATATCAGATCTCTCCTTTCGAAGTCTCTGTTAGTGAATGAGTTGATTTGTGATCATCATATTGATATATTTTGTCTTACAGAAACCTGGCTGCAGCAGGAGGATCATGTTAGCATTAATGAATCAACTCCCTCTGACTGTTTAAATGTTCACGTTCCTCGAACCACAGGCAGAGGAGGAGGAGTGGCAGCTATTTTCAGATCAGGGTTACTAATCAGTCCCAGACCCAAGATTAGTTTGAGCTCTTTTGAATCTCTGATTCTCAGTTTTTCCCACGCAAAGTGGAAATCACAGAAACCTCTTGTGTTTGTTGTTGTGTATCGTCCACCTGGCCCTTATTCTGAGTTTCTGTCTGAATTCTCAGAGTTTTTATCCCAGTTAGTGCTGAGTACAGATAAAGTCATTGTAGTGGGTGACTTTAATATTCATGTGGATGTTGAAAATGCCAGCCTGAATATGAACTTTAATTCTATATTAGACTCTATTGGATTTTCACAGACCGACTCACTGCCTTAATCACACCCTTGATCTTGTGCTGACTTATGGCATTGAGAGTGAACAGTTAACAGTGTTCCCTCATAACCCTGTCTTATCTGACCATTTTTTGATAACCTTTGAGTTAACATTACTTGACTATACAGTTTCTGAGAAGAAATTTACATATAGAAGGTGTCTATCAGAGGATGCTGTAACCAGATTTAAAGAATTAATTCCATCATCCTTTTCTTCACTGCCATGTGCAGATATGACAGAGGACGACTACCTAAACTTTATTCCAGCAACACTTGACTCTCAAGTTGACAGCACTATAGTTTCAATGCGTACAGCACTGGACAATGTTGCCCCTCTGAAAAGGAAGGTAATCAGTCAGAAGAGGTTGGCTCCTTGGTATAATCTTGGTATAATTCACAGCTGCGTGCTTTAAAGCAGACTGCAAGAAAGCTGGAGAGACAGTGGCGTTCCTCTAATTTAGAAGAGTCTCAATTAGTCTGGAAAGATAGTTTAATAACGTATAAGAAAGCCCTTCGTAAAGCTAGAACTGCTTATTATTCATCATTGATAGAAGAGAATAAGAACAATCCCAGGTTTCTTTTCAGCACTGTAGCCAGTCTGACTAAGAGTCCGAGCTCTGTTGAGCCAGGTATTCCTTTAACTCTCAGCAGTGATGATTTCATGAGCTTCTTTATCAATAAAATTGTTTCTATTAGAGAGAAGATTAATGGAATCCTTCCCACTATTGTCAGTGATGTATCATCAAGTACAGCAGCTTTAGAAGTATCTTTAGAACCTGATTTGTATTTAGACGGCTTCTGTCCAGTTGATCTCTCTGAACTAACAACAGCAATAGTCTCTTCTAAATCATCAACTTGTGTTTTAGACCCAATCCCAACCAGACTGTTCAAGGAGGTTTTCCCATTACCGTAATTGACACTTCCATATTGGATTTGATCAATCTGTCTTTGTTGACAGGATATGTACCTCAGACTTTTAAGGTTGCTGTAATTAAACCTTTACTTAAAAAACCTACTCGTGACTCAGAAGTGTTAGCTCATTATAGACCTATATCCAATCTCCCTTTTATGTCTAAAGTTCTTGAAAAAATAGTTGCAGCTCAGCTTTGTGATCATTTACACAGAAATAATATGTTTGAAGAGTTTCAGTCAGGATTCAGAGTGCATAATAGCACAGAAACTGCACTGCTGAAAGTTACCAATGATCCCCTCTTAGCCTCTGATAGCGACCTGTGTCTGTGCTTGTCCTGTTGGATCTCAGTGCTGCATTTGATACGGTCGATCACAGTATCTTATTAAAGAGACTTGAACATGTTATTGCGATTAAAGGAACTGCATTAGGCTGGTTTAAGTCATATTTATCTGATAGATTTCAGTTTGTTCTTGTAAATGAAGAATCTGCCTCACACACCAGAGTAAGTCATGGAGTTCCTCAGGGTTCTGTGCTTGGACCGATTCTTTTTACTTTATACATGCTTCCATTGGCAACATTATTAGACAGCATGGCATAAATTTCCATTGCTATGCTGATGATACCCAGTTGTACTTATCTATAAAACCAGATGAACCCAATAGGTTGGTCGGACTACAAGCATGTCTTAAAGACATGAAGACCTGGATGACTCAGAACTGTCTGCTTCTAAATTCAGCCAAAACTGAAGTTGTTATCTTTGGACCTGAGCGCTTCAGGGAGAGATTGTTTAGCTATATAGTTACTTTAGATGGTATTTCATTGGCTTCCAGTTCTACAGTGAGGAACCTTGGAGTTATTTTTGACCAGAATTTATCATTTGACTCGCATATAAAACAGGTTTCTAGGACTGCCTTCTTTCATCTTCGTAATATTGTTAAGATCAGGAACAGAGTGATGCAGAAAAACTAGTCCATGCATTTGTTACTTCAAGATTGGACTACTGTAATTCTTTATTATTGGGCTGTCCCACATATTCTCTGAAAAGCCTTCAGTTGATCCAAAATGCTGCAGCCAGAGTTCTGATGGCACTGTTCTTTTGGATACTTTCTATACAGCTTCACAGGGCTGTTTTCATGGTTGTACACTTGAGTATTCTGTTTCATTAACTATTAAGAGGACCCCGTATCTTGCATGACAGACACAAGAAACGTCACCATAAAAGCTGCCACATGGAATTTATTTCAAGCACAACAACAAATGTAATAAATAAAGCAAAATGTAATAAAAAAGGCATTCAGAAAATAAAATGCCAGAATCATATTTCAAGCTTGTTTGTTGCACGTCTCATTACTGAAACTGGAACTGGTTCTCTCTTTTTCCATTTGCTCTGGACATATGGTCTAAGCAGAGGACCTCAAAACTGTAGGGTATGACTGTCTTGGCAAACGGCCAGCTACAGCAGCCATCGATCCTGTGTGTCAGTCAGGATGTACTTTTACTCAGTTTGCACAACCTTGGCTGGCGTTTTCATCAAAGCTGCGGGCTCCACACAGTGCTGCCTCTCTCCAGGGTAACAACTCCAAATTCCTCCTAAACTTATATTTCATGCTAATGAATTAATGTACCCATTCCCATTTTCAGCTTGAAAATGTGCTCCTCTCCCATCCCTGAAATGAAAAATCAAATCAGTCTTGTCATTTGCAGCTGATTTGTCAGGGTCCCAGCTCACTCCCTCTCTTTTTCCTCAGCATGGTTGATGAGGCAGCACAGCTGTGTTCCTGTTAGTGACTCTGATAGCACCCAATTAAATGCCTTCCGAGAGAATTGTCCCGTTAATACAGAATAACGAACATCAAGTTGACTCAGATCAATAAATTAAACACTGTTTAAATTTGCCAACCAACTCCATGTCACTCCCACATTACAAATAAAGCTTTAAAGCTGCAGTCTGCAGGATTTGTTGTTGTCATACGTAAAGTCCTAATTTTTGGCATTTTAAGAGTTTACAAGATCTATCAGAACGCTTGAAGTTAAAAACGGTGACCTCCGTAGTCGCAAAATGCAAGAAATGCTTATTTTTTAACCGAAAAATAAAAAGTTATTCAACTTCCTGTCCCGCCCCATCAAAACATATGAGAACTCGTGCACGTCTACGTGCACGCCAGATGCACGAACGCGACTCCTCATTCATCAACTCAGCTGTCATTTGCGATCATGGAAGACACAGTAAGTAGACTAGCCCGTAATGAAGTTCAATAGTCTAGATAAATAAGCGTGGGGACGAGCCTACCTTGTATCGCGCGTGCACAATCGGTGATTGACAGGCAGCAGAGCCCACCTCGTAACCTGATTGGTTACCTTTTACCGGTCCGGTCTGCAATTTTGTAAACAAACCTGCTGGCTTTGGAGGGACCTAGCGGGACATATAGGGGACCTAGAGAACTCATTTTTTTTTGTATTGGGGTATTTAATGTACTACTTTCAGAATCCCCGGACAGTTCCAGGCATTATGCTTGAAAAAGAGTTGCAGACTGCAGCTTTAAAAGAAAAATCTTGCTGCCGGTAAAAGAAAAATAATCATGTCATTGAACAGATTTTTGTTTTGTCAGGGAAAGTTCAACAGGATGGGGGAAGATGTGAGGGGTTTCTCATTTGTTCTAAAAATAGGAAGCTGCTATTCTAACAGTCACTATATTGGTCTTGTGATTAGCACTGTCACCTAACAGCAATAGGATTACTAGTTTGAATCTCGATTGGGGCCTTTTTGAGTGGAGTTTGCATGTTCTACCTGTGCATGCATTCCGTCCTGATTCTTTGACATCTTCCTTGATCAACCTGTATAATTCTCTTTCTAAACCTCCCATTTTGTTTGTACTTGCTCAAAATTTTAGACACAGTTGTTTCCACTGACAACTCTCTTACTGGGGTCTTGTTTCCTGTCAAAGAGCTAGGTGCAACAGCTTATTAAACTCAGCAAGCACTCTATGCTAACTGCACATTTTGACTTGTGCAGGTATTTTTTTGGGAAATGCAAATTAGAAGTTTTCTCATGATTCAGTGATTCTGTAGTTTTTCCTCGACTTGACCTGAAAAAAAGTTTATCATCATTAATTGCAACTATTTTATTTGTTTATTTATTTGAATTATGTTTTGGCAGCATCACACAAAATCATCACTCAAGTAACTTAAAAACAATGGGCCTCATGTAACAAC
This sequence comes from Odontesthes bonariensis, assembly GCF_027942865.1. Lineage (NCBI taxonomy): Eukaryota > Metazoa > Chordata > Actinopteri > Atheriniformes > Atherinopsidae > Odontesthes > Odontesthes bonariensis. The sequence goes on from NC_134521.1 coordinate 31,303,496, forward strand.
CGTTCGTACGCACAGATTTAAGGTCCCACATCAAGAGTATCACTAAATCTGCCTTTTTCACCTCAGAAACATTTCAAGACTCCGGCCCTCACTATCTGACTCAGTAACAGAGACCCTGATCCACTCATTTATCTCCTCCCGTCTGGACTACTGCAATGGTGTCCTGTCTGGGCTACCCAGTAAGGCCCTTGACAGGTTGCAGTATGTTCAAAACTCAGCTGCCAGGGTGCTAACTCACACCAAGCCTTGGCAGCACATCAACCCCATCCTCAAGCAACTTCACTGGCTCCCAGTCAAAGCATGCGTCACCTATAAAATCCTTCTCTTGACCTACAAATCTCTCCACTCACTTGCACCTAAGTACATCTCTGATCTCCTCCACCCCTACTCCCAGTCACGGCTTCTGCGCTCCTCAGACAAGAACCTACTTTCCTACTTTCCGTTCCTCGCACCAGACTAAAAACATATGGAGATAGGGCCTTCTGTTCAACTGCCCCTACCCTATGGAATAATCTGCCACTTCACATCCGTTCTGCCCCCTCTCTGCTACAGTTCAAAAAGAATCTAAAAACACATCTCTTCTCCATGTCCTACTCTTCTTAAACCCACCCACCCGGCCCTACCCTTCCCCCCTTCTTTTCTCTTGTTAAGCGACTTTGGGTACCCTGAAAGGCTAAGTTATTATTATTATTATTATAAACCTGCTGTACTTAGGCACAGTCTAATATCCTGAAAATATGCTCTTACTAAGTTAACAACTACTACGGGCACTCTAAAATACTCAAACGCTTTCCAAATAAGGCTATGTGGCACTGAACCAAATGCATTTGCTAGATCCAGAAATATAACATGCAAGTCTTTTTTTCAATCTTGGCTGTCTGAATCTGATGCCAAATCATGCTAGTGTGCTCTAAACACCCTGCGAAACCTGCTATTCTTGCCTTCTGCACAGTAGTATCTATTAAGCTATTCTTTTCTAAATAACTAGCTAATCTCTGTGCAACTAAACTAAAGAAAATCTTCCCCTCTACATTTAGGAGAGAGATAATCCGGAACTGACTCAGGTCCAAGGACTCTTTCTCTTTTGGAACAAGAACGCCTCCTGCCCTACGCCATGCCCTAGGAATAACCTGTTTCTCCCAAACTATTCTTAATTGCCTCCACAAAAACTTTAGGATATCAAGTGCACTTTTATAACCCGGTAGGGTTGGTCCTGGGGCCAACGAAGCCTTTGCACACCTGACTACCTCCTCAACCTCTTTCCACCTTGGTGGTCTAACATCCATCTTATGAGCTATCTCTCCTAATGGTGGCATGTCAGGTGGAAGGCCTACTACTCTACGCTGCTCAAGATCTGAATATGTATTTCTTAGATACTCTTCAACCTCTGACTTTGTTGCCTTAAGCTGCCCTCCCTTTTCCTGGTTAAAGAACCCTTTAACAAACTTGAACAGGTCCCTGTAAAACGCAGTCCTTACATATTCTTTCTTCTTTCTCTTTTTCCTAAGATATTCAGCCCTTCTGAGTATTGCTAGCCTGCTTCTCAATTCTTCCTGCAAAACATTAATTCCCTCCCTCTCTTCTTCTGTAGCTTTTTTCCACTGCTTTCTTAAATTTCTTCTTTCCTTAACCAATTTCTCCATCTCTTTTTGCCGTCGAGACTTAACTAAATGTACTCTGTCAACTCTCCTTCTAACTTGCACCCCAAATCTTTCTACACCATAGGAGTAAATCATATCTCCCAGCTTCTCTAGCCTATCGCTTGCATTTCCTCCTAACCTACCCTATATTATCGACAAATCTTTATTGACTGCCTCCCAATCTTTGTTACTTTTTGCCCTAGGCCACTTAACTCTAGCTTTCTGCTCCATATTTCTCTCTATAACTGCCCTATAGCTGGCAGCACTTAGCACTGAGCTGCATGGCCACGGTCACCCGTCTCCCTTGTTTGTTTTTATGTTGTCTGTCCTGATGGGTGCACTGGAACTATATTTCGTTATGCTATACGTGTAATAACAATAAAATTGAATCTGATCTGAATCTATTCACCTCAGTATCAGCTGCATCCCTTCTTAGAACCTCCTCCTCCACCTCCGTAGCTGTGTTATTGATATCCTTCGGACTGTGGTTTTCTACCTGGACTTCATCCGACTTACTCGATTGACTTCTTCAAAAGTATTGATCGATACGGCCACACTGCCCTTCCATTACCACACATCTCTTTCTTCCCTGATGCTTTTTAAGGCCTCTAACCGATGTTAGTTTCTGCCAGCCACAAGGACAAACCTGGAGCTTTCTTTCCTCTAGCCTACCACTTTTATTTTGTCCAACAACGCTCTCTTTCCTCTGAGAACTATTCTGGCCAGTTCTAGCCCTAGAGAATAGGTCCATGCCCCTATCCTTCACTGAGTCACGTATCCACCTCATAGTCATGTTCGTTCCAGTGTCAGTTGCCATGTAGTCTGCCTGTTAGTCATCTTCCGCCCCTGCTCTTGCTGACTCCAGGGGTATTCTCTTTAATCTACTTGAAGCTTATGCTGGTTGAAACAAAGCTGTGTGGCCTCACTACCGCTACCATGGATTGCTAGCCCATGGCAGCACCTTTGGGGTCTTTGCCTCCTGTCAGCTGTCTTTCCGAGCTGTCACATGGACTTTCGCTTGTTGTCAGCTGCCCTATTCACAACAGTCACTAGTGAGGCTAGATTTGGATTTAAGGTAAACACAAGAAACTTGTGCTAAAGAAAAAAATGGACCAGACTCGGAGAATAATTCCCTATACTCCCTATAAAGATCAGTGAGCAGTGCTGACCAACATGTCATTGGTGTCTTCAGGTTGGAACCTCCTTTCATCAGTGTTTCGTGTAGTTGGGCCCACGACACCTCCAGGAGGCTAGACAATAATCACTGGCGTCCCAGAGTCACTCCCCTAATGCCAGCCATCACTGCTCCTCACACCACAACAACCATCTTTTTTTCTTTCTTTTTTTTTTCCAACCACAAACTACCCTAGCCTCTCACCAACTGCACACCAGTCACAGCGGGGTGGGGATACAAACCCTGATTCGGGTAGGGGGTAGAAATAGAAGAGGTAAAGATAAGTAGGAATGGGATTCAAAGCCTGGTTCAGGTGGGGGGAATGAAAGTATAGAGGGTGCCAGAGGTGGAGGCATGACAAGACACACTAGCAGATTCAGCAGACAAACTCACCTAAACAGTCCTACAATCACTAAAAATGCCAGCAAAAACAAAGCCATACAAGCAAACTCACCTAAAATGGCCGCCTGGTTTCAAAAGGCTCACATGGACCACAACCTCCACTTAAATATCCTGAAATTTCTTCTTTGCTTCTTCCAAGAGTCTGTTTTCCCCAAGTGCTCCCCCTGCTGGGCCCCCAGCTACTATTGCTTCTCCTTATCCAAATCCACTGACTGGACTTTACTACCTCATCAGACACTTCCTTCACTATTTTCCGCACACTCTGTCCACTTACACCCAGCTCCCTCAACAATGAGACAACAGACTTTGCAACAAATCCTATACATCCTACCTCCACTGGACGGATCCTAACTTTCCATCCTCGTTTGTCAGCTTCTGCCCCCAACTCCACATACCTAAGCTTTTTCCTTTCATATGCTTCTGCTACTAATTCCTCCCAGGGAACAGTCAGCTCTATGAAATAGACTCTCATTCTACTCCTAGACCACAAGACTATATCAGGCCTTAGATTTGTAGAGGCTATTTCCTGGGGAACAACAAGCTTATTTCCCAAAACTACCTGCATCTCCCAATCACAAGCATCCTCCAAGCTGCCTTGCCTCCTTATCGTCTTTTTAACTTTCTCCCCCTCTTGAACAAACTGAATTGCCACTCTCTTCACCTTAGACCCTCCTAAGTTTACCTGCCTTCGTTTATCTTCAATACCTGCAGCTAAGCTTCTTAATACTTGGTCATGTCGCCATGTATACCGGCTTTGTGACAGACTTATTTTACAACCTGACAAAATATGCCTTAGAGTTGCAGTACCTGAACATAACAAACATAACGGGTCTCAATTTACCCAGAGTTTTAGGTTCTGGGGAGTTGGCAATACATCATATGTTGCCCCTAACAAAAATCTAATACTCCTTTCGTCTTTTTCTTTCAGGTACGAATAGAATTTACGAGTGATCCAGACCTGTCGTAGGAGTTTCGTAAAATAGTCCGCTGTTATTCGAATCAAGTTTGCATGACTAATGGATTGTACATTTAATTACTTTGAAGCAAACATAAATAAATGTATACATTATACCCCATACTGATGCTGACATTATTCTGTTTGACTTAAATTATTCACTAATTGAAGGTTAATCTGACTCTGTATATAACAAGGTCAATGGGAAGCGTAACCAGCGGCTGACTTGTTACTTTTGGATGCCTCAGGCTCTTGGAAGATAGCGTGTAGATATCCTTGTGGAGACAGACGAATGGCTGACATCGCAATTTAGATTGCCAAGGACTATGCTGCTGCAAATATGCAGCTTGCTAGAGCCACAACTCCAGAGAGAAACGCCGATCAAACCCAATTCCACCCAGCAATAGACTGCACACATATACGCATCAAAGCACCGGTGCTGTTGTGGAGCGCACTATTGGTGAGCTGAAGGCCAGGTGGGTGTGTCTCGATACAGCGGGAGGCAAACATCTCTATAGCCAAGAGAAATCTGGCATGCTGCGTTTTGCACAATATTGCCATGAACGAGGGTCTCCCACTACCTGAACCAGCCCAGGCAGACCAGAAGGTGTGGTGCCAGAAGACCTCCCTCATGGACCGCCCCATCAAAGAGCCATCATGATGAGGCAACAACTGATTGCACGGCTTTAGTTGCAGTCATCGAGCGCATTTTTAAGCCATTTTCATATCAAACCATTTCGTAATAACTTCCCATTTCTTCACTTTAGCAGGTCCCTTAATTCCACTGCTGACACTGCTAAAAATGACAGATTTTTCTTTTTGGATCTCTGAAAGCAGAACTTCAATCTCAGAGCCCCTAAAGTTGTTCTTTTTGCGCCTTAGTGTCATTTTCATGACTCAACACTTCCTGGCACAGGAGAGAGGAAGCTTAGTCTTATTTGGTATTATTTTGGGCGTGGAGTATGCAAATCTACTATCCTCGTTCACGTGCACTTAAATACGCACGGGTGGTATTCATCATTTACGCAGGTCATTTACACACTTTTTCCGAAGTTAAGAGCGTTTGTTGAATCTGAAGTGGCGTGTTCGTACGAGACCTTCATATGAAAAAAGTGAGAGAAGTTTAGAATAAAAATACGAAAATGTTCTTGCATGAGGCCCAATGTCTGTGCAGTAAATTTGCCTAAACATACTGTACATCTATAATGATCTCCCACAGAGAAAGCTAGAATCAGTAAATGTCTTCAGCGTTTTCTAACAGAATCCGCAGCTTCAGACATACTTTCATGAATAACTACTCTCCCTTACAGAAGTATCAGATGCAGCAATCGTCATTTTGGTATGTTTACTTGTGGCTGGGAGGGAGGGTGGAGGAAAGTCACACTACCTGTAAATTGGAGACTTGAGATTGGGATCACGTTGGGACAGTTATTCTTTCACTCGGTTTTTATGCTATTGTGCTTTTACTCAGTGTTAACTTTAGGAATTAAAACTTATTTTTAAGACTTTGGAAAATATTCTGATAGGGTTTAAATGGGTGTCTGCAAACAAATGTCTTTGTTTAATTTCTGTGAGCCTGTCATTCTGATACTATTCCATAGCGTATGTGTGCGTGTGTGAAGTTGCCTTTTACAAATCCTATTGCATGATCTTGCTTTTTCTCCTCAGCCAGAGCCAATTGATTCTTCATAGGCTGGTGGGCCGGGAACCAGCGCTTTCTGTCAGAGGCTTGAATGAGCTGGTGGGTGGATGGATTAGTCCATTGTGGTGGAGGGCATGCAGCTAGAGATTTCGCAATATATTAAATTAAACCTGTTACTACAAAAACAATGGCCTGGAAATTGTGCAACCCTATTTAATTTTAATGATTGATTTGATTTTCATTCAAATCAGACAACGGAGCCATTCAATTCAAGCAGGGCATATGTCTGTTAAACTGGAGCTGTGAAGGAGACCTTGGCCATTTATTCACAAGGATTATTCAGTACAACCCCTGGGTCATGTCTCACATTTTGAATTCAGTAATGAAGTGATGGTGCCACTGAGCTGCAGAGGACTGCCATGCTAACTCTCTTATGACACAATCAGGATATTCATCAGCTTCTCCATCATAATGTTTAATTTCACAATGTATGAGTTTAGATATCAGTTACAGAGAAGAGGTCTTCATCATTTCAGACTTACATTAGAAATATGAGCACCAATTTGTTGTAAAGGATTTTTACAACCAGAGTTTTTTTTTGGGGGGGGGTTAAACCACACTTTAAACTTATGCTCTTGTGAGTAACACATCTGAAAGCATGCAATCCACTGTTTAATTAATTTGAACTCGGATTTACATAATCAGTCAGTAGTTAGAAGGTGTAGGGAGTCTGAGCAACTATTGATTTCATCTGCTCTTATAGCACAATTGTCACTGTGTGAAACATGTAGCCATAAATGTCCAGCTAGCAATTTGGTTAGACAGCTGCAGTAAGTCAAGTTACAATGGGTTTCTATTCTTCAAAACTATGCATCAATTAGTATCTAATTGATTTGCTAGATTCATTTTTAGTAAGTTTTTATTACCTTAGATAGATTAAATAAATTAATGAATAAATAAAGCATTTCAGAGGGGACAACTTCAATAAGCAAAATGCACCTTTCCCTTCAGTGCTCATAGCCAACATTTTACCAGTTGTAGCGATATTTGGTATATATATCAAATATAAGGATTTATCAGACATTCTCACTGTCTCAATAAACCTTGAACCTCGAATGTAGGGCACCACCTTCGAATGAAGGAAAAACACAAAATCTTACGATCCTGGTATGTTGAATTAATGTTTCAATTTATAATCAGTCTCATATCTCGCTTCTTTCGTGAATTCTCGTTTGGTTGGACAGACATTGCGTAAAGAAAGCATACGACACGACCTGTGATTATACATATATATAGATATATGAACTATTTATTAAAACGATATGACCAAAGACATGAACCTTAAAACAAACAGGAGATGCATTGAATATGGGTGATTATATACAACATTTAGTGAATGGAAAATAAAATATGGGGAATGGAGAGATACTGGATTTATTCAAATAGTTTAGGTTGGCTTACTATTTGAAGCTAAAGACTGACATCTTGGATTAATTTATCATTCTAATAGTGAAAGTCTCGAGACACCCATCTAACCATCTGTAAGATGAAAAACGGGTCGACCTACTTTACTGAAGTCCTGTTTAGTCAGCTCGGAACACAGCAGGTGGTAGCCACGCAGGGTCCGAGGGGATTTCTCTCGGTTCCGCTCTCAGGGCCTTCCTTGGTTGCGGCTGACTTCAGCGGACTTCTCAGCAGTTGCCTGGTCGCTTCTTTTCACCGGGAAACGGGAACGGGCTGGTATCGAGGACCTCACCGTGCAAGATGATAAAATCGTCCGAGTGTCAGAGTTGGTCGGTTGCTGATTACTCTGATGAAGTGAACTTACGTTCACAGAAGGTTAACAAAAGGTTGCTTGAAGCTGGCTTTCTTGGTAGGAAAAACTGTGATGGCGTGCAACAGCGGAGGTTAAATCGTGCGACGTAAAAAGAACATGGATGACGATGGATGAACAAAACACAGAAAGCGTGTATCTTTAGACTACTTCATTCTGTCTCTATCTTTTTTCGGATTTTTCTTCCTCGTCTGTCTCCTTCTGCATCGCTCATTCTCTCTGAAAACTCGGATCGCGGGTTCAGTGGTTTGACTTGCGGAGGCGGGGCATGACATAGGCTTACGCTACTCTTTCAGCCAATGATATGCCTGAAACTGTGGTGACGTCTGCCTGGGTGTCTGTGTGAGGTGACCTGTTCAGCGTCTTTAAAGAGACTTCTGAATAAAACAAAGAAACTCTTATTTCTCCATTAATTCCGTCTCATAGAACATTTGTCTCGATGATTCTGAAAACACCACAACTTGTTAAGATATGGAGATTAAAGATATAACATACTTATGATATAAGGACATCAAATAACACATAACATGACATAGACGATGATTATGAGTCTCAAAATTCAGATGAATATCTGTAAAGTTGTGACATATGAATAGCGAACCACACAATGTTATTTTTCTCTGTTAACAATGGAGATACCAAACAATAACAAATAGATACCGAAGGGAGATCGTTTAAGTTGTATTATTGCATATAATTTGTCCAGTTTACTGACCCCGTGTGGATTTAACTATTCAACACTACAGACCACTAGGGGCCAATGTGGTTCCATAGGCGGGTTGGTCACTTTTCAACAAGATCATTTCTTCGTCACACTTTAAGCCAGAATAGTGCAAATTGTCTCTATATGCATCTTGTGACTTCGCTGGGAACCTGAAAGAACTTGTACAAAGTTATCTGTCGGGGTTCTGGGAGTTTGTGTTTTGCCTGCTGCTTCTCTGTTCTCTCAATAGGTGGTGTCTGTTCTCCTGGTGGCGCCACTGGCAGGTGTTCGGCATTAGGAGCTCGTTAAGGGGGAGCATAAAGAGAGTCTGCTGCCAGCACTTCGCTGTCAGAGTGTACACCTGTATGGACTACCTTCTCGCCAAGTGGAACTTAGTTTCCAGAAACCAAAGCCACAGATTCTCCAAGAAAGACTAAGTACTGACCCATTTCCAGAGGCTCCATGCTGGCAGCAACTCAGGCAGCTCTCTCAGACCGAACCCTGCTCACCCTCCACGCGCACAGGATTTTCACCACGACACCACCTGCCGAACAGTTAAGGCAGTTTTCTCGAACCCATAAAGACCCAGCTCCCAGGTCTCGCTCATCTCTCCCTGGCGGAAGACAACTGCCAACCTGTAAGCCGTTTTCTTCCTATCATTCATCCAAACTTCTTTCACCTCCTGACATTCCTCTTATCTTTGATCCAGTGGATACCCTTCCCCAGAGTTCCCGGTTCCAGTTCCACATGTCCTCCCCAGTTCTACAATAAACCTTTCAAACACCGCTTCCGTCTCCTGAGTGTGTTCTACAAGTGGACTAAATCTCTAGCTAAGTCATGACACAACACTCTGACCAAGCTGATCCAGCGGACACACTCAGGAGAGAATTCTCAGGTCAACAGCAGCAACTTCAATCGCATGAATCCCTCCTTAAGGCCTTGCTAGACCAACAACAAAGCAATACCCAGCAGTTGCAACTAATGTCTCAACTACTCCAACAGACTCAATCCAGGTCCACTTCCGGGCCACCAGAGGGCGCAACTCCGTCTACCTCTACGCAGCCGGTCCTCCCTCCACGTGATGCCGCTAACCCAAATCCTGAGGTTACTTCTTTTGGTGGATTTTTATTACAATGTTCGCTGGTTCTTTTGACGACTTTATTGCTGAATTTAAACAGACGTTTTCACCTGGGGTTGATCAAGCCAGTGATTCACGTCGATTATGGACACTACGACAAAGAAATAGACCTAACTCGGAGTTTGCTATTGAGTTTCGAACCCTGGCAGGGACTCCACAGCGTTAAAGGCAGTCTTTTATCAAGCTCTTGACGATTCATTAAAAGATGACTTAGCTCCTCTAGACGAGCCCAAGACTTTGAATGACTTAATATCATTAGCAACCAAGGTGGATAACAGGGTCAGGCAGAGAAGGAGGGCTAGGATGGAGAGATCCACAGCCAGAATCCATTCGTTCCCAGTTGCACCAGCATCTGTTACTTCCACAACCAGCTCTCCCTTTTCGGATCCTGAACCCATGCAGCTTGGCCAGACCCGCTTAACCCAGGAGGAGCGGGCAAAACGTACAGAACAGAAACAGTGTTTTTACTGTGGTTCTCCAGACCATTTTGTGTCCAGGTGTCCCTCCCGGCCAAAAGAGGGGGTCCGCCGGCTGTGATGGGGAGACCGGTGGACCAACTTCATGGAATCCCCACGCTTCACCTTGCCTGCTACTCTTCTGGTAAAGGGCCGACACTACAGTTTGTCCGCATTTATCGACTCAGGTTGTGATCAAAATCTCATAGACCTAGACTTTGTTCAACGTTCTCAGATCCCCACAGAACCACTTGCCTCGCCTCTACACGTCACTGCCCTAGATGGCAGAGCCCTTCCCAGTGTGACTCACCGTACTAAGCCTCTGGAATTAATCATCTCAGGCAACCATAGAGAACTGACCACATGTCAAGAATGTCAAGCCAGATTCACTTTCCCATCAATATTCCTCCAATGAGTCAGACAGTGAACCCACCACCATACTACCTCCCACGTGCTTTATTGGTTCCCTCACTTGGGAGATCGAAGACATCGTTCATCAAGCCTTGCAACAGGAACCAGATCCCGGTACCGGACCACCAAATAAGACTTATGTTCCCTCCTCAGTACTGTTAAAATTGGCTTTGTTCTTAGACATTATGAATGAAATAAGTCTCAGTACTTTTCCATATGACCTAAAGTGATCCAGGAGTAGAAAGACAAAACAATTAGGAAAGCCTGGGAAAGCAAGGGCAGATTCACACACACACATTATTTGGATTACTCAGAGACATTATTTGGGTTAGTACGAAGAGCCTATTCATATCCAATCACATTTGATCAACAAGGGATCCACCGTGTGAAACTATGAGACATATATACAAATTGTAACCGGAAATAAGGGGCTCTGTCTGACGGATTCCTGCGAGAGTTCTGTCATACTGAGACCAGCGCTGAAATACTGCACGTGTGACCAAATAAAGACTTCATTTTCACTTGAATTACTCCGGTCCGTTCTTGAGCTTCCAACTCAAAGAATCGAATCTAACAGTACGCTCCCGTCTAATCCACTGGTTTCACTCGTCTAAATTCTCCGCACATCCTGGAACCAGCCGTTCCATTGCTCTGATTTCAAGACCCTTCACAGGGATGTTAAAGATTATGTTCTAGTCTGTCTTGTCTGTGCACGAAATAAAACATCCCATCGACCTCCATCCGGACTTCTCCAACCACTTCCAATTCCTAAGCGACCCTGGTCCCATATCACCCTCGATTTCGTCACCGGACTCCCCCCATCACGAGGTATGACCACAATTCTCACTATAGTACATCGTTTTTCTAAAGCCTGCCATCTGATTCCCCTCAGGAAATTACCATCCGCTTACCAGACCGCACTACTACTTGTCAAACATGTCTTTCGGCTCCATGGTATACCCCAGGACATTCTCTCAGATCGCAGACCCCAATTCACAGCCCAGGTTTGGAAACAGTTTTGCCTAGCTCTTGATGCCAAAGTTTCATTATCCTCAGGTTACCATCCCCAGTCAAACGGACAAACTGAGCGAATGAACCAGGAATTAGAATCCACCCTCAGATGCTTCACCTCATCCAACCCCTCTGACTGGAATAAGTTCTTGCCCTGGGTCAAATACGCACACAACCGCTGCTACCGGTTTGTCACCATTTGAATTTTCTCTGGGTTATCAGCCACCAATTTTTCCCTCAGATGAAAAGAACATCTCTGTCACTTCCGTCCGTCTTCACATCCGCCGCTGCAGACACATCTGGTCTAACACTGTCATTGCACTACAACGTACAGCCAAGCAGAATCAGAAATATGCCGACAGAAAGCGCACTCCCACTCCTCACTATGTTTCTGGTCAGAAGGTGTGGCTTTCGGCTAGAGACATCCCATTCAGGTCCATGACGAAGAAACTTTCGCCTCGCTTCATCAACCCATATGAGATTGAGTCAATCATTAGCCCCACTGCAGTCCGCCTTCGTCTACCACCCAGTCTCCGCATTCACCCTACCTTCCATGTGTCCCAAGTCAAACCAATCCAGACCAGTGCCTTATGCCCTCCGGCCGAACCCCCTCCCAGTGCCCGGGACTTTAAGGGGCACCCGGTGTATTCGGTCCGACGGATCGTGGACTCCCGTCGGCGAGGTCGCGGTTGGCAGTACCTCGTCGATTGGGAGGGCTACGGTCACGAGGACCGATCTTGGGTGCCCCACTCTCATCACGGATTATTGGGCTTCTGCTCCCTCTTCTCACAATCTTCCATACTTTATATCACCATTTATAAACCACCACAGAAATGTTTTATTGATGATTTTACTGAACTACTTTCAATTGTGTGCACTGCTTTTGACTGTTTAGTCATAACAGGGGACTTAAATGTGCACGTGGATGTAGCCCATAAAAAGCAAGCTAAAGAGCTCACTGCTGTCCTTGAAATGTTTGGTCTAACTCAGCATGTGACTGAGGCCACCCACAACAGAGGGCACACTCTAGATGTGCTCATTTCAAGGGGTGTTGTTATTTCAAACGTGGATGTCGTCGATGTTGCTTTATCTGATCATTTCTGTGTTTTCTTCGACCTATCTGTTCAAATCAAATCAAATCAAATTTATTTATATAGCACATTTCAAGTACAAACAATTCAAAGTGCTTTACATAAAATAAAAGCATTGCAGCAGGGAGTGTAAGAAGCATTAAAAATACATAAAAGAATATAAAGAGAAACAAATAAAATAATTTACATGAATTTAAAAACAAGCAACAGTCTAGATAAGTTAAAAGATATTTCATGCATAGACACATGAGAACAGAAATGTCTTTAACCTGGATTTAAAAATGTCTACATTTGGTGAAAGTTTAATCTCCACTGGCAGTTTGTTCCACTTGTTTGCAGCATAACAGCTAAATGCTGCTTCTCCATGTTTAGTCTGGACTCTGGACTGGACCAGCTGACCTGAGTCCTTGGATCTAAGAGCTCTGCTGGGTTTATATTCTCTGAACATATCACAGATGTATTTTGGGCCTAAACCGTTCTGGGATTTGTAAACCATCAGCAGGTTTTAAAATCTATTCTGTGACTGACTGGAAACCAGTGTAAAGATTTCAAAACTGGTGTGATGTGTTCAGATCTCTTAGTCCGGGTTAAAACTCTAGCAGCAGCGTTCTGGATGAGCTGCAGATTTTTAATGCTCTTTTTGGGAAGTCCAGTTAAAAGAACATTACAGTAATCGAGTCTACTGGAGATGAATGCATGGATGAGTTTCTCCTGATCTTTTTGGGAGAGGAAACCTTTAATTCTGTTGATGTTTCTGAGATGGTAAAAAGCTGCCTTGGTGACAGCTTTGATGTGGCTGCTGAAAGTCAGATCTGAGTCTATCAACACTCCGAGGTTACGAACTTGGTCAGTGATTGTAAGGTCCCGAGTCTCAAGATATTTACCAACGCTGACCCTCTTCTCTTTGCTACCAAATGATGGTAGCAAAATTATGATCTCAGTTTTGTCTTCATTTAATTGTATAAAATTCTCTCTCATCCAGGTGTTTACTTCCTCCAGACACTGACACAGTACGTCTGCTGGGCTGCAGTCGTCCGGTGACAGAGACACATAAAGTTGTGTATCATCTGCCTAACTGTGATAATTGATGTTAAAATTCTGCAATATCTGACCCAAAGGGAGCATATACAAGTTAAACAGAAGAGGTCCAAGAATTGACCCCTGGGGGACTCCACAAGTCATGGCTACTCGCTCAGATTCATAGCTGCCAATTGTAACAAAATAACTCCGGCCTTCTTAGTAGGACTTGAACCAGTTAAGGACCGCTCCAGAAAGTCCAACCCAGTTTTCCAGCCAGTGCAACAGGATTCTGTGATCTACAGTATCAAACGCAGCGCTGAGGTCCAACAGAACCAGGACGGAAACGTTACCAGAATCAGTATTCAACCTAATGTCGTTTAACACTTTGACCAGAGCTGTTTCAGTGCTGTGATGACGTCTGAAGCCTGATTGAAAGTTATCAAGACTTTCACTTTCATTCAGAAAGTCGTTGAGCTGGTTAAATACAACTTTCTCAATAATCTTAGATATAAAAGAGAGATTAGAGACAGGTCTGTAGTTGTTCATCATAGAGACGTCTAGATTTCTCTTCTTTAGGAGTGGCTTAATGGCAGCTGTCTTTAGTGACTTGGGAAAAATGCCTGATGCCAGTGAGCTGTTAACTATTCGTAGGAGATCACTTTCTACTGAGGTAAAAACAGTTTTTAAAAAGTCGGATGGTATTATGTCCAGAGAACAAGTTGTTGATTTCAGATGCCCAACTGTTTCCTCTAGGATTTTTAAATCTACAATATTAAATTGTGACATAACCCAAACCAGCAGCTGGGTCTGCAGTTGTTCGGGGAAGACTCATAAATGACAGAACAGGGACACAGTTTATGGAAATGATTAGGTTATAGAACACCCCGTGTTCTAATGTTGATGTTTTGGATACCATTGATCCTGTCAAGGTTAGAATTGTTAAAAGTATGCAAAGGGCGCCATGGAGGAAAGAAGAGTCGGTCAGGGCACAGAAAAGGGAGTGCCAGAGAGAGGAACGGAAATGGTGCAAGTCAAAGCTCCAGGTTCATTATGAGACTTACAAAGAAAAGCTATGTGTGTTCAACCAGACTTTGCGTAGAACGAGGGAGAGTTATTTTTCTGAAATCATCAAAAACTGCAGTAACAACTCTCGTGTCCTGTTTGCTACAGTAAACAGATTAACAAACCCTCCAGTTTCACTGCCTTTAGAACTCATTTCTACATCTAAGTGTAATGAGTTTGCAATATTCTTTAATGACAAAGTTCAAGGCATTAAAAATGCAATAATTTCCACAACACAAATAACTACTCTGAAGCCAGCTAGACACCTAGAGCTGACACATTTCACACCTGTTACTGACAAAACAGTCGAAGAGATCATCTGCAGTCTGAGTTCATCAACGTGCTGCCTTGATGAGTTGCCCACTAGATTCCTAAAGTCTGTGCTGAGCAGTTTGTTACCACAACTCGCTCATCTAGTCAACATCTCACTCCAGACTGGAACATTTCCAAAGGCCTTAAAAACCACTGTCATTAAGCCTCTTCTAAAGAAGAGCAATCTTGATGCCACAGTACTGAACAACTACCGGCCCATATAAAACCTGCCATTCTTAGTCAAAGTTCTAGAAAAAGTTGTATACCAACAGTTTAGTGACTTTCTCCTGTCTAACAATTACTTTCCAATCAGGTTTTAGGCCCCACCACAGTACTGAGACAGCTCTGATCAAGGTGACAAATGACATCCACCTGAACCCAGATGCAAGTAAAGTCACAGTCTTAGTTCTGCTGGACCTGAGTGCTGCCTTTGACACAGTTGACCATGCGATCTTATTACAGAGGTTAGAAGACTGGGTGGGAATCTCTGTTCGTGCTTTAAACTGGTTCAAGTCCTATCTGGAGGACAGGAAATATTTTGTTGAAATTGGTAACTGTGTCTCAGACCAAATGACCTGTGGGGTTCCCCAGGGGTCAATCCTGGGACCCGTATTGTTCAATCTGTACATGCTTCCATTAAGCCAGCTTATACGCAGCTATAATGTGTCCTACCACAACTATGCAGATGACACTCAGATCTACGTGTCACTGACGGCAGGAGAACACGGGCCTGTAGATACATTGTGTCACTGCATCGAACAGATCAGTGTGTGGATTGCAAAACAATTTTCTCCAGCTAAACTCAGACATAACTGAAATCATTGTCTGTGACCCACAGAAACAAAGAGAAAGTGTTATCAGTCACCTTGAGACTCTCTCTCTAAAACCCAATTATCAAGTTAGAAATCTCGGGGTAATATTGGACTCAGACCTGAATTTTAACAGCCACATTAAATCAGTAACATCAGCAGCTTTTACAATCTAAAAAACGTTTCCAGAATCAAAGGAATAGTGTCTAAACCAGACTTAGAAAGACTAATCCATGTGTTTGTCTCCAGCAGGTTAGACTACTGTAACGGCCTGCTCACTGGGCTCTCTAAACGGGCTGTAAGACCAGAATGCTGCTGCTCGAGTCCTGACTAGAACCAGGAAATACGACCATGTTAGTCCAGTGCTCAGGTCTCTGCACTGGCTTCCTGTCGCTCAGAGAATAGACTTTAAAACAGCTCTGCTTGTGTACAAGTCTTTTCATGGTCAAGCGCCAAAGTACATCTCTGACATGTTAAAGCCATATGAACCAACTCGGGCTCTGAAAACCTCAGGGAGGGGTCTCCTGCTGGTGCCCAGAATCAGGACTAAACAAGGTGAGGTTGCGTTTCACTTTTATGCTCCTAAAATCTGGAACAGTCTTCCAGAAGATGTGAGACAGGCCTCAACTCTGACAATGTTTAAATCCAGGCTGAAAACAGTTCTATTTAGCTGTGCACATGACACCTGAAAGTATTTTATCTGCACTCTTCACTTTTAAATTAATTAATTAATGATTATTTTTAATGTTTTTTGTTATTTATTTTAATTTTAATTTTATTATTATTTTTTTTAATGATTCTATTGCCTTCTTGTGATTTTATGTAGCTGTTAAGCACTTTGAATTAGCTTGTGTACGAATTGTGCTCTATAAATAAAATTGCCTTGCCTTGCCTTGCCTTGAGATTCAGCTTAAAGTGAATCTTGGTAAAGTAATTTCAGTCTTATTTAGCCATCTGGTTCTTATCTGGGGGAATGGGGTAGAATGTCAACTTCGATTTATTGGTCCAGATAAGATAGGGAATGGGTTAGTCTCCCATTTCTCCAAAAAGGGTTCTTTATTCAGTTGAGTTTATTCAACTTTATGGCAAGTGTCTGTTGCTAATTCCACTCTCAAAAGCTTTCAAAGGGTCGAAGGTTGTCGTAAATTAGGCAATTTCTGTCCCTCTCCTTTGTGTAGACTTTGCAGATCTGGTTCTTACCCAGAAAAACATTCCCCACAGGAATGCTTGTATCTTCCAAAGGTCTTCACACTGGAACTGCTACACAGTGCACCAAATGTTCCTCTTTTGCTTGGCCTCACACATTTTTGCTGTATTTAATTCAACTGTTTGCTCAGCCTTGATTTCTACCATTGGTATCCAATTTCTTCTAATATTTAATGTTGGACATGTTACTATACTGTAGATGTATCTTTAGAAGACGGCAAATTAGTTAATCAAAATACAAAATACTACAAAACAGTAGTGTTGAGAATTATAAATTAATTCAGTGTTTATAGCCTCTGAGCAGACATACAAACTAAATGGGATTCAGAACTTTAGGTGGACGAAGAGAACCATATGCAAATATAGTCTTATGGTATTATCAACATCATCAGCATTATTTCTCATTCTTTTCAGCAATAGTCTATCCTGTCATGCACATTTAACTGACTGTGTGCTATTGCAAAAGGGAGAATTTGTCAGTCATTGCCCAGCTGTGTGTTTTCTAAGTGTGATCAGAGTGAACAGAGATGGGGGCATTAGGAGATAGGAATATTGAAATGTCAGATGGAGAGAAGAGTGTGCAGCCAAATTATTATTCATTGTGCATCGAAAGAGAGGAAAAATTCTCAACCACTCATCTGCTATTTGTGAGTTTGCATCTTTTATCCAACCTGCTTTTAGATGTGAACAAAAAGTGCCAGGGTACAGAAAAGGCTATGTTTGTGTGGACAAGGTCTTTCACTCCTCCAACAATGACATGAAAGTTGTTTTACCAGTATTCTTTATGACATTCTAAAATTCTGCATTTCTTAGAAAATGATAAATGTTGGAAATTTATCCAGCATTGAAGGAGAAAATATCAATATCATGTCAATTGACTTTCTCAAAGATTTTTTCAAATTTCCTGAGATGATTATTCATTCTCCAGCAGTGATTGTGTTTTCAGACCAGCTGTTTCATGTCACAGGGCCTGAGCAGTGGAGCGAGCACGTTCAAAGGTTTGAACAATCATGACCTGTTCAAAAGGGTTGAAAATACTTTGGCACCTTAACTTTTCCTCATCATATAATGTTTTCTACGTCACACAATCACAAATGGGAGCATAATATCAAGCTGAGCAAGTTAAACATGTCTCATAAACATCATCGTCTTTACATTTGCACTATTAGCATGTGAGCAGTAATGAGCAGCAAGCACGACTGCAAACCTATTTGTTGTTTCCACTGCAGTTTCATTGAAAATAATGCCAATGGATGTCATAATGTATGCCCAGTTACAAATGTGCACTGCTGCTTGGGTCGAAGATCACTACACCAACACGCATAAAAACAAAGCCTTGCTTCCATCCCCTTTGAATTCTATTTACATACTTCAGAAAACATCCTCTGAACTGAACTGGCAGCAAAATGTTGATATGTTCTTCATATGACTCCAAAACCTTCTTGATCGCCCTTTCATTTAGTATTAGTCTATTTCTACTAGTTCACTTTTCCTTTTGTGAATTCTGGAGAAGATTCATGTAAATTTCCCAGTCTGTGTGTTCAGATATAAGGAAGGTTTTTTGACGAAGGGAGTTTCATAAATTCCAAGTAATACCTGATTATTTTGGCAGAAATTAATGCCTGTCATTTAAATCAATTTAAAAGTCACATGACACAGATCATAAATTTGTGTATTACTTCATATAACATTTTAAAGAAAGTTGTGCTCTGATGACAATTGTATTTGTAAAGTTTGAGTTGTGCTGCAAAAATTTGAATCCCTGTAATGTGTTTTTGGATAGCTGTAACCATATTTCTAAAATTAGAGGGAAGAATAGGCCTCATGCAAGAACATTGCATGAACACTGCAGGAAATTTTATTCTAAATTTCTTTCACTTTTTTCGTAAGAACGTCTTGGTAGCTCCTGGAGCTCAGGAGGCAGAGCAAGTTGCCCACCAATCGGAAGGTGGGTGGTTCCACTCCGGCCTCCCCGGGCTACATGTTGAAGTGTCCTTGGGCACTGAACCCCACGTTGCCTACCGATGCATCCATCTGTGTATGAATGTGTGTATAAATTAGGCCCTCCAGAAAAACGCGATTTTGCGATCGCTGATTTTATTGCAAAATCAGCAAAATACCGCTGATTTATGCGGGGTCAATATTTTTCAAAAAAGCCGCATATTCACCGCAATAATCACATTTTCCACGCAAAATATTCGAAATATGCAGGACTCGCTTGATTTCACAATCTCCGCACTTTTCTGCATAAAGTTGGGAAGAGAAAAAAATGTCGAAAATTAACGAGAGACAAAATGAAAAAAGCTAAACGATCTCACCTACCGACGCACATTACTGCCAAAGACCGGGCAAACCAGTACCCCGATATCTTGCACGAAAGCGGGGGGAAACTATTCTGCACCCCGTGCAACTGTGTGTTGGAGCATAAAAGAAAATCGTCGGTGACGTGCCACTTTACCAGCGCGAAACATTTGAAAATGCTTTCTGCAGCTGCGGAAAGGAAAGCCAAAGCCAGACAGCTGACGTTCACCGAGGCATCAACCTCCAAAACCATTGCGAGGGCTACCAGAAACGAGGTGAGTAGCGTACAAGCTTGAAATTGGCCAAATAAAGAATAAATTAAACAGAATGAGACCGAGAAGTGTGTGTGTGTGTGTGAGCGCGCGTGTGTATGTATTGTGAAATTGCTTTTGTTAAAATAAAAAAAACCTTCTGTGATGTAACTTGGTTCCAGTATGCTTGTTTATCATAGGAGGTCTTTAAAATGACTCTTTTTCATTCAGTAGCAGCATATTTTGCAACTTTGTATAATTCACAACTTTTTGCATAATTCGCAAGTTCCGCAACTTCTCGCAATTTCACGGCATAAAATCATTAAAAAGCCCGCATATTCATTCGCAAAATCCAGGATTTTAGCCCGCAAGATCAAGGATTTTAGCCCGCGTAATCAAGGATTTATGCCCGCGTTTTTCTGGAGGGTCTAATAAATGACTAGAAAGCACATAGTGTGTATAGATGTAGACGTGCTGTATGAGCGTGTGTGAATGGGTGAATGTGGTGTGGGAGAATAATGTCATGACATTCTCATGACATCTGGCCTAGTTACATCGTGTGCCTTGCGGACGGGTTCAGATGAATATTGTTGATAGTTAGAATGAGTTGTTTAACATTATGACGGAAGCTAGGCGCCTCCAGAGAGGGCCACGTATGCTTGTTATGATAAGACAAGCATAAAAAGGGTGTCACAAGATGAATCCGGCGGACATTTTGTAACATTCTGTATGCATATTTACTGTGACAGTTTGTTCAACAAACTCCCCAATGGACGGCTGACCGACGCGTGATTCGACTCATTTTCTCCACAACAGTGGCATGAAGCGCCTTGAGTGGTCAGCTAGACAAGAAAAAGCGCTATACAAGTACAGTCCCAGGGTTCTAGCTAGGATGAAATTATAGCGTAGTGGTGTCGGCGAGGGAGCGAAGCGACCAAGCCCGGGGGGGATGGGGTGACCCCCCCTCTGCGATGCGGAGATTTTGGAAATTTAAGGTAAAAATTGGCCATTCTAGGGGTACCCAAAGGGAGAAATTGTACTTTAAAAACAATAAAGTCTTAATGGGAGATGTTCCCATCTTTGCTTTTGGCAGTGTGTTACCTTCATAACGGACCTTGTCAGAAGACATTAAAACTTAGACATAACCAGGAATAGAGATTAAAAAAAATGTTTATTAAAGTTACACACTTTTCAGTTATCCTGATGACAGACAAACAAACAGACAGACAGACAAACCAACGCAACCAAAAACATAACCTCCTTGACAGAGGTAAAAACGCAGGCATCGCTGAGCTGAGCGCCTACTGTTTCGTCTGCAGTTGCACTAACTATTGCGCAACCTTTCTTGGCTGTCATCGTCAAAAAGAGTAGGGTAAAGCCTAGGTATGACAACAAGTAGGACAGAGAAAGAGACAGAGCATTTGTGGTTGCTTTATTCCATCATCTTTCGTGGAGAGGACTGTTTTCTGTTCTTTTCTCGATCGCCAAGTCAACTGCACGTTCAGCTTAAATGATAACCTGATCAGCTCATCACATATTGTATGTAAGAAGCTTTGAAAAAGCACAGCAACTTTGACCGTTTTTGCTTACTTCAAATAGGGACGGGTTAAAATAGGCTACAGCTATTCTAACATGATTTCTGCCGAATCTCCTTACATGTGCGCTTCTGCGTGTGCGAGTAACCATGGCTACGGAGCACTCTTACCAGAGATTCTAGGAGCCGTGGACGTGGAGTGCCTCTGCCTAGAGCTACAGTTTCGTCTGCGGTTGTACTGAAAAATGTGTCAAGTTTGTCAGAAAGGTGAAAATGGCATTGATCTGGCGTTATTGTACAAATAAATACAGACAAAATGCCGTTACGCTGTATTGAAAATAAGCGTAGCGGTCCAAAATTATAGCGTAGCGGGCCGTGACGCAAGTTTGAGCTAGCTAGAACCCTGAGTCCATTTACCATTTACCATTTGTACAAACACACCACGTCAGATTCAACAAACGCCCATAACTTTGGAATAAGTGTGTAAACCACCTGCATAAATGATGAATGCCACCCGTGCGTTTTTAAGTAGTACGAGGATGGTGAATTTGCATACTCCACACCCAAAATAATACCATTTAAGGCTACGCTTCCTCTCTCCTGTGTTGCAGGAAGTGTTGGGTGTTGAGTCATGAGAATGGCATGGTTACATGTCGCCATGTTTTATTTTTTACAAACATCCCACCATTCTGACAATTCCTTTAATAGCCTATTAAAGCCTTTTGTTTTTTTAGAGGAACTCCACAGCCTCACAAACCAACTATAATAGATTATTATCAAAATCTCCTGAAATGTCAATCCTGAAATGTCAAATATCAAAAAAAAAAGTTATTAATGTAAATCGGGCAAGTCTGAATACGTGTTAGATTAAGCAGAAATACAGTGTCAGTGACCTGTCACAGCAGCTAGCTGGAGCGGAGCTCTCCACAGAGTCCATGCGTCTTTTGCACGCTGACATCATATGCAACATTAATAATTGCAATTATATAATAATAATAATAATACATTTTATTTTTAAAAAGCGCCTTTCTTAACACTCAAGGACACTTTACAACACATAAAAAACACAATAAATAAAATAACCCAAGTTAAAAAAGAACAATGAAGCTAGAGGGAGAATGCAGCTTTAAACAGATGGGTTTTGAGTTTTGATTTGAAGAGGGCTAAAGTCAATGTTGCGGATGTCTGGTGGGAGTGAGTTCCAGAGTTGGGGAACAGAGCGACTGAAAGCTCTGCTTCCCATGGTGCTGAGACGGGCAGAGGGCACAGAGAGGTGGAGGGAGGAGGAAGACCTGAGGGAGCGAGAGGGGATGATAATGGAGAGGAGATCAGACAGATATGGGGGGCGAGGTTGTGGATGGCCTTGAATGTGTAAAGTAGAGTTTTGAAAGTAATTCTGAATGGAGCCAGTGAAGCTGCTGGAAGACGGGGGTCAGCTGCCATGACGGGGGTCAGCTGTTTCTGTGCTGTGGCGTGGACGGAAACCAGACTAGAATTGTTCGTAAAGGCTGTTATTGGTGAGATGAGCCACTGCAAACTGAAGAAATACAGGAGTAGAGTGAGGAAGATGGCGCCAGTGTGTTTGGCGGGCCTTCAGTCTTTCACAGTATTGTTTGTGGTTCTTTTGTTTTCATGTTTTGTAATGTGCATTAAGTCTCTGCTCGTGTATGATCGCCAATCTCTTCTGGATGTTCAATTTCAAGTCAAAAGTCTAGGTGTGGTTGACTATGGTGGGCATAAAACTTTGCCCCCACATCTATTGAGAGTTCCAACTCGTTTTTTCCGGCCACCGGCTTTGCCCTTGTTGAGAGTGGATAAATGTATGAATGCATGTGACTGTATTTGTTCAGGGGGAGACGTTGTTTCACCAAGTATGGCATGGGGTCATGTGTGACTAGGGTTGCCAACCGTCCCTTGAAAGGTCCCGTATTACTGTGAGAGTCTAAAAATAGTCAGTATCATGCCAATGGAAATTAATAACGGGGCTTTATATGAAAATGTACGGTAAACTTGTTCCCAGGCCCTGTCCTGCTCTGTGACCAATGAGCTGAAAGCATATTCACACCCGAGAATACGCTGTCAGCTCATTGGTCGAGGAGGTATTGTTGCTCGCGGAGAAGATAGCGGAAGACAACAAGGCAGACAGTAAGCAGAGACTGCTTTAAGCAGTGGTGGACAAAGTACTCAACTCCAGTACTTGAGTTAAAGTATTGATACTCATGGTCAAATCTTACTCAACTACAAGTTAAAAATTTTACTCAAGTTAAAATACTGAAGAACTTACTTTTAAAAATACTTAAGTATTCAAAAGTACAAAGTACGTTTTGTAATATCAGTACATTGCTGTATTGTTTTATGAATGCTTTTACAGAACCATGTAACTCTCTGAAACCACTTAATGTGCACCACTCTGCTACAAAATAACAACAACACGGCAGCTCTGAGCTAACAGTGTGTAATGAAGGGAATGTTCATTACTGACTTTGGGTCACATGAGTAAGGTGTAAATAACGAGGCACAAACAAATTGTCATGTTTTATTGAATATGTATATTGACAACATGTGGGTGTGCAGGTCCTGTGTTGCCCTCAGCAGGGAAGGAGGGGGGACCAGGCCTGTAAAAGAGAAACATCCAGTTTGTTAGTAGCCTGAAGGCTCTGATAAGTATACATTTAGCTGACGGATGTGAAACTGTGAATATGCTGTCTTGTAATTGAAATGTGTGTAAGTCACTCACCTATGTCTCCTCTCCAGGGTGCTCGGGCAAAAGAGTCCCTGCAGCTAGTGATGTGGCGTTTGAAGCGAGGCCTCGGAGCATGTGTCGAGCAAAAAGGGGCGAGCCAGATGAAGCGTTGGTTCGAGGCTTGTATCGTTTCCATAAAAATCACGTGACTGATGACAAACGAGGCCTCGGATTCAGTGTACACGTCACTGATTCATTTTGAGCGTCACTATCGCATAAAAAGGGTTTGAACCTTGCGGCACTTCGAGGGTTTTGAGTTGGCGTTTGGTATTGGTGAGAGGTAGAGTGTGCGTTGGTTGTATCAGAGTTAGTGGTTAAGTTCAGTTATTATATCAGTCATATCATCTATTATTATTATTATACTGCATTAGAATATATCGTAATTAGGTTAGAATAGTGTTAGAATAGTTATATAGGATATGAACCCTCGTTTTTCGCGGGGGTTACGTTCCAAAAAGAACCCGTGATAGGCGAAATCTGTGAAGTAGTAACCTTTATTTTTTTTTTACAAATAACTACTGTAGGCCTACTGTAAAATAATAATTTGAATCAATATGAACTGAAGGCTTCAAATTGCGGAGATCAGCACCGCGACCCGAGTCATTGGATTAGAACGGGAGAAAATGAAAAATGATTATGAAAAAAAAAATACAAAGTAGGCTACAGTAGGACAAATAGTGACTCGCGTGTATTTCATTGCTCTTCATTTCAGAAATGATCATTCTTGAGCAGTTCTTGAGGATGATGCACCCTGATCTGGAAGTCTGGATCCGTGAACATGATACTCCTACTGCAGAGAAAGCAGCTCAGCTGGCAGAAGTTTTTACATCGGCTAGAAGAGGGACTAGATATGCCACGTTTGGTCGAGAAAACAACTTTGCCCATAGAAATAAGCCCACTGTAGAGGAGCGGAGTTGTGGTCGGACTCAGAGTAGAGTGTTTCCAAGTGGTAGGCGGTTCACATCTAGCGACACCAAGTTAAATCCTCCTAAAAGCACTTCCTTTAGACCTCCCAAACCAGATGTACGATGTTACCTGTGTAATGGAATTGGCCATACGCAGTATTCCTGTCCACTTACAAAGACGAAGCCATCTCTTTTTTGCTCCGTGCCTAGGCCAACTACACAGGTAATAGTGAGAGAGAAGGCTCGTACTGCACCAGTGTTAGTGAACGGCCAGCGAGAAATAGCACTCTTAGACACAGGGGGGTTTCAGTCAGTGGTTTTGTCCAGTTTAGTGCCAAGGGAAAAGTGGAGTGGAGACAAAGTCTGCATAAGCTGTATTCATGGTGATGAGCATTCGTGTCCTACTGCTGAAGTGTATGTGACAGTGGGGGGGCAGACATTTCTTTTGCCAGTAGCGTTAGCCTCAGAATTGCCATATGCTGTCATTCTTGGCAATGACATCCCCACTCTCCTTGATCTGGTGCATCAACCAGATAATGAGAAACCTATTGCACTTAACACAGTAACTCAGGAGGTGCAAAGCTTAGGGCAAGAACACAGGGAGGCCCCATTTGATGAAACTGCAGTAGTGTCGTTCACAGAAACAGCAAACCCTTGTGTTATGGTGACCACCAGGGCTCAGAGTGCAGGGGGAGTCTTGAGAGAGCTGCCATTTTTTGGGGCAGAGTTGGAAACGGGTCGAGTTAAACTTCCTAAGTCTAAAGCAGAGAGGAGGAGAGAAAAACTGAGGGGTACAGCTATGGAAGGAAGAGATGACTTAACTAAACCAAACCATCCATTAGATGTAGATCTTCCACCAGATGTTGGGACACTGCAGAGGGAAGACCCAACTTTAAAGCTGTGGTTTGAGAAGGTGACGGAGGTTGAGGGAGTCAAGCAGGGTAACCCAAGCTGTCTTGATGAAGCCACCTATATAGTAAGAAATAGTATTCTGTATCAGTGTAAAGGTAATGTGGAGGCTTTAGCGTTACCGCAGCAGTTTAGATACCGGGTTATGGATCTCGGACATTCAGTACCATGGGCAGGGCATATGGCATTTCAAAAAACTTTGTGCAGGATTGCCAGCCGTTTTGTGTGGCCAGGTATGTACAGCCAGGTTGCTCAGTTTTGTAATTCTTGTGAGACGTGTCAGCTGACATCAGGGAGGAAGGTTGCACGAGCCCAGCTACAGCCATTACCAATTATTGAGACTCCGTTTGAAAGAATAGGTATGGATGTAGTAGGACCATTAGAGAGGAGCTCTTCTGGAAATAGATACATTCTAGTGATATGTGACTATGCCACACGCTATCCGGAAGCATTCCCCCTGAAGTCAGTGAAAGCCAGAAATATTGCCAATTGTCTATTACAACTGTTCTCTAGGGTAGGGATACCCAGAGAGGTTTTGACAGATTGTGGAACAAATTTCTTGTCCAAGTTGCTACAACAGGTTTACCGGCTGTTAGGAATAAAGGGAATTAAGACCACCCCCTATCATCCTCAAACAGACGGACTGGTGGAAAGATATAACCAGACATTAAAAAACATGCTGCGCAAGTTTGTGTCCCATACAGGAGGGGATTGGGACCAATGGTTGCCATATTTGCTTTTTGCCTATCGAGAGGTGCCACAGAGTTCAACGGGCTTCTCACCATTCGAACTTCTGTACGGACGTCAGGTGAGAGGGCCACTTGACCTCCTCAAAGACTACTGGGAAAATCCATCATCAAGAGAAGAGAATGTTGTGGAATATGTCATTGAAATGAGAAAGAGGTTGGAGGAAATGTCAGCTCTGGCCCAGGAGACCATGAGGACAGCCCAACAAAACCAAAAGAAGTGGTATGACCAAAAATCTAGAGAGAGGATTTTTGAACCAGGCCAAAAGGTGTTGTTGTTACTTCCCACATCTGACAGCAAGCTGTTGACCAAATGGCATGGACCTTATGAAGTCACCAGAAGGAGTGGTAAGGTCACATATGAACTTTATATGCCAGAGAGAGCCAAAAAACGCCAGACCTTTCATGTAAATTTATTGAAGGAGTACCAGGTGCGCCAAGAGCTAGTACATCAGTTGTTTGTGCGTGCAGTCCAGGATGAAGAAGTGACGGAGAAGTTCTTTCCAGGCAGCACAGTGCAATCTAGCTCAATTGATGTGTCTCATTTGTCAGTCTCTGTCACACCGTGGTGAGGTTAAGTTGGGTTTTTGTCTCGTTTCATGTATTGTTTCGTCATTTCCTGTTTTATTTTGAAAGATTAACTTCCCTCTCGTTTCAGGTCACTTGCCCTTCCTCTCATGCTCCAGTCTGATTGTGGTATGAATGATTCCACCTGTTTCCCATTACTCCTGTGTGCTTAAGAGTCTGCGTCTCCCCCTGTCTTGTGCCAGTGTGTTGTATCTGTCACCGTATAGTGCATCATCCTAGCGTTTTTTGCCAAGCCCGTTTTCCCAAGCCCGTTTCCGAGTTCCCAGTGGTACTTTTCCTCGTAAGAGTGATTTTGTTTTTCCCTAGAGTAAGTTTTTGATAATATAGAACCTGTAAAAGTTACAGAGTTAATTTTTCTTATAGCCTTTTGTTTTCCCTCCTGAGTGGAGTGGACTCTTTTGTTTCTAAAATTTTCATAGCATATTTCCTCCGATTTCTAGGAGAGGCTCTTTTGTTTTCCTCCTCAGTAGGAGTGACATTTAGTTTAAAAATAAAGTTTCATGGTCTTTTGTTTTCTCCTCCGCTAGTGGAGTGATTTTGAGTTTTGATAATTTTTATAGAGATATACTTCTCCACTTTTTGGAAAGTATATTCGTAGAGTAATATTTCATAGCCCATTTAGCTTCTCTCACGAGGAACTGGTCTATCTGCTGCCTCAAATAAAAGTCTTGGAATAAAACCTCCTGCATCTGCGTCCTCCATTCTCTGGTCTTGACAGTACACACTGGCCAGAATGGACGCAGCAGGATCCGAGCTTTTGACCGAAGCTCTCTCTTCCCAGAGCGATCGCCTTACTCGGCAGGAGGACCAGATGGCTACACTTGGCCAGGGGCTCGACAACCTCGCCCAGTGTCAGCTGGCCTTCCAATCCACTGTCTCCGGCCAAATGGGTCAGCTTGCCACCCAGCTGCAGCAAGTCCTGGGGCGCCTCGACAGAGATGCACCTGCAGCGGTCCCAGCCGCACCCGCGCCTCAGCCCTCTCCCCCCAGCTACGGTGCCAGTATTCGGCTGGCTTCCCCGGAGCGATTCTCCGGAGAGGTCGGCTTGAGCAGAGCATTCATCAGTGACTGTGAGTTGCATTTTGCTCTCAACCCGCTCCAATATCCCACCGATCTCCACAAGGTTGGCTACATGATCTCGCACCTGACCGGGAGGGCTAAGGCATGGGCCAGGGCAGAGTGGGACCAAAAATCCCCACTTTGTAGCTCCCACCAGGCGTTTAAAGAAGCCCTGCGCAAGGTATTCGACCCTGTTACCGCGGAGCGACAGAAGGCGAGGGAGCTAAGCGGTCTCAAACAAGGTCGGGAGACTGTTTGCGACTACGCTATCCGCTTCCGAACCCTGGCCATGGAGAGCGGCTGGAACGATCGGGCCCTGTATGACGTCTTCCTGAAGGGACTGGCGGTCCCCATCCAAGAGCTCCTTCTCCCGTTGGACCTCCCTGCGGATGTGGATTCACTAATCACCCTCGCGGTTCGGATGGATAACCGGCTGCGGGAGTTAAAAGCCCATCGGGGAGAACACCAACGCGCGCCCGCCTTTCTCCAACCCTCTCGTCTTTTCCCACGGTCACCCGTACACGGATCTCCACCCGCTCATCCCCTCACTCCGTCTCCTGCCGGAGGAGAGGAACCCATGGAGCTGGGCAGAGCTCGGCTCACACAGGCGGAAAGAGAACGCCGAATCCGAGAGGGGAGATGCCTTTACTGCGGGGAGATCGGACACCTCATCTCCACATGCCCAATCCGACCACCCCAGGTAAAGAGAGACTCTGTGGTTACAAGCTCCACGCCACGAAAACCTTTTCTCATCAAGGTAACGCACAGAAACACCACTCTCAACCTTGACATTTTAATTGATTCTGGGGCAGATGAAAGTCTCATGGATTGGGGTGTAGCTAAAAGACTGGGCCTTAAGACGGAACGACTTACGCAACCCATAAGCGCCAATGCTTTGAATGGGCACCCCCTGTTTTCCATAACCCACATTACGGAACCCGTCGCCATGACAACAGACCATCATCATGAGAAAATTAAATTTTTTCTGTTCCACTCTCCTTCTCATGCTCTGGTTTTGGGTCACTCTTGGCTCACCAGACATAAACCGCACATTGACTGGCCTTCGGGCAAAATACTGGGATGGGGAAGAGCCTGCGAGGGAACGTGTCTGCCTACCAAGTCTGGTAAACTGGCTCACGCCGCTGTTAAAAATATTTCTGTCCCTGTCACAGAGTTCCAGCCGCCCGACTTGACTTCGATCCCTGCCTGCTACCACCATCTCAGAGAAGTCTTCAGCAAAGACAGAGCCACATCTCTTCCCCCACATCGGCCTTACGACTGCGCCGTGGAACTCATCCCAGGATCCACTATTCCCAAGGGGCGCCTCTACTCCCTATCACGGCCAGAGCAACAGTCCATGAAGGACTACATCGAGACATCTCTCAAAGCGGGGCTCATCCGCCCCTCTTCCTCCCCGGCTGGGGCGGGATTTTTCTTCGTGGCCAAGAAGGACGGCTCCCTACGGCCCTGTATCGATTACAGTCCACTAAACAACATCACCATAAAGAACCGTTACCCACTTCCTCTGATGTCGTCTGTATTCGACCAACTCCAACAGGCCGCAGTCTTCACAACGCTTACCACCTCGTCTGTATTAAAGAAGGGGACGAGTGGAAGACTGGTTTTAACACCCCTAGTGGCCACTACGAATATCTGGTGATGCCCTTCAGCCTCACCAACGCTCCTGCTGTCTTCCAGGCCATGATAAACGACGTCCTCAGAGACTTTTTGGATCATTTTGTTTATGTCTATTTGGATGACATTCTGATTTATTCACCTGATCTGGACACACACAAGTCCCATGTTAACAGAGTTTTAAAAAGACTGCTTGAAAATCATTTGTATGTGAAAGCTGAAAAAAGTGAATTCCATGTAACCACTACTACTTTTCTAGGTTTTATTATTTCCCCCGGCAAAGTTCAGATGGACCCCGCCAAGATCAGTGCTGTGGCTGAGTGGCCGACCCCAGATAACCGCAAAAAGGTTCAACAGTTTCTGGGGTTCGCCAACTTCTACAGGCGGTTCATCAGGGGTTTCAGCGCCATCGCCTCCCCACTCCATGCCCTCACCTCTCCTCAGGTTCGTTTTCACTGGGGGCCGAAACAAGAAGAGGCGTTCCTCCGCCTCAAACAACTCTTCACCACCGCACCCATCCTCACCTTACCTGACCCACAGCGCCAGTTCGTGGTCGAGGTGGACGCTTCCAGCGAGGGCATCGGGGGCGTTCTCTCCCAGAGGGCAGAGTCTGACGGTAAGATGCACCCGTGCGCTTTCCTCTCCCGGCGCCTGAGCTCGGCGGAGAGGAACTACGACGTGGGGAACCGGGAGCTGCTGGCTGTTAAGATCGCCTTGGTGGAGTGGAGACACTGGTTGGAGGGGGCAGCTCATCCTTTTATTGTCTGGACCGACCATAAAAATTTAGAATACATTAGGAAAGCCAAGAGGCTTAATTCTCGCCAGGCCAGGTGGACTCTGTTTTTTAACCGTTTTCGTTTCACGTTGTCTTACAGGCCAGGATCCCGAAACATCAAGCCCGACGCCCTGTCCCGTATTTATGATCCTGCGCCTGTTGCCAAGGAACCTGAGCCCATCCTTCCACTGAACTGTGTGGTTGGAGCGGTAAATTGGCAAATAGAAAAAGAGGTGAAGGAAGCCAACGGTGAGACCCCTCCACCTAGTGGATGCCCAGAGCAATGTTTATTTGTCCCGGCTAATCTGCGTCCACAGGTGATTCATTGGGCCCACACCTCGCTGCTCACCTGCCATCCGGGGGTCCGGAGAACCATGTTCGCCATCTCCCAGCGGTTCTGGTGGTCTTCCATGGAGCCGGAGGTCCGGGAGTACATCGAGGCTTGCTCGGTCTGCGCCCGTAATAAGACTTCCTCCGGAGCACGCAGGGGACTGCTGCACCCACTGCCGATCCCCTCCAGACCGTGGTCGGACATCTCGCTGGATTTTGTCACGGGGCTCCCGGTCTCTGAAGGTAACACCACGGTACTGACCGTGGTGGATCGTTTCTCTAAAATGACACATTTTATAGCTTTGCCTAAGTTGCCTACGGACAAAGAAACGGCCAGTATTATGATGAGACATGTTTTTAGAATCCACGGCTTCCCCAAGGACATTGTCTCAGACCGGGGGCCAAAGTTCGTCTCGCGGTTCTGGAGGGAGTTCTGTCGGCTGATCGGTGCTTCAGCCAGCCTGACCTCAGGTTACCACCCGGAGGCAAACGGCCAGACCGAGCGCCTCAATCAACAGCTGGAAACCGGCCTCCGGTGCCTGGTTTCCCAGAACCCGACAACGTGGAGCGCCCACCTGGTCTGGGTAGAGTTTGCCCACAACTCTCTGCCCACTTCCGCCACCGGTCTCTCACCCTTCAAGTGCGTCTACGGATACCAGCCTCCCGTGTTCCCTGACGCTGAGCGGGAGGTTTCCGTTCCCTCCGCCCATGCTCTGGTTCGCCGCTGTCGGCGCATCTGGGCTGCAGCCCGTCAGATTCTGACCCGCCAGGGGGACCGCGTCAAAAAGGCCGCCGATCGGAAGCGTCGCCCTGCACCCAATTACCAGCCTGGGCAGAAGGTCTGGCTCTCGGCCCGAGACCTCCACCTAAAAGTCCCCAGCAGGAAGCTGGCTCCGCGCTTCGTGGGTCCCTTCAGCATCTCCAAAATCGTCAACCCAGCCGCCATCCGTCTCCGCTTACCCCGATCCCTCAGAGTACATCCCACCTTCCACGTCAGCCAAGTCAAGCCCGCCAAGGAAAGCCCCATGGTCCCGACCTCCAAGCCCCCGCCGCCACTGGAGTCGGCCGACGGGGGAGTTTTATACAAAGTAAAGAAACTTTTAGCCGTACGTAATCGAGGGAGGGGTAAGCAGTACTTGGTGGACTGGGAGGGTTACGGCCCAGAAGAGAGACAATGGGTTCCTAGAAGTTATATAGCCGACCCCTCCCTCATCTCTGACTTTCATAAAGCCCACCCTGAACTCCCGGGACCGTCCGGAGTCCGGTCCTAGAAGGGGGGGCTCTGTCACACCGTGGTGAGGTTAAGTTGGGTTTTTGTCTCGTTTCATGTATTGTTTCGTCATTTCCTGTTTTATTTTGAATGATTAACTTCCCTCTCGTTTCAGGTCACTTGCCCTTCCTCTCGTGCTCCAGTCTGATTGTGGTATGAATGATTCCACCTGTTTCCCATTACTCCTGTGTGCTTAAGAGTCTGCGTCTCCCCCTGTCTTGTGCCAGTGTGTTGTATCTGTCTCCGTATAGTGCATCATCCTAGCGTTTTTTGCCAAGCCCGTTTTCCCAAGCCCGTTTCCGAGTTCCCAGTGGTACTTTTCCTCGTAAGAGTGATTTTGTTTTTCCCTAGAGTAAGTTTTTGATAATATAGAACCTGTAAAAGTTACAGAGTTAATTTTTCTTATAGCCTTTTGTTTTCCCTCCTGAGTGGAGTGGACTCTTTTGTTTCTAAAATTTTCATAGCATATTTCCTCCGATTTCTAGGAGAGGCTCTTTTGTTTTCCTCCTCAGTAGGAGTGACATTTAGTTTAAAAATAAAGTTTCATGGTCTTTTGTTTTCTCCTCCGCTAGTGGAGTGATTTTGAGTTTTGATAATTTTTATAGAGATATACTTCTCCACTTTTTGGAAAGTATATTCGTAGAGTAATATTTCATAGCCCATTTAGCTTCTCTCACGAGGAACTGGTCTATCTGCTGCCTCAAATAAAAGTCTTGGAATAAAACCTCCTGCATCTGCGTCCTCCATTCTCTGGTCTTGACAGTCTCCCAGCAGGGGGAGGTGATACCTCTTCTGGATCCAGCACTCTTCAGGGATACGCCAGGCTTTACCACTCTGGTCCAGCACAAGATCCGGCTCAAGGAAAATGCTCCAGTGCGTCAGAAGAGTTACAGGATACCTGAGCGGTTGGTGCCTGTGTTAAAGAAAGAAATTAAGGTGATGTTGGAGTTGGGTATAATTGAGGTATCCCGCAGTGAATGGTGTAGCCCGGTTGTTTTGGTACCAAAAAAGGATGGCTCACTAAGATTTTGCATTGACTTTAGGTACCTGAATGCTGTGTCTTGTTTTGATTCATATCCCATGCCTAGGATTGATGACCTGGTGGAGAGAGTTGGGAGAGCAAAGTACATCACCACTCTGGACTTGAGTAAGGGCTACTGGCAGGTTGCATTGGCACCAGAAGCTCAAGAATTGACAGCCTTTAAGACACCATTTGGGATGTACCAGTTCAAAGTCATGCCATTTGGCCTGCAGGGGGCACCGGCAACTTTCCAGAGACTAATGAATCATGTGTTTAGAGATGTTTCTGAGTTTTCAGCTGCTTATTTGGATGATGTGGTCATTTTTAGTCAGTCCTGGGAAGAACACATGTCACATCTGCAACACGTCCTGAAATGTATCAGAGATGCAGGGCTGACTATCAATCCACAGAAATGTGCTGTCGCCCAGAAAGAGGTTGAATATCTGGGATATGTGATTGGGTTCGGTAAGATCAAGCCTCAAGTGGGGAAAGTGGAGGCCATTCAGTCTTTTCCTGTCCCTACAACTGAGAAGAAGGTGAAGAGTTTTCTGGGCCTGGTGGGGTGGTACCGGAAGTTCATACCTCACTTTGCAGAGCGCTCAGATGTGCTGAACACCCTTACAAAAAATACAGCACCCAATAAAGTACACTGGTCTGAGGAATGTGACAGAGTTTTTAAGGAACTTAAAGACTCGATATGCACCCATTCAGTTCTGCACACCCCTGACTTTGACAAGCCATTCACTCTGCAAACAGATGCCTCTGGAGTGGGCCTTGGAGGAGTCCTTTTGCAGGAAGTGGATGGAGAGATGAGGCCAGTTGTGTTTCTCAGTCGGAAACTTCTGGACAGAGAGACCAGATATTCGACAGTAGAAAAGGAATGTTTGGCAATGAAGTGGACTGTGGATTCTCTCAGATATTATCTTCTAGGACGACACTTCTACTTGGAGACTGATCATCGTGCCCTCCAATGGTTGCATCGAATGAGAGATGCCAACATGTGCATTGCTGGTTGGTACCTGGCCCTGCAACCATACAGTTTTACAGTCCGCTACCGATCAGGGAAAACAAACACGGTGGCTGACAGTTTGTCTCGGATTCCTGAAGTTTGAGGTACTGTACCCTTTAAAGCTGCAGTCTGCAGGATTTGTTGTTGTCATACGTAAAGTTCTCATTTTTGGCATTTTAAGAGTTTACATGATCTATCAGAACGCTTGAAGTTGAAAACGGTGACCTCCGTAGTCGCAAAATGCAAGAAATGCTTATTTTTTAACCGAAAAATAAAAAGTTATTCAACTTCCTGTCCCGCCCCATCAAAACACATGAGAACTCGTGCACGTTTACGTGCACGCCAGATGCGCGTACACGACTCCTCATTAATCAACTCACCTGTCATTTGCGATCGTGGAAGACACAGTAAGTAGACAAGCCCGTAATGAAGTTCAATAGTCCAGATAAATAAGCGTGGGGACGAGCCTACCTTGTATCGCGCGTGCACAATCGGTGATTGACAGGCAGCAGAGCCCAGCTCGTAACCTGATTGGTTACCTTTTACCGGTCCGGTCTGCAATTTTGTAAACAAACCTGCTGGCTTTGGAGGGACCTAGCGGGACATATAGGGGACCTAGAGAACTCATTTTTTTTTGTATTGGGCTATTTAATGTACTACTTTCAGAATCCCCGGACAGTTCCAGGCATTATGCTTGAAAAAGAGTTGCAGACTGCAGCTTTAAGGAGAGGGGGGAGGAAATGTAATGAAGGGAATGTTCATTACTGACTTTGGGTCACATGAGTAAGGTGTAAATAACGAGGCACAAACAAATTGTCATGTTTTATTGAATATGTATATTGACAACATGTGGGTGTGCAGGTCCTGTGTTGCCCTCAGCAGGGAAGGAGGGGGGACCAGGCCTGTAAAAGGGAAACATCCAGTTTGTTAGTAGCCTGAAGGCTCTGATAAGTATACATTTAGCTGACGGATGTGAAACTGTGAATATGCTGTCTTGTAATTGAAATGTGTGTAAGTCACTCACCTATGTCTCCTCTCCAGGGTGCTCGGGCAAAAGAGTCCCTGCAGCAGTCTGCAGCATTTGTACGATCCAGGTCATACCATGTGCTGATTGGTGTAGGGGGGAGTGCACCAGAATCAATGATAGGAAGTATAATTGATGGATTTAGTACTATGGTTTCAATATACTAGGAAGTATAATTGATTGTTTTTTATAATAGAGGGAAATGTATTTTAAGGTTTTTGTGTGTTGTTTTATGGGGATGTATAATGGGTGGAGCAGGAATCCCCTAGGGGTTTCGTTGGTAGAGCCTGAGTAAAATATAAGGCTGCCAGTTGTACCACACTCGAGAGAGCTTCCCAATTGTTAGTAATGCTGCTAGGACCACAGTGCTCCTGGTCCGGAGTAGGTGTCTATGTCCAAGTCTGTCTGATATAAATGTTGGTGAATAAAACACCCGGTTGGTTCAGCACGACCTCTGCCTCAAGCCTCTACCTTGCATATCCAGTCGCTACATGCCCATCCTCACACAGTGCAATAGTACGCGTTCATTCATTCATTGGTCTTAAAGGCCTACAGAAAGCTGACACTACACCCAATACATAATGATAATACATACACAGAGGAACAATAATGATCATTGGACCCTACACCAAAACATTTCATAAACGCATGAAATTTGCGATTTTGAATTTGCCGCTTGGAAATCCTTCCTGGAATTCCAGACTGGGGGCGGGGCTTCCGTGCAACATCACATGTGCCATGGTTTTTCCTGGCTGCCGCTATTGTAGTATGCTTGTTGAGTGGTGAAGGCAATAAAACGTTGGGTTCAGTGCAGTTTTTATTGCGAGTAGATGTACGAAGTGCTGTGGGTGCGTGTGTTGCCCTCAGCACCAGCAGCTCACACCACCGGGGACAGAGGAAGCAGAGAGACCTGCGGTCGGAACTTGTGTCTGTGTCTCCCTGTTCGCCTGCCTCCTCTCTGGTGAAATCAGCCGGAGCGCATCCGTTCCCTGCGGTGCGGACGCTCAGGGGAATCCACCTGGCGTAGACATCGCTCTGCCGGCTGATTTCAGGGCATTCATCCCGAGGTGTGTCCACTCTCCGCCAGGTGGATTCCCCCTGAGTGTCCGCACCGCAGGGAGCTGAACACGGCGGGATGCGCTCCGGCTGATTTCACCAGAGAGGAGGCAGGCGAACAGGGAGACACAGACACAAGTTCCGACCGCAGGTCTCTCTGCTTCCTCTGTCCCCGGTGGTGTGAGCTGCTGGTGCTGAGGGCAACACACGCACCCACAGCACTTCGTACATCTACTCGCAATAAAAAAATCACCATGATCACCATCATCGTCCCCACTGCTCTCGGACTCGGACTCCGACCCACTGTCACTGGCAATGGCTGGCTCGAACCTGTATGGTTCTAGCCCCAATCCCTCCTCGGTTTCTTCCTCAGGCTCTTCATTGTCTTCTTCATTGTCATCAACAACATTAGGCTCAAAATTTGCCGTGAAGAAGCTGTCCAGGTCTGGCAAACTGCTGGCTTCGCTACTAGAACTACTCGTATCAGACATGGTGATTGTTCCAGCAGTTGGCACGCGTGACGTCACGCACCTGTCGTCGGTTTGCCAAAATTCGAGTCAAATGTGGTGATAGTTTATTGGGCCTAATCAGGACTATCCAGGGGCCTAAAATTATTTTAAAATCACAAAAAGATTCCATGGTATATAAGGAATCGATCTGTTATTTCAGTTTTGTGCAAAAAATCACCTTTCTGTAGGCTTTTAAAGTATTGATGAAATAAAGACAGATAATGCCTTATTTAGAGGCTGTATTGTCTCTGCCCTGTTCTCTCCTGTTATATACGCCGATCTCCAGTGATCTAAATATCTTCCGAAGGATGCCGACTTTCACCTAACTGGTATCGGTGAGTAGATGAACGTATTTTATGCCAGAAATAAGGTCCAGGTTTTAAAACTTCTCCTTTAAAAAAGATACTTATGTTATTCAGTTAATTTTGTTATTTTGTATTAAAGTGTATTCCGTCGCACTGTCAATAGCTCAAGCTGAATACGTCGCTCTCAGCCAGGCAGCACAAGAATGTACCTGGCTTACACGACTACTCAGTGATCTCGGAATGGATGTTACACCAACTGTGATTCTGGAAGACAACCAAGGATCTATTGCCATAGCTAAGAATCCAGTTGATCATTCAAGAACAAAGCACATAGACATTCGTTATCACTACATTCGTGAATGTGTGCAGAATGGACAAATTCAACTGCAATACTCTCCTACGGATGATATGAAGGCAGATATCTTGACCAAGCCATTAGCAAAGCAGAAGTTTGAGTATCTTAGGAGAGAGATTGGACTTTGTGCTGTGTAACTCTGATAAGTATAAGTTGTAGGCCAATGTTTAGTATTGATAAAGCCTAAGTTAAGACAACTGTAAGCAAGATAGAAAGGAAAAGGGAAATTAAAAATGTCTTGCTAGTTTTCTAAGTTTTTGTTAAAAAGGGGACTTATAGTCAAAGAGAAGAGTCTATGTGTAATTAATCTCCTAAGTGATTTATGTTGATAAAAGAAAGTAAGACCTAAGCTTATTGTAAAATTAAGTGGGAGTGTTGTAATACAGTAATTTGACCATGCAGGTCAAGATGGGAAATACTGCCACCTTGTGGTGCTCTGTATACTCCGTGTTTCAGTTCAATATATACTGTGAAACTTCAATATACTTTTTTTATAGCCAATCCTGACACCCTCACTTGTCACCAATTCATTTGCTAGTTTCTTCTTTCTTGTGTGTTGCAGATTTAAAATGTTGATTTTCATTTTTGTTTAGTCTTAGAGTACTTCATGCAAGATATACAGAATTGGATTTCAATTCTCTGTGGACAATCAGCAAAGAAACATTCAGAACTGTTCCTGAAGGAAGATTGGAAGCCTGAGGTTTTTTTTAAATAAAATTACCTTAAAGATTTAATCCTGACATACCAGACAGCACTGGTAATTTATTTACCCCTTACAAAACCATTTATGTAAAAAAAAAAAAAACTCAAAAATCTCCTATTTCTACTTTAGCTTTGTCCTTCATTCTCTCTATTTCTCCAGCTATCCTTCCTGTCTGCATTTCTCTCTGTAATCTTATGAGTTTTCTTTAATATTCATGGCAATTGAACCTGTGGGGAGTTGAGCGTGTCTCTCTAATTTATGTGAGATAGGCTTCATTATTCACCAGCTGATTTAATATGCATCATACACTGGTTGGTGGGAACATGAGAGAGGAAATCTAAGAAAACTGCTTTCAGGATCGCTGTGCTGGTTTAAGTTAAATTTTTGAAGAGCTGACTGATAGTTGCGCTTCCAGGCTAATTACTCTGTACTCCTATTTTGTCATTTCTTCCCTATATACTGTCTCTCTCTTCTCTTTCATATCTTAGCCATGCAGCAACACTGAATGGCAATGTTGGTATAAATCCCTTTCCAACATTGTTGATCCTTTTAATTTCCCTTTATTTTGGTGTTTACTTTTTTCAATCAGTTTTCATACTCCTTGTTTTTTGTATTTCTATTTGCCATAGTCTGACTGTCTTTACGTCTTGTTTTATTTTGCTGAAACTATTTTCTTATATATTCTGTTTAGCTTTGCTTCCTGCTGCTTATGTGGTCTTAATTTGTTGATTTGCACCTGCAACTGGTTATTAATCATTTACTTCTGTGTATACAAAGTCATTGGTTTTGTTATGGCTCGGTGCCTAGCTGACTCACAAAGGACCCCAGTGCAGATGCAGACACTGGGAATTTAGAGTTAAGACAGAGTTTATTAACAGGTAAGTGGTGTTGGAAGCCACAGGGAGGATCCGGGTAATCGGGGAACTCTAAGAGAGGAGGGAGACGGTTAGTGTGGATCCGCCAGAGAGATTTATTCAGACAAAGGTAATGATCTGTTCTTACTGAGTCTGGGTGGATATCCAGAGTAGAGGGGAGGATGCTGGCTGTGCTGCAGTGGTTCTAAATTGGCGGTGGGGCGAGCAGGCAGGTGGGTGAAACAGGAAGGTGTCAATAGTTAATACTAAGTTCTTAGCATGTGAATCCAGAGTGAGGAGAACGACGACCGAATCGACACTGAAGATAACAGGAAGGTAAGGTAAGTACTCAAAAGTATACTTTCTATGAAACACAGGAATCGGCCTAATTACCACTGGTGAAGTGACACAATCTGGCGAAGACTGGTTTTGCTCCTGCAGATCCTTAAGAATGTGTCTTGATGAGGACAGACCAGGTATGACAGCATGAGCAATCCAGACTCTACCCCAGACTTCCTGGAAACCTGCTCAGCCCCCCATAAGACCCAGAAACCACAACAACACCACAGCCAAGCATGTTTGTGATAGGTTTCCTTTGTCCACTGCCAGATTCACTTTAGAATTTCCATCAGTGTTTCCCTGGTTACATTTCTTCTTGTCATTTTGTTTCAGTTTTACCCCCACCAAGGTAACAATTTTGTTTTTGTTTTTATTCATAAAGCTTTCAGTTCTGTGAACTGCCTCCTTGTTTGGGTTATCGGTCCACAAACCATGACACTGGCATTATAAGGTAAAAAAAATTGCAGAAATGAGGGCTAAAGTGGAATGTTAGATAAACAGACAAAGACAAGCTACATATGGTAGAAACTGTCCCCATTATTCATTACGTTGATCCAAAAATGATCCAAAGGAAAAGTCCAGTCTCACAATGTTTGCCTCAATCACTGCATTTATCAAGTCTTGAAGTCTGTGGATTTACGTATTTTCAACATCTAAAAACAATCTTAGAAGCTTTGATCAACTCAACTATAATTACAGAACAACCCTGTTTAGTGTATTTGGTATTGGGGCAGATATTCTCTGACAAATCTACAACAGGAGTAACTGCTGTTTTGGTTGATGCAAAAAACCAGAGGAAGCCTTTGGCAGCAGTTTTCAGAGTGGCAAGTCATTTAGAAAATCAAGAAGAAATCCAGTTGCCCTTATTAAGCCCTTATGATTATTTAGAAAGTCCGTAGCATCTTTATTTTTGTCAGTTAAACTGTACTTTTTTCTGAAAGTCAATTTATCTGCAGCTGGTGCAATTGGTTGTCTGTTACCATGGTGTATTGTAATTATACTGATTTACATTGAAATTATATATAGTTATATCATATGGCAATATAGATTTTAGCTAGTGTGGTAGTGACAATAGTGTAAATAGTGCTTAATACAATAGGTTCAAATTTTAAAGGAGAATTGGTTTATGGTCATTGTGTATGTGCACTGTAATAACTGCTGGTTGTGAAGACCAATGCTTGGATTCCATCCATCCATTTTCAAGACCCGCTTCCAATTAAGGGGGGTGCTTGAGCCTATCCCAGTTTCTATTGGGGTAGAGGTGTGGCACACCCTGGACGGGTTGCCAGTTGCCAGGTACCATTTTGAATTATCAATTAAACTAACATGCATAAGAACCCATGGGAGACCTTTTGCACTGGGAGAACAGGCAAACTCCACACATATTTAAGGTAAACACAAGAAACTTGTGCTAAA
This sequence comes from Odontesthes bonariensis, assembly GCF_027942865.1. Lineage (NCBI taxonomy): Eukaryota > Metazoa > Chordata > Actinopteri > Atheriniformes > Atherinopsidae > Odontesthes > Odontesthes bonariensis. The sequence continues at coordinate 31,343,998 of NC_134521.1, forward strand.
GAAAAAATAGACCAGACTCAATGAATAATTCCCTATAATCCCTATATAGATCAGTGAGCAGTGCTGACCAAAATGTCATTGGTGTCTTCAGGTTGGAACCTCCTTTCATCAGTGTTTTGTCTATTTGGGCCCATGACACCTCCAGGAGGCTAGACAATGATCACTGGCGTCCCAGAGTCACTCCCCTAATGCCAGCCATCACTGCTCCTTACACCACAACAACCATCTTTTTTTCTTTCTTTGTTTTTCCCACAACCACAAGGTTGTGTCCATCCTTTTTTTTTTCCAACCACAAACTACCCTAGCCTCTCACCAACTGCACACCAGTCATAGCAGGGTGGGGATACAAACCCTGGTTCCGGTAGGGGGTAGAAATAGAAGAGGTAAAGATAAGTAGGAATGGGATTCAAACCCTGGTTCGGGTAGGGGTTAATGAAAGTATAGAGGGTGCCAGAGGTGGAGGCATGACAAGACACACTGGCAGATTCAGCAGACAAACTCACCTAAACTGTCCTACAATCACAAAAATTGCCAGCAAAAGCAAAGCCATACAACTCACTCAAAGCCAACTCACCCAAAATGGCCGCCTGGTTTCAAAAGGCTCACATGGGCCACACCCTCCACTTAAATATCCTGAATTTCTTCTTTGCTTCTTCCAAGAGTCTGTTTACCCTAAATGCTCCCCCTGCTGGGCCCCCAGCTACTATTGCTTCTTCTAATCAAAATCCACTGACTGGACTTTATTGCCTCATCTGACACTTCCTTCACTATTTTCCTCACACTCTGTCCACTTACACCCAGCTCCCTCAACAATGAGACAACAGACTTTGCAACAGATCCTCTACACCCTACTTCCACTGGATATATCCTAACTTTCCTTCCCAGAAAGAACCCAGCCGGGATTTGAACCAGTAACCAGCATAAATAAAAATAAAATAAACTTCTTGCATTGAGGCAACGGGGCTAACCCCCATAAATAATTATTTTGATTCTTAATTCTGTTGTATATTGATAATCATTCTTAGACACTTTTAATAATTCCTAATAACTAAGCTATATCCTATCCTAAACAAATGAGTGAAATTGTAATTTGGACTAATTTAACTTTGTGAAGCATTATATCGAAATAAAACCATGATCCATTCCTAACCTTACCCAAGTACAGTAGTTTTGATTCGCAAATGTAACCGAAGAGTAAATGAAACCAGATTAAGTTAAAACAAACATAAAGCAAAATGCATACTTTTCCCAAATTCTTCGTCCTCTATGTTTTCATCATTTAAAAACTCCAGCATGACAGAGAATATCATCAGGTTGTGCTGTCTGCTGTACGGAGGAGGATATAAGAGCCCAACTGATTAACTTTATATATGAGGGTCTTTAAAGAAATTGTGTCTCAAAGAGGGATCTGTTCCAAGTCTCAGTGGCTGAATTTCAGACAAGCGAAATGTGAATATTAGAAATTCTTTTTCTTGCGGTTTCACATTAGCTAACTATTGTGAATTAAGCCTCTTTACTTGTACTTAACTGTAATTTACAACTAACACTGGCAGAAATATTTTTATTTAAAAAAATGCAAAAATCAATAATACATTTTAATTAATCCATTTGTCACCCCTACCATTTCCCCTCTTCATATTAGTCTCTGCATCTCTCCATCCATACACACATCTATTTGCTCCTCACCTTGCCTTTCCCATTAGGTCCACATTTCTGCAGACTGTCATCTGACACAATTCCATAGTGTTATCTTTTTCCTTTCACCAATGTATGCTAAAAAGGGCATTTGTATTCCAGAGTCGGGTTGGCAGGGTATGCTTATCTCTTCAGAAGGCCTTTGAAAAGGCTCATATTTTACAAAGGGAACCTTGGTGACATTTCATGACATGTTAGCAGACAGAGCTCAGAGCGGGGGCTAACTAGACAGGTATTGGTAGCAAATCCATCAAGGTTATAATGGGAGATCAAGTATTTGGTGCAGTGTTAAACAAAGCATGTTATTCTCCACAGCAGCAGGAGTGACAGGTGATTTCTACACACCAGGGGCCTCATGTACAAAGGGGGCGTACGCACAAAAAAGTGGCGTATGCACTTTTTCACGTCAACGATCAGATGTATCAAGAGCGAAATGACCGTGGAAATGCGCGGTGCCTCACACCAGCTTCAGGGCTGGCGTATGGACTTTTCTACAGCTGTTGATTCTTTGGCGACACTTAGAGGTGATGTTGGGAAACTGTTATAATAAATAAATGTTAACACAATTTGTCCTCAGACTGAGTGATGTGCACATCTGAGAGACATCTAACACACCCATGTGTCTGCAATTACACGAGTGGATATAAGCATGCGCAAAGTGGTGCAATCCCTACTATTAAAAACAATGGCTGCTTTAGCGGTATTGGAATACATTGCAAATGGTGCAATTCGAAGAGAGCATGTGTACAGTGACAGAGAGGATTTGCTGACACATGATGGTAATTGGCTCATCAGCCGTTTTGAGGGCAATCCTCCTGGAACTGTGCACAGAGCTGCGGCCGGCGTTGGAGCGCAACACAATGAGGAGCCATGCGCTGCCTGTGCCCGCAGATGATGTGCACACTGGGGTTCCTAGCAACCGAGGCATTCCAGAGAGAGCTGGCCAATCGATTGGAACTATGCCAGTCGACCCTAAGCCGAGCCATGCCACGCCGTGTGGGACGGAATTATCTGCATCTCAGCCAGGTATATCAAATTCCCATACAAACAGCTGAACAGGCCAGGGACATTGCTAGGCATACAGCTGTACAGGGGCACAGGCCCCCAACCACCACCAACACTGCCTTACTGTATACAGAAAATGAGCCTGTACTGGATGTATAAGAACATTTATTCAACTTTGCATAAACCTCAACAAGTTTAACAGAGCTATAGGCTATCTAAGCAAATAAAAACACTTTGAGTTCAGCCATTTAGTTTTTCAATTTCTCCTTCTGTAGCTCATCAAACATAATCAAGTAAGCCTTTTACAAGAGGCAATATTACTAAAAAACACAGTATGCACAGTATTACAATTTTCAACAGATACAAAATAATGAACAATATTTCAGTCCAAGTACTGAACATTTTTTAATCTTACTGTAGCACAGTCAATAAATACTTCTACAAGCCCTCAAGCCAAAATCCTAAATTAAGAGTCTGATAAGTTATTCCCCTGATTGAGTAGCCTTTTAAACTAGCCTACCCACATTTTACCCATTTATCTTGTTCTAACTTACTTTTTAAGCATCAAACTGTACCGCCTGCTCTTCATCTCGGCAAAACGGTCAATAACCTCACTGTGACTGACTTTACCAAGCTGATCCCTTTCAACAGCCAAGATGGTGAGGTGATGCAGCCTCCCTTGTGACATTGTGGACCATAGCCAAGTATGGAGCTGTCTCAATACACTGAAAGATCACTCATAGCTACAACAGAGAAAACAAATCTCTTACCTCCTTCCACTTCATTCTCAGTTCTCCTTGTTGCTTCTCTGTCCCCGACTCTCCTCTGTAAGAATTTCCTTATGTCCATGACCACGATGACAGAAATCCATCAATGTGTAGTGGTTCATATAGCTTACCACGCTTCGATTGGCAAAATGTGTAGGCTACTATCCACTGATAAATATGACGTGCAGGCCGCAGTATCTTGCCTTCCAACTCTGATTTTGTGTGCTACGCATCACACATGGTCCATTAGCTGAACATGCACAGACGCACCCAATACCTGCAAATACAACCTCTTTACTTCACTTCTTGGTAGACCTATGAAGCATTGGCTAAAGTAGGTTACGTGGTTGAAATAGAGAAAATTGTGCCTATGTTATTCTTCCTTGGCACATCAGTTGTAGCGTAGTCTGAAGGATATATATGGGAATTTTTCCAGGGGCGCAACGAATGTTTACAGGGGCACATGCCCCGGTTAAAAGTGTCTGGTGACGTGCCTGGAACAGGCCAAAATTTAAGCGCAATTTGACGCGAGAGCCAGTTTTCCTAATGTAATTGGAGGTATCGACTGCACACACATTGCTATAAAAGCGCCATCTGCACTATAGGTTACTCTATGAACACGTTTGTTGTGAGTTACACAAGGTAAATACCTTTGGGGCGGGGGGTTCAGAGTCACCCACATGTGCTCTCACTAGATCCTGAAGCCGCCGCTAGGCGCCGCCAAAAGCGCCATTTAGAATTCTAGCCACCGCCAGCCAACAATTTTGTAAGTCAAATTGAGCCGCCATCAATTAAAATTTGGCTGAGCCACCAAGAATTACGTGCACCTGCACCAAATACCCAATGGTTTTATCCACATATTAAAGGGGCACTAGGTAGCATTTTCACCTAAAATTATAGCCTTCAGGAGTTTAACAAAGGTTAAACAAGTCAATGGTAAGCGAATGAAGCCTGTCTCGCTCCCAACAGGGGTCTGTATGCTGAAAATCCCATATGTAACTTCGGCAGGAGCGACCCGCTTCTGAAGTGTCGTGATGCGCGAGAAGAGTCGTTTGTGTTTACGGCACTTAGCTAGGTACTGTATGCTAGCTGTAGTTGTAGGCTATGTGTTCGCTTGCGTTGAAGAGCCAACACCAAGCGTTTCCTATTCTGCCTTTCACAGACTGAATATGAAACGTTCGATGTTGGCACTTCCCATCTTTGTGATATTTCTCCAAGCGTGATCTTGTTCATCTACCATAGTGATCTGCGTTTTAGATCGTGAAGAGACAGCTGATGACGGTGCTCTAATTCCTCCTGAGTTCGAGACGTAGCCTAGCTTCAGAAATACACGGACTGACCTGATTAGAATAAGAATAGCGTTTTGATCCGAACAAGAATTGTTATCTACAAATGAAAATTGATTAATTTGTGATTGTAATCGGAATAGTGTAGAGCTAGTCTGCGTTTATTGCGGCGTGTATGTTGGTAGTGCTTGCGCGCATCTGTCTAAGATGTAACTTTTGTAAGTGTCTGCTAATACAAAGGAATCACTCCACGAATACACCATGATGAGAGAAGAATCCCATTCAAGATCAGCAACAGTCCATCCATACATCCATACATCCATTATCTGCCGCTTGTCCGGGGATCGGGTCGCGGGGACAGCAGCCTGAGCAGAGAAACCCAGACGAGCTGTCCCCGGCCACTTCCTCCAGCAACAGTATTATAGCATATTATCTTGAGTTCTCTCTTCAGAAAATCTCTGATTATAGTATCTTACGTGGGCAGTCTACACTTGTGAATCAGATGACCTAACTGCACTGACTAAATAACACAATGGCAGCATTCGCCACGATGGTTAGTTAGTGGGTGTGTACAGGTGGGCATTTTTACGACAGTGTAGAATTTCAGTTTGACCAATAGAGATCGCTATACTGCCGCTAAACTACCTTGTATCCCTTTAAGCTAGAAGAAAAATTACACAAATTTGCACACTGGTAACAATAGAGAAGCATACAGTAGATTAAGGCTACTGATATCACAGTGGATGCCACCAAAAGAGTGCCGTTGTTATGATACACTGGGCAGCGGGAGACGACAGAGAATAGAAAAAAAAACTGAGATTTGACAGGAGAACTAGAGCTCTAGAACTTTCATCGAGCCGCGCAAAGTCGAGGAGAATGGCTGCCTTCTTTGCTGCTGCTGCCAAGGAGGGAAATCGAAGAGGTAATTTTTGTTGTTTTCACATTCTTTCATCATAGTAAGCTAGCTGATAACCTTTTCAGAGACTTACAGTATACTATGTCTGACTGATACCTGCTAGTAAGTTATTTGAACGATGCCTTTCTCGAACAGTCTAGCAGGTTAGCATTTAATAGTCATGCTCGCTTTATTATCAGATAAGTAAAAACCCAGAGACCTGTGGTAATTTGCTATTTATTCCCCCCAAATCTGTGTTTGTAGCGTTGGCCTGAGGATAAGATACACAGCGACGTCCATTAATTATATTTTACTGACTTAACCACCACTAAATCATCAATGTAAAATTTTAAGGCGGCACAGCCTTCGATCCAGCAGTCAGAGACATCACAATGTCCACAGATGAGTGCAGAGAAGTGCTGAAGGATCTCCATGACAAGCTGAACAATTCCAGGTGACATTAAGATTTCAATATAAATGCTAACCACTTACCTTTTTTCCATTTCTTTCCTTCTTTTAAAAAATAATTAATGCCAATTTCAAATGTACAGTATGCAATTGTATTCATGCTACTCTTAACTTGTCATTATCTGATGATGTGTTAGACTTTTTCTTTTGTTGAACCCTTTCCAAGATCCTGGCCATTCTAATGGTGGAATATTTCGTTTACATTTAAAAAAAAAAAGAAACTTGCATGTTGAAATTGGCTGGAATTCTCCTTTAATATGCATTTGGCTTATTCTGATATGTTCCTCCTCAGATTCAGTTCAACAGTGTTGAGACGAGAGGACGAAGAGGCTGGAGATGAGAGGACGGCTACAGATGGTGGTTCTGGCGAGTGGAATGATGGCGACCACCACCCATCTCAAGGTGATGCGGGAGGAGATGCCAAACGCCTGCGGCTACAGCTGTTGGAAGAGGCTCGGGAGGATGCGTCTCCTTCCTCACACTGTATCCTTGACCACAAGATTGACTCTTTCCTTGCAATGAGAACCAGAGACCAAGGAGCATTAGACTTCTGGCGAAGCCATAGCCATTCTTTCCCTACACTGTCCGCTATGGCCCGGTGTTATCTGAGCATTTCACCGGGCAGTGTGCCAGTCGAATGTCTGTTTAGTTCCACTGGACTTCTGCTGAATGGCAAGCGCTCCTCTTTGGCTCCTACCAGGTGTAACATGATAACCTTCATTCATGATAATGCCAAGTTACTGTAACTTACAATGACTTGGCATTATCATGAATGAAGGTAATACAATTTGTTAGTTATTGGGAGGGAGAGAGAGAGAAAGAGAGAGAGAGAGAGAGAGAGAGAGAGAGAGAGTGTGTGTGTGTGAGAGAAAGCGAGAGTTCCCACCCCTTGGGCTTGGATTCTTTTTTTTTTTCATGGTTCTCCGTTGTTCTTGAACTTTAATAAGTGACTGAGATAATACTGTAAATAAGACATGTACATGTATTTGTTCTCAATCAGCACATTGTGCTTGAAAAGGTGTTTTTAATATGAATTTTTTTTAAACTTTTAATAAACAAATGCTAAAATAAATACATTATTTGTTGTAGTACTATCCGTTTTTTTTTTGCTAACCTGTGTTGTGGAAATAGCCTATGTATATGTGTAACCAGTACACTGCATGTTGGGACCTTGTTAATCAGTAGAACGTAGACCATAGGCATGAAGTAACTGTATGAGCCATTTACAGCCATGAACATTTTGGTGGCTGCAGCAGCCATTAAGGTTTTGGCTGAGCCAGCTAGCCAGCCAATAATTTCATCAGCCAGCCATTATCCTAAATACAAACGGCTTCGGGGTCTAGCTCCCACCACCCCTGTGAGAGCAGTGTCACCCATAGTTGCGCCAACTCTCTGTTCAAACAGGATATTTTTGTGCGTAGGAGGGCATTTGGGTTTGAGCGTACGCCATGTTTCAGTAGGAAATACACGCAAGTCTTTCCAAATGAGGCTCCAGGTCTTGCTTCCAGATGTGTTAAAACTGACTGTTACTCTTACACTTTAAGTGTGAAAGACACAGAGATCACATGAGGAAGACGGAATAATAAGACCACTGAGTAAGATGAAGAGAGTTTTTAAGAGCAAATAAAAATAAAAAATACCATAAATTGACACAAGCATGCACCACTGTCATATGTAACCATATAGTATTTTGATTTGGGAGTTTTGTATAGAGTGCTAGCACTTTCTCTTAATCTCTTACTGTTCTCTTGTTTTATGATTATCTTTTAAGATTTTATTTAGATATAAAACATGTAGCATTTGGTTATAATGAAATTTCAAAAGCAGAAACAACTAATCACTTCATGCACATGGGAACTGTTACACCCATTTCAAAAAGTACTTTTTCATAAAAATATTACAAACATTGTATCGTCTCCGATTCTAAGACTTATGATCTAAAGCTCAGATTCCCAAATTGTTGACAAAGCAACTATTGTCAAGGGGTTGCTGTAGGTTGTGAGTTACTGTGATTGGCATTTGCTAATCAGAAATGAACATACCAAAGCTTTCTTCTCTTCTGACCTATGTTAAAATACAATTACATTTCAAGTCTGACAATGAACTGTTAAAATGTCAACATCGATGCATACCAGAGTACTGCTTTGCTATCCATAATCAGTCCACATTTTTTGTATTGATTATTCAAACTTTGAATACTCTACTTCAAACCCGAAGCAGCAATTTAAGTGCAGGACTTTTACTTGTGATGAAACATCTCAATGGAGCCATATTTGATCTGAAAATACACCAGTGATCTAGGATTAAAACAACCACTGGTGCAGATCTCAATGACAACCTCAAAAATTAATCCCAGCTGGAGCCTTTGTGTATGTGCATGTTCTCCCCATGTATGCGTGTGGGTTCTCTCTCTCTCTTTTTCACACATTTTTTTCCCTACATATTTGGAATTTGATAATACTGGGACTGTTGCAGATCCCTCCAAATGTTACATTAACTCATCAGGATTACACAATGTGCCTTGTCTACTTCTTTCTCCAGAAAGATCTCAGGCATTATCATAAACTTGTGCTAACATCACAGGAAGGCACAACAGATACTGGAACCTTCAACCTGCTGTGGTATTTCAGGCAAATATTTACAGGATGATGTAGGGGTGTCCAAAAAGACATTTGATAGCACTTGGGAATGCTGAGCACATACTTAGAGGAATTGTGTCCTATGGATGTCAGGCCATTCAAAAGAGAAATTTTGTTCTAAGAGCTCATTTTATTCTCATGAAGTTACATGCACTCACATAAGAAAAATATGACTTGTTTCTGCAAAGATGTGAAAATGTTTCCCTGGAGCTTACATTTCTGCTGAAACATGACAAAACTGTGTATCAAGTAACATACCTCTCACTCACTGCTTTGCATAAGCAATTATTCACACATTACTGAGTCAAGTCTATTATTTCTTTTGAGAAACATTTTGGTCGTAACAGGGTTGTGGCTGTAGGGAGTTGTTTTTTTTTCTTTCAAAGAAACCGAGAAAACAATTGAAAGTGGCTGCACATAATTTTTTCATTAGGATTCAAAGGATTTGTATCTAAAAGGTGGCAGTTGTTCAGTTTAAAGGTGTTCCTTTGCCAGAGAAAAGTGGCTGTGAGGAAGGATGAATACAAAATAGCATATGTGACCTGATATGATGGCAAAACCCTGCTACATAAAAACCTGTATGGGAAAGTTAAGAGAAAATAGAACAACACACAGTTTACTTGCAGACAGGCGGGCACTTTCTTCTCCCTTTTAGCTCCCTTTTAGCTCCCTTTTAGCTCACATAGCTCCTGACAATATGGAAAATGTGCAAGAAGAGCTATGTTTAAGGCCTCTAACAGGATAATTCTGCAGGGTATATATTCTGGAAGATTTGTGTTGTGTTTTTTAACGTAACTTTCTATAATGCCTTCAATCTTACAAGATACTTATAATAAATAAACTGGAGACACCTCTCATCTTTACTGTCAAAACATTATCCAGTTTTCTGATAATTAAACAGCCAGAAAGTGACATGATGCAGAAGTGGTATGTAATGTCATGAAATGGAAAACAAAAGGTACAGAGTGTTTTCTAAGAAGAACATGAATAATGTGTCCATTTCTTCAACTTTGACAAATCTGGTTCTTGAAGTCATAGCACATAGTAGCCCTTAAGGTGAAACATTCCATTCCTACAAACCTCATTTCCAGAAAAGGTAGGACATTTTCTAAAGTACATTAAAAGCAATAAAATTTGCAGTCTATCAACTTGTTTTAAGCTTTCTGTAACAGATGCAAGTACAAAAAAGAAAAAAAATGTCTTAGTGTTATTGAAGATTGATTTTAATTGGGGCCTGCATAGCAGTGCCTCCATGCAAATGCATGGCAAGGCACCTATTACTATTCCGTTGGCAAAAGTCTATGGGATTTAACATTGAAAACGTGTCTCTTTATTTATAGATTTATATATTTATATATTTATTCTTCCGTCCACATTAATGCGGGCCCTGCGGGCCCGCACATCCCAACAATATATATATCAAAACGACCGGCTCGATGAGTTTTCGCGGGCTATTACTTTTATTGAAGATTGGAGTTACCATGGCGACGTAACAAGCAAAAAACAGCCCCCCAAAGCCCCCTTAGGAATAAACAGGGGGATGACCTGGAAAAATCATAAAAAAAACCAAATTTTGAGCAGTTACTGTGTCATCATGCATTAACCTAGAAATGCCATTCAAATGTCAGTTTGTAGATACGTCCGTGCTGTGTTCTGAAGTGAAGACGCCATGTCGATACCTGCTACGGATTTCCCACAGCATGCCTCCAAGCGACCCAAAGTTTTGGCCAAAATCTGCAAAATTTGAATTTTTAGAGCACAACTGCCATTTCATTAGAGTTTGGGAAGAGCAAGAGTTCTGACCTCAGATTCATTTTCGAATCGCCCTCATGCCTACAAATATCGCTCCAATGCCATTATGTACTGTCATAATATAGGCACGCATGTTGGGATTCATAAAATGTTTTCATATTTCATCTAGGGCTGACCGTTTGCTCTCAGAGCCCCTCAGAGCAAAGTGATGTCGGGGCTCAAAGACCTCAAATCCCCATTTTAATTCATCCAATTCTCAGAATCTCAGCAGCTCCTGCAGCCCTTCTTTCTCTCATCCGTGCTTTCACTGTGAATGTGCTACAGATCTGAAACGCGGGAATAGTGAAGTCCAAAGGCGTCCCTCACTCATTCTGCGAGAATGTTTTCCGTAGCTCTTACGGTTTCCGAATGGGAAGCATCTGTTCGTACAGGTTCTTTGGCTCTGAGAAGCCTGAGTCTCATATAATTAGTGTAGCAGCAGCTGGGGCATCTTAACTGTCAGTTAATTGAAGGAGATTAATTACCATAGAAACAAGGCTATTAGTGACCCAGCCAGTCCTTTGAAGTTTCAACAGCACAATTAACCTCTTTAAAGGGACAGTTCGCCGCTTTAAGAAGAAGCATCCATGTCATCCTTTGATGCCGTTTAGGCTTGAATGCTTCTTCTTTAGGCCTTGCAAACCATTCCTGAGCAGCCGTGATTGGTTGAGCGACACGCACACTTTGGCAGGCCCCTTCTAAATTTCTTCAGAAATTTTCTAGTTTGTATCTATGACACATCGACTGCACAGTGGCTTGAGGAATTCTGTGTATGAAATTCAATTTAAGAAATTTGGTTTATCTGGTCCAATGCGGATATATTGGTGGTTTTTATTATCAAATATAACGACTTGTTTCAGCGAGAACTGTAGAAGATGCCTGGAAGCTGAGAAACTAACTCTAATACATTTGCTAACACCTTACTGATAGAGTCACTGTTGCAAATGTAAGATTTTGAATTTACTCCTTGGAAGTTGTGGAACTGTACGTCATGAACTGTCATTTGGTGTCAAGTTCCTGTTCGAGAAATAAGCAAGACTTCCACATAAGCAAACTAATTATTTTTCCCACTGTTTTTGTTACTGTCCCATCAGAGGTCCATTTCACAAAGCAGGTTTAGTGAAAACTTTTAACCCTTTTAACTTTTTAACCCTGAAATGAGGGAAGAGTTTTCCGTTTCACAAAGGGAGGTAACTCAAACCCGAGAAAGAGGGGTAACTCGAGCGTGTTTCACAAAGAGAGGTAACTTAATCTCTCGGTCAGTTACCGTAGTAACAGACTCTATGAACCTAACCTGGTCGGGACCAGGTTTTACTCAAGTTCCCTCGAGTTTCTCTCGGTCTCCGCCCTCTTTCAGCCAAACGGCATTTGATTTCCTACAGTCAGCAGAGTGAGTTCTTCTACTTCTAGAAGTCCAATAGCCACAGTAGGAGACGACTTTTTTCACGAACATGGCATGTCCTTTTGACAACGATCCTGTGGATGAAGGTGCAGCAATTCGTCGGGAGATGGTTATTAGATGTTTTAGCATTTCCAGACAATTGTCTTTTTGAGCGGCACCATCAGAATTTTGTTGGGACAAAATAAAAAAAGACATAAAAGAAAAAATAATTACATGAATAGGCTTAAAAAAAAAAAAAAATATATATATATATATATATAGGCCTATTATATTTTATAAAGGCACTTGTGTATTGAGGGTGGACTCCCTCCAGGGATTCCCTCAGCCACTGGCCTTCCGTAAGAGGTGGCGGTGCTGGGCCACCACCCGTTTTATGGGCATCTGCCTTCTTTCTGTTGGCTCAGTAGAATTTTGTAGCCCCTTTCACACTGCGACCCGCTACCTTAGCGGGTCCAAATTGCACCTTCGACCCGCGTCGAGCAATGTGAACGCTTGGCGTGTTGGTGACCCGTGTCGCCTGAAGCCGAGTTCAGGGGGCGTTGCCTAGTGGCAGAGCGTCACACGAAACACATAAAATGCTGGGCGTGTACAATGACGTAGGCACAAGCCATGCGTCGGAGGTAGGGTTAAATACATCTTGAGGACTCGTTTTTGCAATTGTATATGCAGTTCATGGAGATGTTATTTTACGGGGTGTGGATGGTTACAACGTGGGATGCCGCCGAAGAACATATGCAGAGAATACAAGAGCACTATAGTCCCCGAAATGTGGCGGTAAATAACGTCCTCTGCTCGGAGGCTGAGGAGCTCGCGGACCTCCTTGTCTCCCCAGTTGGCCATATTAAAAAATGTCTCGAACTTGATGTAGGCTAAAACAGAGTAAAACTTGTCCTCACCTGTCGCTGTTGTTCTGAATCAGCTGTCCATTCTGTCTTTTAAACTCCTCACGTCACGCCACGCCCACGTCCGACCCGCATCGATTGCGTTCACACCAAACTCGGCTCGGCAAAAAGACTAGGGTCCGACGCGGGTCGAAAGGCGAGTCGAGTTGACGCGGCAGCCCGGGTCGTCAGTGTGAACGCAACAGCGGACACGCTAAATTCACGGATTAAACGCGGGTTATTCGGCAGTGTGAAAGGGGCTTGTGTTAGTTTAAATAAGCTTAATTATTTAACAGAACATGATATAGATGAGAACACATTTATGTGTGTGAAAACAGCATTATGTTGGGGATAAAATAACTGCACAGTGAAATAGCCACTTAATATTTACTTTACAGTGTAAAACATAATCAAAATGAGGTACCTCCATACCAAAGTTTCACCTGTTTGAACAATGTTTTTATATTATAACTTTATATTTTATTGCTTATTATATTTTCAAACTGCTGTCAAGTGGGCTTCTCCCCCACTAGATTGCACCTAAATTAAATAAATGAATGGGTTACCATTCAAGCAGTTTTCCCCTGTAATATTATTGTGATTGCAAAGGACTAAATTTAAACTTACGCTTTTGTTGCTACAGCGGTGTTGCACTTCTTTCTAAAAATGTGTTGAAACTCGCCGTGTGAGCGCATTAGGATTTCCAATTTGAGGTTGGTGAAAAACGTTTCCCCCCTCTTCCCCATTGCCATGGTGACTCGTCGAATCGGGACTCCATTGATGCTGGCTTTTTAAAATTGTGGTGCACACGCAAAACTCAAGGTGAAACTACTCAGAGTTGACTAAAGTCACTCAAATTAGTTTCTGGAACCGAAAACTCAGAGTTTTCTATCTCAGAGTAGATCAACTCAGAGTTCAGGAATAGACTCAGAGTTTGTTGAACCTGCTTTGTGAAACGGACCCCAGATCAGACAAAAAAACAAGGAGATGGTGACTACACATAGAATACACCTTTTGGCTCAAAGCATAAAGTTCCACAAGTGTGATGGGCAAAATTCTGAAGCTTTACGTAATCATCCTCACTGGAAGGGACATGTCATTCAGTTGGCCAGGAAAAGAAGAATTAGAACACATAGCAGATGTTCTGAAAGCTATGATGTTTTCCAAACCAAACAGACATCGCCTTACCTACAACATTGGTTTAGATGTTTAACCTAACCAAACAGCAACTAGTTACAAAGGTGAACTTGAAAACTAAAAATAAGGTTGGACTGAGGACAACTCAGCTTTAATAGTAAGTTGTGTAACTCAGCCACCAACCCCTCCACTCTCTTAAAATCAGCTTTATGAATGATGTGTTGGTCATTGCTCAAGCAAATTGTTGCTTAACACTCTGGGGTCTAATGCCCACCGGTGGGCATTTTTGACACATCTCCAAAAACACATCTGTAACTCTGTGAGTTTTTGTCATTCAAACATATAAGTGACACCATTAAAAACCTTGAAACTTCTAGTTTTCAAATATATATATTATAAAATAAATTATATAGCTGGCCCTTTTTAAAGAGAGTGAACAGAAATCTTTGGATTTTCTGTACTCTCAGACTGCAGCAGCTTCCTAGGCCACACCTATCGCTATTCACATGTAAAGTACCAGGTGATTGAGTGGCTATTCACAGGTGAGAACACGCCCCATTCAGCCAGCATGTGGGGGAAGGCAGCAATGTCCTGCCAGTGACAGACAATTATCACATGGAGAGTGACAGGGGGTTGGGGGAATCAGGGGTGTTACACACCCATCTAATTAGTATTCAACGCTCAGAGACACTGACTGGAGTTACAAAAACTTTTTTACAGTTTGTGTGAAAACAAAAAAACATTTCTGACTGCACTTTTTACTTTTATGCAGCCAACACTTTTGTTTGCAAGGTTCAACCTTCAAAAGTCTTGGCTAGATATATTTATAGTGTGTTTTCTTGCACTGTTTGAAGACCTCTAAAACTTGTTTTTTTGTACAGTTGTGTTTCCCCTCAATTTAAATAAAACTTGTTTGTATTACATTCACTTCACTCTCATATTGTTTTTTGTTAGGCTTTTCAGAATACAACCATATATGTCACTTTTGCATAGATGTTTACAGTTAGTTGAAATACTTGAAAATGTCAAGGTGGTGACAACTGCCTCAAAGTCTCTGAAAAGGCCTTAGACCCCAGAGGGTTAAACTCAGCACCATAACCTTTTTTCACCGCTGGAAAAGTGATAGAAATAGTTGTACAGCAAGTACAGTGACACTGTTCCAACCTGACTTTTTTTCAGTTGGTTTTGATGTTTTTCTAACATCTACAATAATTTGATCTTTTTGCTTTTGATGGGTTGTACAGATAAGTGTAGGGACTGACCTGCTTTTACACTCTTGCCTCTGGCTTGTCTATGTTTCAAATACAGCTCCCGTACAGTGCACTATAGGTTACAAATTTTGGAATGTGCCATGCCCGCAGAAACAACACCAACGATCTTGGTGCACAAACTACTGTGACGGATAAGAGTTTAAAAAGTGTATTACTTATTTACCATGTGTAGCCAACACCACATCTATGCTAAATGAACAGAACAATTTTTTTGCTCGGTTTGAAGCACATAACAGCACACCTGCACAGAAATATCCCATCTCCCCTGGCGACCAGGCACTGATGCTGTCCACAGACAGTGTGAGGCGATCTTTCAGCAAGATCAACGCCCGAAAAGCTCCTGGCCCTGACAACATACCGGGCCGGGTGTTAAAGGACTGTGCAGGGGAACTAGCAGCTGTCTTCACAGACATTTTCAATATCTCGCTGAGTCAGACCATCGTCCCCACCTGCTTTAAATCCACCACCATCATCCCTGTACCGAAGAAGGCATCACCCTCCTCTCTGAATGACTATCGGCAAGTAGCACTCACCCCCATCGCCATGAAGTGCTTTGAAAGACTAGTCATGCAACACATCAAATCCTTCCTTCCTGCCACTCTGGATCCTTTCCAATTTGCATATCGGCCAAATCGTTCCACCGATGATGCCATCTCAACTGCCCTACACACAGCTCTCACTCATTTAGACACTAAGGACTCTTATGTCAGAATGCTATTTACTGATTTCAGCTCGGCATTTAATACTATCATTCCCCAACAACTTATTCAGAAACTGGACAGTCTAGGGCTCAGTGCCTCAATGTGCAACTGGCTGTTAGACTTTCTGACTGGAAGACCACAGGCAGTACGGGTCGGCAGCAACTCATCCAGTACCATCGTGTTAAACACAGGGGCACCCCAAGGATGCGTGCTGAGCCCCCTTCTATTCACTCTGTTGACACATGACTGCACTCCAACAAACAGCTCCAACTTCTTCTTCAAGTTTGCGGACGATACGACTGTGGTGGGTCTCATAAACAAAAACGACGAGACAAACTACAGGAGTGAGGTGAGCCGCCTGGTCCAGTGGTGTGGACACAACAATCTTTCTCTGAATGTGGAAAAAACAAAGGAGATGGTTGTGGACTTCAGGAAGCTGCCCTCCCAGCATGCTCCTCTAACCATCAATGGTACTGCTGTGGAGAGAGTGAGTAGCACCAGGTTCCTGGGTGTAGACATCTCGGAGGACCTGTCCTGGAGTATGAACACTGCATCACTGGCCAAGAAGGCCCACCAGCGCCTATACTTTCTCCGCAAGCTGAAAAGAGCCAGAGCTCCAACCTCCATCTTGTGCACCTTTTACAAAGGCGCCATCGAGAGCATCATGACCAGCTGCATCACAGTGTGGTACGGCAACTGCACAGCATCCTGTCGCAAGTCCCTCCAGCGCATTGTGAGAGCAGCTGAGAAGATTGTCGGCACCTCATTCCCTTCTCTTCAGGACCTTCATAACACCCGCCTCACTCGAAAGGCCCTCAGCATAGCGGGCGATCTTACACACCCTACGGCTTCTTCAGCCTGCTGCCATCAGGGAGGAGACTGAGGAGCCTCCGAGCCAGAACCAGCAGACTGAGGCACAGCTTCGTTCACCAGGCAGTCAGGAGGATCAACTCTCTCCCTGCTCTGCCTTTCTAACCTCATCCTGTATATATTTGCACATAAACATATTTAATTTATTTTATTTTATTTTACTTACTTCTGCCTACGCCACTTTACTCTGATGTCAATATCAGAGACCTTGTGTATATATATATATCCACATTGTGCTGTCACTCTGATTACCGGTCACCATAGTTTAGTTTATTGTATTAAAGTGTTAACTTAAGTTAAATGCAACCGCTGCGCTGTACTATTAAGCTGGAGAGAAACGTCATTTCAAGCCTGTGTATGTCCTGTACGTATACAGATCTGACAAATAAAGCTGACTTTGACTTTGACTTTGATCAGCTGATAAAAGACTTGTAGAAACAACAAAGCAGGAGTGCAATGACAGAGTGCTGTTGTTGTTTTCAGTCAGGCCATAGGCCTGATGGAGAATTGCAGGACTCGTTTTCAGTTTTGCCTCAAGCTTGGAAATCCTTCATGTGTTGTTTGCTGGTAATAACAAGTAAAGTTATTTGCTACAAAGATTAAGCACCTCCATCATTTTTTCCAACAGGACACAGGACCATCCTCTTAACACATTTGACATTACCTGTCAGTTTAGAAAGAGCCTGGAGACAGTCAAAAGCTAATTTCTCAGTTCCCTCTGAAGCTTATGTGATGGATGCTTACGTTTTGTCCCAGCACTATTGGTAAATTGAAGCCTGATTAAAATGGGAAGATTTTTTTTTACTGCTCCATCAGTCAGAGGTTAAGAGAGCTTCAGGAGACTTGGAAAGGATGCCAGATAGTTGACAGCTTCTCTGTGCGGCAGAGACATTGCTTTGGGCAATGTCTCTGCCACACAGAGAAGCTGTCAACGCGGCTGCAGCAGGTGGTGGCATATTAAGTTGGTTTAAAGACAGTCCTTGCAGACTAAACAAAACAGGACAAGAGATGAGGGTTATTTTTGACCTCTTTGACCGCCCTTAGGAACTTATGATTTGCAGTGGTCATAATGGGTCAAGTTCTGTCTATCTTAATCTAAAACTCACTTTAGATAGGACTGTTGATTATTTGGATGTGTTAAATGATATCAGAAGAGTTTAGTTTTATATTACGCATTGTTTAGTTGAGTTGAGAGCATTGAAATCTATGGAACACCCCTATTTCCATGAGCAAAGAATGAGGTTCCAAAGATAAATGTCCTCTAGTCCGTTAACACACCAGCAGACATTTCCATTTTCTAGATGGTGCATTTAAAATATGCCTTAGACAAAATATCTTGTGTTTAGCATTGCATAGCAGAAATAATCCAGCCTGGCTGTTTCTAAGGTTAATAGATTTACCTGCACCCTTAAAGTAGTTTCACACAGTTACACAGACTGGGCCAACATGTTGTCCTGCAGATGTTCTGTGGTTGAAAAGGTGTAGAGACAAGGTAAAACAACTGTCATATACAGAGGTGTTTCTGTGTAAAACTTCACAAAATAGCTCTTGCTTGAACTGCAATTACATTCTTGAGATGAGTTGTTTTAGAACGTGAAAGATTCCCTTTATTCATGGCCCCCTTCTGAGCTGCTGTTGGCTTTGAAAGATTCCTGACAGGCAAGCTAGATTCCCCAAACTAAAAGTGCCTTAACTGTTGTCTACTGCAGCTAAGACACTTACTTCTCAGTAGGCAAATATGACACACGACCTCACATTAAGAATAAATAAATCAAAAAATTTTAGCTTCACTTCTGTGGAGCCAAAATACACTAATTGCGCCCATCTTTCAGAACTGTAAACAACAATGACAAAACACAAGGTCATAGGTGTCAGGATTTGTGAGGAAGGGAGGACACGGATGCGGACTTCAAAAAATAAAGTAGATTTATTTAAAAAAAACAAAGTATAAACTAAAGGCGCGGCAAAGCCGGATTAAAAAAAACGTAACTCTGGATAGATACTTGGAAAAAACAAAACAAAGGACTTAACATGACATGGATAATAAATACTTAGCTTCTCGGGGCTCGTGGAACATGGATGGCAACAAACAACAACAAAGATCCGGCAAAACTGACAGGGGAGGCAGGAAACTAAATAGGGAGTGAGAGTGATTGGGGAGTGAGTGCAGCTGAGGGAAAAAACACAGGTGAAGTGAGTGAACTAATAAACAGAGTGCAGGGAAACTAAGGCATGACAAAAAACTAAACCTGGACTGAAAACAAAAGCATAACGTAAACATGAAAACTAAAAATGAGAGTCTCTGGGCGTGACAGAGCCCCCCCCCTCAAGGGGTGGATCCCAGACAACCCTTAACAGTCCCAGGGTGGGAGGGAGGGGCTCGAAGCCGGTCAGGCGGGAGACCAGAAACGGGCATGTGGTACCGGCTTCGGGCAGCAGGAGGCAGTGGTCTGGCGGACGCCCAGACCTCTGACGGCGTGACAGGAACAGGCAGTGGTCTAGCGCAGGGGTCCCCAACCTTTTCAGCACCAAGGACCGGTTTGGTTCTGCAATTTGTTCCCGCGGCCCGGTCGGGGGGGGGGGGATACTTTTTTTTTTTTTTTTTTTGTACTTTACGTTCAACAGACATTACATTTAGCAGATGCTTTTACAAATTAGGATATGATGACAGACAGACAGTCATCATTGAAAAAAATAAACGTGCACAATCGGCCTCCTATAATGCAATCTATGCAGTTTCCAAGTATAGAATCTAGCGAGTGAAATGAAAGAATTCCCGATTTCCATGTTTTTTTTTCCCCCCCCCCAATCTCACGGCCCGGTTTGGAATGTCTCGCGGACCGGTACCGGTGGTTGGGGACCCCTGGTCTAGCGGACGCCCAGACCGTGTGACAGGAACAGGCAGTGGTCTGGCGGACGCCCAGACCGCAGACAGCGTGACAGGAACAGGCAGTGGTCTGGCGGACGCCCAAACCTCTGACGGCGTGACAGGAACAGGCAGTGGTCTGGCGGACACCCAGACCGCGTGACAGTAACAGGCGGTGGTCTGGCGGACGCCCAGACCGCAGACAGCGTGACAGCAACAGGCGGTGGTCTGGAGGACGCCCAGACCGCAGACAGCGTGACAGGAACAGGCGGTGGTCTGGTTGGCACCCAGACTTCCGTTGGCGCGGCTGCAGCAGGTGGTGGTCTGGTTGTCACCCAGACTTCTGTTGGTGCGGCGGCAGCAGGCGGTGGTCTGGAGGACGCCCAGACCCCCGATGGCGTGACAGGAACAGGCAGTTGTCTGGCGGACGCCCAGACCGCAGACAGCGTGACAGGAACAGGCGGTGGTCTGGCGGACGCCCAGGCAGCGTGACAGGAACAGGCGGTGGTCTGGCGGACGCCCAGACTTCCGTCGGCGTGGCGACGGGAGACGGTGGTCTGGCGGACGCCCAGACCGCAGACGGCATGGCAGGAACAGGCGGTGGTCTGGCGGATGCCCAGACAGCGTGACAGGAACAGGCGGTGGTCTGGTTGGCACCCAGACTTCCGTTGGCGCGGCGGCAGCAGGCGGTGGTCTGGAGGACGCCCAGACCGCGTGACAGGAACAGGCAGTGGTCTGGCGGACGCCCAGACCGCAGACAGCGTGACAGGAACAGGCGGTGGTCTGGCGGACGCCCAGACCGCAGACAGCGTGACAGGAACAGGCGGTGGTCTGGTTGGCACCCAGACTTCCGTTGGCTCGGCGGCAGCAGGCGGTGGTCTGGAGGACGCCCAGACCGCAGACAGCGTGACAGGAACAGGCAGTGGTCTGGAGGATGCCCAGACCGCAGACAGCGTGACAGGAACAGGCGGTGGTCTGGCGGACGCCCAGACCGTAGACAGCGTGACAGGAACAGGCGGTGGTCTGGCGGACGCCCAGACCGCAGACAGCGTGACAGGAACAGGCGGTGGTCTGGTTGGCACCCAGACTTCCGTTGGCGCGGCGGCAGCAGGCGGTGGTCTGGAGGACGCCCAGACCGCAGACAGCGTGACAGGAACAGGCAGTGGTCTGGCTGATGCCCAGACCGCAGACAGCGTGACAGGAACAGGCGGTGGTCTGGTTGGCACCCAGACTTCCGTTGGCGCGGCTGCAGCAGGCGGTGGTCTGGTTGTCACCCAGCCCAGACTTCCGTTGGTGCGGCAGCAGCAGGCGGTGGTCTGGAGGACTCCCAGACCCCCGATGGCGTGACAGGAACAGGCAGTGGTCTGGCGGACGCCCAGACCGCAGACAGCGTGACAGGAACAGGCGGTGGTCTGGCGGACGCCCAGACTTCCGTCGGTGTGGCGGCAGGAGACGGTGGTCTGGCGGACGCCCAGACCGCGTGACAGGAACAGGCGGTGGTCTGGTTGGCACCCAGACTTCCGTTGGCTCAGCGGCAGCAGGCAGTGGTCTGGTTGGCACCCAGACTTCCGTTGGCTCAGCGGCAGCAGGCAGTGGTCTGGAGGACGCCCAGACCGCAGACAGCGTGACAGGAACAGGGGGTGGTCTGGTTGGCACCCAGACTTCCGTTGGCGCGGCTGCAGCAGGCGGTGGTCTGGAGGACTCCCAGACCCCCGATGGCGTGACAGGAACAGGCAGTGGTCTGGCGGACGCCCAGACCGCAGACAGCGTGACAGGAACAGGCGGTGGTCTGGCGGACGCCCAGGCAGCGTGACAGGAACAGGCGGTGGTCTGGCGGACGCCCAGACTTCCGTCGGCGTGGCGACAGGAGACGGTGGTCTGGCGGACGCCCAGACAGCGTGACAGGAACAGGCGGTGGTCTGGCGGACGCCCAGACCGCAGACAGCGTGACAGGAACAGGCGGTGGTCTGGCGGACGCCCAGACCGCAGACAGCGTGACAGGAACAGGCGGTGGTCTGGCGGACGCCCATACTTCCGTCGGCGTGGCGGCAGGAGACGGTGGTCTGGCGGACGCCCAGACTTCCGTCGGCGTGGCGGCAGGAGACGGTGGTCTGGCGGACGCCCAGACCGCGTGACAGGAACAGGCGGTGGTCTGGTTGGCACCCAGACTTCCGTTGGCTCGGCGGCAGCAGGCGGTGGTCTGGAGGACGCCCAGACCGCAGACAGCGTGACAGGAACAGGCAGTGGTCTGGAGGATGCCCAGACCGCAGACAGCGTGACAGGAACAGGCGGTGGTCTGGCGGACGCCCAGACCGCAGACAGCGTGACAGGAACAGGCGGTGGTCTGGCGGACGCCCAGACCGCAGACAGCGTGACAGGAACAGGCGGTGGTCTGGTTGGCACCCAGACTTCCGTTGGCGCGGCGGCAGCAGGCGGTGGTCTGGAGGACGCCCAGACCGCAGACAGCGTGACAGGAACAGGCAGTGGTCTGGCGGATGCCCAGACCGCAGACAGCGTGACAGGAACAGGCGGTGGTCTGGCGGATGCCCAGACAGCGTGACAGGAACAGGCGGTGGTCTGGCGGATGCCCAGACAGCGTGACAGGAACAGGCGGTGGTCTGGTTGGCACCCAGACTTCCGTTGGCGCGGCGGCAGCAGGCGGTGGTCTGGAGGACGCCCAGACTGCGTGACAGGAACAGGCAGTGGTCTGGCGGACGCCCAGACCGCAGACAGCGTGACAGGAACAGGCGGTGGTCTGGCGGACGCCCAGACCGCAGACAGCGTGACAGGAACAGGCGGTGGTCTGGCGGACGCCCAGACCGCAGACACCGTGACAGGAACAGGCGGTGGTCTGGTTGGCACCCAGACTTCCGTTGGCGCGGCTGCAGCAGGCGGTGGTCTGGAGGACTCCCAGACCCCCGATGGCGTGACAGGAACAGGCAGTGGTCTGGCGGACGCCCAGACCGCAGACAGCGTGACAGGAACAGGCGGTGGTCTGGCGGACGCCCAGGCAGCGTGACAGGAACAGGCGGTGGTCTGGTGGACGCCCAGACTTCCGTCGGCGTGGCGACAGGAGACGGTGGTCTGGCGGACGCCCAGACCGCAGACGGCGTGGCAGGAACAGGCGGTGGTCTGGCGGACGCCCAGACAGCGTGACAGGAACAGGCGGTGGTCTGGCGGACGCCCAGACCGCAGACAGCGTGACAGGAACTGGCGGTGGTCTGGCGGACGCCCAGACCGCAGACAGCGTGACAGGAACTGGCGGTGGTCTGGCGGACGCCCAGACCGCAGACAGCGTGACAGGAACAGGCGGTGGTCTGGCGGACGCCCAGACCGCAGACAGCGTGACAGGAACAGGCGGTGGTCTGGCGGACGCCCAGACTTCCGTCGGCGTGGCGGCAGGAGACGGTGGTCTGGCGGACGCCCAGACCGCGTGACAGGAACAGGCGGTGGTCTGGTTGGCACCCAGACTTCCGTTGGCTCGGCGGCAGCAGGCGGTGGTCTGGAGGACGCCCAGACCGCAGACAGCGTGACAGGAACAGGCAGTGGTCTGGCGGACGCCCAGACCGCAGACAGCGTGACAGGAACAGGCGGTGGTCTGGTTGGCACCCAGACTTCCGTTGGCGCGGCGGCAGCAGGCGGTGGTCTGGAGGACGCCCAGACCGCAGACAGCGTGACAGGAACAGGCAGTGGTCTGGCGGATGCCCAGACCGCAGACAGCGTGACAGGAACAGGCGGTGGTCTGGTTGGCACCCAGACTTCCGTTGGCGCGGCTGCAGCAGGCGGTGGTCTGGTTGTCACCCAGACTTCCGTTGGCGCGGCGGCAGCAGGCGGTGGTCTGGAGGACTCCCAGACCCCCGATGGCGTGACAGGAACAGGCAGTGGTCTGGCGGACGCCCAGACCGCAGACAGCGTGACAGGAACAGGCGGTGGTCTGGCGGACGCCCAGGCAGCGTGACAGGAACAGGCGGTGGTCTGGCGGACGCCCAGACTTCCGTCGGCGTGGCGACAGGAGACGGTGGTCTGGCGGACGCCCAGACCGCAGACAGCGTGGCAGGAACAGGCGGTGGTCTGGCGGACGCCCAGACAGCGTGACAGGAACTGGCGGTGGTCTGGCGGACGCCCAGACCGCAGACAGCGTGACAGGAACACGCGGTGGTCTGGCGGACGCCCAGACTTCCGTCGGCGTGGCGGCAGGAGACGGTGGTCTGGCGGACACCCAGACTTCCGTCAGCGTGGCGGCAGGAGACGGTGGTCTGGCGGACGCCCAGACCGCGGTGGTCTGGTTGGCACCCAGACTTCCGTTGGCGCGGCGGCAGCAGGCGGTGGTCTGGAGGACGCCCAGACCTCCGATGGCGTGGCAGCAGGCGGTGGTCCGGTTGGCACCCAGACTTCCGTCTGCATGGCGGGAGGAGGAGCCGGGGACCGTCCCACGGTCGGCCGGACATCTGGGGGGGAGGGAGCCCCCCCTTCAAGGGATGGATCCCAGACATCCCCAACGTCTGGGGGTGGGAGGGAGGGGCCCAAAGAGGTGAGTCCATGGGCCGGGGCCCCATGGGCTCTGAGGCTTTGTCGGCCCCCGTATCCTCTTGGTCAGGCTCGGGGTCAGGCCCTGCGGCCTCTTGGTCAGGCCCTGTGGCCTCTTGGTCAGGCTCGGGGTCAGGCCCTGCGGCCTCTTGGTCAGGCTCGGGGTCAGGCCCTGCGGCCTCTTGGTCAGGCCCTGCGGCCTCTTGGTCAGGCTCGGGGTCAGGCACTGCGGCCTCTTGGTCAGGCTCTGGGTCAGGCCCTGCGGCCTCTTGGTCAGGCTCGGGGTCAGGCCCTGTGGCCTCTTGGTCAGGCCCTGCGGCCTCTTGGTCAGGCTCGGGGTCAGGCCCTGCGGCCTCTTGGTCAGGCTCGGGGTCAGGCCCTGCGGCCTCTTGGTCAGGCTCGGGGTCAGGCCCTGGGGCCAGCTCTTGGACGGCTGGGGCCAGCTCTTGGACGGCTGGGGCCAGCTCTTGGACGGCTGGGGCCAGCTCTTGGACGGCTGGGGCCAGCTCCGGCACGTCTGGGGCCAGCTCCGGCACGTCTGGGGCCAGCTCCGGCACGTCTGGGGCCAGCTCCGGCACGTCTGGGGCCAGCTCCGGCACGTCTGGGGCCAGCTCCGGGACTGCTGGGGCCAGCTCCGGGACTGCTGGGGCCAGCTCTGGGACCGCTGGGGCCAGCTCTGGGACTGCTGGGTCGCTGGACACTGTGGCTGTGGGGTCCTGGGGCTGCGGGTCCTGGGAGCCTGAGGAAGAGGAGGGAGAGGAGCCGTACAGCTCAATTACCTCGTGTGGCTCCAAGTCGAAAACGTCCTGCGAGGCATCGCGCTGTACAGTCCTGGCGTGGTTCCATACGCCCTCCAGGATGTTGTCCCACTCCCGGAGCCCCCACTTCGCCGAAAGAAAAACCAGGAGCTCCGCAGCCGCTCGCAGCCTGTTAAACGCGGAGTCCCGGTCAATACTTCGCCACAGGTCACCATAGAGGTCCCAAAAGCGATCTGAGTCCGCCACGTCCATAGTTGGCCGGATCTTTCTGTCAGGATTTGTGAGGAAGGGAGGACACGGATGCGGACTTCAAAAAATAAAGTAGATTTATTTAACAAAAACAAAGTATAAACGAAAGGCGCGGCAAAGCCGGATTAAAAAAACGTAACTCTGGATAGATACTTGGAAAAACAAAACAAAGGACTTAACATGACATGGATAATAAATACTTAGCTTCTCGGGGCTCGTGGAACATGGATGGCAACAAACAACAACAAAGATCTGGCAAAACTGACAGGGGAGGCAGGAAACTAAATAGGGAGTGAGAGTGATTGGGGAGTGAGTGCAGCTGAGGGAAAAAACACAGGTGAAGTGAGTGAACTAATAAACAGAGTGCAGGGAAACTAAGGCATGACAAAAAACTAAACCTGGACTGAAAACAAAAGGATAACTTAAACATGAAAACTAAAAATGAGAGTCTCTGGGCGTGACAATAGGGTCCTTTTTTTCATAATGTACACTAAGAACTGGGGATTTGGGATAGAGTCACGGCTAGTTGTTGACTGAGTTAAGCCACTGCCTTTAAAAGAAGTGCTCTGAAAGGAACAGCTGGACTGTCAGACTCAGCACATTACACAACAATCATGTAATTACAACCAAACATCCCTCCCTGCTTATTTAATCCAGGTGACCCCCACAATATTTCCCTTAAACTGTTTAAACTTTACTCTGAGCCCAAAGCCTTCCCCTTCAAACTCTGAGCTTCTTTGACAAACAAGAAAGAAAGTGTGTTTATTCTTGTTTCTTTTGTACTTTATTCCTTCATAATAATCATTCAACAAAATGGAGGTTATATCATTGCTGTTATACTGTTTATTTAAATTATTACAGCTTCTTATCATGCATTTCCTCCTGTAAACGCTGATTTGTTGCTTTGCTTTCAACTCACACCCACCTTCAGCTGCTTTCATTTCAGCCATTTGTTACCTTTAACTGTCTGTTCCTGGCTCTATGCTGCTCTGACTCCTGAATGCAAATATGATCCGACCAGCCAGCTGTTCCTTGTTTTTTTTAAGTCCTTTTGTCATAATTCAAATTGAAACCTAGTGCATCACTTATAGCCTGAGAGATCATCATCCCATAGCCCCCTATCTCATTATAGTAATGTCCCTCAGCTTGAGGCTTTACAGTGTGTGAGTCTTCTGACCTAAGACCTTTATTAGTTCAAGCAATGTTTTACTGGATCTGAAACATTTTTGACAGATGAAATGTGTTTAAAAGTCTAATTTCATGTTTAACTTGCAGTTAGATAGCACAAATATGCTGGTAACTACAATAAATGCCCAAGTCTTCATCACAAAGTAGATTATTCTTGCATGTCTGTAAAACTGTTAAAATCCAGAATTTCCCCTGGCAAATGCTGGGTCACTGATTCAATGCAATTTGCTGGGTTTATTAGCTAGGTTATTTTTTTTTAGAAATTGGCATTATGTGGATTACAATTGGATCATCAATGGATTTGACTGGATTTGCTTGTTCTGTTTCAAGTGCCTAGAGATAACAGATGTGGACAAGTGCTTTTTAAATAAACTTAATTGAATTGATCTCTGAATGTATTGGCCACATTTTTAACATTCCACTAATTCCACCAGTGTGGTGTCCATGCTGAAGATACAGTATCTGGAGACCATGAACGTCTTCACAAAATGCATGGCAACTGCGAGTGTGGTAATGGCAGTCCAACATACTGCTACTATGGCTGAAATCTTTTTGTCTTACTAAACTACCACTTCTTTTTGTCTTACTAAACTACCTTTAGTCTCTGCTGTGATGTCTACCTATTTGATACTACATGGCCACCCATACTGATTGTTCAGACATAATCTTATTGTGATAAGTGTGGTTGCTGCCGTGGCTCCTGCAAACTCTCACCTTGCAGACATAAACTTGGCTGATTCAGCAGTGGCTTTGATGATGGCAGAGTTTGCTGAATGGTTGGATTACAGTATTTTACACCTCAGCACTAAAGCCCTCTGTTCCTAGTTGTGGTTTTGCTGATAGCACCCTTCTCCTAAAGGCTTTAGCTAATAACTAATGCCCACTTCTTTGGGGCATGAAGGCTACCTTTAAGAACGAACGTGAAATTTTTGGAAGTTACAGATGCTGTAAATCTCTTACATAACTTCTCATCTGCTCTAACTACTTGTCACTCTTGACTAGTATTATGGGGAAATTTTGAATTGCATGCTACAGGTTTGCATTTTGGGGCTGCATGGTGGTGTGGTGGTTAGCACTGTCAGCTCACAGCAAAAAGGTTCCCAGTTCAACTCCCGGCTGGGGCCTTTCTGTGGGGAGTTTGCATGTTCTCCCCGTGTATGCGTGGGTTCTCTCCGGGTACTCTGGCTTCCTCCCACTGTCCAAAAAAATGCATGTTAGGTTCATTGGTGTCTCTAAAATTGTCCTTAGGAGTGAGTGTGAGTGTGTGTGGTTGTTTGTCTCATTTGTCTCTGTTAGGCCGTAAGGTGAACCCCGTTTTCGTTTAGGCTCGTTCCGTGCTCTCCGAACTACATGCCCGTTAGCTGATAAAAATGACCAAGTTATTTTGCACTTATAAAAAAAGTTACGCGTCACAGAATCCTGTACTTTTTTTAAACCGAGACGTTTTCTGAAGAAATATTTTCCTCGGCTGAATGACGATTTTGACGTCACAAGACACCACGTGACCGCGCTAGACCAA
Source organism: Odontesthes bonariensis (assembly GCF_027942865.1). NCBI lineage: Eukaryota > Metazoa > Chordata > Actinopteri > Atheriniformes > Atherinopsidae > Odontesthes > Odontesthes bonariensis. The sequence goes on from NC_134521.1 coordinate 31,371,913, forward strand.
TCACGTTGCCGATTTACGACAACAAACTGGAAAAATGACAACCTGCCTGGTGCTGTCAAATCTAACCTACAGAAAGGAATCTCGCAAAATATCATTTTAAATTGAACATAAAATAATAATTATCAACGATAATGCTCATTCATGTATTTCTGAATTGAGCCAAATAAATTCTAGATAGTGCTTTATTTACAGCACGAAGCACAATGTAGCGTTGACACGTTATTAATTAATATTTACCTCGAAAATAGCAGGGACACCACCTCTTTTATTTTAATTTGTTACGTTACAGTCCAAAGAGGAAGACTGTTTAAAATCTTGCAATCCTAGTATGTTATATTAAGAATCAGTCTCATTCTGAGTCGTGCGTCCTATTTGGAGTGGTAATCGGCTTTAGTAACTGTCTGTGACGCTCTTAAATGGGTTAATATAAACATTTATTCAACATTATACAGGTATATAGGTGTATAAACAATTGATAAGAGACAGAATATGGGTACTTTGCAATAGTTGTAGGGAAACACGGTTGAAAGGGAGAGATGACTTAGCTAAACGGGAGGACTAGTGACCTGGGGTTAAAACATTAATACTGAGTCTGGTTCTTCACACGAAACTGCTATGGCTAATCACTTCGGCCGGTTATTTCCTACGGATCTCTGCACAACCATCACCTCCAGAGGAAGGATTCAGCACTCCGAGTTCAGCAGAGTTCCACTGCTCCAAAGATATCAGACTTTATGCACCTTACTTTTGCCGTAGAGTATCGTGGTTATTTACAAGGTGAGCGTCAGTCCTTGGAGACCACGTTTCCTTGGTTACCAGCGGCTGGGCGTCGTTGTTGGAGACCACGTTTCCTTGGTTGCCAGCGGCTGGGCGTCGTTGTTGGAGACCACGTTTCCTTGGTGACCGGCTGGGTGACGTTTAGTCGGCTGTTCTTCTTGGGCCGGGCGGTGTGATTTAGCAAACACTCGCGTGTATCGGACCAGACTTTTATAAAAAAAAGGGAAGTCTAAAAAAATGGGAATTAATAGTTACGGAGTAAAATAGAGAGAGGACAGAAGAGTTGCGGGGAAAGGCAAGATTACAAGAGGTCAAAAATTGTAAGCATAAGCTTAGGGGACAAAGGGAGTGGTCAAGGCTTGGAGGACCACAGGGAGGTCCCAGAGTTGCGGATTTTGAGAGTAAAACAGTAAGAGCGAGCTAAGAGGGGGAAGATGGTAGATATGAGAGTTTGATGAGAGGCTGAGAGGGCGGAGAGAGAGCGATTTCATGCGCGCCTCTCTTTTAAGCTGGAGATCACATGTCGGCTTTCGTCCAATCAGTGTTCAGCTGACCTCCAACCCAAAAAGCTAAAAAGGGGGGTTACTGAGAAGAAAAGGGGGAACTTCTCTCTTTCAAACGCATTTACCTACGTTACACTGATTTATACAACATAATGTTCCTAACAGACAATAATGTTGCATACGAGCAGGCATAAACACAAATATGAACATGGAACAGTTATCAGCATACAATACTTCATATTATCATGATAGAAATGGTATGACAACTTTGGTTGCTGTTAATTTAGAATGATCTGCAGCTGTTTGGGTAATACCTGTGGAATTAAACACTATTAGGTTATGCATTGCACATAATGAGAACATTAAACATCCGTAGTTGAAATTGTCCATGGTTGTTTAGGCTGACATAGTGAAAAGTGTCCGTTATCCATGTCCTTTGGGGGGCACTGTGGCTCCACGAGAGGGATCTCTTTTAAATCCAATTTTCATAGCTTGATAATTAATGAAGGTACAAGAATGGCGAATGTTTCAAAATGATCTGTAGATTTATGCAGTTCCGATTTTAACAGTTTTATTCCAGGAGAAAGTGAGGATTATGGTGAAAGTTCTACTTTCTAGAAAATAGAGAGTTGAACATTCCTTTGTAACAGGCCAGGAAAGAAGAGCAAGCCTGGTTTGTTTCTCTGTCAGAGGGTGTCAGTTTGCATAATTTATTATGCGTGGAGGAGAGAATCTCACAAAGAGACTCCAGTTGGTCGGAATTCACATCTGGGTCCTTATCTTCTTTAGGTAATCCGTTGAAAGGGTCATAAACAGTGAAATGTTTTCGATGTCAAGACATTTGAAAAAGGGGGGAAGGTTAATGTAAACATCTCCGTTCTCTGTCTTTCCTGAGAGCACGCTACATATCCCCCACTTGATTCGGAGGTGTCCTGGGGAGATCTCGGAATCACGGAGGAGTAATCCCAGTGGTCTCAGGTCCAAGAGGCTGAGGTGTTCTCTGAGGTGGTTGTGTTGGCTTTTCCTATCTTGTAGTACTATTTTACTGTAAGACTTATTGAATTAGAAAAACATATAAAAAGATATAACGAATTTAACTACGCTTTCTTAAGGGACTATAGTCGTAGCCTGAAACTAATGTCTAACCTATCTTCTAGCTAATTCTTTATAAAAGGGTAAATGGACTAAGTAACAAAGAAAAATCAAAAAGGGGCAGAGGTGACAGAAAAGTTGGCTTAGAGTTATACTTCATTCGCTAGTTCGTGGACTGCGGGGGAATATATGACTCGGGGTTCTTCCGATTCTGTCTCCTCATCAAAAGTCACTAGATCGGTGGTGTTTTTGTCCTGATCTGGCTTCTTACGTTTGTTACGTCTCGTGGTCCATTTGAGTAGGTTAATTTGGCCCTGGAGGGCGTTAGCGCGTCGAGAATATAGGTACGCGATTCCGAAGGTGAGGAGGTAGCCTAGGGCAACCATAGTCGCGGTTACTGTGTCGGGGCCTGACCACGAGTAGGATATAGTTGGTCGGGGAGGTTTGTTGCTGGAGGTTATTTCTTTCAGCACGTTCTCTATGGGACTGACGTCAATGGTTTTAAAACCTTCAAATTGGAGTTGAGTGACCGTGTCTGCCTCAAGCTCCAGGGATTGCTTTGAGTAGAAATCGGAGATTTCTATTTCCCCGTCGTATTGGTCAGGATTAAGGTGGTAAAGGGCCAGGTCTCCTATGTGAAGGATTGCGCCTTCAGGAACTGTGACCCACAATGTGCGGTTTGGTAGTTCCATTTTGGTAGACGTGTCGTGTTGATCGTAACTAATAGTGGCGGTTTTCGCTGGAGTGTTAACCAACCAGCGACTTCCCACAGTTTCTGCTTGGGTGTTAGTTACTTGGTATTTTGGTGTGAGAGTTGTTTGGCACTGGGAGTCTTCGGTGAGAAGTTTAAGTCCACAGAGGCCCCCAGTGTCGTCTCTAACGAATGGTTTGCTGGGGCAGAGATAATGAATGTCTCTGGTAAGGGTGCACATTTTTAAATTGGGCGCGAGGTAGAGATCTGGAGAACTATCGTGGTACGCTACCACTGTTGGTGTGTGCACTTTAACGTGGGTTTCACCTTTCCAGATTCCTACGTTGATGACGTCTTTTAGTCGGTAGATGTTGTCGAGGGTAACTATGGGAAGATTAATGAGGAAGGCTATTTCGCGGCCTTCGGGATTTACGTGAATGGGGACTGCGCTGCCTAGTGTATAAGCTAGATGTGCTTGCAAGGGGTTAACAATTTCTCTAGTGGCCGTGGACAGAATGTCCTGTACTACGGCTAGCGACACTAGGTACGGAGGGATTTTTCCCATAGCTGGAGTATCAACGGAGGAGCTAACATCTCTTATCAGATCAGACATGAGCATAGTTACCAGCTGTGTGTGAGCATAATCAACCTTTAAAACTCCCAGAAGTGTGTCTTCTGCTGCGACTGTCTTCATCAGGGTTTCACTATGGGAGTTCAAAACCAAGACCGTGCCTTCCACAGTTTTGGTCACCGTGCTGAGCTGTCCTCTCTGCAAGTCTAGTTGCTGTTGGATGCCCGGGATTTCACTCTGCAACTCACCCATATGACGCTTTATCGCGGCAATGTTTACGGCATTCACGGCTGACGCCCCCAAACTGAATAGGGAGCCGACGGCGGATGCGGCTGCCAGTAGTCCCCCAATGAAGCGTTTCTCCCTTCTGTTCGCCCCACTCAGTTCTGATTGAGTGATGGTGAACTTCTGGAGTTGTTGCAACATATGGGTGATGTCTACCTCCGCATGAGTGATGACTTCTCTCTTCCACCGAGCGCCGGCCCACGAAGTCAGTTTGGCGGAGCTAGGCACGTTCCTCGTGCACAGCACACTAGGACTGAACCGGACATACACCTTCTGGGTGTGTAGCCGGCAGTTGGTGATCAGGAGTCCGGGTTGTTCCATTAGAACAATTCCGGAGTCTGGTCCGGGTTCAACGATCTCAGTCCAAGTGGGAATAGTTGCCAGTCCCATCGTCGCAAGTATGAGCCATAGTGTCATCATCCTGGTGAAAGACAGTGATGGATATTAGGGCTTATTTCAAATTGATACACTTTTGGTTGGACGGAGGTTAGAGTTGGCTAGTTCACCCCCACTTGCAGTTAGTGTGTTAGTAGCTTTTATTAGACAGGCAGTCGGATCGGGAAGACGGACTTTAGTTTGAACTATTCTGGTTTTGCCTATTTTGATTTTCGTTCCTTGCTAATAATATTGTTTAGGAGGGAGCTCTGTGTTCTTTTCTTTTATCGTTTTGTTAAGGCTTTTGCTCCCCCCCTTGTGGATCTCGGTTTTATGGGTTTGCTGAGACCTGATTGTCCTCAGCGGGTCCCCTAAAGCTTTTATGTGGTCTAATTTGGTTTCTGTGGACCCATTTGGACTTGGCTTCTTTCTGTCCTTGGCTGATTTTTATCTGATACACCACTGGTGACAGTTTTTCGGTGATCAGGTGGGGTCCTGTCCATCGAGGAAGGAACTTTTTGGCCAGCTTTCCAACCTTGTGACTTGTCTGTTCACCGGTTTTGGTGAAGTTGTAGTACCAGACCTTGTCCCCCACTTGGAGTTCCTCCTGTGAGGCTTTTTGGTCATAATAGCTCTTTCTTCCCTCGACCGATTTTTCCAGGTGTTTCTGAGCGAATGCAAAGGTTACCTGTAGGTGTCTGCTGAGGTCCTTCATGTACTGGTGAGTGGTGTACGCTGTTGCTACACTGGCTTCACCTGGTTGGTAGAGCAGATGCAGTGGCATTGTCATCTGTCTGCCTGTCATCATTTCAAACGGGGAGATTCCCGTTGCTTCGTGTGGTGTTGCTCTGATGGCCATTAAGACCAACGGCAATTTTACATCCCAATCTCGTTGGTTGGATGCAACGTACTTCTTGAGTATGTTCACCACAGTTCGGTTGGCTCGCTCTACTTGACCTGAGGCTTGCGGGTGATAACTGATGTGAAAGTTTGCTTTCACACCCAGAGCTTGCCACAACTGTTGCATGACTTCTGCCGTGAAGTGTGTTCCTCTGTCTGAGTTGACACGACTCGGAAGGCCGAATCTTGAGAACACATGGTTCATGAGCAGGTAGGCGGTAGTTTCAGCTGTATCGTTTGCAGCTGGTAGGCATTCTACCCATTTGGTGAATGCACATGTAACCGTGAGGAAGTATTTGTTGCCTCTGGTTGATTTGGTGAGAGGTCCCACCCAGTCAATTTGGAGGTCTGACCATGGGAATGAGATGCCTCTCCTCTGCAACGGAGCCCGGTGTATCGGGTTTGTCGGCTGAAACTGGCAACACACAAGGCATCCTTTGATGTAGTCGGCTACATCTTTTCTCATTTTTGGCCAGTATGCCACTTGTTTTAACGCGCTGTATGTTGCTTTGACACCTTTGTGTCCAGCCGCGGGAAGGTCGTGTGCGTGCACGAGCATCACCCCCCTTTGGTTTCGAGGGACCACGAACGCAGGTGAAGAGAGTGCGTCGGAAACATGAACTAAGACACCTTTGACCAACCGCAGGGCTGATCGAGTGGCAAAGAGTTTCCTTAAATCAGGGATGTTATTGAGGTCAGACTCAGAGGGTGTGTTTGAGCCGTCAGACACGAACAACACCATTTTATTGATGGCAGGGTCGAGCGATTGAAGGGTGACCAGGTCAGTGTCGGTGAACGCTGGGTCCACTGACACTGATCCATCGTTAGATGTCTGGGCGGGAGGGTTTGTTTTGGAACGCGTCACCACACAGATCTGTGGTTCGGAGGAGTCCGCGGTGGCTGCGGTTAGCCACGAGGGATCCAGTGACCAGGGGATGCCATGCATCGCTCCCTGTTTTGCCAAGGAATCAGTTAGATCGTTCAGTTCTTTGTCTTGCCCCGGTACACGTGAGTGGCCTCTGACCTTTTTCCAGTAGATCTGCATGTTGTTGGACTCAATGGCGTGGTTACATGCCAGGAACAATTCTTTATTTTTCACAGGTTTTCTGCTGGAAGTCAGGAAACCATTGCGTTTCCACGTGGCAAGGTGGCAAGAGAAACTGAGACGGGCGTAGTTTGAATCAGTACAAATCAATAAGTCTTTCACACCTTTTTCTGCAGCGAGTTGTACCGTGATCAGGACACCTGCCACTTCTGCGTATTGGGACGACTGTGAACCAAGCTGGAAGCTTTGAGGTTCATAGGGGTTGTTCTGGAGCCAAACGACGCCTGCACCTGCTCGTGTAACCGTGTCATGATGAAAAGAGCACCCATCTACATACGCAGTAGTCATGTTTTTACATACGTTTTCATCGTAGTAGTGGTGGTGGGGGTTGGTTACAGGTGAGGGTTTATCTGTAATTGCGCAGAGTGGAGGTGTATCTGCAGTGCAGTTCTGACATGCAGCAAGATCGGTGCCGAGAGGGCTCTTTTTGTTCTGCGCGTAGCGGACTTCTAAGTCGAAACTTTGCAGAGCCATTAGCCATGAGGCCACACGGGCATTTGTTACAACTCCATCCCTTATACGTTGGCTGTTAAGGAACGTGGTAGGTTGGTGTTGTGTTTCTACAATGACCTTTTGGCCTCCAAGGTAGTTGGAGAAATGTTTAACTGCCCAAACTGTGGCTAGCAGAGCTTTTTCACAGTCAGAATATTTCAGCTCGGGTATAGCAAGCGTTTTACTGGCGTACGCCACTACTCTCTTATCCTGGTCGTATTTCTGATACAGACCAGCGCTTAAACAGTGAGTTGAGAAGCCCACTTCGAGGTGGAATGGTTTGTCGCAGTTAGGGTAGTTTAAACATGGTGCTGTGCACAGTTTTTCTTTTAAGGTGGACATGGCCTTTTGTTGTGGCTCAGCCCAGATAAAAGGTGTGTCCTTTTTAAGTAGTTCAGTTAGAGGTTTTGCTATGTCGGCATAGCTCTCAATGAACTGTCGAGAGTAGTTGCAGACTCCTAAGAAGCTGCGGAGCTCAGAGACGTTTGAGGGAACTTTGATGTTACTGATGCCCTGGATGCGGTTAACTTGTGGCTCGACACCACTTGGTCCTACTAGGAGACCGACGTAGTCTACTTTGGTTTTGCACCACTGACATTTTGAGAGTGATATTTTTGCACCCGCAGTGGTGAGTTGACCCAGGACATGGTCGATTTCCTGAATGTGTGCATCCAGGTTGGGGCTACGGAGAAGGATGTCATCGACGTAGATGAGGTTACCTCGTTCGCCGGCATCAGGACATGCTTTGTTCAGAAATATGTTGAATTCAGCAGGTGAGTTGGCGTAGCCAAAAGGACACCTGGTGAATGTATATTGACGGTTAGCGAACGTGAATGCCAACTTGTGTTGGTCCTCAGCGTGTACTGGAATGGTCCAGAAACCCGACGCCACGTCTAGAGTGGAGAAGTATTTGGCATTTTTAACGCGAGGAAGTTCTTGTTCAAGCTGAGTCATTGGCCACCTCGAGAGAGGGACCTGTTGGTTGAGTTTTCGATAGTCGATCGTGAGTCTCCATTTTCCATTGGGTTTCACGACCGGCCAGAGCGGTGCCGAGTAAGTGCTGTTACAAGGCCGAATGATCCCGTTTTTCAACAGGTCGTCTATTATTTCTTGTATAGGCTCCTGTGATGCTAGAGGAATCTTATACTGACGCACAAAAGTTGGCGGTGCGTCGGGTGGAGTAGGAATGCGCATTGAGTGGATTGTGGTTAACCCACAATCCGAAGAATCAAGTGAGAAAAAATCCTGATATTTGAGAAGGGTTTGGCGTAGCTTGTCGCGTTCCTCGTCATTAACGAGAGCGTTAGCTTGCGTTACCACTTCTTCGATTCGATCAGCAACATTAGGGGATGGCCCTGTTGTTACTTTTTCCTGTGCGTCGGGAGAGTCTGGGGTTGATGTAACCGCCAAGACGTCAACCGTGTGAAGTGTCATTTGTTCATCATGACTAAGATCAATGCGACTGACTGAGTTCCGGTCGAGAGTCACGACCGAAAAGAGTGCGATCGCCCTTGAAGGCTTTGTGTAGACAACGTGGGTTGTCTGATGTTTTGGGAAGAGTGGAGTTGGGATTTGTCCCAGTATTGGGATGCCCAGCTCAAAGTCATGGAAGTCAGTACTGATAAGCCAGCCCAGTGGCGTGCCTTTTGGGATCAGTATGGCTTCCTCGCCGATGTTGTTGATCAGCAAGAATGTGGTCCTAGAATTTAGGCCCAAAAGAGGAGTTGCTTCCAGGGACAGTCCAAGTTCGAAGAACAATGGCGAAGGTTGAAACAGAGCTTGTGAGTGGTTAAGACTCTGGCCTGGTTGCATGCATATCTGGAGAGGGGCATTCGCCGTGCGTGCTGGTATTGTGGCATGTTGGAAGTTAGCTACTTGACATACCTCTGGAATTGTCTGTCCTGACTTCAGGTTGTCTGCGTCAGGCAGATAAGAAGAATCACGCACGGGTGTTAGTGACCACAGAATGTTATTTACTGTGTCAATTTGGACTCCTAGTCTCACCAGTATATCGCCTCCTACGTACACTGAGTGTGGAAGGTCGGGAATAACCAGAAAAGTGTGAACCAGCATTCTGTTATTCCACTTTACTGTGAGAGCACAAACACCCATGGCAGTGAGTGTTGTGGTTGGTGTAGGATCTGATGGGAAACGGAATGTCTTTTTCACCATCCGGAGATTGGCGTTTTCTCGTGCCAATGACTCATACAGATCCTTACTGATTGCGGATTTATCAGCCCATAAAGCTATAATCACATCATCTATCTGCGACTTTTGCAGTTCAAGACCTCCGAGCACCTGTGGACAGTACTCGTCCTGCGTGGCTGACGGTTGTAATGCACACAGGAAAGTGTCTCGCTGTGTCGCGAGCTGCGTCACCAGGTTGTCAGGGTCGGCCTGAGCGGCTGGACTGCTGTGGACAACCTCATCGTGTGTTACGGTTTCGGACGGCTCGAGTGAAGTTATCTGTTGGACAGAGTTATGCTTTTCACTTTCAATGACATAGCAGCTAAAATCTTCATTGTACGGAAAAGTAATCGTCAGAGGTTCTCGCACTTGTGCCCACACTTTCAATCGTTTGAAATCGAGTAAAGGCTCGAAACGGTTCAGAAGATCTTTTCCGACAAGCAAAGGAATGGACTCAAGCGATGACACATACACGGGATGAATCAGAGTCATTGGTCCGATTGACAGTTGTATCAGAGATACTGCTGACAGCGTAGTGTTATTAGAGGCGTACGGGCGCACCTCCAGAGAGCAAGGTTGGAGTTTTAACTCTTTATTGCCGTGGTTTGCTGCCTTACGAAGTCTGTTAAAAAGAGATAGAGACATTAAAGTTATATCCGCGGCAGTGTCGAGGAGAGCTTCATGTCTCAGCACATCTTCCAAGGTTAGTGACATGTAAAACTTGCGTGCGACTCCCTTTTCAGAGAGGTTGCACAGAAATTGGTGTACAGGTGGTTCAACTTGTATCAGAGAGGCATCCTGGTCAGAGGAGATCTCTTTTTGATCCAGCTGTACAACCAAGACTGCGCTAGGTGGGAGAGGATCTTTTGCCTCTTCTTCTGTGCTGTTCACAGGAGTTTGTGACTCTGTTTGAGCCTGTTGTGGGTCCAGCTCAGATTCTGGAGTTGGCTCGGCTACTCGTTCTGGCTGTAAAAGGGAATCAGCTGGCAGGGCCAGGTTCTGTGTCACAGTGGTTATAGACAGAAGATCAGACTTTTTGTTAACTTTCTTTTCTTTCATTTCTTGCAACAAACGTTTAATGTTGTCTATCTCATCCTGGCTGAGACCAAAGGCTTCTTTTTCCTTTTCAGATCTCATGCCTGGAGAGTCTTTGTTGCTCCTTTTGTGTGAATCATTCGATTCCTGTTGGGATAATTTGGACCATTCCGTGCGTGGATGTGTGTCCCGAGGCCTATTTTTATAGTCACTCTGGTTCTCCCGAGCTGGGTATTTGGGAAACCGGTTTGGGAAGAACTTTCCTCTGTGAGGGTTAAAAGGAGGTTCGTTGTGTTCTGCACGTGAGTAAGATCGCTCTTTTCTGGGCCAGTGAGGTTTCGAGTAGCCGTCTCTCGGATGAGACGGTTGAGTCTGTGATGTCTTGTGACTCTCACTAGACCGTTGTGGTCGGGTGTCGTGACCAGGTGCCTTACCCCTTTGGGCTCCTTCGAGCTCCATAGGTGGGTGTTCGGCGTTCAGCGTCAGAACAGTGTTATGCTCTGGCTGTTTAGCTTGTCTGTGTTTCTGGAAACCTAAAGTGGCCCACTCACGGAGCTGCACAATTGTGGCTGTTCGCGGATTAGCCATGACCCCCAAGTGGTGACTAGTAACGGGATGGAGATTTTGGATGAAGAGCGTTTTGAAATTTATATCTTCCTCCATTCCCTTGTCGTTGCGTGAGCCAAAATAAGCTTTGAGGAGACGGTAATAGTACTGCTGAGGCAGCTCACTACGTCCCTGTTTAACCATCATGGCGGTACTTAGACCAGACTGAGACAGCTCATCTGAAAATTCCCTCTCCATCGTTTGACAGAGAAGTGCATAATCATTTTGGATGTAATCAAGCTGACGTTCGATGAATCTACTTACTTCACGGCTGGACGTGATTTTAATCAAGTAGATTTTGTCCGTAATGGATGCGTTTGGAAATCGACGCAAATAGAAGTCAATATCATTTAAGTAAGCTCGGGTGTCGTGCGGCCCCCCAGGAGTGGGTTCGAACCTTGGCACGTTGCGAGCGATTTTGTCTAATTCTCGGTCAGAAGGTCCCAACGGTGTGTGGTTTCCCGGAGCAAGGACCGACTGATCCAGTCTGGTTGGTTCTGGGGACTCACCGTGGGCTCTGAAAGGATTTGGGGTGGCTGGCCCTGTTGGGGGAAAGAACGACTCCCCCTGGGCTCCCTTATAGCTAAAACGGCCTTCCTTTTCTGGTTGAGAGGGATCATGCATTTTCAGTTTGCGTTCAGCCTCCAAGGACTGACGTAAATCTCTTTTTGCATTTATCAACTCTCCTGTTAGGCGTTCGTTTTGCTGATACGCTTCATTGATTTTGTCTTTAGCTTCGCCGAGGTGTTCCTGCAAAAGCTGTATCTGTTTTTGTTTAGCACTGAGATGCGTCTCATAGGATGCGACTTCAGTGTTCAAATCCTGCACTGTCTGCAGGGCATCGTGGAGAGGTTGTTGCGAGTCCTTATGGGCTTTATCAACCTCTTCCAGTTTAGCTTGGTTAGCCAGCAACTCTTGTTGGCACTGCTGGAGCGATTCCCCAAGCTCCCCGTTTATCTCTTTTAGTTGATTCATATCTCTGTCTGATTGTTCAACCTGGGTTGTTAATTTCTCTATTTGGTCAGCAGCCTGGCTTGCTGTCCTTTCAGAGACTTCTAATTTATGTTGGAGGAATTTCTTTTCCTCCTGTAATTGCGTTATCGTTTGCGACCGAGTTTTGAGTTTTTCAGCGGCTTGCTCCACCACCTTATGGGCATGTTTGAATCGCGCGGAGAAGACGACAGCTAAGCTCCCCAATAACTTTGTTAAAGTTTTGTCTTTGGGCGTCTTCGCTTCCACTCCTGCAATAAGTTCTGACACTATTGCCCCGAGCTCGTTGGGGTCAGTGCCTGTTATTTTGTTGACATAACCTGGAATTAGCTCTTCAGTCAAATCCATCAGGGTGTTTTCCATTGCTTCGAATGGATCGTCCTGACTGGACGTGTCAGAAGTCATGTTGATTTGTCGAGAAAAGTTTTGTTAATCTATTTGTTTAGGCGTAACCGTGGTAAGCAGTTAGGCAAGTTATAGACTAAGTTTAGCGTGTCTGGAAGAAGGGAAGGAAAGTAAGAAAAAGAAAAAGAAAAAAAATTAAAAAAAAAAAATTCTTTCAATTTAAAATTAATAAAATAAAAAAAATAAAATAATTAAAAATTAAAATTAATGATCAAAAAAAAATTTTTTAAAAGTTTATCGCTTAAAATTATTTAATTCCAAATTGCTTTTGAAATTAAACTTAAAACAAAATTAAATAACAACAAGATGGAAATAATCAAACAAAAGAAAATTCGGAAAGAAGTATTCCTTAATAAAATTTATCTTACTTGATTAAGCCAAATTATTGATAAGTTCTTTCCTTCTTCCAAGTGTCGTTCCTTTTCTAACGATGTTAATTTTGGGGTGTCGCAATTTAGGAGTTGTGGATATAATCCACCGTTTTAGGTTGACTCTCTTTTAACCTTAAAAATCAGTTACTGTTGAGTTTTCTGATTTTAAATTTCCTATTTATTTAAGAATCGTTTTTCTCTTAAACCTTCAAACAAGTTATGCAAACAGTCATTGTTAGTACAGGAATTAGTTGTGAACCACGTGATTGCTTTTCAATTCAATCACTTCACCACAAGTTACAATGGCGCTGGTCAGATTTGTTAGTCAAACACCATTTCCCAGAATTCCTTCACTTTGTTGTAATTAACCAAGCTACCAGCAGATGACGCTGAGGCTCGTTCTTGCGTTATTTGCAGCGGACTTCCAGGGGAAGAGTGAGAAAGTGCTGACGTCAGATGTTGACAACTTTGGCACCTCCCACTCAGGAAGACTCGTTAGCGTGTGGCTTTCTTTGTCACAGCAATTTAGCTTTAGTAGAATCAAAACCAAGCTTTTAAACATCAACATTCATGTCACAAGCAAAAAGAAACACGGCGGTTTCTAACACAGCTTTTATCAACAGCTTTGCAGAAGAGGCAGCATTTGCGAGACGTGGCAGTCTCCAACTTTCCACCTTAAGCTTTTAAGGGCTTCCAACACGTCAGCGCTTCTGCCGACGTGCTGACTCAATTGGTCTCGTGAGCGTTTCTCCGATGACCAAGTTAAAACAGGCTTCAACTCTTCAAAATTGACTATAACTACCCTCTCTTCGGGAGGTCACAATATACGCCGTAGGCGTCACTTTTCGGTCACGGGAAGCTTCGCCGTGCCGCCTCTAATCTCCTGGCTGTTTGTAAACAAACCAGCTGCTGGCTATGTAGCTACACTAGCTTCAGCACGGAGTCCTGAGTTAAGCAGACGATCACCGGAATCTCGCGGATAATTATCTCTGTTCCTCAGAGTGGTTATATCAATGTTGGATACTCGCAACCATTAATCCCCACTTGGCCATATATTATTGAGCGTTTTTTTTTTAACACGCTCTTGCATGCAAAATTACTTCAGGAGGAAGCACCCCAGGCAGCTGGTGTGTTCCGTTTCTGTGTTTTTGTAATTCTTTCTTACTACAAAAACCATTCAAACAACAAGTTTATGCGTCCATAAAGTTTGTTATTTGGCTCTATATCTTTGCTTTCGTTAACTCTTAACTGCAGGAAACAAACAGTTTGTAGAACAATGCTCACACACACAGGCAGTTTTGCTAAGCGCGGCTACTTCACAAATAGCCTCGGACGGACGGCACCAAAATATATGTAGCGTTGACACGTTATTAATTAATATTTACCTCGAAAATAGCAGGGACACCACCTCTTTTATTTTAATTTGTTACGTTACAGTCCAAAGAGGAAGACTGTTTAAAATCTTGCAATCCTAGTATGTTATATTAAGAATCAGTCTCATTCTGAGTCGTGCGTCCTATTTGGAGTGGTAATCGGCTTTAGTAACTGTCTGTGACGCTCTTAAATGGGTTAATATAAACATTTATTCAACATTATACAGGTATATAGGTGTATAAACAATTGATAAGAGACAGAATATGGGTACTTTGCAATAGTTGTAGGGAAACACGGTTGAAAGGGAGAGATGACTTAGCTAAACGGGAGGACTAGTGACCTGGGGTTAAAACATTAATACTGAGTCTGGTTCTTCACACGAAACTGCTATGGCTAATCACTTCGGCCGGTTATTTCCTACGGATCTCTGCACAACCATCACCTCCAGAGGAAGGATTCAGCACTCCGAGTTCAGCAGAGTTCCACTGCTCCAAAGATATCAGACTTTATGCACCTTACTTTTGCCGTAGAGTATCGTGGTTATTTACAAGGTGAGCGTCAGTCCTTGGAGACCACGTTTCCTTGGTTACCAGCGGCTGGGCGTCGTTGTTGGAGACCACGTTTCCTTGGTTGCCAGCGGCTGGGCGTCGTTGTTAGAGACCACGTTTCCTTGGTGACCGGCTGGGTGACGTTTAGTCGGCTGTTCTTCTTGGGCCGGGCGGTGTGATTTAGCAAACACTCGCGTGTATCGGACCAGACTTTTATAAAAAAAAGGGAAGTCTAAAAAAATGGGAATTAATAGTTACGGAGTAAAATAGAGAGAGGACAGAAGAGTTGCGGGGAAAGGCAAGATTACAAGAGGTCAAAAATTGTAAGCATAAGCTTAGGGGACAAAGGGAGTGGTCAAGGCTTGGAGGACCACAGGGAGGTCCCAGAGTTGCGGATTTTGAGAGTAAAACAGTAAGAGCGAGCTAAGAGGGGGAAGATGGTAGATATGAGAGTTTGATGAGAGGCTGAGAGGGCGGAGAGAGAGCGATTTCATGCGCGCCTCTCTTTTAAGCTGGAGATCACATGTCGGCTTTCGTCCAATCAGTGTTCAGCTGACCTCCAACCCAAAAAGCTAAAAACGGGGGTTACTGAGAAGAAAAGGGGGAACTTCTCTCTTTCAAACGCATTTACCTACGTTACACTGATTTATACAACATAATGTTCCTAACAGACAATAATGTTGCATACGAGCAGGCATAAACACAAATATGAACATGGAACAGTTATCAGCATACAATACTTCATATTATCATGATAGAAATGGTATGACAACTTTGGTTGCTGTTAATTTAGAATGATCTGCAGCTGTTTGGGTAATACCTGTGGAATTAAACACTATTAGGTTATGCATTGCACATAATGAGAACATTAAACATCCGTAGTTGAAATTGTCCATGGTTGTTTAGGCTGACATAGTGAAAAGTGTCCGTTATCCATGTCCTTTGGGGGGCACTGTGGCTCCACGAGAGGGATCTCTTTTAAATCCAATTTTCATAGCTTGATAATTAATGAAGGTACAAGAATGGCGAATGTTTCAAAATGATCTGTAGATTTATGCAGTTCCGATTTTAACAGTTTTATTCCAGGAGAAAGTGAGGATTATGGTGAAAGTTCTACTTTCTAGAAAATAGAGAGTTGAACATTCCTTTGTAACAGGCCAGGAAAGAAGAGCAAGCCTGGTTTGTTTCTCTGTCAGAGGGTGTCAGTTTGCATAATTTATTATGCGTGGAGGAGAGAATCTCACAAAGAGACTCCAGTTGGTCGGAATTCACATCTGGGTCCTTATCTTCTTTAGGTAATCCGTTGAAAGGGTCATAAACAGTGAAATGTTTTCGATGTCAAGACATTTGAAAAAGGGGGGAAGGTTAATGTAAACATCTCCGTTCTCTGTCTTTCCTGAGAGCACGCTACAACAATTATGCAAGTGACCTTTCATGTTGTCATTTTGATCAATTAATGGAATTCCAATAATTATTGATAACCATCCACGTGTTTGTAACGTGGGCTAAATTAATTCCAAACAGTGCTTTATTTATAGTACAAACAACTATTGTGCAAGTGGATGATAAGGTTACCTTTTCATGTTGTCATTTTTTATTAATGAATGGAAATAATTCTAATTATCAATGATAAGGACCATTCAGGTATTCATTTATTGATTTATCCACTAATAACTATGCAACACATAAAAAAGTCAAAACAAGTAGGGGATACACATCAACTGGAATTTACATCAACCGGGACACGTGGAATGTCCTTCCTAAGCTGTTGTGGCGCATGCGCGAGCGGCGACACGGTCTGTTGCGCGTCTCCTCTACCTGTATTGTTTGTTTTAAATGTTTGTCTACCATACGCAACAAAGTAGCAAGCTTTTAAGTTGGTAAACCGTCATCGTATAAGCTGCAAAAATGAAACTGGACTCGGTCGTTTTACTGTTGGTCTTGATCACTTTTTTGGCTGATCTCGCCAGATATGCAGCAGGCCACAATTCAAACTTCAAAGATGGCCAAAATCGCATCACCTACACAATGGAATTTCTGTTAAATCTCAGACCATCTCCTGTACTTTCTCGCTTGGATGACACATCGTTGCTGTCACTCGATTGTGTCAAAAAGAACTCTAAAGCAAGAAAACGCGGAAGGAAAGGTGGGCTCCGCGAGCGGATTAAAAGGAAACCTTACCGACAACCACTTCCATCGATCATGCTCGGTAATGTCCAAAGTTTAAGGAATAAGGTGGACGAGCTGCGGGCCAGCAGCCAATATTTTTCGGACTACCGGAATTCCTGCCTCATATGTCTCACCGAGAGCTGGCTCACGGATGCTGACCCCGACTCATCAGTTGACATGGAGGGCTTCACGCTGGTGAGAATGGACCGCAATCAAAACTCCGGGAAAAAGCGAGGTGGGGGCGTGTGTGTTTTTGTGAACAACAAGTACTGTTATCCTGCCCATATAACAACGAAGCACAAAGTTTGCACGAAGGACATTGAATTGCTTTCGCTCTCCCTGAGGCCCTATCACTTGCCCCGGGAAATACACCAAATTAGGCTCTTCCTTGTGTATATTGCGCCCTCAGCCGACACACAGGCCGTTGCCACTCTGCTTCATGAACTCGTGTCGCAGGTAGAGACAAAGGCTCCTGATGCGGCTAACTTCATATTGGGAGATTTTAACCTTTGCAGTCTAAAGGAACTTTTGCCCACATACCAGCAATATGTCACCTGCACCACCCGCGATAAGGCATGCCTTGACCATTGTTACGGTAACATACCCGATGCGCTTTACGCGAAAGCACTACCCGGTCTAGGGAATTCGGACCATAATATGATTAAATTAAGCCCTGCCTATGTGCCCAGGCTCAGGCGCGAGAAAGTGAGGAAAATGGACGTTAAACGCTGGACTGCTACTGCGACAGACGCACTTCAGGACTGCCTTGCAAGCACAGACTGGGATGTAATAATGGATGGGACAGAGAATATCAATGACGCGGCGTTTGCCATTGCCGGATTTATTAAATTCTGCGAGGACACAATAATTCCCAAAAAGACAGTTAAAATGTTCCCCAACAACAAACCTTGGGTGACGCCGGAATTAAAGCATCTTCTTAATCAGAAGAAGAGTCTTTTTAAATCAGGGGGTACCACAGAAGACAAAAAGACTGTACAGAGAAAGATCAAAAACCTGATCAAAGACTGTAAAGCTGCATACAGACGTAAACTAGAGGGTTTTTTCAACAGTGACCCAAGACGAGCATGGCAAGGGGTCCAAACCATCACAGGTTATAAGCCTAAGAACCATCTGATGGCAGTGGACAATGAACTTGACATGGCTAATAAATTAAATGACTTTTATTGTAGGTTTGACACACATGATTTTAAAACAGAGCAGCATTTGATTACCTCAAGAGGTGAGAGGTATGGACTGTGCAAGTATGGACATTTCTGTTGATGATGTAAAAATTTTTTTTAGACGAACAAACCCACGTAAAGCTACTGGGCCTGATGGTGTTAGCAACAGAACCCTTAAAATGTGTGCAGAGGAGCTGGCACAGCCCTTCCAAAGGCTATTCCAGTGGTCCATAGACACTGGTGTGGTCCCCAGTCTGTGGAAACAATCACTAATAGTACCTGCAGCACTGGTGGGCCTCTTACACCCAGACATTTTATCTATTGATGGTTTTGAAAGGGAGGTTCATGGTTTTATCAAGTGGTGCACAGACAACTTCTTACAGGTGAATGTTAAAAAGACAAAAGAAATGGTGATAGATTTTAGCAAGAAACCAATGTCCATCTCCCCATCCGAGATCAATGGCGAGCAGATAGAGCGGGTCTCATCATATAAATACTTAGGAATTGAGATAGACGACAGAATGTCTTTTAATCAATGTGCACAGAACAAATGTAAAAAGTTGCAACAGAGGATGTTCTTTCTTAGGAAGCTCAGAGATTTTAGGCTAGACTGCAGCATTCTCCAATTATTTTACCAATCACTTTTACAAAGCATTTTATCATTTGGACTAATCTGTGTCTATGGTAACATGCGTGTGCAGGACCATAAAAAACTGCAGCGCATCATTAAGTCGGCCAGCCGGGTGATTGGTGTGGACCAGACATCTGCAGAAGATCTGTACAATGAACTTATTTTAAGGAAGATGGACCAAATTTTACCTGACGCAACCCATCCCCTCCACCCAAAGTTTTTAAGGAGTACTAGGTTAAATGACAGACTCCTGCAAAGACCAATCAGGACAGCAAGATATCACAAATCATTTGTACCTACAGCGATCAGGCTATATAACAGCAAGCCAAAAGCAACTGCGGCACTTTAGTTGACTCACTTTAGTTAACTCACCTGCTCTAATCTCCTTTTATGCTTTTTATTTAATTTACACAGCACTGTTTTTATCTTCTATTGTACTTCACACATTTTATCCCCTATTTATTTTAATGTGGTATGTCTAGTGTCTATTGTCTGTATGTTCATAGTATGTCTTGAGGAGATGTGTACTGTTGACCACCTGAGTTTCCCCCTGGGGATAATAAAGTTTACCTAGACCTTGACCTTGACCTTGATAAACTTATATACATATATACATAACCATAATAAAAGGAATGATACAAATGGAATAGAATAGAGGTAAAGAAAAAAAAAAGCACACACACACACACACACACTATTCCTCACTATCAGTGCTGGATTTCTTGTCATCCATGTCACTTGAAGATTTCCATCTTCCAGATGCCAACCATGTCCAGTGGGAGATGGAGCACCAATCTTTTGCTTTACACATGACCTCATTATTTTAGCCTGATAATTTGCCCTTTTGCAGTGCTGGTGGAGGGCATCACTTGTTGGGGGATAGATAATTCTGGCAAGGCTGATGATGCCACACAGAAAGCTTTGTACCTAGCGTCATTGATGTTTTCTGCGGTTGGCTGATCGTACAAATGGCACACATATTTGCAAAGTAATGCAAATGTAGAGTGGTCCAAGTTAAATTCAGTCCCCAGATTTCTGAAAGCCTTCAGGTAGACATCTTTCTCGCATGCCACAGCAAATGTCTTCTTTTTGCCTTGTGGTGTCACACCCAGTGAATGTATGGATCCCAATCAAGGCTGAACACACTCTGGCTCCGAGAGCTGATGACACCTTGGTAATGTCCATTATGCGTGTTCTGTTGCCCGTCCCTGTGAAAAAGTACAAGCTGCATGGCAAACCTTTCTGCAGACTCACAGCAATGACTGCTACATCAGTGTCAGGGCTCTTAATAATGACAGTCTTATGTTCCTGAGCAGCATGTTGTGCAAAAACACCAGTGTCACATTCTTTGTGGTCACACTGCAGGTCTTCCACAGCATGAACAGACTGCACACCTTCCAGTACAGTCACACAGTGACATTGGTGTTGATGTGCTATGTACAAGCTGAAGTTTCTTCCCACTGCTGTAAGATCAGCATGTGGCCACGCATCGTATAAGAACTCAGCAAGTGCTTCTTTATTTGTTCCTTCTGATTCCTTCCCTTCCACCTTGTGCAGGTGAAATTCTGTGTTTCCTCATGCTTAACAAGAGATATGTGCATGTAACAAATCTTTCGGTCGAAATTTCGTCTTCTTCGGTACTGCTGGATGATCGCGCTGCTACTGCGGTGCTGTTTCTGTTTACCAGCTCAGCTGACATACTAGCTATCCGATTCGTCCATTCTGATGACGTCTCAACCGTGGCACCTCTCGCGAGCCAAACTGTTATTACGCCTGCCGAATATGTACATACGCCTTGCCAGGCACTAGTTATTCCTTTAAACGTTGCGAACTAAAAAAGTACTGTGTTCTGAGCGGCGAAACTTTTTTTTAAACCTCAACATAACTCAATCTTTTTATGAGCTGAAGCGTGTTTGGTACGGAGAGCGTGGAACAAGCCTGGTGTTCTGAAGGAGTTTTCGAGGTTCACCTTACGGCCTATGTGTGGCCCTGTGATGGACTGGCAGCCTGTCCAGGGTGTACCCTGCCTCTTGCCCATTGACCGCTGGGATAGGCTCCAGCCCCCCCGCGACCCGACCGATGGATTCAGCGGTATAGAAAATGGATGGATGGATGGATGTGCCCTTGACAAAGTATTTCATTCAAAAGAAGCATTTCACACAAATGAGGGTACACTTGAGACAAAACGACCCATTATTTGAATATCCACAGGAAACTCCCAAATATGCTTCCAGAGAGTTGTGAGATCAGTAAGTTGTCCTTTTTCCAGATCATTTTGCAACTTTGATGTAGATAATGTTTACACTGGTAAGCGCTGTATCCAGGAAATAGCCATATGCATGCACTGTGCAGTCCAACCGGACATAAACTTTTGCTTTCTAATTATGCTTCCAACTAACTGTCAGCCCTATGAATTCAAACAAACAGAACCTTTTTAAGTGTTGCAATCATTTGCCATTGAGTGACAAAGTTTAACCTGTTGACAGTGGTGCAAGTTTTGGCTGAATATTACATGACTGTCCCTCTTTGTGTATCCTTGGTGAATGTGCTTGCTGCTGCAAGCTTTAAGTAGACATGGTGCAAGGGCGACTAAGGTATCCATTACATATTCAGAAGCATTTTCATACTGGAAGTTGGATTTCAAAGCAACACCATAACTCTTAACAGATGTTTTGACTCCAATAAGACTGTTAAAAAAAAATACCCAGAAGCACTTAAAATATGTTTAACAAGGCAATTTGATATCAGATAAGGACTTTGTTTTACTTTATGACATGAATGGGTCCAGCAGTATAGATTTACCATATACAACATAGAAGAAATGAAGGGTGTGGATTTCAACATACGAGATATGAAACGTAAGATATGAATCACGGACTCATTTTTAAACAAAAATAATTTAGTTTTACTCAGTTCAGTTTGGTACAATTCTTAACAGTTTATCCACATCCATTCATCAATCCATCTATTTCCTATACCTGCTTTATCCAATCCAGAGTCACGGGAGGGGCTGGAGTCTATCCCAGCTACCTTCAGGCAAGAGTCAGGAAACATCCTGGACAGGTCACCAATCCATCACAGATTCTTGAACAAAGATATTAATTTTACTTTGTAGGTGACAATAAATAAGTTTCTATAACTCTGGCAAATTACATATGAATAACAAGATACTTTAATTGAGAAAATAAAATAAAATCAAACAAAAGCACAAAGTTCCACATAAATGATGCCCAAATATAGCATCCCTGTTTGATAAATCATCATAGGCATTACTTTTACACCTCTTCAGATTTTACAAATCACAACAAGGTGCTAATCAAAGGATTCAAACAGGACTTGAGTGATCATATACTGTTTGAAAAGCTAATAAGATATGCTTGCTGTATCTAAATTACTTTCATGGATTCTGACCAAAGGTTGCTGACTCACATTTTATTAGTGAGGCAATCACTTTTTATGGGACCCTCAGTGTTTTTAATTACTCACCACCTCATCTCTCTCCTCACAAGGAAGATGATAGTGAGTTGACAACATCTCTGTCTGCCACACATTAGTTCTACTATTAGTGTTGTTTGACAGAATGCAGGTACTCCTCGTCACAGAAGTGGAATTACCCACATGGTGCTGCTCAGGCAGATAATGCAACAAAAATACAATCAGCCACAGCCAGCAAGCAAAAATGATAATTTGCGCATGCTAATTACTAACGATAAGGATGGCAAAATTAACTGAGAGTGATGAGGAAGTGGGTTGGAACAATGATGACATCCTGATGGTGATAATGACAGTGATCCCTGATGGTGCTGGTGGTGAAGAAAGAGGTGCTACTGTACTAGAAATGACTGGATTATTATAATGCAGCTCTATTCAGCATATTAGCTCATCCTCCACTCTGATGGGCATGTACGAGTGCAGTGGTGGGATTATGCAAATGATAAACTGAAGAAGCTGCCGGTTTCCCTGGCAGTCGACTTCAAAGCGGCCAGGACTGGAGATGGAATTAGTGCTCTGCTTAATCCCACTGGGGGGGGACGACGACACTTTATTAATGCAGCAGCAACCTTAATCATAGACAGAAAGGGAGGTGGGGAGTAAGAAAGGTATAAGATGTCACAGAATGAGAAAAGGGAGGGTGGGGGTGAAGGAGGTGAGGGGAAGTAGGGGTGTGATGGGAACAAAAGATGCAGTATGGGGAAGAGAATATGTTAAGAGTGTGATGTGTTTGTGAACATGGAGGCGCAGAGGAAGTGTAACACAACGAGGAGACAATCAAAGATCATTTTTATGGCAGCTTGATTTCCTGCAGGAGCCTAAACACAGATCTGTTTCCTGTCAAACCACCACATGTGATATTCACTCTAATAGCAAGAGCAAGAGCTCACCAGGACACAAACTGAACCTTAAGGGGCAGATCAATACAAACACTGTGTAGCAGTCACAGTGCCGTGTGGATTAAGAGTTTTTCAAACTTTGACAAAACCAACATTCCTGTGGGGGATGTTTACGTATGTGGATATAAACCAGATCTTCATTTTCTTTCCACAAAGGAAAAAGAGACAGAAACTGCCTAATTTACAACACCCTTAAGAGCTTTTGGGGAGTCGAACTCACTCTTGGAAAAGTGGGACACTTACTATCTTATCTAGACCATAACTCGAAAGTTGACACTTTAACACCCCTTTTCACCAGCAAACCGACCAGATGGCTACACACGAACTGAGAAGACTCACTTTTAGTCGAATCTTAAAACTATATTAAATGTGTTTGATAACCGTGTACAATTTCTTTCAGGTTTCCAGCTTGATCACAAGACGCATATAGAGACAATTTGTACGATTCTGGCTTAAATATTGACAAAGAACTGATTTTGGTGGAAAACGCCCAACCTGCCTGATGGAACCACATTGCCCCCTAGTGGTCTGCAGTGTTGATTAGTTGAACATTTAAATCCCAGAGGACTCAGTAAAATGGACAATATATGCAACTAGTAACTTCTAACGATGTCCCTTCGGTATCTATTTGGTATTTGTTTAGTGTCCCCATTGTTAACACAGAAAATGAACATTGTATGGCTCACTATTCATATGTCACGATTTCATAGATATTCATCTGAATTTTGAAAGTCATAATTGTCTTTATCATGTGTGTTATTTTGATGTCTTTATATTACAAGTCTATGTTATATCTTTAATCTGCATATCTTAACAAGATGTGGTGTTTTCACAATCACTGAGACAAATGTTCTATGAGATGGGAGTAATGGAGAAATAAGAGTTTTCTTTGTCTAAATCCAGAAATCCCCATATAGCACAGATCACCTTACACAGACATGCACACAGTTCAAGCATGTCATTGGCTGAAAAAGTAGTGTAAGCCCCGCCTCCGAGAGTCAAAACCCAGAACCCGCGGAAAACACACTCTCTCTTGTGCTCTCTGTCTCTCTCTAGTTCTCTCGTTTGCTGGCTCGCTTCAGGCGTCTGCTCTCTTGCTTCTTGCCTCTTGTTCCAGAAGGGTTCCAACCCAGAGTTTCAGAAGGAGATTTGAGCAGAGAACAGTTGCTCAGAGAGATTTGGAGATGGTTTAAGCAGAAGAGAAGAGCTCACCAGAGTTTGGGAGTTTTCCCATAATCTCAGGAGAGAACGGAAGGACGTGTGGATAACGATGCAGCGGACGACCGGAGGAGACCCTCCAGAACCCAGTGAGACCCCGGAGACGAGAAAGAAAGACCCGAACAAAGAAACAGATTGAAATACTCTGAAGATGCACGTTTTACGTGTTTTTGTTCGTCCCTCGCCATCCACGTCCTTCTACGTCGCACGTCCTAACCTCCGCTGTTTCACGCCATCATCACCTTTTCCTACCAAGAAAGCCAACTCCAAGCAACCTTTTTTTAATCTTCTGTAAACTTAAGTTCACTTCATCAGAGAAGCAACGGACCCACTGACACTAAGAAGATTCGACCATCTAACCCCAGTCCTCGGCACCATCGTTTCGGTTTCCCGGTGAAAGAAACAACTGAGAAGTCCGCTAAAGTCAGCCACCACAGCCAGGAAGGCCCAGAGAGCGGAAGAGAAATCCCCTCGGACCCGCGTGGCCGCTACCGTGAATAGAACTTCAGCACAGTAAGACCGACCCGTTTTCACCTTAAAGTGGGTTTGATGGATGTCTCGAGGCTTTCACAGAATGATACATTAATCCGAAATGTCAGTACAGTATTTAGATTCAAATAGTCAGCCAACCCAAACTATTTGAATAAATCCAGTAACTCTCCATTCCCATATTTTATTTTATATTCACTAAGTGTTTTATATAATCACCCATATTCCATGCATCTCCTGTTTGTTTAAAGGTTCATGTCTAAGATCATATCATTGTAATAAACAGCTCATATATCTATATATATGTTATAATCACAGATTGTGTCGTATGCTTTCTTTACGTAATGTCTGTCCAACCAAACGAGAACTTCACGAAAGTAGCGAGATATGAGACTGAATATTAATTGAATATTAATTATTAATTAATTTAACACCAGGATCGTAAGATTTCAAACAGTTTTCCTACCTGACTGTGACTTAAATTAAGTTAAAAACCTAGGTAGGTGGTGCCCTGAATTCGAGGTAAGGTTTATTTGAGACTGTAAGAACATCTCATAAATCCTTATATTTAATAGGTATATAAATACCCGGTAACGCTACAACTGCATATGCTTGTATGTGCATCTTGATGTTTTAAAACTGTTCTCAATGTATTAGCGCACAGACAGAAACCAAGTGCTGCGTCTGGGATACACTTCCAAACTGAATCACATGGCATCATTGGATATTGTTGTTCAGCATCTCAAGAGAATATGAGGCTTTATCAGACTATCCTGTAGAGATGATTCTGAAATATTTGTGTGTGTGTGTGATCTTTACAGAGATTAACTGATACTGCTGAATAACTGCAATTGCACTAGCAGATTTCTTTTTTCCATTTCAGGTTACTCAAAAGGTCGACTTGTGCAGTGCTGAAGACAGCCAATAGGATCACAAAGAGGCGGTGTTCCAATCGTACACACATTCATTATATAATAAGTCAGCCATTTTATTGTGCTGTTCAAACCTTGAAACTTCTCATTCACCCCCTATAGATAGTCTTGATTACAGAGGCACATCTTTTGTTAAATCAACCAAAAAGGGCATATTTCCCTAATTTACTCATTGAACTTCACTGGCTACCTGGTCAAATTCTAGTTGCTTAGTGACTTCTGGGTCAGCAGGCTGCTCAATCATACTGACTCCTGCTCCCTCCCAACCATTGTTTTCTGCTCAGGAACATCCTTTGTGAATGCCATCCCCACACACAAAGAAGTTTTAAGTAAAATTGTTCTAATTTGTGCTCCATGTTAAGGGAACAAGCTACCAAATAGAGAGCAAGGGTCTCTCTCTTTATTTCACCATGAATTATCTTTTGTATTCCATGAACAACTCCTCTCCTACCATCCTAAAACACATAACTCACACGTATTGTACACTTCTTTAGCTGTTTTACTTGTACTCTGTCCCTTAAAGAGATTTAGTTGTATAAATGTGATGTTGGTAATTGAATATCTGCACTTATATATGTTTGTGATTCATACAACATAGACTCACAGTAACCGAAGCTTGCCACGCAAGGCATCTGAACTGCAGCAACTTCAGTTTTTCTGCGCAAGAACATTTCTACACGTGGAGTTGCTCAGAATGAAGCCGTCACCCTTATGATTATAAAACCTACTCCACCTGAGTCACCGCTGCCCCCTTGTGAAGGAGTAATGTTAAGGCAGGTGAGGTGTCAGCAGTCAGCAGACGGGTTAAAGATGGGAATACTGTGGGGATAACTGATGGTCTGATAGGAAAGGCAGGCAGGTTTAGAAAGTCCTCTAAACTCTTTTGTCACTGGTTCCTTACTGTTGACAAAAATTCATACGTAAATGCTTCAGTGTTCAACGATCTCATTCACTTTCAATGGGGTACATCTTGCATTGCTGATAAGAATTGGCGTATATCCATATATAGGGGCATCAGCGGATCCCCCAGTTCACTCTCGTTATATGGATACACACGAATCTAAATAGCGTGATTCAAAGCGGTTGTTGGCTGTAAATACAAAATAATCAGATTTTAAAAATATTCCAATAACTGAGTCCTGTGGAGTTTTATGACATCCTTCCCATCATCAATTCCGTTTTCTAGCTTGCAGTTTGAGACACAGCAGGGCAACAGAATGATGATCAGTAAAGGAAAATAAGAGGAGAACCAGTGAGCTCACATGTCCCAGATAAGTATTCCCTTATGAGGCACAATCCAGTACTACTGTAGTAATGATTAGTTACAAGAGGACCAAGTGGCAGAAATGAGTAATAATTATCAATAAATTGATCACACGTCTCTCTGTCCTCATGAGTCCTCCCTGATTAACTCTGGTCCAAACAGGACAGAAAATTACTTATATTGACTGCTTTAACATTAGTCATTCTTATAGTCATACATCATACTGAGCAGTTTGAGTAGTCCCACATTAAGAACCATGACAAACGTTCTTTAAATTTTTTTTGGGGGGCTTTTTATGCCTTTAATGGATAGACAGGAAGCAGAGAGATGGGGAAGACATGCAGCAAAGGGCTGCTCAGTGCGGGAGTTGAACTAGGACCAGCTGCAGCGAGGACTGTAGCCTCTAGTGATGGGATTTCCGGCTCTATTTTGAGATTCGGCTCTTTCGGCTCTTCTTACTGTGGAGAGCCGGCTCTTTCGGCTCCCAAACGGCTCCCCATACACATTTTTTACGTTATTAATCAATTAATAAATTTAACCTAATTTTACAACATTTTGTTTCATTATTGACATTTTTAAGCACTTATGATGAGTAAAATGCGGCATAACAATGCTTTATGAATAAAAGTTTTATTATAACCAATTAAATTATCACAAAATAGCACTACTTCCACAAAAATAACTTAAAATAAATTAAACAGTTATAAATACAAACACGCTTGACACGAGGACAGCAGAGGAAAGAAAAAAGTGGACAAACTTTTTTTCAGTGTTTCCAGTCACCTTATTAATTGAAAGCTGCTTGTGATTGGTCAGATGTGTGGAGCACACGCTTGACATGAGGGCAGTGGAGACATTAAGGCACCGACTGAGGAAAAAAAACTCCGTCTAGCACTGGCAGAAGCAGAGCAAAACGCGCAAGGAGGGGGAGGGGGAGGGGGAGAGAGGGAGAGGGGAGAGACAGAGAGGCACCGAAGGACAAAAAAAACGACGTGGAAGAAAAAACTGACGGCTTTGTGGCACTTGCAGAGCACAAGCGCAACGACAGGGAGGAGGAGAGATACTGAAAGAAAAAAACGGCTCCCATTGTGGAGCCGGTTCCTGTCGTTCACTTCAAAGAGCCGGCTCTTAGAGCCGGATCGTTCGCGAACGACACATCACTAGTAGCCTCTGTACATGGGGCGGCTGCTTAAAGGATAAGACCGGTTTTTTGACATTGGGCCCTTGATTTCACATTATAACATGATGTTCTACTCACCCCTGCTTGTTGTTTGTCATTTGGAGCTGTTCCGAAGATATTCGCGAGGCGTCTGGCTGCTCTCTTGAGATATTCGGCCATGAAACGGTTTCCTATGGGCAAGCTCATACAGGCACAAACTATGCTGTTTATAATTTATTAATTACTCTACACCAGCACTGATAACGTGGAGGTGCGTCGCTTACTTAAAAAAATCCGGGTTACTAATTTTGAATTTTAGCCGAATGAATAAATAGGCAGCAGGTCTGTGGGGGTAACACCCACTTTACGACAAAAAAATCTAAATTACAATAACCCGGATTTTTTTAAGTAAGCGACGCACCTCCACGTTATCAGTTCTAGTGTAGAGTAATTAATAAATTATAAACAGCATAGTTTGTGCCTGTATGAGCTTGCCCATAGGAAACCGTTTCATGGCCGAATATCTCAAGAGAGCAGCCAGACGCCTCGCGAATATCTTCGGAACAGCTCCAAATGACAAACAACAAGCAGGGGTGAGTAGAACATCATGTTATAATGTGAAATCAAGGGCCCAATGTCAAAAAACCGGTCTTATCCTTTAACCCACTACGCCACCGACCGCTCCAGAACCATGACAAACTTGTTGTGATTTGTTGAGTAAGGTGTGATTAGATTGATGAAAAGTACTTTTCAATGAGACAGAATTCAATGAGTTTAAATAGAGTTGTTATAAATGTAGTGTGGAAAAGTGTCAAAGGTGGTTGGTGTAAATGTGTTCAACCCTCCTAATCCACTATACTCCAGGTAAGTGTCCAGAATAAACAGGACGACAGAGAGATGCGTCTATCAATAAATTACAATTTTTATTAGCAATGATTTTGGACACAGATGGGATAAAAGTAGTATCGGAGCAATGTAGGCAGTAACTCCTCAGGCCGCCAATCCTAGATTTCAGTTTTATGCATTTAGGACCCAAAACACCACATATTCACAGAGCTAGTTAAAATATGGCACCAAATACACGTCTCACACTACACACAGATAAGGTGCTTAAAACAGTTCAAGTCACAGCAAAACAAAGGTGCCCCAAATGTACAATTGATCTAAAATGGCAGTCTGAGGAATAAGTTGCTCAATATCAAATAAAAGAATGAATGATGCCCTCTAACGATACCAAGGTTTTAAAAACGAATAAACAAATAAAGAAATAAAATAGAACAAAAGCCCGTCCTAACAGGCTCCTTATATGGGGAGAAAAAACAGCGACAGTCCCTTTGTCAGTCTGAGGACGCCCGACGAGCCGCGATCCCCGTCCGCCAATCAGCCGAAACTAATTGCATAACAAACATTAACATCAACATTAATTCAGTTTGTATAAACCCTCATGCATCAGTATATAATACTCACATATACACGCCTTATGTTAGTGATCAGTGCCGCTGTGTTCGCGCTGCAAATCGTGGGACGCTGAGGAAATCAGAACGGTAAACAACATGTCGCACAATGCCACACAATGTGCGCATGTACGGGGATTAATTATCAACTGCATTATCGAAAGTGTGTGTACCTGTACAGCAACTTATTCGTATATTCAGTGGCAACTGAGCACGGAAGCCAGGCATCCCCTCACACTGGCTGAGTTCCCAATGACCCGGCAGAGGAAGAGAAAGGACGGATCCTGCTACCGGCGCACCTAAATAGCCTCCCCAGGTGAGGAGTCAGCGCTGCCTGCTGGCGAGGACCCCGTTACATAAAGTTGTTATAACAGCTGCTACAGTATACTTCCCACATGGGAGCATCTCTCACCTTCACCATTTATTTAAAAAATAACCAATTATTTTAATTTCATACACTAATCCAGAAATTCGGAGTTGGGGAAGAAGAATTTCTTCATTACCAACAATTAAAATCTATAATTAAATCAAATAGTGATATTTATCACTAATAATCCATTTCAAACTCCCAGACTAATCAAAGAAATAATAGGGCTCGGGCACACGCGTTGCATTCTGGGATATGGTCGCCATATTGGAGGCACAATCTATCGTAAACAAACCGAGGCAAGACAGAGATCAAGGAAAAAACAGTGAGAGAAAAGTGAGAGAAAAGCATGTTAAAATCGAAGAAAGGATGTGGGATATACCGGGATACATTACAGAAGGAAGCCAGAGATCGGTACATACAGAAGATTGGCGTTATAAACGGACTGGACCCTTATGAAATACCGAGCAAGGAATGGAGTGTCGACGAAGATTTACTGCTGAAGTTCACCCTTTCGGACATAATTGCATATATAGTATGTGGTGTCAGTGCTTATACTTTGCAACAGTTTCAATTATAATGACACTTTTGTCATGTTACTCTACTTGTAAATAAATAATGAAACACACACACACTTGGCTGTATCTCAAAGCATATTTATTTCAGACGACTTCAACTTTGCACAACACTCCTGCTCATGGTGGTCAAAGTACAACATACAGACACAATCTTGTCAAAGAATGTTTTGTCTTCACCTTTGCATGGCAATACTATGTTGATAGGTACTTTTGCTGACAAAAAGGTGTATTGTTTCTGACAGTTCCAATCGCCCTTTCCACGTGAATTCGGAGATGGGCAATTTTCCTTGTATTTTCCACATTAGATTAAGATTAAGATTAAAGGCCTACAGAGAGGTGATTTTTTGCACAAAACTGAAATAGCAGATCGATTCCTTATATACCATGGAATTTTTTTATGATTTTAAAATAATTTTAGGCCCCTGGATAGTCCTGATTAGGCCCAATAAACTATCACCACATTTGACTCGAATTTGGCAAACTGGAACGACAGGTGCGTGACGTCGCGAGTGCCAGCTGCTGGAACAACCCCCAGTAGTTCTAGTAGCGAAGCCAGCAGTTTGCCAGACCTGGACAGCTTCTTCACGGCACATTTCGATGTGTGCCGCGGAGAGTGTGTCCGGGCAACCATCCCGCGGTGTGTCCGCTCTCCGCCAGGTGGATTCCCCCTGAGCGTCCGCACCGCAGGGAGCTGAACACGGCGGGATGGCTCCGGCTGATTTCACCAGAGAGGAGGACAGGGAGACACAGACACAAGACCGCGGGTCTCTCTGCTTCCTCTGTCCCCGGTGGTGTGAGCTGCTGCTGCTGAGGGCAACACACACTTTGTACATCTACTCGCAATAAAAACTGCACTGAACCCAACGTTTTATTGCCTTCACCACTCAACAAGCATAGGCTACTAATAGCGGCAGCCAGGAAAACCCATGGCACCTGTGACGTCACACGGAAGCCCCGCCCCCAGTCTGGAATTCCAGGAAGGATTTCCAAGCGGCAAATTCAAAATCGCAAATTTCATGCGTTTATGAAATGTTTTGGTGTAGAGTCCAATGATCATTATTGTTCCTCTGTGTATGTATTATCATTATGTATTGGGTGTAGTGTCAGCTTTCTGTAGGCCTTTAAGATCAGATTTATTGTCATGTATACATGCATACACACGAAATTTGTCCTCCGCTTTTAACCCATTGAGACATCCCTTGCTTCCAACTGACAGTGTCCTCTTGTGCAGTCAGGGGTACTTGGGGGATTTTTACCTCAGCACACAAAAGTCTGTAACTTACCAGAATGAAAATGCAGAGAACACACTCTCATCGACACCGGGATTGAGTGGAAAGTTATGCTTGGTCGTCTTACAGCAGCGATCCATGCTAGTCGACGACGCTTTGTTATCTCGGACACTTGGGCTCCGTGGGTGCGCCTCCAAGCAGGAAACCGGTAAAAAGATAAACCATTTACGATTCCCCCCCCATTCCTGTCACGGCTTGCGCTATTGCACCCCACGACACAGCAACGTGCGACCATAGACAATAAGTAAGATAGATAAACCAACGAAGGAAGTTCCAAGACCAGGCGGGAGTACGTCCTGCGCGCAGTGGAAAACAATGTAAACAAACAGTTCTGCGCCTCCAGTATGGCCGCCGCTCACGTAGTGACGTCACATGCCCGAGCCCTATTAAAATAAAATGACAAACCCTAAAAAAATGAATATCTAAACTTTATAAGTTTTTATATATATAAATATATATATATATAGATTATAAACTCAAACAAAATCACAACACTGTCACAGTTTCATCCTCCTTATCTCACCTCCTATCCCTTTGCCCCAGTAATTTTCCACTCTCCCCTGCCGCTGCTCCTCTCTACCTGCCAGCCAGTCCAGAGTGTAGTTGGGCCCAGAGCTATAGAGTAATACATAGCTCTGGTTGGGCCTAATCAGCCCGACTACACTCACATGCAAGCTCAGCTGCAGCTCATTCCCAATCAGCCCTGCATATAAGCCTCTCCAGCACACTCACTTTCGGCAGATTGTTCTATGCATCCATGCGAGACTCTCCAGCGTTCATTGCCTGCCTGATAGACGACCGCAACCCTAGGGCCACGCCCCCATTCCGGTGAAAACACAGGAGAGGACCTCAGTGTTAATAGTGGGGCCAATACGAAAAACCACAATGCCGAAGGGTTGCTGCGTGCTATATTGTTCATCGAACAAATTGAAAGAGACCAACATACCATTTTCCCTGCTCCCCTCAAGAGAACCACTGCATGAAAATTGGGATTTTCGTCTAGAGCTGTAACAAAATCCGGGTTATCCGGTTTTCAACCCGGATAAATACGTCACCCGAGCAGACCGGATGGTGGCATGCATTTGATCCGCCTTAAAAAAATAAAAAATAAAAAA
Organism: Odontesthes bonariensis; assembly: GCF_027942865.1. Classification (NCBI taxonomy): domain Eukaryota; kingdom Metazoa; phylum Chordata; class Actinopteri; order Atheriniformes; family Atherinopsidae; genus Odontesthes; species Odontesthes bonariensis. The sequence continues at coordinate 31,404,457 of NC_134521.1, forward strand.
AATAAATAAATGATCCGCCCAAGTCGAGCCAGACGGCATTTCATTATGTCAACAAATGGCAGTTACAGCGCTCTTGCACCTTAGTCGTGAGAGAAATGATGAAACCGGAATATACATCCCTCTTTAGTTGCCTACTAGGCTACAGTCATTCTCTAGCATGGTGTTCAGTCACGAATACACAGTCACACACTGAGTGAAACGAAACCTAACTCCCGCCCCGTTTGTCACGAGCCCGTTTGTCGGTTGTGAGCCATGCCCCCTACTGATCCGTCCTGACTTGCGATGTGTCCTTGCGAATCATGCTGGCTCTGGGTGACTCACGGCCCGACAGCGAAAATCCTTGCTGCCGCGACTGGGCGCTCGCTCGTCAAGTCACGCGGCAGAATCGAAACTTAAAAAGCTCCGAGTTGGCATGGATTCGCGGCTCTGGGTGACTCAGACGGGCAAGTAGCGAATCCATGCCAACTCTGAGCTTTTTAAGTTTCGATTCTGTCTCGTGACTTGACGAGCGAGCGCCCAGTCGGCAGCAAGGATTGTCGTCAACCCATCTGACTGCTGAGGCCTCTGTGCCTCGCTACAGGCTCGGTTAGCGTGGCTTCATGCATCTTGTACAGTCGTTGAAAAATAATCATTTAGTGATATAGGGAGGGCAAGATCATTCCATGTTGTTTACTTGTAGGTCTAAACTCAGCATTGCCTCACCTAATGCTACCACATTTGTCGCTGTGTAAATGCACACACTAGCTGTTGTGTCTGGCTTTCAGATAAAATGGCATTGAATTATTACTTGACAAAAATAAATGAATGAACTTGTAGCCGTAGGCTGCTCTTTGATTTATCAAAATGAATTGATAAATGGGACAAAAAAAAGGCGAGGCGCATTGCCACTAAACGGCAGAAAGTTTTTTTTTTTTTTGTTTTTTTTTGTTTTTTTTTTTTAATAAGTGACTCAAGTGATCCGTATAACTCGAATCCCCTCCTCGAAATGATCCAATCAGCCCGGATTTCCCAAAAGATTCGAGTTAGGCATCTCTATTTTCGTCCCCGTAAACGCCCGAAAATCTCCCTAATTTTCGGCAGTTAACGACAATTTACAGCCTGCGAACGTGGCGTTTGTCGGTGCCACAAATTGTCGGAAACGTACCATGCTCGCGGCTCTAATTAGCATATGAATGCAGAAACCGCGCGCCTGGCCCTGAATGTCCTTACTCAGGATTGGATGAAACCACTACTTTTCAAACAAGTAAAATCACTCGTGATTGGTTGGCAGAGCTACCAGTAGGCAGGCTCATAAATGTAAATCCCAATAATAAATTATATTTATTATTATAATATATATATTTATTATATTATATATTTATTTTTTAATTTATATGCTATTATGCTGTATATCATTGTTCTCTTATGTAGGCTACTACACGACATGATTGAATTTATTGAGGCAAGGAACATTTACCAGAAACACGTTTATGCAAAGAAAGAGCTTTATTTTTTTTAAAAACGTCACGGTTAGCACGGTTAGCGTCACCATTAGCCGGTTAGCAAACCGGAAATACGCATAGTGTAGAGCGGATGTAGAGTTGACCAATCAGAGGCCTCCTTTCTCTCCTCCCTGCGACGACATCTGCGGCACTGTCTGCGGTGAGTTACAATTTTGGGGAGGTGCACCAGAGTGTCTGCGTAAGGGGGGGCGTTAACTGCGACACACAGGCAGACGACCTGGTTTCCGACCATAAACCGCCCTTTATGGTGGGTCGCTCTGTACTTCGGAGTCCCCTCCAATCGCGACTGCAACGTAGTACAGAGTTCGGAGAGGTCTTGGCTACGGAAGGAGGGAGAACGAACTATCCATCCAGACACCCCGCCAACAGTGCCATCTTCCTCGTCGGACATCAGGTCGACTGTAGCGGACTTCCAGAGTTCCACCTCCGCTGCTAGCACAGCTCTGTCTCGCTTCCAACAGCTGTAAAAAACAAATCAATAAAGGCAATCAGCACTGTGCTATGCACTGCGTATGGACACAACACATCTATCAATGCATCTGAAAAATAGTCAACAAAAAAGTCTTACCTTCTTTCTTCTCGACCTACTCTGAGCTGAAATCTTCGCAGCTTCTGCCTGCCCTGCAAGTCCTGGCTGGGTATATCGGAAATTCCGGCGTATGCTTTCAAAGTACGTCTTACAGTCCGCTGGAAAACAATTAAATGAGAGTGGAATTAATAAAAATCAAACGTAAGTCACAGTAACATTAAGCAAGGAAGGAGAACCAGTAAAAAAAAAAAAAGTTACTTACACACAATTTTGTCATTATCAGCATCGTGTAAATCTGGACTTGCGGACATAGCTCCTTGCAAAAAAGACGTGACGGCCTCGTTGTGAGGAGAGTTTAGCCTGTGAAAACAAATCATACAGTTAAGATCGGCATCTATTAACGTGTCCATTTCCTTATACAGAAGAATGAAAGCATATTATTTAAATCTTACCCTTGCTCCAGATCGTAGCGCCTAGTATTGGTCTCCGAGTTGTGAAGGCGGCGTATGGCTTCCTGTAAATTACAAGACAACAAATACACTTTAATAAAGAAACTTACACTGCTTCTGTTGTTCTTTTGCAAGGCTACTAGGCTACTTTTAGCTTGGGCAACCAACAAAGGCGTGGTTTTATAGTACGTTTAGCTTAGCTAGCAGTCATCAAACATATTCTTACCGCAATCTTAGGATTGTGCACCCGTCTTCTTTTCTTGGAGTTAGCCTCTCCCGCACAGTTTTTAGACTCCAGAGCAACCAACCGATCCTCAATGGACAGCAACCTGGAGTTAACGGCACTGAACTGCTCGTTCATGCCAGTAGCAACCAGACTCAACTGATGAGACAGTCCGCTGATGGCAACCAACAGTTTCTTGTTGGACTGGCTGGAAGTTGGTCGCGTTCAACCAGAGGAGTTGAGGCGGGAGAGCTAAATGCGAGACGCCGTCCAGCCATTGTAGCAAAAATCCTTACTAGCGTGTAGACAAGGCAGCAAAACCACAGGAACTGGAGATGAAGGTCTGAGAACTAGCTAGGTACGATAATATGCTAGTCGTGCAAGTAGCCGTGGCCATGACCTCTCACGTGATTGGACGAGGAGTAGAAAGCTCGTCGGGCTCCTCCAATCACATGCGAGGTTATTGCTATACGGAAGGACTCGCGAGATAAGCTCACCCTGGCTCGCGTCTATGATATAAAAAAGGTGTGCCTGTGAAACTCTTGTTTGTTGAAAGATGGAAGTCCCAAGACGGTAGGAAAGACCTCGGCGCTTCTGTGAACATTGCAACTATGAACTCTCTCATTCACAGTATTATGACCACAGAAGACGCTATTTCAAAAATGGAGTTTGGGAGAGAAAATCCAAAAGGGCTAGGTCAGATAATGAACGGAGTCTGCTGATATCCAGTTGCATCCAGACATTGCATGTCTGTCAAGCTCATCCAAGATTGTCTGGTGGAATGGAGACAGAGGCACCACTGTACAGTTTTCTAAGAAAAGTCTTTCTGCTGACACCAAAACACTGTGCTTCACAAGAAGCATATCAGCTGTGTCAGTGCATGACAAAGTCCCAACCACTTGTCTTCCTAAAATACTGGAAAATTCTGCACCATATTCACATGTCCATGGCATATGAAGCTGTTGGCTCTGCTGAAATTGCCTCATAATCTGGACTTCAATTGTCCTATTGTTATGATTAAACTTTCCCTGTATTCCATTAAAACGCTCAAATGAAAAACACCAAAAAGAATAAACTGGTCCGTAATCCAACATGCACTCTTTCAAATGAAGATGTAGATGCATGTTGGGAGTGCAGTGCAAAGGACAACCCATCCTTGACCCTCTAGCATAACTACAACCAGCCATTATAAAGCAGTTTATAGTTGTTAATGTTGTGTCAAAGGGTACTGCATTCAAATATGTTATTGCGCAAGTTTCCTTGCAGATGTGTGGTTAATACATCCACTGTGCATTTCAGTAAGACCAAAGAAAAGGTCACTGTAGTCATGCCACTATGCACAGTGGTTGAGCTCTATTATGACAGGGACAACAAGAAAGCAGACATTCCCAGCTGCACTCCCCCTCCAGGCAATTTCATTCCCACCCATAGCATCTTATTCTTATGTGTAGCCTTAATTCTATTCTTACTGTTCTGTATTTTTTATTCTTTTTTATGTTATTGTTGAGTGTTGTACTTTGAGAGCAAAGATTAACCAGAGTCAAATTCCTTGTTTGTTTACGCCAACCTGGCCAATAAAGCTAATTCTGATTCTGATTTTGTGTGTCTTTTTACATAACATTTGCCATTGCTAATGACATACACAGTAGTTAATCTAGCATACTTTCATTAAATAAATCAATTCAAGCTAAAATGTAAGAGTCTATAATTAGGCTATATCTTAGCCTGATCTATTTGTACCAGAGATTTTACCTTTTGGAAAAATCTCACCTGGGATAAAACTCCCCCTGCAACTCTGATTTGCATTTGTATAGCCTCCCCTAGAATTAGGAGCAGGGGGGTCATAGGGGGATGACTGCCAAGCCAGGCCCACGTCAATTTCCGGCAATTCACGGCAGTTTTCTGCATTGCTTGCAAATTGCCGTAAACAGCCGTAAACCTGAAATTTCACGACAATCTACAGTGCCGCATACTGACGAAAATCCCACTTTTCATGCAGTGAACGGAACCGGAAGGGAAGAGATTTATGGCTTCAAGCCATAAGAAAAATGGACAAAAATGGCAAGCCGTGGGAACCGGCTAGTCAATTTGTTGTCACCTCATTCTTACCATTTACTATGGCAAGGAAGACATGACGCACTGTCCCTTTCCTTTATTTTTAGAGTTTGTGTGTGCTACCCTTATCACTTATCAAGCTTGGTTTAAGACGAAAGAAAGCCAAAACCTCTAAGTTCACCCAGCATACAGTTATTAGGTAAACTGCCCCCTCAATGAATAAGGAGAGATAGGGCCAGACTCTCTGAACCAAAATGTTATTACTTGGGTTTCATCATATTAATACATTTTTTATTTTTTTTCAAAGTGATATTAAATTAAAGCAATACAATGTAACTTCTCAAAAAGCCCATTATGGAGCTCCCCCTACAGGCTGGGAGGTAATGTACGGTTACACTGTCATAAATACAACACCCTTTCGCTTTCACGTTTCACGTTTGTTGACAAACCGGCGAGGAGTCAGAAGGTGCAAGCTATGTCGACCGAGAAGGTAAGAGTAATCAAATGTACCTGGGAGCGTGAGAGGGCTCTATTTGTTTTTGCGGTAGGTGTGCCAGAAAGCAAGTCGAAGTACTTCCGCTCAGCGCAGTTACATAGCGCAGTTTTTCCAACTCAGACCCCCGAAGGGCATAGGAGACAGGCCAATCGTAATATTAAAACTCATTCTAGCCGCACAATTTTTTTCAAGCTGTTATTTTAAGGTAGAAATGTTACATAGTATTGCTTTAAAACATTTAAGTGACACAGAGGCTCTGCTAATGCTACATCCATACTGCAACTTATTCTAAAGCTCATCTTTTAACCATGCAGAAACTTTTTAAATTATTACAGGAATCATCCAAAGAGTGTCAACACACATCATTTGTGATATTCATGTTTTTTCTCATTATCTTTGAAGAGTGAAGAATGCATGCTGATCTTGAGTTGGTTTCATCATCCATCCACTCAAACTCAAAAGATGGGGAATCCATCACAGTCAGTACTTTACCAATGCTTCAACACACACTTCAAGTATTTATGATAAGTTCTGGTATCTATATCTATATTTTTTTTATTGAAACCATCCATATGAAATAGTTGTAAAGAGCCAAAAAGTCAAATTTAGGAATACTTGTATTACACGGAACTATATGAGTAACTGAGAAGCTGTGACAAAAGTATCACTGGGTCGCTGATGTTCACCTGTGCTGGTGGTTAAGTTGTGTGTTTCTTAAGCCTGGTTTATAGTCGGTAACGCAAGACGCAAAGCAAGACGCAAGAAGAAACGCAAGCCCTTGCGCGGTTGCAAGCCCCCCATTGCGAGCTTGCGTGTGTCACCTCAATTTTCTAAACTTCACGCAAGAAAAGACGCAAGCCTACTACTTGAAAACGACATACTCATCGATCAGACAGCATGCAGAGCGTTTACACACAGCGCACTTCACTCCTGCCCGAGCCGAAATCAGCCAGCCTGAAAAGCTGATTTCCCTTAAGCTATAAACTCTGTAAATATATAACTTTAGCAACATTTGAAACATTTTCAGGCGAGAAAGTAGTCGTTTAGACCCCCAAGGTGTTGAAAATCTGACAAAATACCGGCTATTTACAAGAAGAAGAAGCATGAATCACTCGAAGAGGTCCTGGCGGTGAATTTCCTTTCATCATAGTAGGCTTGTCATTTAAAAAACCCGCTACTCCACCTACTCTCCTGGCAGTGAATCGCCACGCAGCACACGCAAGCGCCGACAAAGCTAAATGAAGTATAAACGTCTCGAGCCATTAACATACGCGCAAGAAGAAAGCGCAAGGGCAGTTAAAAGAAGTATAACTCAGCCTTAAAGCCTGGTTTATAGTCGGTAACGCAAGACGCAACGCAAGACGCAACGCAAGCCCTTGCGCGGTTGCAAGCCCCCCCTTGCGTGCTTGCGTGTGTCACCTCAATTTTCTAAACTTTACGCAAGACTCAAGCACAAGCCACTGGCTGTGTTCGAAACCGCCTACTACTTGAAAACGGCACTCATCGATCTGACAGTATGCAGAGCGTTTACACACAGTGCACTTCACTCCTGTCCAAGCCGAAATCAGCCAGCCTGAAAAGCTGATTTCCCTTAAGCTATAAACTCTGTAAATATATAACTTTAGCAACATTTGAAACATTTTCAGGCGAGAAAGTAGTCGTTTAGACCCCCAAGGTGTTGAAAATCTGACAAAATACCGGCTATTTACAAGAAGTAGAAGCATGAATCCACTCGAAGAGGTCCTGGCGGTGAATTTGCTTTCATCATAGTAGGCTTGTCATTGAAAAAACCCGCTACTCCACCTACTGTCCTGGCGGTGAATCGCCACGCAGCACACGCAAGCGCCGACAAAGCAAAATGAAGTATAAACGTCTCGAGCCATTAACATACGCGCAAGACGCAAGCGCAGTTAAAAGAAGTATAACTCAGCCTTAACATTACTGCATGAACCAGGAAATATGACCATATTAGTCCAGTGCTCCGGTCTCTGCACTCGCTTCCTGTCGCTCAGAGAATAGACTTTAAAACAGCTCTGCTTGTGTACAAGTCTCTTCATGGTCTAGCGCCAAAGTACATCTCTGACATGTTAAAGCCATATGAACCAACTCTGACTCTGAGAACCACAGGGAGGGGTCTCCTGCTGGTGCCCAGAGTCAGGACTAAACAAGGTGAGGCTGTGTTCAGTTTTATGCTCCTAAAATCTGGAACAGTCTTCCAGAAGATGTGAGACAGGCCTCAACTGTGACAATGTTCAAATCCAGGCTGAAAACAGTTCTATTTAGCTGTGCACATGACAACTGAAAGTATTTTATCTGCACTCTTTGCTTTTAATTTAAGTGATTAATGATTATTTTTATGTTTTGAAGAACCACCTGAGAGCCTTGAAATTCATGAAAAGCAAGAATAGTATACACCTCCTTGACACCTGTGAAGAACTGAACTTATTTGAAGAGAATTAGTCCCCCTTCATCGTTAGTTCATTCACTGCACCCGTTAGTCATTGTCACCAGCTGCACTCACTCTCCTATCACTCCCAGCCCTCTATTTAGTTTCCAGTCTCCCCTGTCTTGTCGTTGGATCTTTGTGTTTGTTACCTGCCTTGACCTGATTCCCGTTATCCATGTTCCACGTCGCTTTTCCCAAGATAAGTATTTATTTATTGTTATGCCAAGAGTTTTGTTTGCTTTTTCCATAGTCAAGTTTTTGAATCCGGCTCTGCCGCGCCTTTTGTTTTGCACTTTGTTTTTTGTTAATGAATCAACCTTTATTTTTGAAAGTCTGCATCCGTGTCCTCCCTAGCACCACATCCTGACAGTTTGTGAAAGGAGGCTAGCTTAACAGGGAGTCTGTCAACACCAAAGTCACATCTAAGAGCAAAATCTATGCCTCCATTTTTTTTAAACAAACCTTTGGGAAGACAATACCATATACTATTTCCATTTATTAAAAATGATTTCAGCCAGTTTATTTTTAGGACTGTATTTAAGCATTCAAAGTCAATGGCTTGTAAACCACCTTCTTTAAAGTCTTTTACCATGTTTGCTTTCTTTAAGTAGTGGACTCAATTTTTCTAGATTAAATTAAAGTTTAATTGATTTATATTTATGTCGGTGCTACTTTCTGAAGTGAAGGCAAAAATGTGTTCTTTGGCACGCTGTCCTCCGGCAAACACAAGAAGAGTGGGTGGGAGAGCCTGAGGCTGTCAATGCTGTGGGGTCTGAGAAGCCTCACAAGCAGAGGTGAAGAAGAAGTGGTCCAACATTAAGGTGGATGTGAAGCGGAGACTGGCTGCCCACCGCTGCAGTGTGGCCAAAACAGTCGGGTGGGGGGGGGGTGACCGACTCTGTTTGAACAGAGAGTCAGGGCAACAATGGGTGACAGTGCTCTCTCATGGGGTGGTGGGAGCTCATGTGGGTGACTGATTACCCCCAAGCTAAATACCGATGGTTTTGTATAACTCACAACAACGTGTTCATACAGTAACGTGCAGAAGTGCGCCGGGGAAAAGTCGAGGCCCATTAAGACATTTCACACTTTATGCACGGGGTTATTAATATATGCCCACAGAGACGATCAGGGGCTTGTTAGAAAGATCTTAAACTGAAGTTTAACCAGCAAAAAACAGCAAGAAACTAACTTTAACCACCGACTAATATATATAATATAATAATGATGGATCGTGGAACGTCACCTCTCTGCTGGGGAAGGAGCCTGAGCTGGTGCGCGAGGCTGAGCGGTTCCGGCTAGATATAGTTGGACTCACCTCGACGCATGGCTTGGGCTCCGGAACCAGCCTCCTCGAGAGGGGTGGGACTCTCTTCCACTCTGGAGTTGCCCGCGGTCAGAGGCGTAGAGCAGGTGTGGGCATACTTATTGCCCCCCGGCTGTGCGCCTGTACATTAGGGTTTACCCCGGTAGACGAGAGGGTAGCCTCCCTCCGCCTTAGGGTGGGGGGACGTGTCCTGACTGTTGTTTGTGCTTATGCACCGAACAGCAGTTCAGAGTACACAAACTTTTTTGGAGTCCCTGGAGGAGGCAGAGAGGGCGGAGCTGTCAACTGATCACCACCTGGTGGTGAGTTGGCTTCGCTGGTGGGGGAGGAAGCCGGTCAGACCTGGCAGGCCCAAACGTATTGTGAGGGTCTGCTGGGAACGGCTGGCGGAATCCCCTGTAAGGCAGAGCTTCAACCATGTCCCGGGGGAGGTGGGGGACATTGAGCCCGAATGGGCCATGTTCCGTGCCTCCATTGTTGAGGCAGCGACCGGAGCTGTGGCCGTAAGATGGTCAGTGGTCGGCGGCAATCCCCAAACCCGCTGGTGGACACCAGTGGTGAGGGAAGCCGTCAAGCTGAAGAAGGAGTCCTATCGGGCCTTTTTGGCCAGTGGGACTCTGGAAGCAGCTGATGGGTACCGACAGGCCAAGCGCCTACCTATTGTGGTCACCTATATGAGGATGAGAATTAGAGCTCGAGTGAACCTCAGCCCATTTGAAGTTTTATTTTGGAGACCTCCTAACCTGGGAGTGGGACCTGTAACCAGACCCCTCCCCTCCACAACTGTTTGTGATGAAGCAATGTTGTCTTACTGTCGAAACCTTTCCACTGTCCTCTCTCAAGTTTCACAGACAGTGAAAGCAGCACTTCCAGCCTCAGCAGACACATCCCTGCACCCACTCCAACCAGGTGATTGGAAGGAATTTCGCAGGAAACACTGGAAGTCCAAACGCTGACAAGGCCCGTTCCAGGTGCTACTGGTCACTCACACAGCTGTTAAAGTCGCAGAAAGAGCAACCTGGATTCACGCCAGTCACTGTAAGAAGGTGCCAGAACCAATAGATGACTTCCACCCTGACATACATCAGCCTAACCAACTCGCCCTGAAGGACAAAGAAAAGCAGTAAAAGCTGTACTCCACCGTTGTGTTAAGTGCTAGTAACCTCTGACACCGAAGATTCAGACATCCTCACCGAGACCTGCGATGAAACGACGTGATCATCACACGTGTGAACAATGGCAGAAACTGTTTGTTGTTTGTATTTTATTATTTGTAACCAGCATGTGGTTCAAATGACTAAATTAACTCCTTTGCTTTCAGGTTCTCCCTTTAGGATGACGATGTTTCTGTTTAACTGTTGATGTTTTGATTGTTTATCATTGGACCCTTTATCACTATGATGCCTTCGTTTTAAACTCACGTTGTGTGCGAATGCAGGCTGATGTTTACTGATAAAGTTATTATTTTTCTTGCTTCTTTTGGGTTGATTAATATAATGGTATTATTATAATCAAAAGGGTGGGGTGTAAGGGAAAAATTAATTCCTATATGCATTGTATTGAGTGTTACTGTGTATAACCTGTAATAACCTCCTGCAAGACACCAACCTGTTTTTCTCTCTTCTTTCAATGAGGGCATTGTGTGCTCATTATGACTAAACAACTTTAAGGAGGATGGTGGGAAAGATGGTACATTTTCAAGGTAGCCTTGGCTGCAGGAAGGGAGGGAAAATAGATAAAAACGCTTGAACATATCAAAGGAGCGATTACGTAATCTGTATTATAACTGAATTGTTTTTGCCCAAGTGGTCTGAGCAGCTCTATACTCTGTACTGTGTTGTTCTCTTTTGCAATATATTATTAAAAGCATCTTATCTCCTCAGAAAATAACTGACTCTGTGCCTTACTAAAATTTCCACCACAAACATTTGTTTGAATGCAGGGAAACTTTGAATGAAGGCACCGCATATTCAACAACACAACAATCAAATATATTAGAACAAGTATGTGTTATTTCAGATATGTTCAAAAAGGATTTTTTCACTTAAGTGGAGAAGTTACAAAATGGCAATGAATAAGATTTTATATAAAAATCATGAGACAATCAGCATCAGTGGATTTATTTCAGTCGGGATGATCGGCATCAGTCGGGTGATTTTTGACTGATAGATTGTGATGATCATCCCAGTCTGATTCCCAAGGTCCTGGATCATTCAAACTGAGCCTGTCATCTGGATCTGTACCGTCAAACAAAAGAAATATGCATTCTGACTCACCAGACTCTGTCAGATTAGACCTTCCTCTGATCTGAAAATAAATGGCAAATCTTGATCAGATACTGACTGAACTGCTTTTGAAATGCTACGTAAGCATAAATACATACAGTCACTAAAAGTGGTTTGATGGCATAAATAGCACTAAGCATAAATCCCAATTTATATTCAATAGCGACAGCTAGCTCATGTACAATATGTTTGGCACTGTAAGCAGCCTTAAAGATGCAAACCATTAATGTTAATCTTAAACCTGTGACTGCTTGCCACATTTAGGCCATTTGGGCTTTTACAAGTATGTAAAATAAACAAATCTTGAAACACTTTACTTTTACCTTCCCCTATTTAATCTGAACTCAGTCTGTCTCATGTGTGAGATTACTGCCCTCTGCTGTCCAGAGAAATAAAATACACGAGGACGAAATGAGACAAACCTGCAAACTTGTCATAATTGTTGGCTTTAGTCCACCGTAGAAAATTTATGGGTGATGTAATGTTTACAGCAGGGAATGTATTAAGTCTATTTATTATTTTATGGTCGACAAAGATTCACCCCATTCAGATTTAAGGTTTTGTTAAACAAAAAAAAACATCTATAACCTTAGAGGTCTTCTCGAAAATGTAAAACTCTCCTCTAAAACTTTTTTCTTTTTTTTCAGCTGCAATCAATTTTATGTCAACAATATTTTTTAATTGTTATCTGGCTCCAAATGCAGGGTGGTGAGGTCAGTCACGTATTAATGCCAACACCCATGGAGATGCTTTTCCATTTCATTCAGTTCCATTTTTAGCAGCATTCAACTTTAGTAGAAGATTGGTGCTGATAGACTGCTCCCGATGAAATTTCAGCTACTCTTGAAATAAATTTTGATCTTTTAAAAGGTCGTGTGAAGGTGGACATATAAAAGAAAGGGGTAGAAATCACTTTTCTGTGCTTCAGGGCATGTATTTAGGTGTCTGATGGAACTACTACCTCAAAAACTTTTAGGAAACATAACCCAGTCACTTCGTATGGGATCGCCTTGAATATTTAATTTGACTGTCTGTTTTCAAGCAGTAACGTGAAAATGATTTTTGCTCTCAGTTTGTTTCCACAAACTCCTGAAGTGAATCTTTTGTATGGAATTTTTTCACATTCAAGGAAAAGTCTTCTGAGCATCACAGAAACATAAAAAAACAAAAAAATACAGTTAACTACAGTTTTAATTGACATTTAGTTTTTATTGAGGTTTCAAAAAGTACACCACAAATTGAACACAGCATTACAATATATAGGAGTACTTTACTGAAGAGTACAGAATGCCAGAGCAGTGACACTGAAAATATCATGCAGATCGAGGTCTTATAGGCAGTTTCAAAGCAGAATAAACAGCAGCATACGCCTAAGTCATCTAGATAATCTACATCCTCATCTACATTATTGTGGTACACAATGGCCCTTACACCACAAATGACTAATTTATTACAGTAAACAAAACAGCTTTTTTGTTTTTAGAATAGTGCAAAGCTGATCATAGTAAAGCAAAGCAAACTGCAAGCAGAAGATGGAACCAGCGCTGACATTCTCTGAAGTTAACAGCTCTTTAATACTGACTGAAAGCTTTGACGCTTACTTCAAAGGAACAAAAGCATTCAATACTATTCAAACACAATCAACAATGCAAGGAAAATAATGTTTATAGTATAAATCTTAAGTTTTGTGATAAGAACATTTGTCAGGGCATTCTGAGAGAATGATAGTTAAATAGTGAGTGTGTTCATGAGAGATTTTGTAAAGAGTGTGTCAGATGGGGGCTTTTATCATTCAATGGGAGCTGAACGTGTGACTCAGAGCTGAGATAATAATCATCCGCTGCTTTAGACACTATGAACTCATTGTTACACAAGTGACTCTTTAGGAGCCCTTGGGTAACGTGAGTGATTTAAAAGATGTCTCTTGTTCCGAGAGGATGTCTGAAGGCTCACGAAAAGATCATCCAGACAAGAAAGCAGAATAACACTTTTTAGTGCTTCTACTTCCTCCCCTAGTAAAAAGGTTGTACTTATAGAACTAATTCAATTAAAAACATTCTTTGGTCTTAAGAAGTGGACCATTGGGAATGATGAAACATTGCCGCATCCATTTTAAGTCAAAGGCTGGGTACCAGTGGTCTGTGAATAATATGATTTAATGATCTTCATAGCAGATAGTAATTCGATAAGTATTTAGTGATCAGGTCACCTTTTTCCATGTAAGCTAATGGTTCATTTAATTAAAAGAATATATGAATGCAGCCCAGAATAGAAAGCTGACAGTTACGAGCTGTGCAGCTGGTGCATTGACTGACAGGTAAATGCAACTATCTTTAGCTTTTTAAACATTCACAATCAGCTCTCCTCTGTTTTATCAATTAATTTATTCTTTAAGAAGAATCTGGACATTTAATTTATTAAAAAATTCCAACACTTTTCTGATTTGATTATCATTCCAGCTCTGAGTTGAAACGAAGCAAAACTACATAGGCGCACATGGTGCAAATAAACACATTTAAAGAAATGTTTGGTGGAAATTATGTAAATTATTGCTTTGGCTGATACAACAGTGGACACATTGTCACATTCAGTGAATAAAATAGAATCAAACAATCATGAATGTGAGCAGGTGAGAAACATTCATAACAGAATCTCTGCATGGGTTAAAAATCAAAGGCAGTAACTTATTCAAACCTGTAAAAAATGCTCCCAAAAAATGTTAGTTAAGATAATGTTATTAATCTCTTTTCCCCAATAAAGTGAGGGGGAAAAAAAGCAGTTAAGATATTTAGTACAAGAGAAGGAACATTAGATTTTTAGTATGCAAACTTTTTGGAACAATTCTAAACCATATTTAACAGGTTTACTAGACTTAAATATGAGCTCATCAGACCCAAACTGATACTGTGATTGCTAAACTTCTCCACATTTGATATTTTGGCAAGGAGAAGTTTCAGGTGTTCATGTCTAGGTGACATAAAAAGTACAATCTATGACATAGATTACAATCTATGGCAGTTCAAAGATTAGAGGTAAGGTGAACATATTAAGTTTGATTGAATCAGTGCAAGCAACTTTTTTCTTACAACCAATCATTCAGACTTCTGTATATATCTAAATCGGAATATAAAAATTCAGCTCATGTTATAGCAGATCAACCAATATATTCTAAACCTGTGATCAACACAAAAAGATATTTTTGGCAGTGGAAATAAATTTGGTTTATCAAAATAAGCAAATGGTTGATAACTGAGGTGTAACGGCTATGATACAATCATAATGAATCATTAAAGCAACAATGAGTGGTGACGGTGTGGTGCGGCCTCCTCATGCACAGCTACAATCGCTATGGTCGTCTCTGATGCTGGTGGTCTGACGCTGTAAGGGTGTAGAGGCAGTGCGTGTGTGTACTTGTTTTCTTCTGTTGTGGGGACATTAATCTGTTTACACTATCACATTGTGGGGACTTTACCTCCCTCTGGCCACAAAGACAGAGAGTCCCTGTAATGTAAGTCTAGATTTTATGTTGAAGAGTTGGTTTAAGACTAAAGTAAGGTTAGGCTCAGGATTAATGTTCTGTGTGTCTGAGTGCACAGTGAGCTGTTGGCAGTGACGTGATATAATGTTAGCTTTTTCTATTTTCATTGCTGAACACCCAGTGGAGATCTCTGTGAGATCATGAAAGGTTCAATGATGGTGGTGAGTTTAGAGGTTGACCAGATGGAGGTCAGAGGCAGAGAAGTGGGGGCAAAGAGCCATGTCTGGGTTCTTCAGCTGTCGCAGGATCCTCCGGTGGAATTTGGAGCGGACCCGGTTGAACTCCATGATGTCGTTGGGATCTTCCTCGATCCAGAAGCGGTGGAACTCCTGCATCAGGTAACCTACCACAGAGAGAAAGTTATGTTACTCTGATGCATGGTCCGATCAGCTGCTATGCTTTGGCTTCTGTTTGCTCTGTAATTGAGAAGAACTGAACAGGTGATTGTAATTTTGAACATTTGTTTTAAGGGTTCATTATGTGTACATGTAGATGTAAATTGCTTGCAAAGGAAATTATATCAAAAAACCCACACCCATCCACAAATACTTTGTCTGAAGAATGGGTTGTTCAGGACCAAATTGCTGGATCTCTGGTTCCATACCTGGTTACGCTGCCTGTTCACTGGCTGTGCTTGCTGCTGTTTATTATCAGTCTTGTACATATCAGACTGAAAAATTAGGTCTTAAAAAAAAAAAATGTAAACAATAATTTTATATGCTAATTGCTGGATTTATTAAA
Source organism: Odontesthes bonariensis (assembly GCF_027942865.1). Taxonomy (NCBI): domain Eukaryota; kingdom Metazoa; phylum Chordata; class Actinopteri; order Atheriniformes; family Atherinopsidae; genus Odontesthes; species Odontesthes bonariensis. Next base: position 31,420,048 of record NC_134521.1, read on the forward strand.
AACATGAACCAATATTAGATTTAGGAATTCAAAATTGCTGTAGTTTACTGAAGGACACTTACATATCTTAACACTGGAGTATAGTAAAAATTAACTTGATTTTGATTTAATGGGACATGGTTCTGATTAGTCAAAACAGGTACCAACAAAAAATGATTGATCTGTCTGATTTTGCTTGAAAGCTGAACTCAAAAAGAATGTTTTGTATGTGGACTTCCGGTTATGTCGCTGTGTTGAACACACGTGTGTCGGAGCTCCCGTGAAAATTCAGAGAATAAACTAACCGAACAGCCAGTGTAGGACCTGTGAATTCTCAAAATTTGTGCGGAATCAAACAACCTGCCCTAATGCCTCCAAAACAAGCTGCAAAAACTCAGAAATCATCTAAAACAGAAGACACGGGTGATCCGGGATTGGCAGATGCTAATGCTAGCAGTGGAGACTCAGATGTGGTGGCTAGCCCGAACTCAATTCTTAACGCCATTAATCTCCATTCTTGAAAGGAGAATTCATACTGAGGTTTGACGGCCTGCTCAGTGCTATTGAGGGAATACAGAGTGATCTGAAGGCACGTGTTACTGAAGCAGAGGACAGAATTAGCACCAATCAAGACGATGTAGCATCACTGAAAACACAGACCAGCACCATGAAAGCGTCTATTGAAGAGCTAGTCTTAAAAGTGGACGACTTGGATAACCGAGCCCACCGCTCGAATCTTCGCCTGGTCGGTCTCCCAGAGAAGGTAGAAGGGTCTGATATGTGTGCCTTTTTGGAAAGGTGGATTCCTGAAGTGCTTGGTGAACATAATTTTCCACGACCCGTACTGATAGAGAGGGCGCACAGAGTCGGTGGGGCCGGCGTTGATGATGCTGTGGCAGTGGGCCGCTCTGGTGTGCATCCCAGAGTGGTAATAATGAAGTTCCTCAACTATGCGGACAAGTCTCGGGTCACGAAGGCTGCCAGTTGCAAGGGGGAAATACTCTATGTCAACCAAAGAGTCATGTTTTTCCCGGACTTTTCTGCTGATCTGGTCAGACGGAGAAAACTCTTCGACTCGGTGAAAGAGCTGGCTTCCCTCTCCATCCCGACTATGCGCTATGGGATAAATCTTCCGGCTAAACTCCTAGTGACTGTTAGGGGGAGACGACACATATTTGACACCACAGTGGGAGCAAAGGATTTTGTGCATGGATTAAAGGACTGTACCCCGGGGAAAGAGAGACAACCTGAGACCTGATTGTATGGCTGGTATGTTTAAGTCACTGAACTATGCTCTCTGACCTCACAGGGAGCCAATTTAAACACTGTTTAAATTGTGTAAAATTGCTGTTTGGTTGATATAAACTTAGTTCTACTTATATTAATGTTATTTCATGCGGGGCCCTGCTACGGTTGTTGGGCATGCTGTTCCTCGCTGCGTTGTGGGTGCGGGTGGACCAGTTAGGCTCCATGGTTTCGATGTGTGTACTGTGGGAGGGATGGGCGTATCTCAGTTGGGGATGTACACTCAGTTATGTTCATAGGTACATATTTTTACTTTATTTATTTATTATCCTTTGTCTTTTGTTTTCAGTCATTTAAAGTTTACTACAGCCAATTTCCTTGTCATTACAACATGCCATCTGAACTTCATCTTGTAATGTAAGGGGTTTAAACAAACTTTTCAAGCTAAAAGAGGTTATGAGTAGGATCAAACAGCTAAAAGCTAAAATTGTTTTTATCCAGGAGACACACTTAACCCCTGAAGATGTAATCAAGGTGAGGAGGAGGTGGCCTGGTCGAGTATTCTCAGCTTCTTTCAGTTCACACTCACGTGGAGTAATTATACTGATACACAATTCTGTCCCTTTTCATCTTATTAGTGTGGATGAAGATCATTTAGGCAGATACCTCATTATCCAGTGTGAAATTCTCTCAGTTCGATTAAATCTGGTTAATATATATGGGCCCAATGAAGATAATCCGTCTTTTTTCAGACACCTGTTTTTGTCCTTGGCTACTTTACCTGGCAACTTTATCATAGGTGGGGACTTTAATTGTGCTCTACAGCCTGGAATGTATAGATCTAATGGAATTGATGCTTCATACAATCAGACAAGAAAGGAGCTGCTACAGTATATTAAAAATTGGAAAGGGGACAACAGATCAACTGGAAAAAAAGATAAAGGATACTGAAACAAACTACTTTGCAAATCCTTCTTAAAACCTATTTGTGGAACTTACCGAGCTAAGAGCTAAATACAATGTTCTATCTACAAATAAGGCAACTAAAAATTTGATGAAACTGAAGCAGTCCTATTACGAACAGGGTGAGAAAGCTAGTAAGCTCCTAGCTTGGAGTATTCAACAGATGGAATCTGAAAGAGCAATAAATACAATACAAACAGATGAAGGCTTGGTAACTAGTGACCCTAAAGAAATCAATCAGACTTTCTCAAGCTTTTATGAAAATTTATACCGTTTGGATTATTCAACCTCATCTTTTCAAAAACAAAAGGAATTTCTTGATTTATTAGACTTTGTTCCCCTAAAGGAAGAATTTCCAATTTCCCTGCTTAATAATGATATCAAAATTCTTTGTAAAATATTGGCGAGACAGCTTGAGCTGAGTTTGCCGGAAATAGTTCACTCTGACCAGAATGGCTTTGTGCAGGGAAGCCAGGGCCTTCACAATATCCGTAGAGTACTTAATATAGTGTTTAATAAATCTGGCTTTACGGACACTGCCATTCTGTCATTGGATGCCGAGAAGGCCTTTGACGGGGTGGAGTGGCTATTCATTTGAGATACTGCAAAGTTTGGTATAGGGGGGAAATTTCTCAGCTGGATTCGACTTCTTTATGCTGCTCCACAGGCTGTAGTTTTAACAAATGGGTTGTCTTCCACACCTTTTGAACTGCACCGGGGGACAAGACAGGGTTGCCCCCTGTCGCCCCTGCTATTCACCCTTGCTATCGAGCCACTTGCTATGGCGATTCGAAAAAAACACCAATCTGAATGGAATAAAGATAGGAGATATTGAACATGGCATAGCTTTATATGCAGATGATGTAATATTGTTTTGTTCTAACTTGAAACAGACTCTACCTACTTTACTTTCTCTCACAAACACTTTCGGGGTCTTTGCAGGTTACAAAATTAATAGGACCAAATCAGTAATATTATTCATGAATGAAAATGAGAGACTCAACCCTCCAATTCATACTGTATTTGGGTGTGAAGATCACTCCTACCATTGACAAAATTGTCCCAATGAACTACAACCCCTTAACAGATGGAGTTACAGAGCTCATAAGCAGGTGGACAAGATTACCTATATCTATGATCGGGCACATCAATGTTTTGAAAATGTCAATTTTACCTAAGTATTTATATCTTTTCCAATCTATTGGAAAAGAAATCACTTGCTCCCCCACTTTCTTTTTTCCGGTCGCTTGAAAAGCTTGGAACAACAGGCGACCCAGGCTCAGGCTCACACTTTTATATTTACCATACGACAGAGGTGGATTACAGCTACCAAATCTTATGTGGTATTACTTTGGCAGATTCAGCGGCCAATAGTCTCCCACAAACAAAGCCCGCCCATGGAGACGTCGGAGGCGGCGCGACAGGAAGCAGAGGCGCGGCTGCCGGGGAGGACTTACGGCCAAGCTAAAAGCTAACCCGTACAGATCGCCGCTTCCTTCAATATTGCTCGCCAACGTACGCGCCCTGGAAGATAAAATGGACTATCTCAAGCTGGAATACACTCCAAACTGGAGACAAGAAACTGCTGTGCCATTGTTCTCACTGAAACATGGCTCAGTGAATCAGTCCCCGAGAGCGCAATTAGCCTGGACGGGCTAACAACATTCCGAGCCGACAGGAGCTGCGCTCTCACAAGTAAAACCCGAGGGGGGGGCATCTGCATCTACAGTAAAAACAACTGGTGTAACAATGCGACCGAGTCTCCAGTCATTGCTCTGAGGACATTGAACTTTTGAATGTAAAATGCCGACCCTTTTACCTGCCATGGGAATTCACCAGCGTCAACATTGTTGCTGTCTACATTTCACCCAGCGCCAACACGAAGCAAGCTCCGAGTGTTCTCTACAACAACATTACAGACATGCAAACCACACACCCGGAAGGCGTTTTTATTGTTGCTGGGGATTTCAACCAGGCCAATATGAAGACTGTGCTTCCCAATTTTTACCAACATGTGAACTTTGCTACCAGAGGGGAGAATACTTTAGACCTATATATATACCAACATAAAGAAGGCCTACAGAGCAGCCCCCCGCCCCCACCTGGGCTCCTCAGACCATCTCTCTGTGATGCTAATTCCTGCATACCAGCCCCGGCTCACCAGAAAAAAACCTGCGGTGAAGAAGGTGAGAGTATGGCCTGAGGGAGCGATGTCTGCACTGCAGGACTGTTTTGAGTGCAATGAATGGAGCATATTCAAAGAGGCTGCAACAGACAACCAGCACACCAACGTGGAGGAGTATGCTGCGTCTGTGTCGGACTATATTAGTTGGTGTTGGAGAAAGAGACTGTAACAAAAACAATAGTCACACGGGCCAGCCAGAAACCCTGGAAACCACCAAAGTGGTGCGAGCGAAGCTGAAAGAACGCAATGCTGCGTTCAAATCTGGTGATGCGGTGGCTCTCAGATCAGCGAGGGCCAATCTGAAACGTGCCATCAGAGACGCCAAGCGTCGATGGCTGCCGAGGAGCAGACTCACAGTTCGGCAGGTCCTGTGTATTTGCTTAAAAAGTCCCATATTCACAAGAAAAGACTTCGGATTTCACCTCGGATTTCACCATCATCTTGTCTGTCTATTGTCTTCATTATTCTATACCTTCTGAGTTTAACCTGTCCAAGAAAAGTGGATAACTTGACTTTGTTACCAGTCAAGCAGAGCCAACTTGCTTTGTACACAAGAGTGCTGCATCATGGCCAGGCTAGGCCACCAGCAGGTAAAGACAATCATTCAATTACAACTCATCCGTTTTGGGGAATTGTTAATCTCCTGATGATACTGCTACTGGCTGGTGATGTTGAAGTAAATCATGGACCTCAGTTTCTCGGTTTACATGTTTTGGATGTGCCACAACTGCAGCTGTTTGGCATATTACCACAACTGCCTATGCCAGTGCTACTTGGAATGCTACCACAGCTAGCCCCATCACCATACTTTGCTGGGCATCCACCATCATTAGTCTGGAATACACTACACCAGGCCAGGCTTTCACCAGCTGGGCCAGCACAACAACTAACTGGGCCCCCATTGTTAGATGGGTTACAACTATACCAGGTTGGATTGCCAGCAGGGCCCCTACTGCAGCTAGCAGGCCTCCCACTACTGCAAACTGGGCCTTCACCACCTCTGGCTGGGCTTGCATATTATGCCTGGCCAAACATACAGCCTTCTGGGTTAACACCACATCCAGGTGGGCAGCCTTTCCTGCTAACAGAGCTACAACTACATCAGGCTCGACTTTGTTCTGGGTTTCCACCACAGCTAGCAGGCCTTCTACCATCGCTAACTGGGCCTTCAATACCACTGGCTAGGCTACTACCACATCAGACCTGGCAAACATCGCAACCACCTGGGCCACTACCACAACTACTGGGGCAACTACATCCAGCTGGGCCACCACAACAACCAGCTGGGCCACCACAACCAGCGGGGCCACCACCATATCCAGCTGGGCCACCACAACAAGCAGCTGGGCCACTACATCCAGCTGGGCCACCACCACAACCAGCTGGGTCACCATTACATCAAGCAGGGCCACCACCACATCGAGCTGGATCACCACCACATCGAGCTGGATCACCGCCACATCGAGCTGCGCCACCATCACATCCAGCTGGGCCGCCACCTCATCCAGATGGGCCGCCACCTCAACCAGCTGGGCCTCCTCAACCAGCTGGGCCTCCTCAACCAGCTGGGCCTCCTCAACCAGCTGGGCCTCCTCAACCAGCTGGGCCTCCTCAACCAGCTGGGCCTCCTCAACCAGCTGGGCCTCCTCATCCAGCTGGGCCTCCTCATAACTTTCCTGACTCGTTATTTGCAGGACCTGGACTTCATATTCTACATCTTAACGTAAGAAGTCTTCTTAACAAAATGGACGAAATCAGACTTCTTGTTAGTACAGGGAAAGTGGCGATTTGGTCATTTTCAGAGACATGGCTTGACAGTTCTGTAAGTGACGCAGAAATTGAAATTGAAAATTATGCTGTTATCAGAAAGGACCAAAACCGGAAGGGAGGGGGTGTGTGTGTATATGTACGTGCAGATATTGGTTTTAATGTTAGACCCGACTTGGACCATAGGGACCTAGAAAATTTGTGGCTAGACATTTTATTGCCTAAATCGAAGCCAATTTTGATTGGAACCTGCTATAGACCAACTGATCAAAATAATTTTTATGAACTTTTGGAAGAGTCTTGTGTTAAATATGTGGATTTTGTTAAGTCAGAGGTGATAATGCTTGGGGATTTTAATACTAATGTGTTAAAACCTGACACATCGTTATGTAAAGCTCTGAAGAATTTCTGCAGTTTGTTTGATTTTCAGCAGCTTATTACACAGTTTACAAGGGTCTGTGTAAACACTCAAACCACCATAGATCTAATTATGGTATCAGACAAAGCAAAAATCTCAAAAAGTGGAGTGATAGACTATGGCCTTAGTGATCATTCAATGATCTACTGTACACGTAAAATCCAAAAACCCAAGGCTTATTGTCACAATACAATCAAAATTAGATCCCTCAAAAATTACAGCAGGGAGGCCTTTTGCAGTCTATTAAGGGATATAGACTGGTCTCCAGTTCTTAATGGTACAAATGTGGATAATGCCTGGTCTCATTTTAAAATCTACGCTAGTTAAGGCCATTGACACTGTGGCCCCAGAGAAAAACATCAGAATTAAAACAAAAACCAAGCCCTGGATGAATGACACAATTTTAAAAGCCATACAGCTAAGAAACCACTTGTTTAGTAAATTTAGGAAAAATAGGGAAGAGCAATTGTTTAATCAGTATAAACATCAAAGGAATGAGGTAAGCCAGATGATCAGGAAAGCAAAGACAGGTTTTTTCACTGACAAAATTTCGGAAAATAGAAATAATCCAAAAAAATTATGGAAGACCTTGAATCTTGTGGGATACAGTAATAAAGTCAAGACAAAATCAAGCAATTTAAACTTGGAAATAGGAGGCACTGTTGTTTCTGATAAATTACTGGTGGCCAATAGTTTAAATGAGTATTTTACAACTATAGCAAACACATTGGTAAGGGAATTACCTGATCAAACAGGACAATATAATTCAAACAATGTACAGTCATATTACCAGGAGAGGGGTGTAGTGGCAGACACTTTTTCTCTGGTTAAGGTCACAAATGAAAAAATTCTGCAAAAGCTTAAAAGTCTGGATCCCAGAAAAGCAACAGGGCTTGATAATATTCCCGCAAATTTTATTCAAGATGCTGCCAAATTAATTTCCCCATGTATAACACATATCACAAACCTGTCTATCAAACAAAGTACTTTTCCAAACGAGTTCAAAAGGGCAAGAGTAATCCCCCTTTATAAAAAAGGTAGCAAAGTTGAACATGGAAACTACCGCCCAGTGTCAATTCTATGTTGTATATCCAAAATTATAGAGAAGGTTGTCTATGAACAAATTGATACGTACATTTCTTCACACAACCTTCTCTATGAGTTTCAATCTGGTTTTAGAAAGTCTCATTCTACGGAAACATGTCTACTGTAGTGCTCTCAACACTGACGGCATAATTCACTTTCTTATATGTGTTCTGTTATCTGTTATGTTGTTGGTTCATCGTCTTTAATGTTGTGCGGTTCATTGTCTTGAATGTTATGATGCATTTAATAGTTGCGGTCTCTTTAAGAGATCCGGTGACGTTTCATGATAACAGCTGTTCTGTTGATGCGCGAGCTGTCAGTTGGAACTGTCAGTTTTTGTCAGTTGGAACTGTCAGTTTTTGTCAGTTAATAAACGCGACTCACAGAGTCTTAATGTGAGAAGTTTTCGGCTCATCTTTTCGCCTAAAGGCAACTTCCACACTACTCTATTTAACAGATTACATTAGGAAAGAGATTGACGTTGGTAAATACTGTGGCATGCTCATGCTGGACCTTCAAAAAGCCTTTGACACCGTCAATCATCGTATTCTTTTAGCCAAACTTAAGGCCATGGGTTTTAATGAAATGTCTTTAGATTGGATACAGTCCTACTTAGGGGACAGGGATCAGGTAGTAGAGGTAAACGGTCTGCGGTCCAAGCCTCTACCTCTTTCTTGTGGTGTTCCCCAAGGGAGCATCTTAGGACCGTTGTTGTTTTTATTGTATGTCAATGACATGAAAGCAGCCTGTGATTGTGATCTGTTTTTATATGCTGATGATTCCCCCTGATTGTTTCCCATCATGAAAAAGCTGAGATTGAGAGGATTCTCAGTCTAGAACTCCAAAAAGTCAGAGTTTGGCTAGCCGAAAATAAGCTCTCTTTGCATTTAGGAAAAACTGAATCATTTATGTTTGGATCAAATGTCAAACTAAGAAACTCACCATTGTTGAATGTGAAAGTGGGTGATGCAGTAATTACAGCTAAAGAATCAGTAACATATTTAGGATGTATTCTTGATAACAAATTAAGTGGAGAGGCCATGGCTACAAAGGTCATTTCTAAACTAAACCAGAGAACTAAATTCTTGGCTAGAATCTCTCCTTTAATTGACAGGAAAGCTCTGGAGATTCTGGCAGGGGCTTTGGTTCAAGGTTACTTTGATTATGCGTGCACCTCCTGGTTTACCAATTTGCCTAAATCACTCAAAAAAAAGTTACAGACATCTCAAAATAAACTAGTAAGACTGATCCTAAACTTGCACCCTCATACCCACCTTTTACCTTCCCATTTTGAAAGCTTTAACTGGCTAAATGTGGAGGATAGAGTAACATACATAAAATTGACCATGGTACACAGAATTCTAAATAATCTGGGTCCAAAATATTTTAGAGATTATTTTTCTAAAGTGCAGGAGGTGCATAGGCACTCCACAAGGAGGAGCACTACTGATTGTGTGCTCTATAGATTTAAAAACTTAATGGGGAAATGGTCTTTCTTATATTCAGGAGCAGTGTTATGGAATGGGTTGCCTGCTAATATCAAATGTATTGCATCAACAAACTGTTTTAAGACAGGAGTTAAAAGATGGCTTGGTAGTAGAGCACTATAGGGCTTTGTGTGTGTGTGTGTATGTGTGTATGTGAGTGTGTGTGTGTTTGTGTTTGAGTGTGTGTGAGAGAGTGTGTATTTGTTTGTTTATTTTTGGTGTCCCTGTCCATTGTGATACATGTATGTTTGGCTTGCTCACATATTCATATACACTGATGGTAACTAGCACATACATGCTGTACATTCACAAGGACCACAATGGAAATAAGCTCCCCAAGCTTTTTTGTGTTATCCTTTTGACATGTTGTACAAGGTTTTCAAGACATATTTATTGACTTATTTATTTGTATACCTTTTTAATGCTTTGTACAATGTCAATAAACAAAATCAATCAATCAATCAAGCGAGCCCACAGTCGAAAAATCCAAGGTCTCTTCCAAGACTCCAGCAACAGGGCATCCAGACCGTCACGGACTATAAACCCACACCCCCATCCTGTCAGAACGATACCGGCTTCCTAAATGAGCTCAACAACTTCTTCGGAAGTTTCGAAGAGCTGAACAACACCCCTGCGAGGAAAGCGACTCCACACCCCGACGAACAGGCACTCAGACTCGAAACCACGGCTGTGCGGAGAGTTCTGAGGAAGGTTAACGCACGGAAAGCTGCAGGCCCTGACAACATTCCAGGTCGGCTGATGAAGGAATGCTCAGATCAGCTGGCCCACATGCTCATGGTCCCGGTCCCGAAAACGTCTACAGTCACGTGCCTTAACGACTTCCGACCCGTCGCACTCACATCTTCCATCATGAAGTGCTTTGAAAGGCTAGTTAAAGGATAACTGCGGTATTTTCAACATTAAGCCTCTTTTCTGAGTGGTCTGCAATGTTTTAGAACCCCCCTCACCACTTTTTTGATGTTTACTGCCGTCTCCGATATTTGCCTAATTTTGATTCATCTCAACCTGCTTCAGAATGGCAAGTCATGTGCATGTCCAAAAAGGTCCGTAAAAGCACCATAAACGTCCGTTTTCAAAATCATCAACTCACCGGAGTGGTTACTGGTGTGCACTGGTAATCCATATCAAATTTCGTTGCGAAAAGTTGCTTCTGTCGTGTTTTATTTGACATTTTGTAAATCCCATTGAGTTCTATTGAAGACTGGATGTTCGTTGATATTACGTTGATAGCGGAAGTTTATCCATGGCTGTGAGGTGGCTAAGAAAATAGTTTGAGCATGAACGAGCTGCCAAATAAAACACGACAGAAGCAACTTTTCGCAAGGAAATTTGATATGGATTACCAGTGCACACCAGTAACCCCTCCGGTGAGTTGATGATTTTGAAAACGGACGTTTATGGTGCTTTTAAGGACCTTTTTGGACATGCACATGACTTGCCATTCTGAAGCAGGTTGAGATAAATCAAAATTAGGCAAATACCGGAGACAGCAGTAAACATCAAAAAAGCAGTGAGGGGGGTTCTAAAACATTGCAGACGACTCAGAAAAGAGGCTTAATGTTGAAAATACCGCAGTTATCCTTTAAGGACCACATCATTTCCACACTCCCCCCCATCACTCGACCCGTTCCAATTTGCATACCAGCCCAAGCGCTGCACTGAGGATGCAGTCTCCACTGCTCTAGACCTGAGCCTGGAAAACCTGGAGGAGAAGAACGCCCACGTGCGGATGTTGTTTCTGGACTTCAGCTCAGCATTCAACACGATAATCCCCCAGGACCTGGTATGCAAATTGGGCTCCCTGGGACTAAATACCCCCCTGTGCAACTGGCTGCTGGACTTCCTCACCGACAGAACCCAGTCTGTCAGAGTGGGGAACAACACCTCCAGTGTCATCACCCTGAACACTGGAACCCCCCAGGGCTGCGTCCTGAGCCCCCTGCTGTTCACCCCGATGACCCACGACTGTCGTCCATGCTTCGGATCCAATCACATCCTGAAGTACGCGGACGACACTACAGTAGTGGGCCTCATCCGGGACACCACTCTTCATCAACGACTCAGCTGTGGAGGTCGTCAGCAGTACCAAGTTTCTGGGGGTGCACATCACAGACAACCTCAGCTGCACCTTTTTAACCCAAATATCCCAGATACTTGCATTAAATGTAAGCAACAAAAAGGTTCTTTATTCCATTGCATGTGGGAATGCCCTCTGATACTCTCTTTTTGGGAAAAAGTGTTGAACCTGGCCAGTCGAATCGTTGAAAAAGAAGTACCTCTCAAACCAAAGTTATGTTTACTAAATATTCACCCGGACAACTTTGTGACCTCCAAAAATGAAAAATCCTTACTCAATATTTGTTTTCTGGAAGCTAAAATATGTATAGCCTGTTCATGGAAAAGAGATAAACCTTGTACAACTTCACAATGGTTAACAGGTCTTTTTACTTGGCTTTAGAAAAGATAAGCTTGACAAGTTTTGGAAAATCTGGAAGGTTTTCTGTAATTTCCTTGAGAAAAATCATATTGAAGTAGATGGCTGGAATGAAGAGCTGAACTGAAGATTTATCCATCTTTTCATAATATCTTGATTTAGTATACACATTTAGACCTTTACATATATGTACAGTATATGTGTGTGTATATATAGATATATGCATTTATTTATTCACATATTTTTCATTTATTTATCTCTCTACCACCATGATTCTTACACAAGCAATGATATTTTGTTTTGTGGTTAAAAGCACCCCCGTTTTTTTCTTCTTTGAGTTATTTATTTATTCATTTTATATTTTATTTTTATAATTATTATTGCTATTATTATTGTTGGGTTTTTTTTCTTGCATGTACCATCTTGTTCTATGTTGTTCACCGTTTTAAAATTGACAAAATGTGCAATAAACATATGTTTAAAAAAAAAAATGTTTTGTATGTTATGTGTATCTCAATCAACTCAGCTCACAGAAAGTCTGCTGGAAGTTCAGCAGGCTGGGCATCTCTGGGGCCACGTTGTACATGTGGGTCTTCAGAGCTCCGCTCACCAACAGAGAGTAGGCCAGGTCTGTGATGTTGATGCCCACAATGGCAAAAGAATAGCTGAATCGGAGAGATAGAAATATGGAAGTTATTTAAGATGAAGTTCGGTTTATTTAGAGGTTTATGTCTTTAATGATCACTATTTCACATAAGCATCTGCACTTACAGAGGCAGCTGAGGATTTTGTGACATTAAGCAGCAAACTTACATTAGACAAGAAACTCTTGTTAAGTTTGTTTGTGTAGGCCACATCCTGTACATTTGAACACACTCACAATCTCTCCCCTTTATAGATACATACACTTGCACTCATGCATAAGCTACTCTGTATTAAGGCCAACATTCACACAGATACAGCAGCAACAAGCAGCTTATTCTTACACAGACACATACATGACCAAATGAAGCAGATTCATGGACTCTTACCCGATAGCTTTGTCAAGGTTCTTCTGTTCCCAGTCAGACTTGTTTACTTCACTGTTAAGAACACACGAGCCATGTGAAGCAACACTGACCACCACAGTGTGGTTAAAAACAAAACCTACTCTGAACTACATTTCAGAAGCTGGCTCCTTTAAACAGATTTTATTTTCAGTATTTACAAGGAAAGACTAACATCAGAACTGATCATAAATGTCAGCCTTTTGATTACTTTTTTTTCTGTAAAGGAAATTGAGAGCTCAAATATCGCGTCAGAGGTTATAAACTGGGGTCAGGCCCTTGTTTAGAACGAACAAATCTGACATTTTATTCTAGGTGATAAAGTAATGCTGAATCAGTCAACTAAATGTCATATTTTGTGCCTTTGATGGATTTGGTAACTCAACATATTTTTCATCACTGTCAAAAGTCCCAAGACTATTTGTTTCTACTGGAGATAGAAATCTTCAAAGACTGTTTACAAACATAAATTTTGATTTCTAATAATGCAATATTGTGCTTACATACAGTAGTGCATACAGTAGTTACATACTGCTTAGTGCAGGTCTAAATGCATAAACCAAAGAGAGAAAGCTATGAATGTCAAAGTGAATACAGCAAATGAATGAAAGTGAAGTACCTTGGCGGTGTGTGTGTGCTCCTACAGTGCATGACACAGACAGAAAGAGAGGGAATGGGCAGAAATGGAGGTGGAGGAGGGACAAATAAGAAGAATCTTCATTTAAGAAATGAGACAGCTTACTGGGATGGTGACAGTAGAAACAGCACCATTCAGAAAAAGATGAAGCAGTGAATGACATCAAGCTGTAAAAATGAATATAATCAAGCAGAGAGTGGTGAAAGCAGAGTTATGGATGATTATGTGGATTTTAAAAGTAGAGGGGATGCACCAAGTTTATGGTAGATTTTATAGCTGCTTAAACTGTCTGTTGTTCTGGTCATATGATAAGGAATATTACCAAGACAAGTAGCATACAATCTCTTTATAATAGGGGAGGAGTCTGTGGGACAAAAAAACAAAACAATGGGCCTCATGCAAGAACCGTTCGTACGCACAGATTTGTTCTTAAATCGTGCGTACGAGTGATTTAAGAGAATTTGTGCATTCACCAATCTTTTTGTATTTTACGTTTTCTTTCAGGTACGAACAGAATTTACGAGTGATCCAGACCTGTCATAGGAGTTTCGTAAAATAGTCTGCTGTTATTCCAATCAAGTTTACTTGACTAAAGGATTGTACATTTAATTACTTTGAAGCAAACATAAATAAATATATACATTATACTCCATACTTATGCTGACATTATTCTGTTTTATTATTCTGTCTTAATTTATGCACTAATTGAAGGTTAACAAGGTCAATGGGAAGTGTAACCAGCGGCTGACTTGTTACTTTTGGATGCCTTAGTGCGTCAGGCTCTTGGAAGAGACCGTGTAGAGACAGACGAATGGCTGACATCGCGATTAAGATTGCCAAGGACTGTGCTGCTGCAAATATGCAGCTTGTTAGAGCCACAACTCCAGAGAGAAACACGCCGATCAAACCCTATTCCACTACACGTCCAGGTCCTCACTACCCTTGGATTTTTGGCCACTGGAACAGATCGGGGGAGTCCCAGTCCTCTGTGAGTCGTGCGCTCCCCTTGTTCATCAAAACTCTCATCAGTTTATCACCCATGTTATATCAAATGCCTATACACCACTGTCCAACAAGTACAAATTAAGAGGGACTTTCATGCCGTGGCTGGACTGCCAATCATAATCGGAGCAATGCACACATACGCATCAAAACACTCGCGCCCCTGTCGTGGAGCGCACTGAGCTGAAGGCCAGGTGGGTGTGTCTCGATACAGCGGGGGCCAAACTGCTCTATAGCCCAGAGAAGGCATGCCAGATTTGCACAATATTTCCCTGAACGAGGGTCTCCACCTGTACCAGCCCAGGCAGACCAGAAGGTGTGGTGCCAGAAGACCCCCATCATTGACCGCCCCATCAAAGTGCCATCAGAATGAGGCAACAACTGATTGCACGGCTTTAGTTGCAGTCATGGAACGCCTGGCCATGGCGAGACGTTTTTTTTTTTTAAACCATTTTCATATCAAACCATTTATTTTTTATTTCGGTGACATTACGAACTGCAGGTGACACGAATAAACAGCCCTTGTAATTGCTTCCCATTTCTTCGCTATAGCAGGTCCCGTAATTCCACTGCTGACACTGCTAAAAATGACAGATTTTCCTTTTTGGATCTCTGAAAGCAGAACTTCAATCTCAGAGCCCGTAAAGTTGTTCTTTTTGCGCCTTGATGTCATTCTCATGACTCAACAGTCAACACGTCCTGGCACAGGAGCGAGGAAGCACAGCTCCTAATATGGTATAATTTTGGGCGTGGAGTATGCAAATTTACTATTCTCGTGCACTTAAATACGCACGGGTGGCATTCATCATTTACGCAGGTCGTTTACACACTTTTTCAGAAGTTAAGAGCGTTTGTTGAATCTGACGTGGCGTGTTCGTACGAGACCTTCATACGAAAAAAGTAAGAAAAATTTAGAAGAAAAATACGAAAATGTTCTTGCATGAGGCCCATTGAGCTGAAAGAGGCTAAAAAGCTCTATCTGAGGTGAACTGCAGTGTTGGTTTTATCACACACAAAAGAGGAAAAATAATTCTCATTATGATAACACATTATTTTATCTGGTTGATTTAAAGCAAAACTTGGTAATCATTAGAACAATGTAGAATTAGGCCTGTTTACGTGACACTAGAAAAAAATAGGGTTTGTTCTATGAAAAACTGGACTTAAAATGCATGTAAACATGTTAGTTTGACCAGGATCGTACAAAATTTAGTTTTGTAAAAGCTGGACCAACACACCTAGATAATGCAGCTGGGGAGGTGCCATATGAATTAAGCATGTACATGCTGAACTAGACTAAAATGAGAATAGGCATTCCGCAAATTCAAGTTTTCTTATCAAAAATTTTTCTTTTGAACCTAAACATCAAGTAAGTAGAATTCCCCATGTAATGTCAATGTAAAGACAGTTTCTCTTCATAAGAAAGGATTAAAGTTCTTATTAAATATAAAGACAGAAGTCTTGCTGTTTTGCTGGGTTTGTGTGGTGGCGTGGTGTAATGAGTGTTGTGATTTGATGAGATGGATGGATCAGAGTCAGGGAGAAAACCTGAGATTTCAAATGACAGAATAGGGCACATGGCACCCTGAAAGATGATAACCCTGTTGACAGCAGCATTTGCTCATGAGAAGTTTTTCTGTTTATTGTACTTCAATCTCCCATCAATAAATCTGGTTTTATAATCTACAAAATAATGGTTCGTTTACTTAATCTAATGTGAACACAGTGATCAACCAGGAACATTCCACCAAAACACTTTGTATATTCCCTAAATGTGGATGCGCAAAGGAGACATTAACATACTTGTGCTTTGGTTGCAGGGAGTCCTGAAGCATCTGCAGAGCTGAAGCCTTGTCATGTTCTGCAAAGTACCTGCAGAAAGATGAGAAAGATCCAGCTAACATTTTTATTTGCAGATTTTATTAGCCCCTCTCTAAAAAGAGGCTCCACGGTGCCTCACAGCAAGGTTCAAATCCCAACTGGGGATTTATGTGTGGAGTTTGCATGTGGATGCATTACTTCCTCCCACTGTCCTAACATGCATGTGTTGGGATATTGGTGACTCTGAATTGTGAGTGTGAGTTGTGTGGCCCTGGGACTAGCAACCCGTCCAGGGTGAATCCCACCCAATGGCAGCTGGGATAGGCTCTGTGTGTTTCAATACACTGTAAGAGTTGTGTGTCTGTATGTCATGTCTGTATCTGATCAAAGTGTGTGGTTTTTGGGCTTTGATCCTAAGTGTTTTCCAGACTGAGAGCTTACAACAGGTTGTGCAGGCCTAACAGGCCCATGCCTCTGAAATCAGTCTTGGGATCGCTGCCTTGGAAACCGATCTCACACCACTGTTTAGAGATACGGCTGGTGAGAGGTGTGTCAGGACGAAGCTCCTTCCATACCTACAACACACAAACACACACCACAGTTCACTGACTAAACTTATTCCATGTGTTGATAAGAGATAGGAATCTTACAGTTATACAGTATATTCGGGCTATACAGTAAGTACAGATTAGGAAAGCTCAAATCTGAATATCTTTGATATTTTGTCATAAGTGATCTGTAGTAAGCGTTAACCAAGAGTAATTGGGGGGAGGCTTAAAAGACTGCTACACCTGCAAAGAGAGGATCGTACAATAGAGAGAGGCAGCCAAAGTGTTGACCTTTCATTTGAGGTTTTAACTTATAGATATACTATATGTAACAGTATCTTATAGCTAACGTCAGAGTTGGAATCTAACTGTCACTTTAAGACACAACAAAATGAAAAAGATTGTTCTTGTAGAATATTCCTCTGCTTCCAGTAGCTACAGACAGCTGCACACCTTCATCAGCATGTCCTCATGCTCAGGGTTGTCACAGTTGTAGGGTTCCCTGCGCAGCTTCTCCACCTCTGCCACCAGACTCCTGTAGCCCACAATCTGTAGCAGGCTGGCCTGCAGAGAGATGCCCAGCCTGTGGACACACAAGGGACAGGAAGTGCTGTTTGTTTGAGGAAACTCAAGTCTATTAATGAAATAAACTGTCCTATAAAAGTTAGTGAGGGAGATTATCAGGGATGATCTTGATTTACTAAACTCATTTATCACAATGACCTAACAGAATTGTTGAAGCAGCAAAAAATAGTTTATGTGTAATAGTGTTGAGCCTCACTGTGGGTTGGTGTCAGGGTTAATCTTCTTCAAGACCATTATGTCATCAATGGTCTTCTCCACTTTGTCAGGGTGGACACTGAGGGCCGACTGCAGCAGCTGGAGGGGACAAGAGGAGAAAGAGAAGAACAAAGCAGCGACATATTTAAAGAGCGTTCAGCTCGACACACATGGAATATGTTAAATGTCATGTATGTCTAACATAATGCTGGATTTTAAGACCAGTACCTCATTCTTGGAGTACCGCAGAGACGACTCTAAAAGGAAACAGTTGAAAAGTGTGAGATAACTACATACAGTAGCATAAGAAGCAGCACAAGTAGTATGGAATGATGTGGGTGCAAATATTAAGGGGAATAAATTAAATAAATAGATATTGATATTTAGACATTATGCATAAAATATTTTTTACTACCATCTTCATTTATTTTCATACAATATATACAAAGAAAAAAGTTCAATAGAATTTTCAGGCAATGTGCAGCTTGCCTATCTTGAGGGTCCTGCAAGCTCCATGTTTGTTGTTGTAGCAGATTCGCTGCAGTTCGCAGCGCCCCGTGAACTTCCTGACCACAAACTTCAGGCCCCGCCACAGACATTTACAGTAGAGGTACACAAAGAACTGGGTCACCACTCTGGAGAAGAGAAGGCGGGGGTATAAACAGGGATATGTTATGTTTGTTTGATAGCATGAAAAAACAACTTTTGTTGTGTTTCCTTTTTTAGAGAGGCAATTCCTACTCATGCCAGCTTGTCCAGGATGCTGCTGTCGTCCTCTGGTCTGAATTTGGAGGTTTTAAATTAAACAATAACTGTAACAATTAGTCAACTAAGAGAAAATGAATTAACGACTCATTATAATGATTAATTACTCAGAGTCCCTAAACACTTAATGACATCTGTCTCAATGAGTGTGTGACTCTGTGCATGAGAGTGTCAACAGGTGCCAACCTGGATGGGTTAAAAGCAGAGGACAAATTTCATCTGTATGCATGTATGCATGCATACAATAATGATGTATGCATGACAATAAATCTGATCTTAAAAAAATCTTAAATCTTAATGCTTTTTAAGTCCAAATCATTTCTTACCTTGGTCTTACGTGGGGGCAAATTATCCCATCTTCATTTAGTCAATTAAAATAACCATGAAATACAGCCTTATTGTTTCCTCATGTTTGCATCCAATGTAAATTATTGCTTTTTTTTTCATCTTTAGCTTTGCACCTCAATATATTTGAAGCTTTATACAAAAAAGCAATCCGTATCCTTAACTAACTTTGTAAAGCAAAAATCAATAAAATAACTTTTTATGAATATAGATATAAGAACATGGATCTAGATATTGCGGCGAACAAAGGAGAAATGACACTGAATGAAAAGAGAGCAGCAGAGAGATATTTTAATGGTAAAATCGGAACATTGTGCTTCACATCAGGGCAATCTTGCAGAAGATCAAAATGTTCTACTTTTGAGGCAGATGCTCAGAAGGAAAATGGAGATGTCTTGGGAAATCCATTGTGACCCATTAAGAGACTGTATAGGTTAAACGACACCCAGCCTTTACCTGCTTCACTCAGCAGTGAAAGCTGAAGACGCTCTTTTTTTTATGCAATACTCTTTTCCATCTATAATCACAGCTCCCATTGACAGCAAATCTAAGAGAACACACCTGCATTTTAAATAATCTAGAAAACCTCCCACTGTGAGCCACACAAGCAGTTTACAACTGTGCAGAAATAAATCCTTGTGATGGCTAAGGATCACAGTGTAATATCATTGTCTGTGTCAAGGAAAAGAGGGAAAGTGCAGTCCAGAAGGATTAATCCCATTTTTAAGCCTGTGGATGTGAGCAGCATATTAAACAGCTGACATACACTCTGTCTTTTTTTCACCTTCAAGGAAGTGAGCACTAAGCAAAAAGGGATGGTGAAAGAATCCTGTGATGATAACACAAACCGTCACAGGTTTGATCCAGATCCAGCCACCTGCTACGTCATTTTAAAGGGTCATCTTATTGAGTTTTACACATAAAGTTCAGTTCGCCAGTCATAGGGAGAGCTGCTCAACCTGTTAAAACATGCATATATATTTACACAGCTCTGTAAATATATAACAAATCCTTTGGCCATAAATTTAAGGGTAAAATGTTTCTAATATCATCTCCCACTTTCCTGTTTCTACCTGATCTACTCACGGAAGTCTCTGTGACTGTGACCCAACAATCCAGTTTTATGAAGAGACGGCATGATCAAAAGGCTGATGAGCTCATCTGGCAGTGTTTCAATCCCCATAATATTTAAGCACCACTAGCAACACTGAGCACTTTGGAGCTTTCTGAAGCCTGCAGTTTGCTCCTCAGGCTGCTTATAGACTACGTTCAACCCGCTGGAGGCTTCATTCAAACTGACCTGCTCAGAATGGCACTACAAAAGAACACAAAGCAGACACTGCTATATTTACATTATTTCCTTTTTTTAAAATAATCTTTTACCTCTGTCCCTTCGTGTTCTTATGCAGGTGTGAATTGTACGTCCTGGACGCCTTTTGGATGTTGTCTTTGTGATGAGTATAACTGCTATGTTTTTTGTTCAGATGATGGTGAAATGAGCAGAACCCAGCAGGGGGGCACTTGTCATGGTTAGGACAAAAACACATTCTTTTTACAATGTCACTGTCACCTTAACGATTAATGTCTAAATGACAATAAGACTGAGTTATTAAGTTCATGTATACACCTTAGTTTGACTAAAAATTGGATCGGATCGGGTTACTTGCAGTCGGATTAAGAATCAGTCAGTGGGTCTACATGATGAGATTAATTCGATTATAGCTATAGTTGGGTTATGATCCTTATTTGAACATGGGTAATTATCCTTGGATATATGGCGGGGAATGAATCGAATCATAGGCACAAAGCATGTCATACCCCGGTACGATAGGTGGCGCTGTACCCGTTTCAACTATTGCTAATAGAGCCACTTCCAGTTGACCGCTACACGGTCAACTGGCGAAAGATGGCGAACGAAGGGCAAGATGAAGCTACTTGCCTCTACATTTCGTTTGTGATGAGCATGCTTATTGCACAAACGCGATGCACAACGGCGCATTCTCCATCGCGTTGTTTGTTTCTTTCGGATGGCGGCGACAACAACAGTAATATCACGACCCCGTGAAAAAATCTCGAGCGTGCGCAGAACGTAAAGTCCAATTCACCACGTGCTAAAGCAATTACCTAAAACAATGTTGTAAACAAGAGTGGGCCAAAATTCCTCAACAATGATGGGAGATCATGATAACGTCATATAGAAAACGATTATTGCTGCTGAAGGTGGTTGTGGACTTAGTTTTTACACACTGCTTCTGCATTCTGGCATAGTTCTTTTTTTTTAAATACAAAAAAACAACACATTGTAACCTGTCATGTGCTGTTGTTCATCTAAGGCTTTATTCGACTAATTTGATAATTATATAATAAATGATAATTTATTAAGTCCTGATACATAAACATAGAAATTAAACTTTCTTTTTCACATGATGTATTTGTGTATGTTTCAGATAATCTGTTATTTGCTTTTTTAAATTGTATTCATATCAGAGCGATTGCAATGCAAGAGCTCATCCTCTCTAAACTATTACTGCCATAATAAAAGAACTAAATATTATTTTTATCATCATGGCTCAGTGTTCTTGAAGCTTGACCTATTAAAGGTTAAGTACGCTAAATATTTTTAAGACCATAAAAAGATTAGTAAAATATCACCTGAATTTATTTTTTTTCCCTGAGAGATACCAAAGGGGGAAAGATGAATTTGAAGGGGTTTATTGTAAAGGTAGTCTTTTAAACAAGTATGAATACAAAAAGGATATTCTGAGACAGAAATGTATTGCAGATTATTGTTGTTCATGTTAAAACATGCAGATGTTTCTGATTTGAAATACTGCTGTTGGTTTAGATAAAGTACTCAATCATTTAAGGCCCCAATAGATGTCAGGTCAGCTGTTATATTGTGAATCTTCCATACAACTGAGGTGGTCGAGTTTGGCTTCTGAGTTGAAGTTGAGAAAAGAGCCATTTAACTACTTTTTGTCATACCAAGTATTTTAGACCAGGTCCACATGAAATACATCACTTATGATTGTCAAATCAGGACCAGATTATCCTTTACATAGAAAATGTTCTTAAAGCACAGTCTGATCTTAGTGTGCAGACGTCTTCAGAACTCCATGTCAGCTGCTCCTTCTTTTTAATAAAAAAATAAAATACTTGTGAGTAATTATCTCAATAGTTCTGAATTGCTTGGGTATTTTAGTTGATTTGTTTTTCTTTCCTCAGTTTGTGTCATCTTTCTTACTTTCTCCAGAGCATTAGTATTGCCTTTGTTGTGTCATGATTTCTTCTTTTCACTTTTACGCTGCATCTATGAGGACATTAACATGTAAGTCACTTTTTTTTAAACAATGTGTATAACTTTTCCACTTTTTCCTCAGTAACCTCAATCAATCCACTAAATAACCCAGTTAAAGTCTTATTTGTGTATTTTTTTCTGTCATTTTTATTTTGACATAAGTATATTTACTTTTAATAATAGGATAGATAATCACATTAATCATACCAATAATCCTCTGTGTTTCACAATTAAATAGGCTTCACATGTTTGCAACAAGAGATGGAGCAGAGCTATGAATAGAAACACCTCTGGAGAGTGTGCTCTTATTGAGAGGCCTCCTAACTGAGCGACTCAAACCATTTCACCCACCAACATCCACTTACTGTCCACACAACAACATAATCGATCAGGAAGAGCTTAAATGGGAGAGCAGGGAATTCTTGTAGTTAAATAAATCGAGACAGGCTTGAAAAGAGGGGGAGGTGTGTTTGAATTTACAATGAATTGCTTCACGTTTTTTCATGTAATGTAAATTAAGCTCTCCCTCCATCTTTATAACGGAGATTGACGTTACCTGAGGAAGTGCTTCATCCTGGCCGCTGTCTGCCCTCAGGTGTGTCCGGTGCTGGTTCGGTTGGGTGACGGCCTGAGGACAGAGCAGACGTCAGTGTTTGTGCGGTGCTGTCCGCGGTGCTGACGGATCAACCTGCATGTAAATGCTCGGCTTCCCGCTGCAAGGAGCCCGACTCCTGCTGTGTGCAGCGTCTCTGTTTGGCCTTAAAATTGGTTCGATGAAACAGAACCCAAATGAACCTTTTCATGAACCTTACAGACACTTGATTCACCTTTCAGGGAGACATAATCCTGTAAAACCCGGTGATTATTTCCCGGTCCTTCTCCACTCTGATTAGCAAACCAAAGCATAAACGCTGTGTGAATAATCCGAAGCAGCGGACAATGAGTGTGATCTAACATCGGGTACACAAGCTTTACATGCTATAAAAAAAAAAAATGAAACGTTCCTTCTTACCGCTTTCAGATAGCAAGAGTCGATGCAGATGGAATGCAATGAGGCTGCAGTGTTTTGTTACTCGGCTCCAGTCGTCTGCTACTCTTCCATGATGACACCAACTGACTGAGGCTCAGGTCTAAAAGCTACAGCGCATTAATGCAGTACGGAAGAGTGGGCTTAGACCTTCACCAGGACAGTTTTTTCACCGGTTCACATATCTATTTCACATTTTCTTCAGACAAACGTGTAAAGAGGTTGATTCAGCATTTAAGTTCTTCAATAACACATCATAATCTAAAGACACAGATCGACAAAAGCATGTATTTTAGGGATTTTGTTCACCCGATCTATTACAAAATGACAGATGAGTCGTAGTTTCTTGTTGCTCTTTGGTAAAACAGAGGGATTTACTGATTTATGCTTTTTTTTTTTTTAAACTTCATCAACTCACTTTTGGCCACTTGATGGCAGTGCAACAAGCAGCTCACACATATTTCTGGTTTATCTCGATAGGGAGATCATGATGCCAAATATGCATTTATTTACACATCCGTTCACAACCAGATTATGTTCCGATTACAGCTTTGATCGGTATGTACACACTGTATTTGCTGTGTATTACAGTTCTGTTTGTGGTCGATACCGATGTTTTTAATAGGAATATAAAATTAGCAAGGTCTTTGTAGCCTCAAATGTAACATCACGTTATTAGGTATCCCTAGAGATAGAGAAGGAATCTGACAACATATCATAAAGAGAGGCCTTCTAAATTATATCATTTTTAAACTGGAAGTTTAAATATTCGAATGAGATGGACAGTGGAGTAAATTTAGAATTAGAACATTACAGAAGATTCAGCTCACAGTAACTGAATTTTTATCTAAACTTAAGCAATAAATCCAATTTCATAATGGCTTGAACGTACAGTACATGTGCAGAGAAAGAAGTACCTGGGTTTTCCTTATTTATGCAGGGTGTGGCACATGCATTACCACACTGAAACCTGTATGTGTGTTGATGAGGGCCATCACATGATTTAAAATGTGGTACCCCTCATCAGTGATTGAGTTATGACTCTTTGGTTTCAGATTAACAAATGTTGAAGCACAGTGACTTTTGTTCTACACATTCATGGCAGCAGTTCATGACTTTGGTTTTCCAGCTCCACAGCACATGGTTTTGCTTTTATTCTATTGGCTTGATTGTTTGAAATGCAATGTAATATTCATAATGATGTTTTAAAGTGTCGAATTACAAAGTTTAAAAAACTTTTACATTAACAATACTGGTCGAAATAAGACAGCAAAGTAGGAGGCATCAGCTGGATGCAGACAGATGATAAATGTCACTACACACGTTTAAAGAGTCGAGGACATCAGAAACTAGGCAGACCACAGAGTAAAAAACAACAACAAATTTAATAGTAAAAAGTAAAACTCCTGCTGCATGCAAACATACTTCATTTTTGGCAATAGAAGGCAATCCCACTTGATTTCCAATGTTCAGTCAACTATCACCACCATATGAAAATTTTAGCAACAACTGAGGCAAAATAAAATAAAATAAAATAAAATTAAATGTAACTGGTGATTTCTTTATGACAAAAATAATTTTAAAAAACCCATATAGTTCAGTTTATAGCAGAATGACAGAGCAAATGAGCGCTGTAAACCATGTCAGATTTAATTTCTTTTTCTTTCTTTTTTTTTTTTTTTTTAAAAGAAAAGAGGGGTTCGGATCGTTGACCAGTTTGGAACAATAAACAATTATTTTCATAAAGCTGACATCTAGTATCTGATGACATGTGATTATAAAGAAATATCTTACAAGTACAAACGTAACAATAATTGTGCCAATAAGTTTGTTTGGGCTTTTCTTGATACGAACTTCAGTAACAGTACAAAGTAAAAAGTGACCATTAATGGGGAAACACATCCCTCTTTGGTCACAGTGCAGAGACAGCTGTGACTGCCTCAGTGCTCTGAGCGTCTCTGTGTGGGCCCAGCAGGCGGTCTGAGGAGCTCTCAGTCCTGTGGTCAACGGACTCCTCAGCGGGGTCGTCAGGCAAAGCCAAGTATGTTGGGATACCGTTGAAAATGACAAAACCCACAGTGATGACAACAAAGGAGATGATGTACAGGGCGGAAAACTGAGGATGAGATGCAGGACAGAATGTTATTCACATGTTTAAGAAAATATTTTTTTTGTCACAAGTTCCACTTAAACCAGTCTAATGATAGAACTGCAGAGGAAAGGGCACCATGTATGTGCCATTTTCTACCACAGTGCTATAGTCCATTATTAGGAACACATTTTATAATTTAAATAAATTTGGTTTTCTAAACACTTCTTTCATGAATTAACTGGTCATTTAAATATTTCCAGCAGTCATCAACTTCCTGAAAATTGCGCACACACAGCACACAGATCATTTTAAAGAAATGAAAGATTCTACAAACTAACAGGGTGTTAATTGACTGTTCAATTCAGAGGTGAGTGCCGTTGGTCACCCACCCACACACTTTTGGGAAGACAAGTGCGCTACCCACCTTGTAATGAAAGAGGAAGAGGCCACAGAAGAGGCTGAAGAGGTCTGCAGTGAGCAGTGAGAGGTTGACCGCTGTAGCACTGGTCATCTTCACCACAACAGGCATGAAGCTGTACAACGCGAACATACACAAGGCGTAGCCTGCAAACAGCATGGCTGAAGAGCACAATGGATGAACGTAAAGCGACAGAACAATCAAATATATTTCAGCAACTGTGAGTGCATTGTTGACTTACATATGTAAAGACTCCACGTTATGGCTGCTACTGCATGTGTTTCCAGAACAGCACTGCAAAAAACACCAGTTTTATGTCCTGCTTGAATTTCATTACTGACTGACTACTTTAATCAAGACTTCTAGAACAACCAATTTGGTTGGTTAAACATGCAAAGAAATTAACTGAAAAGTAGGAAGAGCTTTTCACTTGGTCATAAGGGTTAGTGTTCTATAAGGACACATACTTATTTGATAACCATTAGCATTGATAAACAATATTTCCAAAAAGTTTTTAAGATGTGTAATGGAAAATTAATTCTTCTATGCATTGTATTACTGTGTATAACCTGTAGATGACCTCCTGCAAGATACCAACCTGTTTTTCTCTTTCCTCTTGAGGGCATCGTGTGCTCGTTATATGATAAAACTGCATTTTAAGGAGGATAGGTAGGGAAGATGGTACTTGGAGCTGTGCCAGTGTAACCTTGGCTGTAGCTAGAAAGGAAAGGTGGATAAGAACGCTCAACTATATCCAAGGAGCGATGACGCAACAATTTGCATTAGAACCTAATTGTTTTTGCCCCAGTGGTCAGAGCAGTTCTGTACTTTGTACTGTGTTGTTCTCTCTTGTAAGATATTATTAAAAGCATCTTATCTCCTCAGAAAATAACTGACAAATTTTACACCGCAGATGTCACGCTTTTGTTTTATTTTTTTTCGTGTGCATGTGTGTGAAAAGGCTGTCAGTGTCTAGGAGTTTCACAGAATTTTTCACTGGCGTAGATGTGACATCATTCAAAGATCTTGGTGCTCAGGTTACGTGCACAGAACAGCAAAAACACACCATACTTACTGACTGCAGACTGTCTGACAAAAACAAAAAAAATGTCTGAAATGAGGTTGATGAGGCTGTTGTACAACTGAATAGAAACAAATTCAGCAAAATGTCGGAGTTATCTTTTTTACAAACTAACAAAAAGTAAAGAGAAGAGAAAAGAACCAAATGGATTGCTGCAACTCTAAGAAACAACTGGAATTTGGTCCCAGAACTTTTTTGGGCCCAAAACTTTTTTTTTGCTGCTTTGACTTTTCTACAAAAGCAGATGCACTTCTACCTCTACTTCTGTGTATATATATATTTCACTTCTATTTTCAATTTGACATTTCAATTCTCTATTTTTTTAATTTTATTTCTAATATTCAAAGTCCAAGAGTTTCATTCCCGGTAAATATGTCACACTATTACCTGTATATGACGATAAAAAATCTTTCGAAATGTTGGAAAGCAGAACAACTTGCAGGACAAGGTTGTCATTTCAGCATTGACCACAAGCGCAGAAAAGGATTGATCAAAAAAAGGATAATCATTCAAATATGTGAATACATTGTGAATGTGTACATGAGTTTGAGTTCCATCTATTTATTTTTAATACCAACTTGTCATTTTTTCACAAGACACATAAACTGTTAACTTCAATTTAATTTTACTGTAATATCTGTCAGTGCTGTGGTTGCTTACATTAAGTAATGAAACCAGGCTACGTTAGAGGCTACGTTGAAAGCTTTTGATAGTTTAATCCAGAGGTCACCAACTGGCGGACCGCGGTCCGGGTCCGGACCGCAAAGCCGTCCCATACGGACCCGGACCTAACCGGCCAAAAACAGAAGGTTATGATAAAACCTGACGGAGCGCTTCCATTTTAACCGGCGCAGCTTTTGTAGTCTTTACGGTAGCAGTTTAGCTGGTGTGGAAACGCACAGACCAATCCCACGTGATACTACTCAGCCAATCAAGTCATTACAGGCGGTAAACATTGCGAACCTACAGTGCAGACAGAAAAGAGTTTGAGTCAAGTTACACATGAAAAGACGATAGATAGCATACAGTTAGAGAAAACAAAGGGAGATATACAGACGACTGACTTGAAGAAAGTTGAGAAACAGGAGTGAGATGGAGAAAGGGAGAGGAACGGACGACGGAGCCAGAGAAAGGTAGAGAAAATTAAGTAACAAATGGCGCTCTCCAAAAAAAGAAAAGTGGACAGCGAAAATAGAGCATTTAATCCGGAATGGACAGACTCGTTTCTATTCATACTTCCCATTGGGAGCATTAAAGCAGTGTGTCTCATATGTTCAGAGACTGTGGCACTTATAAAAAGTGCCAATGTGAAACGCCATTATGAGACAAAACATAAAGGTTTTGAACAAACATACCCACTCAAATCTGAAGTGAGATCACAGAAAATAAGTTGTCTCAGAGCCCAATATGACCAGTCCAGAAAGCGTTCTGTGAAGACCTGTTAGGTGTCACTCCCCTTCAGACCAGTACAAGAGGAGAAGACATCTACCTGGCCATAAAGGAGATGTTAACAAAGAGAGGAATAGAGCCAAAACAAGTGGTTTCAATAACCACAGCTGGAGCCCCTGCTATGATCGAGAACATTATACTTATGGCCCTGTCACACTGTTGCGTATGAGAGAAGCGTATGAGTTGCGTATGAAAATTAATAATATAATTTTCATACGCACGAAAAGTCCTTGAAAATAAAGAATTGTGCGTATACTTACCGTATTGAACCTATGAGTAGCGTATGAGTAGCTTATGGTCAGCGTATTGACAGCGTATGTCAGCGTATGAACAACGTATAACCAGCGTACTCTGCATATGACTAGCGTATGAGTAGCATATGAACTGCGCATGCCCAGCGTACATTTCAACGCGCCTATATCAGCAGCCTTTCCATATTGCTCCATTATTGCAGTAGACGACGCGCTATCAACATCTCTCGAGACATTCATCTCGATCATGCCTCCCAAGAAGCAATCGTCGTTTGCCCGGGCCCTGGGCCGAGGTCGAGGAAAAGGCAAAAAAAAACACAAGAATCATTCTCACCCAAACCTGCTGAAATGCCTGATGCACCTGCGGCTGATGAGTTACATGCTTCTGAGCGATCAAGATCCCCAACTCCTCCTCCTGACCGCTCCCGTGAATCGTCGGTTGCCTCAGATATGTCAGTTGCCGCCTCCATCTCCGCCCGTCTGGCGGAGATGGAGGCGGCAGACGGGCAGAGGCTATAAATACGCTAGCTGTATGGTACACCTTCATGCCAACATATGGCAACTTATGTCCAGCGTTCTCGACCTATCAGTAACATACCTATATCGTACCTCTAGCGTATTCAGCGTATGCTTAGCGTATTAACCATACGCACAAAAGTTTTGAGCATGTTCAAAAATTTATTTCTGCCTCAGCGTATGCCAACGTATGCCAGCGTGCTTGAAACGTATACAACCTATGCCTAACGTTCTCCTAGCGTATGTCAGCGTATACCAGCGTATGAGTGATAATTTTCATACGCTGGCATACGCTAGTGCCATACGCAACAGTGTGACAGGGCCATTATCTGCAGTCATACATACATGTTCAGTTCTATGTTACGTGACAATAAATATTGTCAAAAAGTTTTTGAATTGTACTGAATTCATTTGATTTAACCGTCAGGTATTGATTACATGCAGATGTTGATACAACTACTTGGCTACTTAAATATATATCACACTAAACTTAAATATATATCACACTAAATAGTTAGACATTATGATCTTCCGGACCTTTGCTTCAAGAATTTTTCTCTAACTGGACCTCTTTAAATTTTAGTTGAATACCCCTGGTTTGATCTGTCGCTTACAGTGGTTATCACTGTATCATGCTCGTTCTGAGTTCCTTGTGTAGCTCATATGTTGGAGAAAAGCTCAGAACACACCAACGATGGAAGGTGACGTACTACCCACTGCTTTTGTCACTTCTTTTTATTACTTTACACCAGCCGCGGCTATTCAGAAACAACACGGGAAGCCGGACAGCCTCTCCCATTCTCTGGCGAAATTGCTACATCTTCAATGTTAAATTGACGATAAAACAGTGATTCACAAAACAGAAGAGATACCCAATACTGCATTTACTTTCATAACTACAACATGCTGTCCTGTAGCTTAATGAAGTGATTTGTTCTGAAATCGCCGCCGTTCACTGAGGAAATCATGTTATGAAGCCGCCACTAACAGCCAGGCTTCCGAGCCGAGGGCTGCCCGGCTTCAGGAGGGGGCGGGAGAGTCAAGTTTTTTTCTACAATTCTTCTAGGTCATCATTGGCTAAATCGACAAAAACTCATCACTTCCGAGGCTGCCCGGCGTCTCTGGGGGTAGATTAGACGTGGGCGTGTCAATATGAGGGGCTGTGTCGTGATGATTGGAGTTAGTGTTTGTCCATCATGTGGCAGCCGAACTTTTAAGCGGGGAGAAGTACGCTGGAACTTCAGTCCCAAAGCGGATATGAAAGAGACTGGTTGTCTGTGAAAGTGCTGTCAGAGTTTCACTCATACTTTTAGTTGTTTCTTTCCAGCAGCCGCCACTGCTTTACACACCTTTGAACACATGGCTATGGTGGTTTGTAACTCTGTCACTGGTGCAACAAACAATAGAACAAAAGCACCAGAGTATACAAGGAATATAAATCATAACTTACAGTTGTATACCACTAATAACAGTCCCGAAGAGGCCCATCATGCCTAGAAACTCAACTCGGCTCAGGTTCTTCACCGTGTGCTCCTGGCACATGTTGGATACAGCGTAGAGGGCGGCACTGAGCAGGACTAAACCATCGCCCAACACCACATCACTGGCTGCACAGAGACAGAGGAGTTCATACAAATGGGAATCCAGCAACAGTATTAAGCCATGACACAAGACATCAAGAGGCAAAACCTGCTTGTTGAATCCTGGATATATCATGCTGAGGATCTCCCGGTTTAGAACAGTGTAAGGACAGATGGCCTCTGCCTCTTAGAACTGACCATCCAACCTCCAACATTGGGCCTCATGCAAGAACTTTTTTGTATTTTTATTCTAAATTTCTCTTACTTTTTTCGTACGAAGGTCTCGTAGGAACATGCCACGTCAGATTCAACAAACGTTCTTAACTTCGGAAAAAGTGTGTAAACGACCTGCGTAAAGCGCAGCGCACGACTCACAGAGGACTGGGACGACCCCGATCTGTCTCCAATCTCGCTCTGAAAGGTTCCAGTGGCCAAAATCCAAGGGTGGTGAGGACCTGGGCGTGTGGTGGAATTGGGTTTGATCGGCCTCTTTCTCTCTGGAGTTGTGGCTTTAGAAAGCTGCATATTTGCAGCAGCACAGTCCTTGGCAATCTAAATCGCGATGTCAGCCATTTGTTTGTCAACATGGTCTCGGAGCACACATGCGCTAAGGCATCCAAAAGTAGCAAGTCAGCCACTGGTTACGCTTCCCATTGACTTTTATATACAGAGTCAAATTAACCTTCAATTAGTGCATAATTAAAGTCAAACAGAATAATGTCAGCATCATTATGGGGTATAATGTATATATTTATTTATGTTTGCTTCAAAGTAATATAATATACAATCCATTAGTCAAGCAAACTTGATTCGAATAACTGCTGACAAATCTACGAAACTCCTACAACAGGTCTGGATCACTCGTAAATTCTGTTCGTACCTGAAAGAAAACATAAAATACGAAAAGATTGGTGAATGCGCAAATTTTCTTAAACCACTTGTACGCACGACTTAAGAACAAATCTGTGTGTACAAACGGTTGTTGCATGAGGCCCATTGTTCACTGAGCTCCAATGAGGGGTTTTCTGAGGCACATT
Organism: Odontesthes bonariensis; assembly: GCF_027942865.1. Classification (NCBI taxonomy): domain Eukaryota; kingdom Metazoa; phylum Chordata; class Actinopteri; order Atheriniformes; family Atherinopsidae; genus Odontesthes; species Odontesthes bonariensis. The sequence continues at coordinate 31,451,326 of NC_134521.1, forward strand.
GGTGTTTATGGACGTTCAGGCCGGTCGTTGTGTCCCCCATACGACACAGCCGATCTTTGCCTGTGTTTAGGCTTAGTGTGACATTGTGGCTATTGCAAGATGGGTTTCCCACAAATCAAAATAACTCCTCGACTTTGCTATACAGTGGACTACTGCACTCCTGTCAGCCTGGTCTGAGGGCTCCTCATACTTGATGTCAGAATGCACCTTCTATGACTCCCTATTGTAGTCCACCTGTCGGAACCTTAACCTCGATGCTGTCTGCATCTTTGACAGCCCTTTCAGAGGCACAATGTTGTACAAAGAGAGGAAATGTGAATAAAAAAACAAAAACAAACAAGATATCTATATTTCCAGTTGGCTTTCTTCACCCAGAAAGTGTGCATGGTTGTCAAGAAGACAGAGACTTTTAAAAGGAAAAATGTGAGTTAAATAATCATTCCTAGAAGCTGAAATTTAAAGTAACTGTGGTCTTGTGACCTTTCAAGCAAACCTTGACATCTGATTTTGTATTTGTGCTAACAATAGGTAGTATGTTTTTTTTTTTTCTGTGGTTAAACTGGGGTGAAGGTTACAGATAAAAAGACAAAAATTATCCTTACTCGATCCCTGAACTCTCCCGGCCAGAATGTCGGCTCCCACCATGGCCCCCACCCCCAACAAGCACACTGTCACAGCAACAAAATGGACAAGCCTGTATCGCGTCTTCAGGAAGAGCCAGGAGAGCAGCATCAGCACTGGGATTACAAAGCAGTCCAGCAGCTGGAACACACAGAAATGCAGATATAGCGGTGTATAAAAGTGAGGAGAGACATTTCGTCACATAAAACAAGCCAGGATGATGAGATCCTGTTTTAGCAGCTTCATGTTTTGATCGAGCATTTATGCTCCAGCTGGGTGCAGGTGGTGTCATTTGAAAAGACGGTTTCCCTTCAATAAGTATATATACAAGTTTAATCAACAAAAAGCTTGTATATACATGTCTTTCACATTAGGCAGTCACTTTTTATGTGGTCTTCCATATACTGTGATATCAATGAAAACCATTACCATTACAATTTATTTTTCTCAATTTCAGATAAACGTGGTATATAAAACTGCCATAGCAACACAATACTGAAGTTATTACAACCTCCACAGTTTTCCTGTACCTGGATACTCGTCAGGTTGGTGAACTGATAAGCCTTCACAACTGCATAGTTAGCCTCCACATCTGCCAGACCCATCACCAGATACTTCCACCACTTGGTTTTTAGAATCTGTAGGATGTTACCGTCACCTGTGGAGACAAAATAGCCAGTACTTCAAAAACTAGAGAAGTCGCTTCTAAACGGTACTCTTTCTAAAATTTTAACTGCTTCAAATATTTGTGTTTTTCTGTTCCATTTGTTTCTATACCTTCTTGCCTTTCCATCACCTTGCAGTTGTCAGTTGTCTTAAGCTGGGCATACACTGTGCGATTTTTTTCAATCGCGGTATTCAGCTGCTGCTCATACTGTACGAGTGAATCGCAAGGGTTAAAACGTCGCAGCTCACGATTCCTGTTCTCACACTGTACGATCCGATGGTCTGATGCGATCTGGCTGCTCACACTACACGACACGTCGGACTCGGTCGGACTGTCCGAAATTGCAAGAAGAAGAAGCCAGAAGTGGGAGAGAATGACAATTTGACAATTTTCTCTTCCGTATCTATGTTCGCGCATGCGTAGTGTGACAGGATGAGGTAAATCGGCTCGTGCAACTGCTTCAACTGTGCGAGAGCCTCACGAGGGGCGACCAGGATTTCAAACAAGTTTGATTTTCATCCGACTGATCGGGAGGTGGTCGGGAGGGCTTAATCGTTTGTCGTTAGTTACCCCATGTATACTACACGATGCGAGACGCACGATTGAGCCAAAACTCGGCCCGATCTCCAAAATAGTCGCACGAGTGAAAATCTTGTCGACATCGGGTCAAAAATCGCACAGTGTATGCCCAGCTTTACTAATAAACTTGCCCTCTTTCATCTGAGCAAATATTTTTCAGAAGAGGGCCATGGGGGTCACTTACAAAAGCTACACTTTGCAGAAACTTGTGTTGCAAAAATGATCAAATTCACAGATAATTTGACAAACAGACTAGATGAGTAGACATCATGGGATTAAATGCTCTTATACATGCAGCAGCTAATTGTTTTACATTCCTCCAAAAAGCACTGTTACCATCAAGCAACATAAAAACAAAGTTAGAGATTTGCTGCTGCAAAATAGAGCTGAAAGAAGACATTTAATGAATGCTAATATGTCCATTTATCTGCTGTGTGTAAACCAGAAGAGTTCATGTGTCAGTTTTCTGTTTACAGTTGTTTTTTTACTGCAGGTAAAAAAGTAGACCTTCCAGAGTCTGTCATGATGCTGTCATAAATTAACTGACAGTGTGGATATCAAAGCAATAATATCCCCCCTAAAGCAAGTATATGATTCTATAATTAAACTTGTACAGTGATTTAAGTGTTTAAACTTATAAGATATGGGAAACTAATTTACCTTAATTTTCACAGTGCAGGTAGCCTGGCTGACGCGTCCACATCTCGATGAGATGGTGGTCTGGGAACTAGGTGTGCATTTTCTCGTATTTGAGGCGTGGTTTACGAATGCCTAGAGCCGTTTATTGGGAGCTACGAATGTCTATCAAATGGCATCTGGTTCTTCCCATGCTGCTTTGCGCGCGATTCATAGCCAATTGTATCACTTATACCAGATGACGTATGTAGAGCGACAGAAATTCGACGAGGAAATACATCCTTCTTGGCAATTAAATCTTTCAACGCCAAACGTTGCTTTTTTAAAAGTAAACTTGCGTTCTAAGCTACTTAAAGGGGAACTGCGGTATTTTCAACAATAAGCCTCTTTTATGAGTCATCTGCAATGTTTTAGAACCCCCCCTCACCGCTTTTTTTAATTTTACTGCTGTCTCCGGAATTTGCCTAATTTTGATTCATCTCAACCTTCTTCAGAATGGAAAGTCATGTGCATGTCCTAAAAGGTCAGTAAAAGCACCATAAACGTCCGTTTTCAAAATCATCAACTCACCGGAGTGGTTACTGGTGTGCACTGGTAATCCATATCAAATTTCGTTGCGAAAAGTTGCTTCTGTCGTGTTTTATTTGACATTTTGTACTGGATGTTCGTTGATATTACTCCGCCACTGCTAAGAAAATAGTTCGAGCATTCACGAGCTGCCAAATAAAACACGACAGAAGCAACTTTTCGCAACGAAATTTGATATGGATTACCAGTGCACACCAGTAACCACGGTGAGTTGATGATTTTGAAAACGGACGTTTATGGTGCTTTTACGGACCTTTTAGGACATGCACATGACTTTCCATTCTGAAGCAGGTTGAGATGAATCAAAATTAGGCAAATACCGGAGACAGCAGTAAAATTCAAAAAAGCGGTGCGGGGGGTTCTAAAACAATGCAGACGACTCATAAAAGAGGCTTAATGTTGAAAATACGGCAGTTCTCCTTTAACCCATTGAGGCCGGGAAAGCATTGCCGCATTTCTACCTTTAAAGCCGGGGGCGCTGTTGCGTTATTCTACCTTTAAGGCCGGGAAAGTGTACACGTCTTTTTCCTGTATAAGGTTGTTTTGCACCAATTATTGACCTCTGCGCCAATTAAATGCATTATAATAGACATGTGAGAGTGTCGTCATGTTCCTTGTGTCATTGTTTTGAAGTTAAGTTACATCGAAAAAAAAAAAAAAAAAGTTAAGTTTCATCGAACAAGCATGGAGGACTTTCAGTGGGAAGATATTTCAGACGGTAGCGATTGTGAGGAGTTTCTTGGCTTTGATGATGCTGAAGAACGTGCTGACCCAATTGATGCAGATTTATGGCTAGCACATATGTTTGAGGATGATTTTGAAGGGTTTGAATGTGAGTGGAAGACTGACAATTACCACCGTAATCGACGGAGAGATTTCAACCGCACACCAGGGGTGAAAGTCGGTTTACCTGCAGATACCACACCGTTGCAGGCATTTAATCAAATTTTTACTGAGGAGCTTTGGGCGCATCTCGTTTCCGAGACGAATAGATACAGTGAGCAGGTACTTCAGACTCCAGCTCGAGCAAAGATGGCAAGGTGGTCACACGTAACTGTGCCGGAGATGAAAACGTTTATTGGAATGTGTATGGGCTCCTTGTGCTGCCAGTACGAAGAGACTGGCGATAAAATAAATAGATAAATAAATAATTTAAATATAAAATTAAATTTTATTTTATTTTATTACTGTTTTCTAATTGAAAATAGCGCTGTTCCTACACTTGACTTTTTATTTGATTTTAAAACTGGTTTTTTTATTGAAAATAGTGCTGTTCCTGCACTTTACTTTTTACATTTTCTATTTTCGTGAAGGTGTATGTAAATAAACTCAATTTCCAAAGAAAGCCACAGGTGTAAGCTCTCAAATACTTTTTGAATTTTGTTTCTATCTGCTACAGAGGCTGAGAAATCAATCATTTAGTAGGCGTTGACACAATTGCTGAATTTCCAGAAAAACTTCAGGTTTTAGGGGGTCTTTCTTAAATCGGCCATAGGTTTTACAGGCATTCTTTTCCAGGCGTCTTAGGCCTAAATGGGTTAAAACACTTTCTAAGGCTGCATCGAACGGTAACGTTGTGTCCGCTGCCATGTTGGATTAACACTCTACAAGCTTCGGTGTCGCGGATAGACGTCGTCATCGTCTTGCAGCCCCCCCCCCCCCCCGTTCTGTGATTGGTTCCCTAACTCAGGCAAAAATAAGGGCGGTGGTTTCCAGGCTGCCTTTGCAGTGTGAATGAAATCGCGCACAAAGCAGCATGGGAATTCCCAGGCTACAGTGCAGGTGGAAAGACGTTTAAAAAATGAGGACCCACTGGAATCAATAAGAGCGACACATTACTTGAGTGAGTGAGTGGTGGTCTGACCTTTGCGGGTACTGAGGATTGTGGTGTAGATCAGCAGCAGCAGGGCGTAGTTGAGGAAGCTCTGCAGCATGGGGGTCTCCACCTTTGCATCTGTCAGGTACTGACAACTCACTGCGGTCCCGCAGATCAGCAGGGACAGGACCTGACCCATTATTATGGTCTTCACCAGACGCCTGAGGAGTTGGCAACGGCATAGTCAGTCACATGGACATACAACAGCTCTCTTCATCCTCTTATCATCACAGTACGGTGAAGGAAGAGGGAGCTAAGGCTGATAATAATGTTTTACCAGCTCATACATTCTAGTTTTGATCTGTGGCTACGAATAATGACTCAACACCAGTTCACAAATACAAAATGCCAAAATTCCTCTCATTCATTCATTGTTGTGTTTTATTTGGTGGTAGACCTACTGCAGGTTCTAAAAGCTGTTTTTAATAAAGATCCAAAATGTATAAATTAGGGCTGGGCAAGTTAACTCGTTATTATCGCGTTAACTTGTTAATTATTTAACGCTGATGAATATTTTATTGCGCATTAACGCTGGTTTTATTTTTTATTTTATTATTGTAAAAGTCTGTTGCTCACAGGTTTTTATTTTGTAAAAGTCTGTTGCTGTCTGCTGTGGAACCGGAAAAGAAAGTAATTGGCAGATCCATCAAACATGGAGAAGGGTACAGAACTTTTACTCGGCCATTTTCATTTTAAAGTTCTTCGGCGGAGTCGACAGAACCAAAGTCATCTGTAAACACTGCCAATATGCCGCCCATTGATTGGATGCGAGACTCCGGTTCTTTTCACAGATGTTTATTAAAGGAAAACTCCGGGGCATTTGAAGCGCAATCCCATTGCTAGAGGTTGTCAAATACTGATAGTAGGACACAGACAGGTGCAAATCGGCGCTCCCTGTGTGGAGATAGCGCTGTTTGCGCAGCCTGTCATGCGAGGCTAATACGTAGTGGCTAGGGGCAAGTGCTAACCCTTCCACCTAAAACAACAACTTGCACACTGCAGAAACGTCACACAACTTTATAAACCATCTGACAATAAAGTCACAAGCCTTACCATCAAAACCATATGCATGGTTCTCACATTACTGGCATGGGGACGTTACAAAACAACTTTATAAACAGCATGTAACTCACCGGTTATTTGTACGCTCGCGCATGTGAAAGCCCAAAAGAGTCGATGGACGATAATCACATATACAAAACAATTAATCTTCTCTAGAAAAACTGCGTTCAAGTATTTAAAACATTACAACAATATTACTGGGCATGTATTGTTGTAATGTTTTAAATACTTGAACGTAGTTTTTCTAGAGCATTCCACAGCATCTCAATTGGATTAAGATCTGGACTTTGACTTGGCCATTCCAGGACTCTCCACTTTTTAGTTTTTAGCCAGTCCTTGGTGGATTTACTGGTATGTTTTGGGTCATTGTCATGTTGCAGGGTCCAGTTCTGCTTCAGCTTTAATTTTTTTACAGATGGTTTCACATGTTCCTCAAGCACCCTCTGATACACAGCAGAATTCATAATGGATTCTATGATGGTGAGCTGGCCTGGTCCCGCTGCAGCAAAGCATCCCCAAACCATGACACTTCCACCTCCATGCTTCACAGTTGGTATGAGGTTCTTTTCTTGGAATGCTGTATTTGGTTTACGCCAGACATGTCTTGTTTTCTGGTGTCCAAATAATTCAACTTTAGACTCATCTGGTTCAGATTTCCAAAACATATATTGCTCGACCTCTGCCGTGAATTGGGGCCATTTCTCGAGCGAGAAACTAAGCGCACGCAAGCCATACCTGTGCATATACAGGTGCTGTCCACTCTGGGCTTTTTGGCTACAGGTACGTTTCAGCGCGAAGTAGGAGATAGATGCGGCATTTCTCAGCCGTCCATGAGCCGAATTCTGCCCACAGTGTTGGATGCGATTATTTCTTTGGCACCGACTTACATTCGATTCCCTTATGGGGGTCCACGCCAGGCAGACATTAAGCGAGGGTTTTATGGTATCGCACAGTTCCCCAACGTCATAGGAGCAATAGACTGCACTCACGTCGCACTAAAAGCACCATCACAGCACGAATACAACTTCGTGAATAGGAAGGGGAAGCACTCCATTAATGTACAGCTTATATGCGACAGTTATATGCTGCTTCTCAATGTCGTTGCCCGATGGCCAGGGGGGACGCACGATTCCTTTATTTTGCAGAACAGCTCCGTGGGCCTTCGTTTACAAGAAGGAGCTGTTGAAGATGGATGGCTTACTGGTGAGTGTTGCGCAGCATGTTTGCAACATTGGTTATATGTATGGTCAGTGTTCGAACTACGGGGGGACTCGGGGGATCCGAGACCCCCTAAAACTGACACGAGACCCCCCGAAAACATGATTTGGGAAATGTTGGGGGGTCTCTAAAATATTGGCAAAATGTGATTTCCCCTAATGAGTTATGATTGCAGACGCGATGCGTGTGTGGAGGTGTGGAGCCTGTGTGCGTAATTGGCATAAAGCTGTGCTGTCCGCCGCGTATGATTCTGTATAGCTTCTCATGTGTTTTCGAGATCCACGCTCTGAGTCAAGCGCAAGCAAGCAAGCAAGCAAGTTCCGGTGGCTTTTAAAGGGAATGTTGGTGCCATATATGGTTAATTGGGGGCGTTCCATGATGCAAATTAGTCTGATCGTGCCCGCGCAAGGTGAACTGGCAGGTGTGGTATTTATCATTGCAGATTACCTACCGGTGTGCATACGACCTGTGTAAGAACGTTTGATGAATGCCGATTTTTTTGTACTTGGGCACATTCTAAATTTCACTCATACGACAGGATTTAGAGGGGATTCTACGCACTAATGATAAATGAGGGCCCAGGTCTTTGTCTGCATTCTCTCTGGCAAACTTCAGTCTGGCCTTAATGTTTTTCTTAGAGAGCAAAGGTTTCCTCCCTGCACACCTCCCATGAAAATTAAACTTGTGTAGTCTCTTTCTGAGAGTTGAGTCATGCACTTTCACATCAACAGTAGCTAAAGCCTGCTGTAGGTTCTGTGATGAAATTTTAGGATTTTTCATGACTTCTTTTAGCATCTTACGGTCTGCTCTGGGGGTGAACTTGCTTGGACGGGCAGACCTGGGCATGGTCACAGTTGTTTTGAATGTCCTCCACTTGTAAACAATTTTCTGGATGGTGGAATGACTGATGTTAAAATCTTTGGAGATCTTTTTAAATCCCTTTCCAGACTCATAAGCAGCCACAATCTTCTTTCTGAGGGTGTCAGGCAGCTCTTTGGATCTCACCATGGTGCTCACTCTTACTTCAACAGTAAGGGACACACCAAACTAAATTTCTGAGGTTTAAATAGGGTAAGCCTCATTCAACATGCTGGGTAACGATGTTCTGATCATGTGCACCTTATATGATACACCTGTGTGTGATCTTAACTATTTTAAGTTTCCCAATATATAGGGGTGTCCTAATTTATTCCTCACCAGAAATTGCATTCTTTTTTAATTACATTTTACATAAAGTTGTAAAAAGGCGTTTCTTAATTTTTAATTGTTTAGTCATATTACTTGGATATCTCAGTACTGTTAAATTTAATATTAAATATCCACATGTCCAAATATGTTAAAGAATATACAGGTTTTCATAGAGTGTCCTAATTTTTTCACATGACTGTACGTCCTGCTCAGCATGGGGATGCTCTACCATCAGAACGCTAGAATCAAGATCGCGAGGAATTACCTTTCACAAGTAAGACTGAACAATTGTTTGTATTCCTATTTTGCCATTATAAAAGTATGTTATGTTTCATAAAGTATGTATTATGTTGAGAGCTAATAACAGTTAGGTGCCACTAGAATCAGACTAACGTGAAACGTGAAATGGACATGGAGAGCAAAGCCTAACGTTAATATATCGTTCGTCAACAGAGGATAATATTGGCGAGAAATATATAGGGTATATGTGTAATCTACCGTTGCTTGTTTGTCAGTAATTACACACAGTTTGGTATACACAACCACCACTTTTCACTGTTGTCATTGGTTGTGTCCACATTTCACAAACTCAGACTGCACCACATAGCCAAACTCAGTACACTGAAATTACAGTGGCAACAGCCGAAAAAGGCTTAGCAAAACTATACTTTTTAAAGGGTTCTAGCTCCAAGATACAAGCCTAGACACAAGCTTATATATACAAATATATACATACATATTTAAATTATATTAAATTATTATATTATATTTTATATTACTATATGTGTATTAGAATTAAACTATTGAAATATTATGGTATTTATAATAGCAGCAGGTGTTTTGATGTTTGTTTAAATTTGTCTTCTGTATCAGAAGTTTTTGTTTGTGAAATGACTTTTTATTGTCAATTGCACTGTTGCTTAGATGTGAAAATCTTATTCAATTCAATTCAATTCATTTTTATTTATATAGCGCCAAATACAACAAATGTCATCTCAAGGCACTTAGATAGTTAGTCCAATTCAAGCCAATTGGAATTCAATTAATTAATAATAATCATAATTCATAAAATAATCCAATTCGTTCATATAGAGCCAATTCAAAAACAATTTCCTAGCTAAGAAAACCAACAGATTGCACTGAAAACTTTTTGTTTTTCGGTCCAATCTCCCGGCCTGAGCGTGCCTGAGGCGACTGTGGAGAGAAACGACTCCCTTTTAACAGGAAGAAACCTCTGGCAGAACCAGACTCAGGAAGGATGGCCATCCGCCTCGACCAGCTGGGGTTTGAGAAGACAGAAAGGGGGGGGGGGGGGGGGGGGGCGGCACTGTAACACCATTCGAAGGATATCTGTTGGAACAGGGAAACACAAGTTAATGACCACAATAATATCACATATACACAAAGAGAGTAAAGTGAGGAAAGGTGTGACAGATGAGGCCCCCCAGCAGTCTAGGCCTATAGCAGCTTAACTATGGGATGTTTCAGGATTACCTGAGCCATCCCTATTCAAGGTAAACACAAGAAACTTGTGCTAACGAAAAAATAAATAAATAAATAAATAAAGGACCAGACTCAGTGAGTAATTCCCTATACTCCCTATATAGATCTGCTCCTCACACCACAACAACCATCTTTTTACAGCCACAAGCTACCTCAGCCTCTCACCAACTGCACACCAGTCACAGCGGGGTGGGGATGCAAACCCTGGTTCGGGTAGGGGGAGAAATAAAAGAGGTAAGATAAGCGGGAATGGGATTCAAACCCTGGTTCGGGTAGGGGGTAATGAAAGTATAGAGGGTGCCAGAGGTGGAGGCAGAACAAGACACACTAGCAGACACACTATCAGATTCAACAGACCTAACTATAAGATTTATAAAAAAGGAAAGTTTTAAGCCTGGTCTTAAAAGTGGAAAGGGTGTCTGCTTCCCGGACATTTACTGGCAGCTTATTCCACAATAGAGGGGCCTGATAACTGAAGGCTCTGCCTCCCATTCTACTTTTAGAAACTCTGGGAACCTCAAGTAAACCTGCAGTTTGGGAACGAAGTGCTCTGTTAGGAAAATATCTTACAATGAGATCTTTAAGATATGATGGAGCTCGGTCATTAAGAGCTTTATATGTAAGGAGAAGAATCTTAAATTCTATTCTGAATTTAACAGGGAGCCAATGAAGAGAAGCTAAAACTGGAGAAATATGATCTCTCCTGTTAGTTCTCATCAGAACTCTGGCTGCAGCATTTTGGATCAACTGAAGGCTTTTCAGAGAATATGTGGGACAGCCCAATAATAAAGAATTACAGTAATCCAATCTTGAAGTAACAAATGCATGGACTAGTTTTTCTGCATCACTCTATGAGCATGATTGTATATATATATATACCTATATTTAAATTATATTATATTATATTGTATGTATATGTATATACATATCATATATATGTTATTCCATCACACATAATATTGAGTCATTATATTATATATTATGGTATTTATATTAGACTATTTAAATATTTTGAGATATGTATACTTTACTGCTATAGAAATATAGAAAGCTGCAGCTGTTTTGATGTTTGTTCACCATTGTCTTTTTTGTAATGTTGGTTTGTCAAATTACTGTTTATTGTCAATTGCACTGTTCAAGGTGGTTTCTCAATGCACATATTTGAAACGCAACTATAAAAAACAGACTGACTGCCAGTGTCTCACTATTTGATTTGTAGGCTATTTCTCTTAATGATGGTCAATACGTAGTAGCTAAAGAAGCACCATTTCGATAGTTTAGATTTGTGCACGAGCTGTGGGAGTACAAGAAAAGTGAGCGTCTATCAGCGATTATCATAGACATATGCACATGTGTCTACTATGGAGGTTATAGCCTAATTAGCGAGATTCAAAGATTCAAACATTGAGACAAATCTTTTGGGGGGTACTCCACGTAGATTATACACCCTTGAATGTAAAAACGACTCCGAGTGAAATCGGTTGCAAAATGTAAGACAATCGTGATTTTTATCCAGAAAAACCAATGCTCCCGGCAAATTGCGCTTGTTTGACAGACCTCTGGTCCAAATGACTCCACTAGCAATATGGCGCGACGTTTTACGTCACGGCAACGGGCTGAAGCAGTCAATGGGGCGTCTACCTATATTATGTCTATGGGTAACATCACCGTTCCTCGGTCTCTGTGTGAAACCGACGAAGCTATCCGGCGCTACTTCCTGTTTTAATTGTTTCAACATAAAAGCACATATTTCAAAATACATTGAAAAAAAACTCCTGCATTTACAGCCAAGTTGAATTGTCTTATCACTGTAGTACTATAGTTCCAGTCTAAAATATCACTTAAAGGCAAAACACACAATTGATACCAGCAGGTCATTCAACGAAACAGACAGTGGAGCGAGGTTTCTACATAAAAACTACATAAAAATGCTGATGTTAAAAGTGTGTTTGCACAACAAATGTTATGGCACTTTCATTCATATGGCAGCCCATTTAAAATAAATCTAAATGCTATACACTACTTTTGAATTAATTTGCAATTACTCGTGATTAATCAGGGAAATCATGTGATTAATTAGATAAAAAATTGTAATCGTTGCCCAGCCCTAGTATAAATTAATTAATTTATACATAATTAATATATAATTAATTATAATTAAGTATCATTTGTATAGCACTTTACTTAGAAATGTTACAAAGTTCTTTAGAGTAAACGATAAGGTGAGTTAGGTGGGATATAATTTCACAAGAACACAAGCTTTTTCAAAGTGAAAAGTTTTCAGGAAAAGTTTTAAGGTAGCTACAGATGTAGTGATGCTCATTTCAGTGGGCATTTAAGTCTAAATCTAACAGGGAATCAGTACAGGAAGTGATGTGTTCTTGCCTTTTTGTCCTGGTAATGAGTATAGCTGGAGTTTTGTTAATCAACCAGAGAGTGTTATGAATTACATCAATCAAAGTATGAATAGACAAAAGCATGCAGAACTTTTTGTGAGTCAGCAGTTGAGAGAAATTAACTATTTTTTTAGATTGTCTTAATCTTGTTTTATAGTTGACGCATCGCTCACGGCGCGCAACATCAAAATTACATATTTCCGCGTGGCGCGTGCCAAGAAAAGGCAGCGTGGCGTGTAGTCGTGCACCAGTCAAAATTTGTAAATTGGCGCGCACAAAGAACGACAAACCGGATGGATCAATTCGAAAACAGGCTCACATCTGACGGTTGTGTCATGTAAAATACTTTGTGCAATTATTTTTAAATAAATTATGTCCCTAGGAGTTTCTCGAAAACTCATGAATTCTTTGCAAAAGGTGCTCGAAAACTTGAAATTTTGCAAGCACCACCTGCCAGTCGACGACATGAAAAAATCTAAACTTTATATTTTTGGGAGTCGCTCATTGACTCTGTAGCGCCCCCTACAATGCTTAAAAATGGTCCCCGAAACTTTTTCAAAACTTAAAGGGTGAGGACGTGGCGACGCCTCAAAGTTGGATGACTCGCCATCACTCGCCACAAAAAATTAAGTCGCTTATAACTACCACATACATTATCTAAGCTGTCCCAAACTTCATACGGCGAATGCTGGACCCAGCCTGAACGCGCACATATAATCATAGTGACATCCACTTTTAGCGCCACCTGCTGGTGGTTGGAAACGTTTTTTCCACACCTCGCATTTGATCGAACTCCTCCTACAGATTTAATGGTAACAGCTCCAAACATGGCCAGGTTACTCTTAAGACATGGGGGGAAAAAAAATTATGGAAAAAACTTTTCCAAACTCTGAACGGTGTAGGCGTGGCTAGGCAGTGAAAATCGTGTGATGGCGTTTGTGATTTGGAAGCCTTATCATCATCGCAAGGTCATGAAACTTGGCACACACGTCCACCCTGACGACCTCGTATGTATGTAAATGGTAAATGGACTGTACTTGTATAGCGCTTTTCTAGTCTAGCTGACCACTCAAAGTGCTTCTAACTACATGCCACATTCACCCATTCACACACACTCATACAGCACGTCTATGCCTATACACACACTACGTGCTTTCTAATCATTCACACACACATTCATACACCGATGGATTTATCGGTAGGCAACGTGGGGTTCAGTGTCTTGCCCAAGGACACTTCAACATGTAGCCCGGGGAAGCCGAAGTCGAACCACCGACCTTCCGACTGGTGGGCGACTGCTCTTCCTCCTGACCTACAGCCGCCCAAGGGTATTGTGTGTGGGCGGAGCAAAATGGCTCATTGGCGCCCCCTACGATACTTAAAAAAGGTTAGTTTCGCGTGTGACAACAAAATTCGGTACACTCCTTCATCATGCCCAGACGCACAAAAAAGTCTCATGCCGCCATGATCCCACGTCCAGTGGAAGGTGGCCATTTTGGATGGAAGGTGCGTTTTGGGGCCATTTTCGCCCAATTCCACACCTTGCATATGATCGAACTCGTCCTACAGATTTAATGCTACAAGCTTCAAACTTGGCCAGGTTACTCTTAAGCTATGGGGGGAAAAAAAACTTTTTCAAACCTCAAAGGGCGTGGCCGTGGCGCCGCCTCAATGTTCGATGACTCGCCATCACTCGCCACAAAAAATAAAGTCACCAGTCGGTGAAAATTTTGTGATGACATTTGTGATTTCAAAGCCTTATCATCATCGCAAGGTCATGAAACTTGGCACACACGTCCACCCTGACCGTGCCAATATATATAGCTGGCACGACACCGTGAATGTCATCAACACCGCTCGCGCGAGCCATCACAGCAACTGTAAAGGGCCCAGCCCTTCAGACCAGAAAAAAACAAGACTGAACAACACGTTTGACTTCATAATCAAAACTAGCATTAAATTCAAATATTAAACCAAGATTCTAAGCAGTCATTATTTGAAAGACTGTTAAGATTATAACCAACAGGACTGAAAAACTCTGTAAACTTCTCATCACTGAATTCACGGAAATCTTTGGCCATCCAGGATTTAAGTCAGGAAGACAAGCTGTGAGATTACTGTGAGATACAAGCAGTCTTGCTAGTATCTGTGGGCTTTACCGACATGTACAGCTGAGTGTCATCAGTGTAAAAATAGTAATATAGTATATGATTTTGAATAAAATGGTCTAGAGATACCATGTCTACAGAAAACAGAAGGGAGCCAAGGACTGAACCCTGTAATACGCCAGCTGGTAAGTCAGCTGAGCTGAGGAGGAAAAGTTATTCAGAGGGACCATAAAGCTTCTATTAAAGAGCATTGTAAACTGAGAGGAGAATCTTTAACTCAAACAAATTTACATCAAAGGCAGCTCTTGTATAAGTAAAACCTAAGTCAAACATTCTCGTCTATCTGCACTCAGCAGTAGGTCTTTGGTCACTTAACAAAAGCTGTCTCGATGAAGTTACCATTTATAAATTAAATCAACTGTGCAGAAGCGACTTTCTTCAGAACCTTGGATAAGGACAGTTTAGAGATAGGTCTGTATTTACTTAAAGGTAAACTGATTAAACTTTAAGCAATGGCATGAAGAATTGTGTTTTTAAAGTAACTCGGCTGACAGTGGGGAATATTTTTTTAAGAAGCCCAGTGAGAACAATAACCAAAAGGCTGGAGGAAACTCTACATAACTATGGAAGGAAAATCTGTGGAAACTGAGGGGTGTAGTGCTCTCAACACTGACGGCATAATTCACTTTCTTATATGTGTTCTGTTATCTGTTATGTTGTTGGTGCATCGTCTTTAATGTTGTGCGGTTCATTGTCTTGAATGTTATGATGCATTTAATAGTTGCGGTCTCTTTAAGAGATCCGGTGACGTTTCATGATAACGGCTGTTCTGTTGATGCGCGAGCTTTCAGTTTTGTCAGTTAATAAACGCGACTCACAGAGTCTTAATGTTAGAAGTTTTCGGCTCATCTTTTCGCCTAAAGGCAACTTCCACACTGGTGACCCCGACGTTTGTTTGCTGGACGTATCCAGATCGCCATGACCGCAAACGCTGTGTCTCTCAAGCTCCCCGAATTCTGGGAATTGTCTTCTTCTGCCTGGTTCGCTCAGACTGAGGCACAGTTTGCCTTGCGTCAGATAACGGCCGACGAAACGAAATACTACTATGTGGTATCTGCTCTCGGAAGTTCTACGGCATCGAGAGTAGTGAGCCTTCTTAAACGTCCTCCTCTGACGAGAAAGTATGAAACTCTGAAAGAATACTTACTGAAAACATTCGAACTATCTGACACAGAGAGGGCTAGCAGGCTTTTCTCTCTTCAAGGGCTCGGTGACAGCAAGCCCTCAGAGCTAACGGACCGAATGCTCGATCTGCTCGGTGACAACAAGCCAGATTTCCTTTTCCTCCACCTTTTCCTGCGCCAACTGCCTGCTCATGTGAGAGCTGCTTTGGCCAACACTGCCAGCACTGATTGTAGAGAACTGGCTGCTGAGGCTGACAAGTGTTTCCTGGCTAGTCAACAGCCCTGCGCAGCTGCCCTTCTCCCTGCTGGTGCTGTTGCTGTATCAGAAATATCCGATGATCACATGCTCATCGCAGCAGCAGACCCGCGTCGGCAGCAGTCTTCAGGTGTGTGCTACTACCATGCCAGGTTTGGCCCCAAGGCCAAACGATGCCGCTCTCCATGCAGCTTCAGTGGAGCGGGAAACGCCAAGGCCGGCGCTTACTAGTGGCCGTGAGCGTCGGCCATGCCGGCGGGCTGCTCTTCATCCACGACTCCATCTCCGGCCGGCGATTCCTCTGCGACACAGGGGCACAGCGGAGTCTACTTCCTGCTTCACAGGTGGACGTGGTGGCTGACACCCACGGCCCCCCCATGGAAGCCGCCAATGGAAGCCCGGCTGCTCGCCGAGTTTCCAGCACTCACCCAGCCCACTTTCTCCTCTTCTACAGCCAAGCACGGTGTAGAGCACCACATCGACACCACTGGCCCACCTGTGTACGCCCGTGCTCGACGCCTCGAGCCGAAAAAGCTTGCCGTAGCCAAGACAGAGTTCGAGTCCATGGAGCGCCTGGGGATTGTTCGACGCTCCAACAGTCCTTGGGCCTCTCCCCTACACCTCGTCCCCAAACCAGGGGGGGGCTGGCGTCCTTGCGGGGACTACCGACGGCTCAACGACGCGACAACGCCTGACCGCTACCCAGTGCCGCACATCCAGGATTTTTCAGCGCACCTGGCTGGTAAGGTCATGTTTTCGAAGGTGGACCTGATCAGAGGATACCATCAAGTGCCCGTACACACTCGGGACATTCCAAAAACAGCTGTAATCACACCGTTTGGTTTGTTTGAGTTCCTGCGCACACCATTTGGGCTCAAAAATGCTGCTCAAACGTTCCAGCGGCTCATGGACTCTGTGTTACGGGATCTGCCTTTTCTGTTTGTGTACCTTGACGACATCCTCGTGGCCAGTTCATCACCTCTAGAGCACCTTTCGCACCTTCGCACTCTGTTCGAGCGACTTACCGAGCACAGGCTCATCATCAATCCAGCCAAGTGCGAGTTCGGTCGGTCCACCATAGACTTTCTGGGGCACAGAGTCACGAAGGACGGGGTTGTTCCTCTTCCGTCAAAAGTGGAGGCCATCACCACTTTTCCACGCCCAGTCACTGTCAGAGCCTTACAGGAGTTCCTTGGCATGGTTAACTTTTACCACCGTTTTCTCCCCAAGGCTGCCCAAACCATGCGGCCCCTGTACGAGGCTCTGAAAGGTGCCAAGCCTAAGCACACTGTGGACTGGAGCCCGGAAAGAGACAAGGGTTTTGTGGACGCTAAGACAGCCCTGGCTAAGGCTGCCATGTTGGCCCATCCCGCCTCCTCTGCCCCAATCGCACTTACCACGGACGCCTCGGACTACGCGGTCGGTGCGGTTTACGAGCAGTAGGTGGGTAATGCTTGGCAGCCTCTCGCCTTTTTCAGCAGGCAGTTACGTCCCAGTGAACGGAAGTATAGCACTTTCGACCGGGAGCTACTTGGAGTGTACCTCGCTATCCGACACTTTCGTTCACTGCTGGAAGGACGCCAGTTCACCGTTTTTGTGGACCACAAGCCTCTGACCTTCGCCATGTCCAAAGTCACTCAGCCATGGTCCGGCAGGCAACAGCGGCAGCTGACTTGCATCTCAGAGTTCACGACGGACATTGCACACCTTTCTGGGAAGCACAACCAGGTTGCAGACTGCCTCTCCCGTGCTGTTGCGGGGGCGGTCCACCTCGGTTTGGACTACGGCAGCATGGCAACGGAGCAGGCCACAGACCCGGACGTGCAGGCTTGCCGTTCATCCGCTACTGGGCTGCAGCTTCAGGATGTGGCATTCGACGACGCTGGCACCACTCTGCTTTGCGACATCTCTATGGGCTCCCCTAGGCCTGTTGTGCCTGCGAAGTAGAGGCGGCCTGTTTTCGACGCCATCCATAGCCTCTCACACCCCGGAACCAAGGCCTCACAACGGCTGGTGGCAGCAAAGTTTGTGTGGCACAGACTTAAAAAGGACGTGAGGGACTTGGCGAACACCTGTGTGGAGTGCCAACGTGCCAAAGTAAACAGCCACACCGAAGCGCCACTGGAACAGTTTCAAGTGCCTGAACGACGTTTCGACCACGTCAACATCGACCTAGTTGGCCCACTTCCACCCTCGCAGGGTTACACTCATGTACTCACTATGGTCGACAGGACCACACGGTGGGCAGAGGCTGTTCCACTGTCATCCATAACATCAGCGGACGTGGCACGGGCATTTATTGGCACCTGGGTGTCCCGTTTTGGCGCCCCTTCAGACATCTCCTCAGACCGTGGCGCTCAGTTTACCTCCGAGCTTTGGAACGCTGTCGCAGGGAGCTTGGGAGTTAAACTCCACCGCACCACGGCCTACCACCCCCAGAGCAATGGCCTCTGTGAACGATTTCACAGGTCCATGAAAGCCTCCCTGCGTGCCAGCCTGAAGGACAGTTCCTGGGCTGACAAGCTCCCATGGGTCATGCTGGGCATCAGGACAGCGCCGAAGGAAGACCTCCAGGTCTCCTCCGCAGAGCTGGTCTATGGTCAGCCACTGCGGGTCCCCGGGGATTTCGTCCCCAGCACCACGACCCCTTGGTCAGCCACACTCCAGCGCTCCAGCCTGTTAGACAATGCCAAGCTGTTTGCTCCACTTGCTACCTCCTGCCATGGTGTACCAAACTCTCACGTCCCCAGTGGCCTACAGTCTGCTGGGTATGTTTTCATTCGTGTGGATGGGCACCGCGGACCTCTCCGTCCGCCTTACGAGGGCCCTTTCCGTGTTGTGGAAACTGGGGATAAGCACTTTGTGGTGGACATTGGGGGCAAACCGGAGTGTATTTCTGTGGACCGCCTTAAACCAGCTCACCTTGATCTGGCCAGGCCAGTTGAGTTGGCGCAGCCCCCAAAACGGGGACGGCCTCTGACTAGGCCCCCTCTTCCCGTTCCTCCTGCCCCTCGACCATGCCGCAGGGGAGCCCCACAGACAGCCACTGAGGGGGCGGTTCCGCACTCTCAAATTCGGCGGAGCTGCACTGGACGTTTGATTCGCCCCCCACGCCGTTGATATTTTTTCTCAGGTTTTCTGTTAGAGTGAATTCTGGGGGGGCATGTGTAGTGCTCTCAACACTGACGGCATAATTCACTTTCTTATATGTGTTCTGTTATGTTATGTTGTTGGTTCATCGTCTTTAATGTTGTGCGGTTCATTGTCTTGAATGTTATGATGCATTTAATAGTTGCGGTCTCTTTAAGAGATCCGGTGACGTTTCATGATAACGGCTGTTCTGTTGATGCGCGAGCTTTCAGTTTTGTCAGTTAATAAACGCGACTCACAGAGTCTTAATGTGAGAAGTTTTCGGCTCATCTTTTCGCCTAAAGGCAACTTCCACAGGGGAAGAATTAACATTGGGAATGAAAATCTATGGTAATGATTGTTACTGAATATAACCTGTGAAAAGTGAGCTGATCTTGCATTGGTGCAGTGACAAGTAGTTCAGGTTACCACTGAACTCCCATCTTGATCTCACAGTCACTTCTTGAATAAATAAATTCTTACAAAATAGCCCTTCATAACTAACAATAACTCCTCACACAACTTGCAGTTTACCATTCAAGGTAAATTACGAAACAAAATATTTATTGGATGATGAACATCATCCAATAAAGTTATTTAATCATTCCCCCCTTCTCAGCTCTGTTTCTAAACCATTAAATAAGAGCCATAAGCTTCTCCTGTTATTCATTTAATGCCAAATTTCAACAGGGGTCTGAGTGGTGCCATTAAGCAATGGCTCTCAAATATGGAATGATGAATTGTTCAGGCCTGAAATAATTAAAACCATCTCACTCAAGCAGCAGAAATGCCACAGGAACAAAACACTGCCTATTCTATCACAGATCCTCTGACATGCAGTACAATTATGTACTTTTTCAGATGACTTTGTCTTTAAACCTCAGAAATAGTCATCTCATAACATTCAATGGAATCTTTCTGTTACATTTTTTAAATAACCAACAGTATAATACAGACATCTCCTGAGGACACAACAGAAATCATATGAAGTTTAGGGTGAGATATCTACTAAAATAGCCCTAATTTACTGGAGCTTCTATTTCAGGTAGAGCAACCAAAAGTTTTAGAAAAAAAACAAAGCTGCCATTGATATTGCTCACCATGTGAAGATATCTCTTGAGTTAAAACTATATAATCCACATACAACCCTCCATTTCCCACACAGTCTGTCCTCCTCAGGATGCTCCATCACTTTGAGAGCTAAACCTGGAAAGACAAAAAGAATGGGACAGATTAAACTCTTGAAAAAAAAAAGGAATTAAGAATTAATGTCTTCCAAAATCAACTTCATCAGACTACCCAAGCAGAACATGGTCCAAATCTCCACAAGAATGTGATGTGCTTTATAATATGATTAGGACTTCAGCTATGGACTAGGTAAGTGCCATTCTCCTCTGTTCTGACAGTCTACTGTGAGTTGTTTCTAGACTCCAAAGGCCTACCACAGTAAATGTGGTCAGCATGGAAAAAACTAAAGCACTCAAAATTCATTTCACTTAAAGCTTTAGTGTACAGACAAGTTGGCAGTGTTGTAGATTACAATTAACCGCAATAAACCCAAATATTAGAGTAAAGGATGAATACCGACTTGGCAACCAAAAAAAAGTCGTAAAATATGTTCCACTGCGTTTAAACAGGTAGTAATGACTGACAATAGTGGTAGAATAGTTAAGCTTTAACTTGTTCAATGAAGTTTTGGAGTACCTGCTGTTGGCGTCCGAGTGACAGCGTCGTTCATCATCGCTTCCTTGTGTCCCTGAACAACAAACGCCTGAAAATAAGGTGCATACTAACAGATTTCAACAAATTTATAAATCTTCGCATACATTCTACACTTCAGTCATGCCATGATAATAGTGGGGAATTTTTAAAGCAACGTAGGATGCTCTAATTCTCTGTGACTTGATCACATTCTGGCCCACATGGGAGTCAGTCTAACTTCGTGCTGTGTGGGCCCGCCTTCTTAGCTTTGATTGGTTGAAGAAGAACTGAATGACGTGTGGACTTTGCAATCACTTGCTGTGGATGGAAATGAGAGGAGGCTTCGCTTGTCAACGCGTATTCCGCTCGGTCACACGAGCCTTAAAAAAATGGTTATAAATTCTATACAAAATTATTGAAATAAATATGATACACGATACGTTACATATACAGCCAGTGATTTTGCCTACAAAACTAACTTCAAAACATTCAAAGCAGACAAATATTAAATAATTTAACAGCGTAAAAAAGAAATGATGCAGAATGGGTAAAGATCATCTTCAGGTGATTTAATTACTTTTGGTAAATTGTCTCACTTTTACTAAAGTAAGGTTTACTTAAAGTGCCATACTAATGATAAAGGATCTGTAAACTTTCTGAAACATTACGGCCCAAAGTATCACCATTTATGTCTGTGGGTTTCCTAAAGATATGTTAGAAAATAAATTAATTCACTCAAACTTTGATTATGATTTTTAGATACTGTTTTCAACTGTTTCGATTAGTTGTACACACCCTGTCTGTTTTGTACATGTGAGAAGCGAGTTCCTCCATTTCAAAAACAATACAATTATCTCTACTATTGGAATTTTACTCTAGTGAAGTTGTAAGTCCGTAACTAGGCCTAAATAATACACATTTACTACATATATTTCAAGAAAAGTGAAAGTGTTTTAAAATGCACTAAAATATTAAATTAATGGACAGTGAGAGCACCATTGACTGCATATCTATTTTAATGCTGTAATTTCCAAGATCACAAGTTGATTATTCTGTTATCTTGAGATAACGAAGCTAAGTTTTTCTCATGATATTAAGTAAATCTATCTTGTTTCTTGAGAAATAAGCCATTTGTTTACTGAAAATCGTGACATACAGTAATCTGTTATCATGAAAAAAATAAGCTCTGGTGTTTGTGAGTTCACAAGTTGATTATGATGAGTTCCAAAATGAGCGGCTTACACCTTACTGCATCGTTCATGATCACTATCATGACAGCTGGGGAGGATCTATAACATTAAGTCAGGGCATGAATGTGCTATTTTTTATTTCTTTTTGCAGCTCTGAGTTTAGTAAATACCTGCTCTTATGCAGACAGTGGTGTCTGGGGCATAGATACAAGTTTAACCAACTCTGACACTCTTTAGCCTGTCGCTGCCCTTCAGCTGATCCCATTGTTTAGGGTAATTGGAAAACTAACTTTACAAGGCTGAACAAACGAAATATATTGATTAGTTATCTTGAGAAACCAAGTTTTGATATAATGATCTAATCAAAAGATTATCACTACAAAACAAATTATTAATTTGTATGAATCTGTACTTCACAGACACGTATTCAAAGAACAATTTCCAGAATCTTCACCGACTAGCTTCGTTGTATTTTGAAAATACAAACAAATTTATATTTGTTACCAGCTACACACTGAAAAAAGGCTGGGACAAAGGCATGTTTACTGTAGTCTTACGCCACACTTCTTTTTAATCTCACTTTGTCCGTTAAATAAAGGTTCAAATTAATTAACTAAATATAGATTCACAAGTTTTCATTGCATTTTATACAATTTCTGGAATGGGGTATGGATAAAGATTAGGACAATTTATTGATATAAAATGTTATGTCTCAACAGAAGCAAATATATCTCAAAAGCTTTTCCATATTTTTAAGTTTTTCTTTTGTTCTCAATAAAAAATGTTATGTCTATGTTTCAGGGTTAGAATTGCATCGTCTGAAATGAAATCCCCACTGGTTATCCAAACTGTCCATGCTACTCTTGTATGAAGGTTGAAATCCCCTGTGCTTGCGTTTGAAACCCTATACCAAAAATATCATACAGAGAAAAATACTAGGCAGAAATTAAACACTAACTTCCCCAGAGATTGTACAAATATTGTTTTCTCACCCTTGTCCTACTTGCTGTGATATGTGGGAAAGGCTGCCTTTCTAACTTTGAACAGACAGTGTTGAGATTGAACAGAAGGTCATTCAAACTAGACTGGAGCCAAGTGCTGAAAGAGATAAGAAATGAATAGGCCCAAATCATTTTTTGTAACTGCACTAATAGGAGCAGTACCAGGCAATATTTATTTGTACTGGTAGATGACAAGTAGCAGCAGTTATTGATTACAGGCATATCAGTAGTTTCACATTGCTCCCACTGCACCCTAGCAACTGATCACAGAACCTTAGCAACCCTTTAAAAATGCCATAGCAACCAGGATGTCCAATCAAAATCCTGTTACTGAACTGATCTAACCAAAACACCCTTGTAACTGCCCAGCAACCATTTAGTAACATACTGAGCGTCTGCCTGGAAAGCTGAGCCTGATGCCGGAATCTTTAGAATTAAGGGAGGTTTATAGTAGATTAGAATAAATAGGACTTTATTGTCCTGCAAAGTAGACAAAATAGAGTTTTCAGTACAACACAGCAGAAAATCAGCAGTACAATGTGGGAGTGCTTGTGGTCTTTCAGTAGGAAGGTTTGATCTCCAACTGACCTAGTGCACATGTTGAAGCATCCTTGGGCAAAATACTGAACCACACATTGCCCCTCATCAACAACAGTTCTCCTGTTAAATGAATGTAATGAAACTTAAATGAGTGAAACTGACACAGAGCTAGTATAGTAGGAAACACAGAACAGCTTTGTACTGTTCTTGTAAAAACATTTTTTTTTAAATCCAGCAATATTCTTGTAACTCCCTTGTCAAGTAAAAGAGACTCTATTATAAAACCATAAAAACGATAATTTTAATCTTATCAGCATCAAGTAGGACACTGTGATTCCAGTGAGGACTGTAAAGGTGCTATCCAAATAATAAATCATGGATCACCAGTGACATTAAAGACCTCCTAAACCAGAAAAAGAGGGCGTTCCAGAATGGGGATGGAGAAAGGCGGGGGAGTGTACAACAGGAGCTTAAAAAGACATTACGTCGAGCTAAGGTGGAGTACAAGAAAAAGGTAGAGAGAACAATAACACCAAAGAGGTGTGGAGGGGCATGAGGACCATCACTGGATACAGACTGAAGAACTCTCAGTCTGTGGAAGGTGATGTGGACAGAGCCAATACTTTCAACCAATATTACAACAGGTTTGATAGTGTGGCTTTTTCCACCTCTGCTGCTCCTTCCTCCACCCCCACCACTACAGCTGCTTCCTCTATACTGCTTCCACTGCCCTGTTGTACTTCCACCTCAAAGGCAACCCGCATCACCAAGCCTCCTCCTCCGCCTGACTGCACCTCCAACTCTGCAGCAACTGTCACCAACAGGCTTCTTCTGTCCAGCTGTACCTCCACTTTTACGGCAGCTTCCACTGCCTGGTCTCCTGAACCAAGCTACACCTCCACCTGTGCGGCCGCTTCCACCACCAGGCATCCTGAGCCCAGCTGCACCTCCACCTCTGCGGCAGCTTCCACCGTCAGGCCTTCTGAACCCAGCCACACCTTCACCTATGAAGCAGATTCCACCACCAGGCCTCCTAAGCCCAGCTGCGCATTAACCTCTGCAGCAACTCCCACCACTAGCCCTCCTCTGTCCAGCAGCACCCCCACCCCCATCTCTATGGTTGATAGCAACATCACTCCTGTCGCCATCCCTCCGCTACAACCTCTGTGTCTAACTATAGAGGAGGTTGGAGCTGAGCTCAGGAGACTTAAATCAGGGAGGGCTGCAGGCCCAGATGGAGTCTGTCCAAGGCTTCTGAGGGACTGTGCTGGTCAACTAGCAGTCCCTCTTCAGAGGCTCTTCAATATGAGCCTTGAGATGGAAAAAGTCCCGGTGCTGTGGAAAACTTCTTGTCTCATACCAGTGCCCAAATTAGGGCAACCGGTGGAGCTGAATGACTACAGACCGGTGGCTTTGACATCTCATATCATGAAGACCTTGGAGAGACTCCTTGTTCGTCGCATGATATTGCAGGTTGCTGAGGCTCTTGACCCCCTCCAGTTTGCCTACCAGAAACACATAGGAGTGGAAGACGCGATTCTGTACATGTTGCATCAGGCATATGCTTATCTGGATGTGCCTAGTTCATATGTGAGAATCATGCTCTTTGACTTCTCCAGTGCCTTCAACACCATACAGCCTCCCATACTGAAAGACAAGCTTCTAGGTATGGGTGTGGCCCCCTCCCTGACATCATGGATTATAGAGAATTTGTCTGCCAGACCACAGTATGTCAGGATGGGGAAATGTGTTTCTGGTACACTGGAATGGAGTACTGGGGCTCCGCAGGGTACTGTTTTAGCTCCTTTTCTTTTCACCCTGTACACATCGGACTTCAGGTACAACTCAGAGTCCTGCCACATACAGAAGTATTCTGATGATACAGCTATTGTGGCATGTGTGCATGGTGGACAGGAGAAGGAGTACAGGGACCTCGTGGAAGTCTTTACTGACTGGACCAAAAATAACTGTTTGCTCCTGAACACCACCAAGACCAAAGAGCTGTTGGTGGACTTCAGGAGATCTAAAACTCCATACCAGTCAGTCTGCATTGATGGAGGGGAGATAGAGACTGTTCTGACCTGCAAATACCGGGGGGGTGATGCTTTATAATAAACTGGAGTGGTCTGCCAACATAGAAGCAGTGTACAGGAGGGGCCAGAGCCGTCTCTTCTTCCTGAGACGGCTCAGGTCCTTCAATGTCTGCAGTGATATGATGTGCATGTTTTATCACACTATCATTGAGAGTGCACTGTTCTATGCTGTTGTTTGCTGGGGGAGTAGCTCTACAGACAAAAACTGTAGGCGCCTGGACAAACTGGTGAAAAAGGCTGGTTCTGTTGTAGGCAGAAGGCTGGACCCTCTCAGTGCTGTGGTGGAGCAACGGATGAGGAGGAAATTGTATTCTGTTTTGGAGAACAATAAACATCATCTCCACAGCATCCTAGCAGGACAGAGGAGCAGCTACAGTGAGAGGCTCATCTCGCAGGACTAAGAGGTTCAGAAGGTCCTTTGTTCCCACAGCCATAAGGCGTTTTAACAGTGACTGCTGAGTTCTTCTCAAATTGATTGATTGATTTTTTAAATTTTATTTATTTATTTAGTCATTTATTATTATTATTATTATTATTATTATTATTATTAGTTAGTATTAGTAGTATTTTGTTTTATTAGAATTAGTATTATTATTGTTGTCGTTAATATACAATCGTTGTAAATATTAATAATTTTTTGAGCTACTTGACTAATTTGAATTTCCCCCATTGGGGGATGTATAAAGTATTTTTTTATTCTATTTTTCTATTCTATTCTATTCTATTCTATTCAACCTCCAGACCGCTTCTTTGGCACCACACTTGAAGAACTTTGGTGCTTGATACACTCAGCTACTATTTAGCTATTTATAAAAAGTCATATTTATTCACTCCTTCTTTCACTGGACAACTAAAAAGTACATGTTCAGAGAGCGTTGCTATTGCCCAGAGCACTGCAAGAGCTGTGGTAATGTGATAAGGTTAATCTTCATCCGTCTCGTAGTTCACGCGAGATTTCACGAGAGGATAAGTTGAGGGAACATGGCGACGTCTAATTTGCTAAAGGTAGGACCCACTTCAATTCAATTATTTGTATCTAACACTCATCGGAGTGCTTGTCATTTTTGTCATGCAATATTGACGTTTAGCTCCAACCGTAACGAACAGTTCACAGCACGTGTACACGGTTATGCTGTCAGTGCTGACTTTAGCTGGGAGCAGTCAAGTTACAACTGGCTAACATTAGCTACTTATCAGTGATTTAGCTGGCTAAATTGAAAAGCTACAACAGAGCTAAATGTGCTGGAAAAAGGCAGACACAAGGGAGCAGGAGAGTCACAGAAGCGGATAGGAGGCATTCTGTTAGTCTAACCTCCGCTAAAATGTGACCATAGTCTTTGTACATGCTAGCCTCTAAGCTCATATCATCTGTCATTCAATGGCTCAAGAGTCTGCAGCTGACCAGACTCTTAAAAGACACGCTAAAAGCCGCAAGGAGCAACTGTCAGAATCGTTTTGAGCACCTCACAATTCTCTGATGCTTTCTAACAAAGCTTTGCTCGCCAGGCGTTTATGACAATGATAAATCATATCGCCAAGCAGGTGAAGGAAAGGACGCATGATAGCCTAACATTTACAGGCTGACTGTACAAAAAAAATTCACTGCAGACAAAAATGAAGTCCTCTACACGAAGCATACATGTATATAAACAGTATGGGCACTGCATCATTAACCTGTTAAAGATACCCTGTGCAAAAATATGCTGCCCTCTAAATGATGTGCCTGTCCTATGAACCCTTTGCTAAAACAATATTTCATTTTTCATTTTTCCTAATGTGATTAATACAGCTTTATTTACAGATATCCGTCATGAGAGTACAGTATAGAAACAGAATAAAGTCACAAAATCAGCCAATTCCACTGTCCCTCAGTCCAGCTTCTGCATTCGTCCCACCTCTCATAGTATACACACATTTTGGCCCATTCTTCAACATAGACCACTTTTCCTTTTACCTATGCTGAGGTATTTGGTCGAAAAATTCCTTTTAAACCAACTTGTTGAATTTCAGGAAGTTTGGACTGCTGGAACCCGCACAACTTTGGTGCAGATCTGAACCACTTTGACTAAGATGCAGGATGCAATCACCGTTATTGCTTTTTAATATTTATTTAAAGCATGAATATAGAAAAATAGTTGAGATTAAGTCACTGCAGACAAAGACCAGAAAAGACTGACTCGGGCAAAAAGACCAATGCAGACAAAATGGTATTTTTTGCTTTATATAATTTTAGCAATTTTGTGTAATTTGTTATTGTTAATTAGATAGTATTTTTTTTTTTTATATAAGAGAAAACCTGTTTAATTTGCACTTTCCAAATCCGCATTACACTCAACCCTGTAAATTTAGCAGAGACACCAGAGCTGTGTTGTGGATCTACAACCCAGCCTGGGATCATTTGGTTGAATACTGTGGTCGGGAGCATTGCAGAACCTGAGAAAATAAATTCTGCTAAGCTCCTTTTGACAGATCTGTCCTATTACCATACTACATAATAACTACTTTACATGATTAATTTAGTTTATTTGTTGTATGTCAGAGTTACGTCACCTTTCGCTTTATTACTGCCACATTTGATTATTCAGCGGACTCTCTTTATGCTCCTTTTCTGCTGATGGTCTTTTCTGGCTAAACTAAAAATTATACTGGATTTTACTGGACTGGTACTTCAAGATGTAAACAAAACGTCTTATTTGCCAGAACTTAAATGAGCATTCAACACTTAGTGTTTTCTGCTTTCTTAGCTTCAGCAGATCTATTCTGAATGTATCATCCAAAAACATGATCAAAATCATTGTTCCACAGCAATCAAACTGAAAAGGCTGCTTGTACTGCCAATGTTTCTGAGCTCTTTTTATTTATTTATTCTTTGCCAGTGTTTTGAAATAATTGGCTGATGCCAGTTGTTTTAAAATGGCAAGATATTGAGCCATTTTCATATAGACCACTAGATACAAGATAGCCAAGTTGAATTAACGAAGTCTTCAGTTTTTGCAACTTTATTACCAAAAAGCTATGATAAGTCAAAATATCTGTTATGCCATATTATGAAGCTTGAGCTCAGTATTATTGGTCATTTTTTGCTTGAAAAAATTGCCAAAATAGATATATTATTACTTTCAACTCTGTCCCAATCTCCATCCACCTCAACATATTCTTGTCATTTGCAGAAAATGCATTGCACTACTGTACATCACACTTTAGATCAGCTGCTGTACTCCTTGAAACAAACTCATGGACAGTCCCTGCCAGGTTTTCATCTGGTGACTGTGAAACACTGAAGCATGTGATTCACGCAATTTTCATACTGTATTTTTTGAGTGAGCCTTTGTAATTTCTTTATGGAAGATTTGTCACTGATTCAGTGTTTCAGGTAATTTGCACTTCACATTTCTTATTGGAAAGATCCGTCTTAGAAATGCAACGGAAAGACACTGTTCAGATAAAACATGTCCACAAAACAATCTTCTGAATAATGTTTATGTATTCAGATAAGAGATAAACTGTGTGAAACTGTAATGATTTGTTTTGCTTTAGTTTTGCTTGCGTTTCACCTATTTGAACACTTTGATTCATGTAGTTCACTTCTCCTGTCTGTTCCCAGAACAAAGGCTCCCTACAGTTTGAGGATAAATGGGACCTGATGCGCCCTATTGTACTGAAGCTCCTGCGGCAGGAGTCTGTCACCAAACAACAGTGGTTTGACTTGTTCTCGTGAGTGTTTTATGCTTTCAGATAAGGTTTTGATACTTTGTTGTTAAAAGTGGAAGAGGATCGTCAATTTTGTGTTTCCTCTTTGTTTCCATAGAGACGTCCATGCTGTTTGCCTTTGGGATGACAAAGGTCCAGCTAAAATCCACCAGGCTCTCAAAGAGGACATCTTAGATTTTATCAAACAAGCACAAGCAGTAAGACAACAGTTTTAAAGTTTTTCTTTGTCATTTTATCTCTTTAGTGTTTACACAATCGTTCATTAGTCTACTTTAATTAAATCCAGCCCTACATGCACTGACACAGTTCTGTCTTATCATTGAATATCTTGCAGTAACACCCAGAAAAGTGCTTGAAGTTGTCAGTTTTACTAACATGAAGTGTGACTGTGGTTAGCTGCCCAGCTAGTTTGTAAGCCATGATTTGGACTGTTCCAAAGAAACATTGTTGTATCCTGCGTGTCATATGCTGCGTATCAGAGCTTGTGTTAAACATATTCATATTGATCAGACAGAGCAGACGCTTCAGCTGCAGTTCAAACACTTTCAAATTGTTTGGATTTGGTTCAGAAGCTGAGAAAATACTTGATGCTGCAGCTGATTATTGTAGGAAAAAACACGGTTAAGGAAAGTTTGAACCGCGCTTTTATACAGTATATTTATTTATTGAATAATGTAACCTATTGAATATCTCTGCACAGCTGATCAGAAGCAAGATTCACCTTCCCCTTCACCCACTTGTGTGTTTTCATGCTGAAAATCATATGTATATGTTACTGGGCTCGACCGAGTCAGATTGTCAATGGAAAATGTTGTGGAAAAGCACCAGAGTGGTCTTTTACGCATTCAGTTGGCACCATTTTAATAGAAAACAGTGCATGTGTGAAAGTGGCTTTAAGCTTGTGCATGTTGCAAACCGACCCTGTCCTGTGTTCTAAGCGGGTGCTGAGTCACCAGGATGACACAGCCCTGCTAAAGGCCTACATTGTAGAGTGGAGGAAGTTCTTCACACAGTGTGACATCCTGCCCAAGCCTTTCTGCCAGCTGGAGATCACTCTGATGGGCAAGCAAGGAAGCAACAAGAAGTCCAATGTGGAGGACAGCATCGTCCGCAAGGTGAGGGGTACCACTGTCCTCTGAGACCGAAAGTAGCTATGTTATGAGAGAAATAGTAAATAATTCTACATTTTCTCTGCTCATTGTGGTAACTGCAGCTCATGCTGGACACATGGAACGAGTCCATCTTCTCCAACATTAAAAACAGGTTACAAGACAGTGCCATGAAGCTGGTTCACGCTGAAAGGCTGGGAGAGGCCTTTGATTCTCAGCTGGTCATCGGAGTGCGAGAGTCTTACGGTGAGAAGCACAGTGATGCAGTCACCAAACTAGCAATATTGTGAAAAGTGTTATTGTTTGGATCAAAATTTTGTTCAGGAGCAAATGTGTTTTTTTAAAAGAGGGCTCATAATGCATTTTGTAACATGTCTTTCTAAGCTAGTGAAGTTTATTTCCCATCATTTTTCACATTATCAGGATCAGCAATAAAGCTGCTTCTTTAATAAATCATGTGGCAGCACTGCAGAAGATCAAATCCAGCAGACGCAATTCAGAAGCTTTTGTTAATGTTCACATGAAGCATCAACCAGAAAAGTGTGAAATCCAGTAAGCAGCTGTTGTGCAGACAGACATAGTTTGATGATGAGAGGTCAGTTGAGAATACATGATGGATCCACAACAGCATAAAAATGTGTTGGGGCCCCACCGTGTCAGCCAAGAACAGATATGTGGTATTGCAGAGGTTCACCAAAGCTTTCCAGCTTTGGTGAACTGACAGACAGGTCAGAACTGACAGAAGGATTTCCAGGATACAGCTGGTGGTGATTCGTTGAGATGGTTTTATTGGCGCTCTGAGTCCCATAATTTACATCATTTTGAGGGCACTGAGTCACCATGTAAAAGTCCTAAAATGTTTTTATGAACATGGCAGTGATCTGAGGGGACTCGGAGCATAAAAGTGCAGCTGACAAACAAGTTGTGTTTGACACCAACATGAAGCAGATTCAAATGAATGTTTCCACCATGTCAGTCTGACCCCGGCATGAAATGTGCTGTTCCTGTGTCTGACTGTAATATCATTCTTTTCTGTGAGCAGTGAACCTGTGCTCCAACAGTGACGACAAGCTGCAGATCTACAGGGACAACTTTGAGAAAGCTTATATGGACTCTACTGAGAGGTTCTACAGAACACAGGCACCATCCTACCTTCAGCAGAACGGAGTGCAAAACTACATGAAATATGTGAGTCATGGATGCATTATTGTAAATGATTGTTGTTTAGCTATAGCTGGACACAACACAAAGTTGAAAGATGAGACCTGAGGGATCTTTTCCCTGTTTTGATGATGATGGTTTAAAGGTCTGTTGGATGAATGAAAAAGAAAAAACAACATCCAGCAGGATCTACTGCCCTGACCTTGTCACATGTCATGATTCAAACACAACAGACATATCATGTCTATGTATTCGCAGCATAGGCCAACATGTTCACACTCGGTGTACAGTCACTGACATGTAAATTCAGTTTTAGGAATTCCTCCAGACCCTTTTCCCTGGAGCCCTGGAGTACAGTAGAACCGTAAAAGATGAATATTATTCAGATGAATTTAGAGTATGCCCTCCTTTGTGAGAGAAAACTGATCTGACTGTTTGCTGGAGACGACTCATTTCAGACATGTTTCAGTGAATGAAAGCACTTTCAGGTCTGTTAATCCTTCTTTCAATTTCTTTTTAATTTGCTCTCATGCTTTGAAATGAAAATGATGTGCCATGGATGCTGTAAGTAATTTATTCTGTAGTGACTAAATCAACTGTGGTGAAAGCATTGAGGTTCGATTTATAAATCTGACAGCACGAACAAACTAGAACCTCAATACAAATAGAACAACACAGCTGCTACATTCAGGATGGAAAGCTGGCAGAAAGGGATCAGTAGGATGCCCCATCATAATACTCAAGGAAATCAAATTCGAATTTGTGTTTTTATTGCATAAAAGACTATTTTTAAAGTTTATCTTCAAGTGAAACCCTGGTGGTATCAGTCAGGATGTAAATTGTAAAACACATCAGTTAAATTCATTGCATTCTTGTTTTTTCAAGACTTTAGTTATTTTAATACAGCATTTCATTACATAACATCACATACTTTAAAATCTTATAAGGCTATAGAGCAGGAAGCTTTACTTAGTCTTTCTGATTGAGAATCTGCTCCCTCTTTTGAGATATCTGTTCTAACTGCAGTATTTTCTTGTTTGTTTGTGGCGCAGTGCTTTTGAATTTGTTGCAGTTGCCATGGTGATGTAAATAGTAAAAAGCTCTTGAGGCCAGATTAAATTAAACTGTGTTGAATTATACTTTATTCATCTCTATGGTGAAATTATAAAGTTGTAGTTTAAGTTATTTCGGAAAAATAACTAAATAAAAAAGAAAGAAGAAAAGTTGAATAAATAAGATTAAAAAGCAGTTGACAAACTGTTGGAAAGTGTACCAGAGAGAAAGGTATGATTGAAAACTCCAGGGATCACCATCTCCAGGGTTTGTTTCTTAGCAACAACGGAGCCAACGATGTCTCGTGCAGCATTTGCAGGTTGCACAGGTGAACTGGTAGAAAGAGACAAATGGAAGTCCAGAATATGTTTATGCCGCCATGACTCATAATGCTGCAATACAGACATTCCTACTGTGTCCTCATCTGCACGCCGTACTCGACGATCAAGAAAACAAAGGGTTAAAAGTCCTTCTCGGAATTCCTTGTGTTTTGCAAAGCTCAATCAGATGCTCTCGCATATACACCACTTTTCTGTTGACATGGTTAATTCTTAAAAAAGATACTAAAAATTGCCTTAAGTACCAGCAGAAATGACTTAAACAGGAAAATGTTTAAAGAAATCAATGTTATCACAGAGAAAGACAGCAGAAAGTATTACGACGACAGGTACTGCAACAAGCTTTCACCAGTATTACCCTATTCTAAAACTCCTTTTAATTCTTTTTTAGATTTGGAGCTATGTTCGTCTGCATCGCCATGTTTATTTTCTACTCATAAGTTTTTAAGAGATGTCACCTTTTTTTTTTTTTTTTTTTTTTTTTTTTACAATTTAATGAATGAGGCCAAAGGTTTTGTTGAGATATTTTTTACACTGCTTTCAGTTTTTGGAGTCTTTTCCAAAAGATGCTGTATGTCTTCAGGTCATTTCAAAACTCAGCATTTTCCGTCAATTCAATTCAGTTTATTCATATAGCGCCAAATTACAACAAATGTCATCTCAAGTCACTTAATTCATATAGAGCCAATTCAAAAAACAATTTCCTTGCTAAGGAAACCAACAGATTGCACTGAAACTTGTCTTCAGTCCATTCTCCCGTCCTGAGCGTGCCTGAGGCGACTGTGGAAAGGAACGACTCCCTTTTAACAGGAAGAAACCTCTGGCAGAACCAGACTCAGGAAGGATGGCCATCCGCCTCGACCAGCTGGGGTTTGAGAAGACAGAAAAGAGGGGAAAAAACACTGTAACACCATTCAAAGGATACCTGATGGAACAGGGAAACACAAGTTAATGACCACAATAATGTCACATGTACATAATATCATTTGAGAAATTAAATGGTGGGGGAGTAAGGTGAGGAAAGGTGTAACAGATGAGGCTTCCCAGCAGTCTAGGCCTATAGCACCTTAACTATGGGATGTTTCAGGATCACTTGAATGATCCCTAACTATAAGCTTTATCAAAAAGCAAAGTTTTAAGCCTGGTCTTAAAAGTGTAAAGGGTGTCTGCTTCCCTGACATTTACTGGCAGCTTATTCCACAAGAGAGGGGCATGATAACTGAAGGCTCTGCCTCCCATTCTACTTTTAGAAACTCTGGGAACCACAAGTAAACCTGCAGTTTGGGAGCGAAGTGCTCTGTCGTTCATTAAGAGCTTTATATGTAAGGAGAAGAATTAAATTCTATTCTGAATTTAACAGGGAGCCAATGAAGAGAAGCTAAAACTGGAGAAATATGATCTCTCCTGTTAGTTCTCATGGCTGCAGCATTTTGGATCAGCTGAAGGCTTTTCAGAGAATATGTGGGACAGCCCAATAATAAAGAATTACAGTAGTCCAATCTTGAAGTAACAAATGCATGGACTAGTTTTTCTGCATCACTCTGAAACAGGATGTTCCTGATTTTAATAATATTATGAAGGTGAAAGTCATAGAAAATCCTTTAAACCTGTTTTATATGCGAGTTAAATGATAAATTCTGGTCAAAAATAACTCCAAGCTTCCTCACTGTAGTACGAGAAGCCAAGGAAATACTATCTAGAGTAACTATATAGCTAGACAATTTCTCCCTAGAGCGCTTAGGTCCAAAGATAAAAACTTCAAGTTTGTCTGAATTTAGAAGCAGACTCAGTCACTATCGAGACTAATATTCTTTTTATAGAAAAAAAGGCAAAGCATGTTTTAACTTTCAGTGCAAGTAAAATGACAATAGCATCACAGCGGAGATGAATAATGTCTTCTTAAATCATATCTTTATATGAATGTATTCTCTCACCAGGCGGATTCAAAACTGAGGGAAGAGGAGAAACGGGCTCTGCGATATTTGGAAACAAGACGTGACTGTAACTCTGTGCAAGCAGTGAGTATTGTACATGGTGTGGTTCTCATATTGCTGACAGTTTAGAGTTGGGTTAGCCTGAAAATGCATATTTCTTCAAATTTTATTTAAGAAATATGTAAATGTATATATCTTAAAGTTGCATTTATTTGATCAAGAGAGAAAATACTGAGTGGTTTCTTTCTTTCTTTGTTTTTTCCCAAAATGTTGAACCATCCTTTCAAATAGCAACATCTATCATTATACTGCACAGACTGTATTTCTAATGTATTCCTTCTGTTTATCTTGCCAGTTAATGGAGTGTTGCGTCAATGCACTTGTAACATCATTCAAGGAGACCATCTTGGCCGAATGTCCAGGCATGATCAAACGAAATGAGACAGAGAGTGAGTACAGCTAGGCTGCTCCCACCGAAAGCTGAGCCAGCTCAGGTTTGCACCAGGATGTAGTCCTGTCTGCTCCACTACTGTGACATGAAGATAGTCACAAAGTAACAGTTTCTGAGATGACCTCGGCTTGGCTCAGAAATCAAACTTAATAATAGGTTTTAAGAGATGAGCTGTGTAATGTTGCTGATTCCTCATTGAATCATAACTCTTTTAAATATGACCACATAGCCATGATACAAATATTCTTAGGTGTGCTGTGACCAACACTGCCAGTGGCTGTCATTAAGTTGGATGCCCATTGTGAATTAAATATAAATTAGTTTGGAAATCTTAGAAGAAGTCTCCCTATGTAAATGTAGAGCTTGCCTAGATTGACCCCTTTATATACCATTTACAACAAAAAGGTATATGGTTATGCAGACCCAGGAGTGCATGGCAGTTGTAGTTCTGAAACTTACAGGATGATTAATAATAACAGCATGAATGATATTCATTTTACAGTAAATAACATTCTGCTCCCCTTAAATGATTCTAATAAGTGCTATCTTCTCTATTCACTCATATACTGATTGTGTTTAAAATACATGAATGGTAAAAATCATATTTTGGAATGTTTTCTTAAAGTTGACTCCAAAGAACAACACATGGACAAATGCTTTAATTTTACATACTAAATGTTAACATTTCAGTCATAGGGCAAATTTATAAAGGCAACAGTCATACTGCAGCAAAGTTCCTCAACATATGAAAGGTTCTGGTGGAGGAAAGAAAAACCTTAAATAGAAATTCAGACAGTTAACAAGAGGTGTAAAAGGCAAATTCAGTGACAAATTCCTGAAATGATGCAGTTGTTTGAAAGTTTTCATTACAGATAAGACCTGTATGTTTTTCAGTATTTTGAGACTTGTATGTTTTTTCTCTTGAATCTTTTTGTTCATCAAACAACAGAAGTGAGATGTATCTCTTCTTGCAGTTTAGGGTTTAGTTGATCTAAAATAATTTTCTAAATAATGAAGTTTAAGAGTTGCTACTCTGGGTCATGGATACAATTATTTTTTTTCAAAAAGTATTGAGGCTTGATATTTCTGAGTGCTGTTATCAATCCATCAAACATTTCCTGTTTACATGAGCTCATCACTGCCACCTAAAATCCACTCAAACTGGGCTCATGCAACATCTCTACCCAGATATTTCTCATGATTCAAATGGAAAACACCAGAATGAATAATCTTAAGAGTGTATTAAGTTGAATAAAATGTTTATAATTGAGACCGCTGCCTGTTTCTGGACTGCATTAGCAACTTTAATGGATGTGTGCGTCTGTGCACCCCCTCAGTAATGGGTTTTAAAGTAGCCAACATTTTGCCTGTCTTGTAATGTAGCTGCCAAATGAGAGTTTAATATTCAGTGTTACATCAGGCACTGCTCACATTTCTGTTACTGCAGAGTAAGACAAGTCTGGTTGCAGTGATCACCCATGTAGCAATTCAAATAGTGATTATCCTCATGATATAAACCTGTTTGATTTATTTTTTTTCGGAATCATACGTTTTATTGTAATTAAGCAATTAACAATAAAGACCAAAGAAAAGCACTGTTTCTTTTACAAGAATAGTCTCCCCTGTAATTTACAGCTTACAGTGTATCTACAAACTATTAGAGTCTGTTTTCCTTTGATCCCAGAGTTGCATCTGATGTTCTCTCTGATGGACAAAGTACCCAGCGGCATCGAACCCATGCTGAAGGACCTAGAGGACCACATCATGAGTGCGGGCTTGGCTGACATGGTGGCTTCAGCAGAGACCATTACCTCTGTAAGCATCTCATAAACACACACACACAACATACACAGTACTGAGAACTCCCCTAAACACCATGAAATGTAACTGAATCCTGAATTTCAGGGATGATTGCCAGCTATGGGAAGCTGGTTCTTAATTTTTGCAGGTTTTGGAAGGACACCCAAGGTCAATAAGAATTATTTAATGCTTAGTCATCATACATAGTAATCTTAACTGAAGTTCCACCTGAATGTAAGATAATAAATGTATAGTCTCATGTCCTGTTCTTTGTTTGCAGGACTCAGAGAAATACGTGGAGCAGCTGCTCACCCTGTTTAACCGCTTCAGTCGGCTGGTGAAAGAGGCCTTTCAGGATGACCCGCGTTTCCTGACAGCAAGAGACAAAGTGAGCTAGACTTTCACTAACTTGTTCATCATTAACAGTAATATGATGACTCAAAATATTCTCAACTATTTCTTAAATTCTCTCTACAGGCATATAAAGCTGTTGTGAATGATGCAACTATATTTAAATTAGAGCTTCCCATGAAACAGAAAGGGTAAGAAAAACACCTTCCATCAAATTCTGCTGTAGTTCTGAACAGTAAAAGTAGTCATATCCATCCCTGCTTTACAGGGTAGGATTAAAAACTCAACCAGAGTCCAAATGTCCAGAGCTGCTGGCCAACTACTGTGACATGCTCCTGAGGAAGACCCCACTTAGTAAGAAGCTTACCTCTGAAGAGATTGAGGCCAAGCTCAAGGAAGTGGTATGTTTTACTTTCATGTGTTTTGGTCATTAATCATGTAGTCTATTACTGGAATCTACAATACTAGGGGTGGGGGAAATCATCATATCGATACAGTGACATATCTCGATATTTCGCGTGGCGATATTGTATCGATTCAGAGACACAAAATATCGATATTTTGGTCACATACACATAAAAAAATAAACTCTGTATTATGCACCAAAATAAAATCAATTGCTGCTGTAGTCCACTAGATGGTGCTAACCATTCACTGTCTGGTGAGCTCAACACAGCGAAGGCGCGGCTCTCGTGAGATCTGGCTGGCACGTGACGTAGGTCATAGGTGATCACAGCAATATGTAGGAAGGAGAACTGATAAATGCGCCATCAAAATGTAAGTCAAATGTCTAGACTTATTTTGAATTTTTGAACAAAGAGGGAAAGAAAGACATTGACATGACACATGCGATCTGCAGGGACTGTCGTGCGAAAGTAAAATACTCCGGGAACACAACTAACATGAGAGTTCACCTCTCCCGCTACCACCCAGCAGTACTGGCAGGTGAGGGGGGCCAAACGAAAGCAGCGCTTGCAAAAAAATCAACGACACTGGACACTCTGAGATTAGCAAAGCTACCTTCACATTCTGAGCGTGCAAGGAAGTTAACTCAGTCCATTGTTTACTTCATGGTGAAAGACTTACGTCCATTTAGCGTGGTGGAAAATGCTGGGTTTTGCAACAAGTTAAAGGGATAGTTCGCCTCTTTTGACATAAAGCTGTATGACATCCCATATTAGCAATATCATTTATTAAATTTGACTTACCCCCTGCTGTGTCCTGTGAGCCGAGTTCCAGCCTCGTTTTGCCGTTGACGAAGGTAGTCCGGCTAGTTGGCTTGGGCTTAAAAAATAAAGCGCCTTGCTTTTCAAAACAATATGTGTTCAAAAGAGTAATACATTTGCATCACAAAATCGTTCAACAGAAAAAGTCAGACCTCACAATCGCTTGGCGCTGTTTTTTGCCTCCCTTCATATCAATGTGTTCAGCCACCTAGCGATAGTCGCACCTGTTACGTTGTTTACTGCTCGGAAGCAGGGGACTGCTCGGTCTGCACTTTGGTCTGCACTTCGGTCTGCACGGTTTACATAGACCGTAGTGATACGAAGAAATAGCGCCAAGCGATTGTGAGGTCTGACTTTCTGGATGAACGAGGTGAATTGACTGAAAACTTTTTTTGAGCATGTTGATCAAGATTAATTATGTTGGTATCCTTTGCAGCTGAAAATTTTGCTATATATCATGATATTTGGTATAGCAATACTCAGCATATCGCAATATCGTGATGGAGGCAGCAGGTTGTGTCCCTCAGCCTTTTATGTTGTAATGATGGTGTCAACTGGACTGTAGAGAGGAGGCTGAGGTGATAAATACACTCTACGTGCACTGACATGATGATTGAAGTATGAGAACACCCCCTCAACAGGATTATTTTATTGTCACTTTAGTGTAGCATCAATCCAGCTCTGGCTTTGGCTAAAATTAACTCATGTCTTTTGTGACAGAAGTTTAAAAAAAAAAAGTTTCAACTCCCAATCTTTTATTGTATTTTTTTCAGCAGAGCCTTTTAATATGCGTGTTGCTGTATTGCTTCATCTTATAGTTAAAAAAATAATAATTAAAACTGAAATTCAAAAAAGTATATCTGTAGTCTGAAGTAGGAAAAGTATCAGCTCAGCACTTCCGGCTTTCACCCAGAGCTGTAACTGACCACAGGAGTGTATGTTGTTGATTTAATGAAGATAAACAAGGCAGATTGGTTCTTCGTTATAATCAAACTGGACATCAAGTCTTTTCATGGCACAAGATTTAACCAGTCAGTCTTTACGGCAAACTCTGGTTAGCCTTTTTTCTTTTTTTCTTTTGACAGGACAACCATATGGGTCAGCACAATGTCTAGGAACCTATTTTCAACAAAATGTCAAATAGACATATGTCAAAATGTCCGTTCAGCCTGCTCTGAGAATGTGCTGCCACGAAAATTAAACCCTTAAGGGGAAAAAACTGTATAAAACACATAGAATCATGCAGCCCAACGAGCTCTACGCGGTTAAAGTCTGATGAAGCGGAAATACATCTACATTCTGAGTTTGTCACATCACAGACTAATGTTTTTTTAACCACTCAGCCAAACACGAATGATTAAAGAAAAAATCAGCTAAATAAAGTTAGGTCCAAAATGTCTAAGATGCTGGGGGTGTGTCTGTCCCTGATTGACAGTTCTCAAATCAGATGCAGACGGTGCAGATATGACATATTTTGGTCACCATCCAGCAGTGACCTAAGTTATCAACATTATTAGATTATGCAGCTTTACATTGTCACAGTGAGTATGTCCAAACTGCAGAGGGGTAGCAGACATACATTTTCTGCAGTGTGAGCACAGCAGTGGAGTGAGAGGCTGAGTCTGGCAGTAGCAGCCATGTATCTGTTAAACCTAGCTATCTCTGAACTCTATCACTGACAAATTCACACTGCATCCACTGACCAAAGTGGATCTGAAACTTCTGTGCTCTGAGTGGATTTACAGCCCTTAAACTTCCAGGATGCTCTGCTGGTGTGTTTAACAGTCCAATTTTACAATTCAGTAAAACAAAGATCTTGGCTTTTGAAATGTTTTCAGCAACTTGCACATATAACTTGTTCCCTTGCAAATCCCTGAATTAGCTTTTCTCATACTTTAATTGACTAATATGATGACAGAATTAAGGAGAAATCTGCATAAGAAAACAGCCGGTACTTCTAATATTAATCAGCAGTGTGATTTTTGCAGCTTTTAGTGCTGAAGTACGTCCAGAACAAAGACGTGTTCATGCGCTACCACAAAGCCCACCTCACACGTCGTCTCATCCTGGACATCTCAGCTGACAGCGAGATAGAGGAGAACATGGTGGAATGGCTCAGGGTAAGATCTGGGTGGATGGATATGTTTTTCATCTCATTTATCTTAAGTTGTTTTTTCTTTTCCATACTCGGTTCAGTAAATAAAGGAATCCATTTCCTTTACCTGAATATACATTACAACGATATACATCATAATAAAACCTAATGAAGTCAGTCATCCCCTGACTTTCAGAGACATTTCAAAGAAGCAGTTGTTCTTTAGCTACAAAGGACATGAACCTGTGATGTCATTTATCCTAACAGGAAGTAGGAATGCCAGCTGACTATGTCAACAAGCTGGCCCGGATGTTTCAAGACATCAAGGTGTCTGAGGATCTCAACCAGCATTTCAAAGAAATGCATAAACATAACAAGCTTGCTTTACCAGGTAAAGTCTTCATCACACGTGAGCAGCAGCAGACAGAAAAGCCCTTTTTAGACATGAAAGGTGTAACATTAATGGCTTCGTTAGTCTGGAAAAGTGATAGTTTTCCGTCATTCAGACATTGCCAACTTTTAAGTTCATGTTTCTTCAAACATCATGTTGACATGACAGAGTTCAACGGTACTGACTCAGTGTAGGTAATGTACACTAGCTTAGACATCATGTATTGGTATATAATACCAGTATTTTTGGAATTCGTTCTTACAGCAACATATCGATATGTGTTTATGTGTTTTGGAACGTAACTGCTGTGAAACGATTTGTAAACTATATTTTATTTCTCTGCTGTGCTCTACCCCTGCAGCCGACTCTGTCAACATAAAGATCCTGAATGCCGGAGCGTGGTCGAGAAGCAGCGAGAAGGTTTTCGTCTCTCTTCCCACTGAGCTGGAGGATTTGATACCTGAGGTTGAAGACTTCTACAAGAAGAACCACAGTGGGAGGAAGCTCCACTGGCACCACCTCATGTCCAACGGCATTGTGAGTGGAACAGATCTGAAAAAAAGAACCTCACCAGCTACTAGAAAGAGACTCAATTGAATTTATCATGCACTGAAGTGTCGTCACAAATACAGATAACCAGAGCAATAAATAATGTGAAGCTGTGAACAAAATCTGTCTTCAAGTACTAATGAAATTGTTCTCTTTTTTTAAGATGTGGAAATTAAATAGATATAGCAGAATTCTCAGAGTTCCCCTCGCGCTGCAGTTTTTTTTTTCTTGATTGATAAATCTGATGATTGTTTTTGTGACTACATATTAAGTCTGGAACGTTGAATACGCAGCAGTTCAGCCATGTAAAGTGTGTTCCGCTACTCAACTCTCCTACATATATATGTTTATTCAGCTCTGAGATCAACAACAACAAAGAACAGCATTTTTCACTGAAATTAAAAACTGATTGTAAATGAAAATGTACTTGAATGGATAACTGATTATCAG
Organism: Odontesthes bonariensis; assembly: GCF_027942865.1. Taxonomy (NCBI): domain Eukaryota; kingdom Metazoa; phylum Chordata; class Actinopteri; order Atheriniformes; family Atherinopsidae; genus Odontesthes; species Odontesthes bonariensis. The sequence goes on from NC_134521.1 coordinate 31,493,481, forward strand.
GAGATTTTGCTGTATTGGTTTAGTTGTGTTTATCAACTAACTGATCAGCTGTTCATAAATTGAACACTGCAATTTTGTCGCCCAGTAGTCATCCTTCAGATATTTTTCAAAGTACAGCTCAATGAGTTTCCACCTATATGTGTTCACTTAGCAGTAGTTTAAGTGGCTGCTGAATTGTCAGAACTAAACAAATGTCCATCATTTCTCCAGATAACCTTTAAGAATGAGGTGGGCCAGTATGACCTGGAAGTGACCACTTTCCAACTAGCTGTGATGTTTGCCTGGAACCAGAGGCCGAGGGAGCGGATCAGCTTTGAAAACCTCAAATTAGCCACTGAGCTGCCCGATGCAGAGCTGCGACGCACTCTCTGGGTAAAGTCACATGATGAAGATAAAACTGCTCAGAGAATGTTAGAAATTTGCTCTTTGATGTCAGTTGGAAATTAGCTCTTCTTAGCCACAGATGTTGTAGATTGCAGTGCATCTCTGTGCTCAGTTTTTTCACTTTATTAACTTGGTGTTGATCTGATTTTTCTACTCTTTCCCCTTAAACTCTCCTCCATAATCCCAGTCTCTGGTGGCGTTCCCCAAACTTAAGCGGCAGGTGTTGTCGTACGACCCAGTGGTGTCTTCACCCAAAGACTTTACAGAAGGAACTCTATTCTATGTGAACCAGGAGTTTTCTCTCATGTAAGGAATTTTAAAGTCAGCATGTTGTGTGTGACCGACTGTCAGAGACGTTTGACTTTTGTAATGGGTTTAAAAGCAGAGGACTTTCTGTCAGGGATTTGGCATTCATTTTGCCAGCTGTCTTTATTTCCCTGTGGGATTTGATGGATTTGACAGGGTTTTCCTTCCTTTTAAAACTTTCTAAATAGAAACTTGAAACCCAAAACTGGAATTACATGTGCACAAAAGGCCAAAACACATACAAAATGCTACTTTTTAACACGTATGAAGTGAGACAGAACAACATTTGTGTGTGTTGTAAACTTCAACCAGTAGACTGAAAGCAAACTGCACTGGTGAACAGTTTACTTTATCACCTCACAGAAAAAACTCAAAGGTCCAAAAAAGGGGGAAGATTAACCTGATTGGTCGATTGCAGCTCACCACGGAGCGCATGAGAGAAGAAGAGAACGAGGGCATCGTCCAACTCAGGATACTAAGAACACAGGTATGAAGATGAGCTTACAGCATGCGGAGCTCTCACACTCTGAATAAACATTTCCCTTTGCAGAAGTTCAACAAACATCTGGGGTAAAGTTTGTATAAACGTATCCACAATTCCATGTGGCTCACTGCTATTTCTCTTCTGCTTTATCTTCTTCTCCCACATCCAGGAGGCCATCATCCAGATAATGAAGATGAGAAAGCGCATCAATAACGCCCAGCTGCAGACAGAGCTGGTGGAAATCCTAAAGAACATGTTTTTACCACAGAAGAAGATGATCAAAGAGCAGATTGAGTGGCTGATAGATCACAAGTACATAAAGCGGGATGAGACGGATATAAACACCTTCATCTACATGGCATAGCACTGCACAGCACATTAGGATGACTTGAGTTGACTTTGGTTTCAGTGGATCAGGCCTGATGGACGCTAGAATACTTCCAGGCTTCCCGTCCTCTATTTAAAAGAAAAAACCTAATCTTGTGCAGGGAGAAATGAGTTTAAGACTGAGACCTGTTTAAAAAAAAAAAAAGTTAAACTTCCTGCCTTAAACTTGTATAAAGAAAAAAAGAGATAAATCTTCAAGTTGGAGTGGGAGTCTGCACCAAGTGGTCACAACTGTTTTAAGGTGCAGGGAGTTTTCTTTGCTCTCCAGATGAGGCAGTGGTCTTTTTGATGCCATGATGTCTCATGTGGGCAGCTACTACTACATTCCTGCTCAATGCTTGCACAAGTCTAAAGGCATGTTGACAGGAAAGGCTGAGGAACTCGAAATATCTGCAGTCCAGTTTTAATCCATGTCAAATCCAGACCACTTGAACAAAACGCTGCCCTCTTTCCTCAGAAGCAGGCTGCTATGAGCGCCTCTGTTTATCACTGAGGGCTGATGCTGTTGTGATTTAGCATCACAGTTGAGGTGATAAACTTTAACTGTGATAAAAATTTGGACAGTGTTTAAAAATTCAGACAAGCACTTTGCAGTTTGTGGACTGAACCAAACCACAACATAAAGCCAACTCCAACCCATCAGCTTCTGTCTCTGGGTAAATATGAGGGTGTGGGGAGTCCCTCCTCCAACCGTACCCAGGGACAGAGGTGGTGTTGGAGTCCGGGAGGTCAGCTCGTGTTTGGAACAGCCCTCTCATCTGCAGGAATCCTGGCAGAGGAGGCTGAGGTCAGTATTACAAAATACTACAGTTCAAAGCTATAAGTGAGTGTAACATGAGATGTGAATAATGGAATGAATAAATAAACAGCACCTTATTATAAAACACACAGGCTTGTCATTCATCATAGCTCAGGCAAAGGGTCCAGGCAGCAAAGGTGCAGCAGGTTCTTTTGTCTTGATTCCTCTTATTATTCATTTTTCTATCTTTAAACTGTTTGTGCAGCAAAACTACAAGAGCTTAGAAGATAAACTTTGTTAACATGCTGGTCACTTCTCAGAGCCCAGCTTGATCTGATGAAATCATGTATGGTGCTGCGCTGCAGTCATCTTGATTAGTATTTGGCCTGAAAATTCATCTATTTTCTCAGCTGGTTTTCTGAAACAGCTGAACCAGATGAAGGAAAATTAAATGTGTCCATGTAGTTACAATCCAGTTATTTTGCAATAACTACCAAACACCTGATTCAAACCTGAAGGCCAAAACATACAATAATAAAAATTATTAATTTTATTTGTATTGCACATTATATAATTTCAAAATAATCTCAAAGTGCTAACAATCCCCAAGTGCTATATAAAAGATATTTTAGCAGTAAGTTTTCTTAAAAAGGTGAGTTTTTAGGTCACATTTAAAAGCCTCTGCAGTCTGTTGGGCCCTCGGTGGTCGGGGAGGGTGTTCCACAGCCTCAGAGCTGCAGAGGAAAAGGTTGATTGCCCATAGAGTGGAACTTGGTTCTGGGGGATTGGAGGGTGTTCTTGGTTGCAGAATGGAGGGTGCATGAGGAGGTCTGGAGGGTGAGTAGTTATTTTAGGTATTGGGGGGCATGTCCGTGAATGCACTCATGAGTGAGGAGGGAAACCTTGTACTCAATTCTGAGTGGGATGGGGAGCCAGTGTAAAAATTTCAGAACGGGGTTGATGTGGTCATATTTGCAGACTCTTAACAGAATCTTAGCAGCGCTGTTTTGGGTGTGTTGCAGTCTCTGGATGTTCTTGTTAAGAGATTCCAATGAGGAGAGCATTACAGTAATCCAGCCTGGAGGAGACAAAGGCGTGGACGAGCTTCTCTGCATCTGCCAGGGTGAGTGTTGGTGATACGTTTGGAATATTTACTTGGTGAATGAACTAAAGGTGATGCTCCACTCTACACGGTGCCACCAGCGTGAAAGTGACTGCACCACCTGTTATACTTTCTTTGTTGTTGTTTTTTTTTCCACGGCAGGTGGTGGTCACTGAGTCCAGCCCATCACTCTACATTTTTACAAATGGATCTCAACAAGTTAGTTTTCAGATGCTATCAAAACTGATTTGAACATTGGATATTAGATTTCAAATTATGTTCACATGTCAAATGTGTCCACGATTGATTATCGTAACGGTGAGTAAATGATGTGACAATACAAAGGCTTCTGACTCCCTGCCTCACAGTTTGTTTCTATTTTCTACAGATATCTTCGGCTCAAATGTTTGCAATCTCCTTGGACTCTGCTCTTTGGTGTTTACAGCTAAGTTTATTTATGGTGATGGGGCTTCCACCAGTTTTGCAGCCAATCTTGTGAAAGTGAGTTGAGTTAGATTAAAAAAAGGTTTATGTGAAACTTTGTATTAGAGATTGTGCAGGATACCAAGCAGTACACAGGGGAGGACACAGGTGTTGAGTTCAAAAGTGGGTTTTTATTTACCCAAAACATGAAAAAAGATTAACAAAATAAACAACTGAACCGGCATGCCAATAAAAGAGGTCAAATCAAGATACTAAGTCAAAAAACATCACTGACAGGACTCAGACAGACAAAAAAACTGACCTAATGAAATGACACATAGGGGCCCTTAAATACTATCTAACTAAACCATTCACACACACAAAAGGGGAAAACAAAAAGGCTGCCACATAAATACTAACACAACCCCCTTCAGTTCCCCCCACTTGACATGAAGCATTGGTTCAGTCCAATCAGGCCATCAGCAGTACTTCATGCATCTCAGCCTGTAGCCACGCCTTTTGCCCATCAGGAAGGGGAACCCAAACACCAAACCCAGGTAACTCAAACAAAGAAAGAAAGTATTAATACAACACAACTGAATTTACCTTGCAATGTATATGAGTGTGTGCACTCCATACAAACCCTGCAAGGCAATAAAGTAACAAACTACAACACATTATATAATTAAACAATATTCAAAGTAATAATTACAAAGTAAGTTAAAGAAACCAAATTGTGGAAGGGTGTGGCTCTTACCCTGTGTGGTTTGCCATCACACACCTCCCCTCTTCAGGACTCTCGCTGGTCCAGCGAGAGAGATAATCCGCAACGAGGTTCTCCTTGCCTGGTATATGGCGCACTGTTAACTGGAACGGTTGTAAGGCCAGGTACCAACGGGTAATTCGTCCATTTGTATCCTTCATCTTCGTAAGCCACTGGCGCACCTTATGATCCGTCTCCAAGGTGAAGTCCCTCCCTAACAGATGCTACCGGAAGGAGTCCAGAGCCCACTTAATTGCTAATGTCTCCTTCTCCACTGTGGAATAACGGACCTCCCGGGGGAACAGCTTCCGGCTGATGTATGCCACTGGATGACGATCTCCTGTGGATTCCTGCAGGAGGACAGCTCCCAAACCTCGATCTGAAGCATCAGTCTGCAAGATGAACTTTTCATCAAAGTTGGGACTGTACAATACAGGTTCCTTATTTAATGACTGTTGGATGTCATAAAATGCTGCCATCGCCTCCTCTGCCCATTGTATGTAATTGGGAGAGCGGGATCCCGTCAAGTCAGTGAGCAGAGCTTCCCTGTGGGAGAACTGGGGGATAAAACCCAGCCATGCCCAAAAACGATCTAAGTTGCTTCCTTGTTTGGGGCCGCGAGCATGATTCCATCGCCTTGATTTTATCAATCTGTGGCCTGATAACCCCCTTGCCGATGACATGCCCCAGGTATTCTGTCTCAGCCGCAGCGAAGACGCACTTTGATGAATTTACTGTCAACCCAGCTGATTGAAGGCAATCCAGGACAATGTGCAGATGTTCCATGTGCTCCTCCCAGGTGGCACTATGAATGACAATATCATCCAAGTAAGCAGCAGCAAAATCAGAGCAGGTGTACAATACCTGATCCATCAGTCGTTGGAAGGTGGCTGGAGCTCCATGTAATCCAAACGGCAAGACTGTGAAGTGGAACAGCCCCCATGGTGTCCTGAACGCAGTGAACTTTCTGGATCGGTCAGTGAGCGGGACCTGCCAGTAACCCTTACACAAATCCAATGTAGTCAAATACCTTGCTTGTCCAAGACGTTCGAGCAGGTCATCAATTCTGGGTGTTGGGTAGGAGTCAAACATAGATATGGAATTTAGGTATCTGAAATCAATACAAAACCTAATGCTTCCATCCTTCTTAGGCACCAAGACCACTGGGTTACACCATTCACTTTTAGATTTCTCAATGATCCCTAAGGACAGCATCAGATCAACTTCAGCCTTTAATGAAGACAGCAGGCGTTCTGGGCTACGGTAACTTAATCGTCTTACACTAGCACCTTCTCGCAAAACAATATCATGTTCAACAACATCAGTTCTCCCCGGATTCTGTTGGAACACTGCAGATGTACATAGTTCTCTCACCCGCTGCTTATCCTTGGGAAGATGGCCAAGATCCAAATCCAGAGAGCCAACAGGTGGTAGGTATAGCTCATCCACTTCATCCTCTTCAGGCACCTTCCGTATGAGCATTGCATCTGCCTTGTTTTCCATACGTTGCACCCACTCTTTTAGAAGATTTATGTGCAAAACCTTGCTGGGGCGCAACCGCCCTGGGGTGGATACCTCATATGTGGTAGGTCCAAGCTTCCTCATGACTTCATATGGCCCCTGCCATTTGGCCAACATTTTGTTGTTGTCGCTAGGGAGGAACACAAGCACTTTTTGTCGTGGAACAAACAAACGCTGTCGAGCAGACTTGTCATACCAAGTCTTCTGTTGCTGCTGGGCCTTTGACATATTCAATTGAGACAGCTCACTCATCTTCTCCAACCGCTCTCTCATCTGGATAACATAAGACACAATGTTACTGGGTCCTGCCCCCACCTTCTGTCCCTCCCAGATCTCCCTCAGCAGAGAGAGAGGGCCACGCACTTCATACCCATACAACAGCTCAAAGGGAGAGAAACCAGTGGATGCTTGAGGTACCTCCCTATAAGCAAAAAGGAGATACAGCAGCCACTGATCCCAATCTGTGCCACTGTCATTGACAAATTTTCTGAGCATCTGTTTCAGGGTTTGGTTAAAGCGTTCTGTCAGCCCATCGGTTTGAGGGTGGTAAGGGGACGTTCTCAGGCTCTGAATGCCCAGCAAGTGATAGACTTGCTTCAATAAAGTAGACATAAAATTGGTTCCCTGATCCGTTAGTATTTCTCGGGGAAACCCAACCCTTGCAAATAACTGCACCAAGCAAGATGCAATAGGTCAAGCCTTTATAGATTTTAGAGGGAACACCTCAGGGTATCTTGTTGCATAGTCTGTTACAACAAGCAAGTAGCGATTCCCTGTTTTACTCCTCTCCACTGGTCCTACAATGTCCATTCCAAGACGCTCAAAAGGAATACCAATGAGAGGGAGAGGTTGAAGTGGAGCTCTCGGAGGTATTTTAGCAGAGGTCATCTGACACTCTGGGCAACTTTTGCAAAACTGAGCCACATCTTTGTTCAGACCAGGCCAGCAAAATTGGCGTTTAATGCGAGCTAGGGTTTTGTGCTTACCTAGGTGGCCAGCCCAGGGGATTGAATGCCCCAAGGTGAGAATAGCATTTCTCACTGGTTGGGGAACCACTAGCTGCAACACAGATCCCTGCTGATGATAAAGTATGTCATTTTGCAAAATGTACTCCTCACCATTAGGGTCTGGCTCCACTCCGGGTTCCTTTAACTTTGCCTTCTGTAAGAAAGGTGTCAAAGACTGATCAGATTGTTGGAGTTCAGCAATATCATTTGGAAAATCAAACCCACATGGTGGCATTACTGGCTCAGTGTCCATTGGTGCTTCCCCAGGTGAAAACTGGAACTTATCTTGTCTTTTTTGTCTCCGGGTCTTTTGTGGTTTCACTGCAGGAGTCTCCAGTTCCTCGTTGAAAAAAGGCAGGGCCCTCAGAGTCTCAGAGCCAGGATCGATCCGTTTGGCCTGGGCTCTGGTAACAGCCACATGACTTTCCTGGATATGATCAGACTCCAACAACTCAAAAAGCACCGGAAAGTCACGCCCGAGAACAGCATAAGGCAAACCGCTGACAACACCCACATGTAATAAATACATCTGGTCCCTAACTTTAATGTAAACGTCAGCTGTTAGATATCTTTTCTCATCTCCATGGACACAACATATTGAAATTGTGTCATTTGTGCGAACACTATTAAGTGGGGCAAAATCTGAATGAACAAGTGACCGAGAACTCCCAGAATCAAGCAGGGCATTAAGTACAACCCCATTCACTTCAATTTGACTCATTCTGATAGTCTTATCATCCGGCAGCTCAGGGTTAACCTTAGACCGAGGGGCAAAGCACATTTGGACCATTTTAGCAGAATTTTTAGGGCACATAGGTTTTGTATGGCCTTCTAACCCACAGAGATAGCAGACAATTGTTTTACTGGTGGCCCTTGAAGGTTTAGTAGTAGAGTGTCCTTGCAGCTGATGAGTCTTACTGACACTTGACTCCAGATGGTGCTGCTGAGGAATCCTCCGGACATCCCGTGATGTTTTCCATGCGTCATGGTTCCACGCTTGTCCCTTATTTCTGGCAGCAAAAAAGACATCCGCTAGCTCAGCTGCCTTCATTGCTGAACCAGGATTGTGCTCCCGGATCCAAACCTGCATCTCAGGGGACAACATTCTCAGAAACTGTTCCAAGATTATAGTTTCACCAATGTTATAAATTGTTTTACCCCTTGGCTGCATCCATTTTCCATAAAGTTCCTTCAGCCTTGCATATAACTCACGAGGGCTTTCCTCTGGTTTGACCTCCAAGGACCTGAATTTTTGGTGAAGCTGCGTAGGCTTGAGCTGGAGGCCCAAACTCGAGCACCTCCTTCCTCTGCTGAGACCCCAGGTTTCACCTCCATGTCTGCTATCCCATTCGATATTAGTAAGTGTATTTCCCTAGTGCCTGCTTTCAGAGAATCTGAGGTTGATTCATACTTTGCAGCATTCGAACGCATTGCTGGTGCTTTGCAGTGGCCTAGGGAAACTTGGCCTCTTTTGTTACAATGCAAATTCTCTGGTAAAGCTCAGGAGGTGTTGGCAGCGCTTCCTCTACAGGACAGCTTAAATTATGAAATGGTTAAAGCTGCTGTCTTACAAGCTTATGAGTTGGTCCCAGAAGCTTATAGACAGAAGTTCCGACAACAAAAGAAAGCTGTTGGACAAACGCATGTCGAGTTTGCCAGAGAGAAAGGCATCCTGTTTGATAAGTGGTGTGTTGCATCAAAAGTCAATAGTTATGACTCTTTACGTGAGTTAATACTGTTGGAAGACTTTAAAAAGTGCATTCCAGATCGTGTGGTGTTGTATTTAAATGAACAGAAGGTGACTACTCTGGCATCTGCTGCTGTTCTCGCAGACGAGTATGTGCTTACTCATAAGTCAACCTTCATTGTTAATGAAAAGACGCGTATTAGCTCTGTACCGCAGACACGCATGGTTAAAACTGCAACTCCAAAAAAAAATCGTGAATGTTTCTACTGTCACAAACCTGGACATGTCACTGCTGATTGTTTAGCTTTAAAACGCAAAACTCAGCCAAATTCTCAAACTAAAGGTGTTGGTTTTGTGAAAAAAGAACCCTGGTTGTGGTGACAAAATGCCTGATTCCTGTTTCCGACCATTCATCTTTGACGGCTTGGTGTCATTGACACCGGACTTTGAGTTAAAACCCATATGCATCTTGAGAGACACTGGAGGCTCCCAGTCTGTGATTCTCTCAAGTGTCTTACCTTTCTCACATGAGAGTGCGTGTGGTTTCAACTCTATTCTGAGGGGGATAGAGATGGGTTACGCTCCCAGACCAGTTCACCGAATTTACATCAAGTCAAAACTTGTCACAGGAGTTTTTCCTGTCGCCGTTTGCCCAGATTTACCCATAGACGGCGTGGCTATGTTAATAGGGAATGATATCGCTGGAGGTTTTAGACCAGGGGTTCCCAACCTTTTTGACTGCACGGACCAGAGCGCAGCTGTAATATTTCAGACGGACCGGTGGGGAATGTTACGTGACGTCACACCACTAGTATCATGTTAACATGCAAAACAGAAACATGACGCAACCTAGTCAAGTCAGGTCTTTTATTGTCGGATACACAGAACAAGAGAGTCGGACTGGGCACTGAAATTCTTAGGACAGGACACCGTACAGCAGCTACCATAACAAGACATAACATGCTGTAACATGTCATGACATAAGTACTCTAACAAAAACAGTAACAATAAATAGGCAATGTGGATACTACAATAGAACACTACAAATAAAACCACCTAAACAACATTTACATCAAAACTCAACTCACCCTAAATGTGAATCCTGAGCCTGTTTTCCAGACACAAGGTGATCATAACGTGGTGTTATGTCTGTCAGTGATATGCGCAGCGTGTTCTCAGTCTGCTGCGCTGTTTTGTTTTGGTGACTGTCAAAGCGGAAAATCCAGCCTCGCACAAGTAAGTGGACGGAAAAGACAACAGTGTCTTCAGTGCTATTTCAGCGAGTCCTGGGAATTCTCCCATAACTTTAACCCAAAATGATGAGACTGAACTTTGTATAAATAAAGTCTTGAGGCCTCCGTCATTTTTTAACTCCAGTAATTTGTCCTCTTGTGCTGATGGAGAGATGATGTTTCCGAAGTAAAGGGATCTCGTATCCATTCCTTTCCGACCCTCGGGTCCTTCGCGGAGGGAAAGTATCTCTCTAACTCCGCTGACAGTGGGCCCAGGTGATCCAGGATGAGCGCTCTCAGGTGTGGGCATCCGTCCTCTGCTGTATACTCCGTGTATGTGTGAAACATGTCACAGACACCTTTCTCCACTCTTTTAGCCCAGGAATTCAGTTTTGCTTTAAAAGCTGAAATTTTGTCGGCCACTTTGAACACGGTGGATGTTTTACCTTGAAGTGACAGGTTGAGCTCGTTGCAATGCGCTAATATGTCTCACATGTAAGACAGTTTTGACAACCAGTCGTGGTCTTTGAAGTGGTCGGCAAGCGGGGAGTGTCTCTCGGACAGAAATACCAACAGTGGCTGGAGGAGTTCGAAGACACGATTTGTGGTCCTCATCCATACTGTCACAAAGCTGTTCGAACAGACGTGTGTTCAGCGCACGTGTTGTGACATAATTTATAATGCCAACTACGTCCTTCATGACCTGGTTGAGTTCTGGTGAAAGTCTCTTGCATGCCAACGCTTCACGATGAATGACACAATGAGTGGCTTCGCAGTGTGGAGCCCTCTCTTTTACGCGGGTGATGAAGCCAGATATGCGGCCAGTCATTGCTGCGGCCCCATCGGTGCACACACCAACACACTTCAGCCAGCTGAGTTTACCGGACATGTATTCATCCAAGGCCTTAAATATCTGCTCTCCCGTAGTTTTAGTTGGCAGGTTCAAGGCGCACAGCAAATCCTCCTGCAAGTCATCTTGATAAATATATCTGACATAAACGAGTAAAACCGCCTTGTTTTCCACGTCCATGGACTCATCAAATTGAATCGCATACCACTTGGATGCGTTTAATCTTTCCAAAAGCTGGCTTTCAACATCCACTGCCATCTCATCTATTCTCCTTTTAACGGTGTTATTGGAGAGAGGAACGTGTCTAACTTTAGTTGCTGCAGCTCCACCAAAAAGTAATTGGCAAATGTCCTTGGCTGCTGGCAGAATTAACTTCTCCCCGATGTCAAAGGGCTTTTTTGGTTTTGCAATACGATGCGCGACCACGTATGATGCCTTCAATGCAGCTACGTTAATTGCAGTTGCGGACTTCATTATTTGCCGCTGGCTGTCCTGTTCTGATCTTCTCTCAAAATACTCAACTGGCTCGTCTTTAAGAGCAGGATGTTTCGTCTCCAGGTGCCGAAATAACTTTGATGGTTCATAGCTTCGTTTGCTAGCTTCTCTCCGCACACAACGCACAGTGGATTAGGAGCAGCTGCATCCCCAGATGTGATGAAACCGAATTTCATGTAACTGTCGTCATATTTTCGGTTGAATTTGGATTTCTTTCTTTTCGTTTCTTCATTATTTTCGCTGTCTGTGGGCCTTTTTTCAGCAGCTCTGGTGAAAAAACTTGCCAATGTCGTTTGTTTCTTCATGTTTCCATGGTTTCCTCCTGCGTTCCCGCCGTTCCAGATTTGGTGGAGCTGGAGGATCCACTCTGGGAGAGAGCATCCATCCCCCTGACTAGACAACATTTGTCTTCTGCACAACAAGCTGATGAAACATTACAAAAATGTTTCAAGAATGTGGTAAGTGCTGAAAAAGCCAATAAAGAGAAACAAGCTTACATTGTGGAACAAGGTGTCTTAATGCATCAATGGTCTTCATCAGGTGCAGAAAGCTCAGACTGGAGTAAAGTTAAACAGATTTTTATCCCAACTACATATAGACAGAAGGTTCTGTCTCTGGCACATGAAAGCCAGTGTACTGCTGATTTAGGTGTTACCAAGACATACAAGCTTCTGTTAAAGCACTTTTTCTGGCCTGGTATGAAACGTGATGTTTCACAGTTCTGTCACAGTTGTAACGTGTGCTAAATAGTTGGTAAACCAAATCAGGTAATACCTCCTGCTCCATTGTGCCCTATCCCAGTGATAGATCAGCCATTTGACCATGTAATAGTAGACTGTGTTGGACCACTACCAAGAACAAAGTTTGGAAATTAATATTTTCTCACCATCATGTGTGCTGCTACTCGTTTCCCAGAGGCCATTCCATTAAATAAGATTACAGCAAAATTTGTGGTTAAAGCACTAACAAAATTTATTTCTGTGTTTGGCCTACCAAAAACCATACAAACCGTTCAAGGAACCAGCTTCCAGTCAAAGTTGTTTAAACAAGTAGCCAAAACCTTAAATATTAAGAATGTTGTTTCATCTGCTTACCACCCAGAGTCCCAGGGTGCGTTGGAACGGTGGAACCAGACCCTGAAGTCAGACACTGGGATACTGGGAGGTTCTAAGAAAAGTGTGACTAAATATGTGCAAACTTTTCGTGAACGCCTGTGTCATGCTAACGCTATGGCTAAAAAGCACTTGGCTGATTCTCAGAGGAAGATGAAACGTAATTATGATAAGACAGCAGTCAAAAGGGAATTCCAAATGATCAGGTTGTCGCTCTCCTACCTGTTCCTGGCTCAGCCCTATCTGCCAAATTTGATGGACTTTATGAAGTCCTAGAGAAAATAGGAGACAATGACTATGTGATCGGTACCCCTAATCAGCGACACAAAACACGTGTCTGCCATGTAAACATGATTAAGTTATACCATCCCCGACCTGCACCAGAACCTAGTTGTGTGTGTGTTCCAATTGAAGACACGACTCAACTCGCAGTGGATGAAGTAAACAATGCTGATGGTCTAAGAATGAATTATCCCATCTGTTCTAGCCCTCGTCTTAAAAACTCAGAGATGCTAAAATCTCTGAAGAGCCAGTTTGATCACCTATCCCCTGAACATCAGGAGGATATAACAGCTCTAGTTAATGAGTACACTTGCTTATTTGGTGACGTCCCAACATGCACCACAGTGCTAGAACATGACATAAATGTCCAAAATGCAAAGCAGCATCCTTATCGTGCTAATCCTATAAAGCTTTCACTGATCAAATCAAATCAAATCAAATTTATTTATATAGCACATTTCATGTACAAACAATTCAAAGTGCTTTACATCAAATAATAGCATTGCAGCAGGGAGTGGAAGAAGCATTAAAATACACAAAAGAATATAAAGAGAAACAAATAAAATCATTTAAATGAATTTAAAAACAAGCAACAGTCAAGATAAGTTACTTCCTGCTCTCGGTGAAGGAGGACGCAACCCTCCCTTTTTTTCCCTGCTTATTTTTGTCTTTTTGGAGCATCTCTTTACATATCAGACGAATTCAAGTATGATGGATCTGGTCAGCTGGTCTCTCAACGCTATTGATCAAATTTTCTCTAATGCAAAGTTGGGGAAAGGAGAACCCTCATGCCCCGACGGGACATTCTTCGCTGGATACTCAATGGACTCCTGGGGGAAATGGAGAATTCTGTGTCTAGTGATGCTGTACGCCGAGGACGTCGAAGATGTCTATATATTTGGATTTATGATACTCGGGTTCCTGCTATTTGGAGTTGGAGGATACCTGGTATTTCACGAAATTAAGAGAACGTGGAAAGCGTTCGAGGGGGTCACAAGAGCAATCAACGCTCAGACTGAGATGCTACGTGAGCTGAATCGGAAGCTGGATGCGCACGCGCAGGCCGGCTGAGATTCCTGGACTCAGAAGAGAAATGGATTAAAACTGGGAGTAAAGTTGATTGATTACTTGGACCGGGCGGAAATGGTCTACATTCCACAATTCGGCTGATCGGATTTCGCCATGAGACGCATCAGCAGAAACTTAAAGATAGACGGCAAAATCAGTAGTCTGTCTGAACCAAAAATAAAAATTGTTATTTCAATCTGGCGCCCCAGGACTGGCCTGACAAAATCGTTCTCCAAGTTTGTTATGTAAACATGTGCTCCCCCCCACCCCCCCTTCCTGAGACTCCTGTGGAAACTCTTTGGACTGGCTGACATACTCACATCACTGTCAAGGACAAATGCCTGATAAAAGTTTAGCACAGACTTACGTACACACACACACACACACACACACATGCTCACTGAATAACACACGCAACTCCTACACCACACCTCCTTCACTGTTTCCCAATTCCTTCTTTACACTTCACTAAGAGGAAAACTTAGTTATATTCAAATGGTTTATCTTATTAATGAAAACTTAGTCATATTCAAATGGTTTATTAAGACCTATTATCACGGTATAAACCTTAATATTTCCTCTCAGATGAAAGTTTTTTACCCAAGTCCCCTTTAATTTAATTTATGGACCATTGAACGGGTTCTTAAATGCTCCCTCTTAGAGGAAAGCTTATCCATGTTTCTGATCTTATTAATGCTTAATGCTTCACTAGGAGGCGAACTTAGTCATATTCATATATTGAAGATCTGTTATCATTTATTATACCAACCGTTCTGTTATTAGCTATATTTTTAAATGCTTCCTCTTAGAGGAAAGTTTATCCATGTTTGTTAGCTTTTGTTAGTTTACTCAAATTACCTGCTCTGTATTTCTGTGTTGTATTTTTTCTGTGTTGTATTTTTTATGTCTTTATGTAAAGCACATTGAGTTGCCTGTGGTATGAAATGCGCTATATAAACAAAGATTGATTGATTGATTGAAAAGATACCGTGCAGATTTCATGCATAGACACATGAGAAAAGAAATGTTTTTAACCTGGATTTAAAAATATCTACATTTGGTGAAAGTTTAATCTCCACTGGCAGCTAAATGCTGCTTCTCCATGTTTAGTCTGGACTCTGGACTGGACCAGCTGACCTGAGTACTTGGATCTAAGAGCTCTGCTGGGTTTATATTCTCTGAACATATCACAGATGTATTAAACAGCCTAAACCGTTCTGGGATTTGTAAACCATCAGCAGGCTTTTAAAATCTATTCTGTGACTGACTGGAAGCCAGTGTAAAGATTTTAAAACTGGTGTGATGTGTTCAGATCTCTTAGTCCGGGTTAAAACTCTAGCAGCAGCGTTCTGGATGAGCTGCAGATGTTTAATGCTCTTTTTGGGAAGTCCAGTTAAAATAGCGTTACAGTAATCGAGTCTACTGGAGATGAATGCATGGATGAGTTTCTCCTGGTCTTTTTGGGAGAGGAAACCTTTAATTCTGTTGATGTTTCTGAGATGGTAAAAAGCTGCCTTGGTGACAACTTTGATGTGGCTGCTGAAAGTCAGATCTGAGTCTATCAACACTCCGAGGTTACGAACATGGTCAGTGATTGTAAGGTCCCGAGTCTCAAGATATTTACCAACGCTGACCCTCTTCTCTTTGCTCCCAAACAGAATGATCTCAGTTTTGTCTTCATATAATTGTAGAAAATTCTCTCTCTGTCTTTATAATAATATCTGTCTTTTATCCCACTGTAGCACTTTGAGATTTTATTGTAAATGTAAAGTGCTTTTACTGTAGCACTTTGAGATTTTATTGTAAATGTAAAGTGCGTTATAAATAAAATGTATTATTATTATTATTATTATTATTATCATCCAGGTGTTTACTTCCTCCAGACACTGACACAGTACGTCTGCTGGGCTGCAGTCGTCTGGTGACAGAGACACATAAAGTTGTGTATCGTCTGCATAACTGTGATAATTGATGTTAAAGTTCTGCAATATCTGACCCAAAGGGAGCATATACAAGTTAAACAGAAGAGGTCCAAGAATTGACCCCTGGGGGACTCCACAAGTCATGGCCACTCGCTCAGATTCATAGCTGCCAATTGTAACAAAATAACTCCGGCCTTCTAAGTAGGACCTGAACCAGTTAAGGACCACTCCAGAAAGTCCAACCCAGTTTTCCAGCCTGGGCAACAGGATTCTGTGATCTACAGTAACAAATGCAGCGCTGAGGTCCAACAGAACCAGGACTGAAACATTACCAGAATCAGTATTCAACCTGATGTCGTTTAACACTTTGACCAGAGCTGTTTCAGTGCTGTGATGACGACGGGAAGCCTGATTGAAAGTTATCAAGACTTCCACTTTCATTCAGTAAGTCGTTGAGCTGGTTAAATACAACTTTCTCAATAATCTTAGATATAAAAGAGAGATTAGAGACAGGTCTGTAGTTGTTCATCATAGAGGCGTCTAGAGTTCTCTTCTTTAGGAGTGGCTTAATGGCAGCTGTCTTTAGTGACTTGGGAAAAATGCCTGATGCCAGTGAGCTGTTAACTATTTGTAGGAGATCACTTTCTACTGAGGTAAAAACAGTTTTTTAAAAGTCGGATGGTATTATGTCCAGAGTGCAAGTTGTTGATTTCAGATGCCGAACTGTTTCCTCTAGGATTTTTAAATTAACAATATTAAATTGTGACATAACGTCAGAGTTATTACTAGGTTTTAGACACAGATAAGTTTTCTTGTTTGTCTGTGTTGCGTGAATGTTTTGTCTAATTGTTTTGATTTTTTGGCTAAAAAAGTTGGCAAATTCGTTGCATTTCTCTGTGGAGAAGGAGGTCTGGGTTTGACTGTTTAGGAGGATTTGTGAGTTTTTCAACCATAGCAAACAGAGTTCGAGAATTGTTGACATTCTTATTAATCATTTCAGATAAATGCAGCTGTCTGGCCTTGCACAGCTCATTGTTATAACTACGCAGGCTTTGTTTGTACAGCTCATAGTGAATCTGAAGCTTTGTTTTCCTCCATTTACGTTCAGCTTTCCTGCATTCTCTTTTCAGGTTTTTGACCAATGTGGTGTTTCTCCATGGGGTTTTCTGTTTGATCAAGGTGCTTTTGATTCTTATCGGTGCAACAGCTTCCATTACATTCAAAATTTTCAAGTTGAAATCATCCAGCAGTCCTTCAACCGACTCTGCGCTGATTGTTGGTAACATAGCTATGGCCTCCCTAAACTGAGCACTTGTTTTCTCATTAATGTACCTCTTCTTAACTGAGAAGCTGGTTGTTTGAACATTCTGAGGGATCCATAAATCGAATAAAATACAAAAATGGTCAGACAAGGCCAAATCAATAACCACAACAGAAGAAATATCAACACCTTTAGAAATTATCAGGTCCAGAATGTGACCTCGAAGGTGGGTTGGTTCTGTTACATGTTGCCACAAACCAAACATGTCCAGCACAGAAGAAAATTCTTTGGCATTACCATCCGTCATATTATCTATGTGAATGTTAAAATCCCCGGTCAAGATAAAATGGTTAAAATCAGTCGAGAAAACAGACAATAATTCAGAAAATTCATCAATAAAACTTGCACGGTATCCTGGAGATCTGTAAATGATTAAGAACAGGATTTTAGGAACACCCTTTAAAATAAAACTAAGATATTCAAAAGAAGTGAATTCACCAAATGAGATCTCTTCACACTGGAATGTATCTTTAAATAAGGCAGCCTCCCCCACCACCTTTCCTCCCATTTCGGCATTTATCCATAAAACTAAAGTTTGGGGGGGCTGCTTCATTAAGAACAGTAGCACTTGTGCTCTCTGTTAACCATGTTTCTGTCAGAAAAAGAAAATGTAAATTGTTTGAAATTATGAAGTCATTAACTAACAGTGACTTATTGGACAGAGATCTAATATTAAGTAAGGCTAGCTTTGTGGAGTTTACACTGGTCTCTGTTGTATTCTGAGTTGTACGTTAACAGATTAGATAGATTCACCCAGCAGGTTGACTGTTTTCGATTCCTTCTTTTACTAACTAATACAGGAATCCTATTGGGTCCCAGCTTGTTCTCAGAACAGCTGTCAGTAGTCGGACTACTATAGCAGGGACCCTGAACACATCATGGCATGGTATCTTTGTTTTGAACTGTGCTATCTTTGTTTTGAACTCTGGATGTTGTGCTGCTCCTTGAACATCCTGCACATCCCCTTGTGTCCTGCTCTGCCAGGACAGATGATGTAAGAGGAAACTGAATATCTACTAGAACATGGTTTAGAACATGATTTAGCTAAACCTAGTCAAAGCCCCTGGAGTTCACCTTGTTTGCTAGAAACCAAGTCAGACGGTACACCACGATTTATCACAGACTTTCGTAAAGTAAATTCTGTCACAGTACCTGACTCATACCCTCTCCCCAGAATTGAGGATTGTGTGGACAATGTTGGAGCTGCAAAGTATGTCACAAAGTTGGACCTTCTTAAAGGTTACTGGCAAGTTCCTTTAACTGAAAGGGCTTCTAACATTTCAGTCTTTGTAACCCCAGATGATTTTCTACAGTACACTGTTATGGCATTTGGTATGTGTAACGCTCCGGCTACCTTTCAAAGGCTGATAAATAGAGTAGTATTGCGTGGTATCCCCAACTGCAGTGCCTATTTAGATGATCTGGTGGTTTATACTGAAACTTGGCAAGACCATTTGAAGACTATACGCCAAGTATTTCACTGTTTGGCCCAAGCTTCTTTAACTTTAAACCTGGCAAAGTGTGAATTTGCCAAAGCCACAGTGACATACTTGGGCAAAGAGGTGGTACGCCCCATCAACGCAAAAGTTGCTGCGATTAATGATTATCCCACACCCAAAACAAAACGTGAGCTGCATAGATTTCTGGGAATGGTTGGTTATTACCGTAACTTTTGCAGACATTTTTCCTCTGTAGTCGAACCATTGACTAATCTACTTGGCCCAAAGACTGGTTTTGTTTGGTCACATGAATGTCAGAATGCTTTTGAAAGTGCCAAGTCTGTTCTTTGCCATACACCAGTGCTAGCTGCACCTGATTTGACCCGACCTTTCAAATTAGAGGTTGATGCCAGTGCCGTTGGGGCTGGCGCTGTGCTGTTACAGCAAGACTTACAAGGTTTAGATCACCCTGTTTGTTACTACTCCCTAAAGTTTAACAAAAATCAATTAAACTATTCCACCATTGAAAAAGAAATGATGTATTTACTGACCATAACCCACTAGTATTTCTTTCCCGCATGTACAACCACAACCAGCGTCTCATGCGGTGGGTGTTACTTTTGCAAGAGTATAATCTGAACATTAGACATAAATTAGGAACAGAAAATGTTTTCGCCGATGGCCTTTCCAGGATGTGAGTATTTGTTTTTTCTTTTGACTTTAAGAATGTACAAAACTTAGTTTTGCAATTTAAGGGGGGGAGTGTTACGGCCCCTGGCCTCTAGAGGCTGTGCATGTGCATGTGCATGTGCATGTCTATTTTTTTATGTCTATGCAGATTCAAGTATGGGAGCACTCTCCGGTGATTGGCTGCCTGGGAACTGCAGAGCAACACTATTGGACCAGCTGGAGATGACAAAACAATTAGTGATGGATGAGGTCCACCTGCAGGCTATAAAAGGCTCCTGAACTCATTTCCCCATGGGACAGCCTTAGGAAAACAATTTGTACAGCTGATCCCCGACTTTGGTTGCTGTAGCCTTTTGTTTGATGGTTTATGGAAACTTCGATTGAATTTGTACTTCCACTTGTTTGCTCGGTTTAGTAGTTTGAATTAGCTGACTCTACTGCTTCCAATTAGTCGTTTGTGTGGTTCCAGTGTACCCCGTCTTGTTTTTGGAATCTTTTTCGTTGTAATAAATTATTTTTAAACTTAAACTTTTTCCCTCTGGACACATTTATGTTGCCACCCTGATCCCCTAGACCTGAGGTCGTAACATAAGTGGGGGCTCATCTGGGATTTATTCATTTTTACTGTACCTCTAGACACAGGGATCCTCTTAAATGATCCCGGACATGATTACGATGTTATGTTAAATTTTGAAAAAGTTGCCCAATGATTTTTTTCCCCCATGTCTTAAGAGTAACCTGGCCAAGTTTGAAGTCTGTAGAATTAAATCTGTAGGACAAGTTCCATCATATGCAAGGCGTGGAATCGGTCAAAAATGGCACGAAAACTCACTTTCCATCCAAAATGGCCGCCTTCCTGTGGACGTGGGAGCATGGAGGCAAGAGACTTTTTTGTGCGTCTGGGCATGATGAATGAGTGTACCGAATTTAGTCGTTCCATGTGAAACTAAACCCGATGCGGGGACCATTTTTAAGCATCGTAGGGGGCGCTACAGAGTCAAAAATATATGGTTTATTTCATTTTCTTATATATATATATATATATATATATATATATATATATATATATATATATATATATATATATATATATATATTTATATATATATAGTGCCAAATACAACAAATGTCATCTCAAGGCACTTAGATAGTAAGTCCAATTCAAGCTAATTGGAATTCAGTTCATTGTAATCATAATTACCTCCGCCAAGGAGGTTATGTGATCGCCCGAGTTTGTCTGTTGGTTTGTCTGGATTTTCGTCTGTTCGTTCGTCTGTTCGTGCTGCAATCTTGCGACCTGCCACAAGGTGGCGCGACCTCAAGGTGCCAAAGCCAATCAGAGCCAAAGCCAGACAGAATGCATAGTGCGCGGATTGAATGCATTTTGCGCGGATTTGCTGTAATTAGCACAACAAAAGATTGCAACGGCAAGCCAGTGTGCATAACTGCATATAGCGTGCCCAAAGCCAGACAGAATGCATTGTGCGCGGATTTACTTGCACGGCAAGCCAGTGTGCATAACTGCATATAGCGTAATAATAACGGCGAACACTGCTTCCCGACAGAACATTGCTTCCCGACAAAACATTATAATAATAATAATATTAATAATAATTAATAACGGTGAACACTGCTGTTCAATAATGAATAGGGAGAAGGGAATGCCTCTTCTGCTGACAGCGCCAAACAACAAGTAGCCCACATCAGGAACGTATGTCCATACATGGCTCGCTATCCACAGGTAGGTTGGCAGTTGGCGGAGGTCTGCACTCTCTGAGTGCATTTCTAGTTATTCATAAAATAATCCAATTCGTTCATATAGAGCCAATTCAAAAACAATTTCCTAGCTAAGAAAACCAACAGATTGCACTGAAAACTTTTAGTTTTTCGGTCCAATCTCCCGTCCTGAGCGTGCCTGAGGCGACTGTGGAGAGAAACGACTCCCTTTTAACAGGAAGAAACCTCTGGCAGAACCAGACTCAGGAAGGGTGGCCATCCGCCTCGACCAGCTGGGGTTTGAGAAGACAGAAAGGGGGGGAGGGGGCCGCGTCGGCACTGTAACACCATTGAAAGGATATCTGTTGGGAAACATGAGTTAATGACCACAATAATGTCACATATACATAAAGAGAGTAAAGTGAGGAAAGGTGTGACAGATGAGGCCCCCCAGCACTCTAGGCCTATAGCAGCTTAACTATGGGATGTTTCAGGATCACCTGAGCCATCCCTAACTATAAGCTTTATAAAAAAGGAAAGTTTTAAGCCTGGTCTTAAAAGTGGAAAGGGTGTCTGCTTCCCAGACATTTACTGGCAGTTTATTCCACAAGAGAGGGGCCTGATAACTGAAGGCTCTGCCTCCCATTCTACTTTTAGAAACTCTGGGAACCTCAAGTAAACCTGCAGTTTGGGAACGAAGTGCTCTGTTAGGAAAATATCTTACAATGAGATCTTTAAGATATGATGGAGCTCGGTCATTAAGAGCTTTATATGTTAGGAGAAGAATCTTAAATTCTATTCTGAATTTAACAGGGAGCCAATGAAGAGAAACTAAAACTGGAGAAATATGATCTCTCCTGTTAGTTCTCATCAAAACTCTGGCTGAAGGCATTTTGGATCAATTGAAGGCTTTTCAGAGAATATGTGGGACAGCCCATAAATAAAGAATTACAGTAGTCCTTCATGTCGTCGACTGGCAGGGGGTGCTTGCAAAATTTCAAGAGTTTTCGAGTACCTTTTGCAAAGAATAATACGGCGGAATAATAATAATAAACCTTACAGATACAATATGATCCTTGCAGTTACACTGCTCGGTCCATAATAAGATCAGAGACCACTGCTTTAAGGCCAGCAATTTATTGAATGCAGTAGAAACATATAAAACACAGTACACAAAACAAAAAATAAGTAAAAACTTATAACAATGTGTATTCTGCCTCCCAGGCAGTTTGAAGTTTTAGGTGTTTTAGCGCCCCCCTGTTTGCTAATGTGGGCAAATGTGGTATTGCAGCAGAGAGTTAAAAATTAGCACATGTTCCTGTCAGTCAATGGAGAGGTCAGCAGATGATGGAGCTGTCTTCTAATCCTTTCGCCATCTGTTTGGTTTGAGCCATAGAAAGCATTGTCTGTAAGTAAAAAATATTATTTACACAGATATATTTTTAGTTTGACATATTGATGGAAATTTTTATGTTGCTAGATTACTATCTAGATATTGGTTTGTTAACAATGAGCATTGGATATGCTCATTGTATCATACAACCAGGATATTTAAGATACCTGTACTTTATTTTCTACTATAATTCATGGAATTTTGGTTTAATATTCATGCTTTAGTATTCGTATAAGAAATTCATTTAAGCATATTTCTGTTATTATTTCAGTTTTACACCTTGTCTGACAACAAGAGTCTTCATTAAAACCTGAAGCTTGAGACGCTACATCCTGACTCTCGCGTCGATCATTCAGGGAGTTTGGCTGGCTGTCTAATTTTGGTTATGTACACCATTAGGAGGGCAGTACAATGTGTAACATATAATGTGTAACAAAAAATTTGCTAAGCTCAAATTCAAAACTCACCAAAACCAGGGTCGCTAGGGTTGTATCTGTTTCCTCAGTTCCCGAACCGGTAAGTATCGTTTTATGGGTTCTTAATCAACTTTTTCACTGTTTATTTTTCTAATTAGCCGCCACTCCCTTTCTGCAATCTATCCTTTGTTCTCTCCCTCAGGTATCTGCCGCAGCGTCAGTGAGGCGCTGCGTCTTTTCTGTCACCATGTTTTTAGTTTTTTTAACATTAAATGATTATTTTATTGACATTTTTAACTTTGACTTATGTCACATTTTAACGTGGGTTACACAGGCACATTGAAGGCACATTCTCTGTGCTTCATATCTCACTTCCTATCAGTTCTATCCCAAGCCTGTTTGTATGTAGGTATTACAAATATGCTGCCATTCAATCCTTGGCTTCAGACAAAGGTGAAAATAAAGCAGTCACTGTTTCAAAAGTGTCCTTACTCTGAACATGAAAGACAACACAGACACAGCAAAGGGCTCAGCAGTTAATTTCTTTTAGCACAAACCTTAAAAGAGCTTAAACGAGCTGAAACAATCAGTTTCCACATAAATTGGAAATGTAACAATCAAAATCAAAAGACGTGAAGTTGTGGTATCAGTGTCTATACATGAAACCGATAGTATCTCACTCAAGCAACAGGTAAAACGACTCTTGCATGACTCCACCCTGGGATGGAGCGTTATAAAGTAGGTGTTGACAAAATAGTCACATAAGTGTGCTGGACAGCATAAGGTAAGTAGCATTTATTTTAACTCCTGTGAAATACCTAGAAGATAGACTTTTGGTTATGATGACCCCGTACATACATTAAGATGAAATGAGATGGGTCCCAAGAAAACATTTCTGAGATGGTTAGAGATAGAAATGAACTGCAGAGCCCTTTGTTGTGTCTGTGTTGTCCTTCATGACCAGAGAAAGGACACTTTTGCAACAGTGACTGCTTTATTTTCACCTTTGTCTGAAGCCCCGGGCTGAATGGCAGCATATTGGTAATACCTACATACAAACACTGAGCCTTGTTTTAATTTGAAAGTGAATTAAAGAGAAGACAGTTAAAATCTGTTTTGCGATCATTCAGAGAGACAAAAAGTAGTTTGAAACATAAAGTAATTTGCAGAACTGGTTCTCAGAGAAACAGAGAAATTCTTCACTGCACTATTATGTGATCATTTTAATAGCTGGTAACTAATTACTGATTACTCTTTCTCTTCAAAATCCCTTTGAGTTCCACATGTTTATGTTCATTTGGCAGACACTTTTATCCAAAGCGACTTACACTCATATCCCAGGTAGGCAGGTAGTGTCCTTGCCAAAAGACCCCTACTGGAGGTAGTACCTTTTCATGGTGGGATCAAGATGGGATTTGAAAGGCAGCAATCTTACCACTACTATCCAGCCACCACATCTTTGTGATAAAGCAAGAGAAACATTTCCCCATTCTTCCTCGTAGTCACATCTGATTGAGACTTAGTAACGAAGAATTCAAAGCATTCATGACTGTTGCAATCTGTATGTTGAAGGAAAATTATATTAAACTCAGGTGTTTCCTCCTCCTCAGAACACTCGAGCAATGATGTCTTCCAGATTGGCTGCGCTCTGTCTCCTGCTCCTGCATACTGGAGCTCGGGGTTTTGGTGTATTACCTGGTAAATCTCTGAATCATCTGGACATTACAAAGCAAGCAATTTTGAACGCCACTGTGCAGACATGCCGTGCTTTGGCCCAAGCTGAGGGAACAAACTTCAATTTTCCTGTATGAATTTACTCAAGCGAAGTTCATTTACAAAAAAATAAGTACACCTGTTGTAAGTATTGTTAACATAGTTTGACTTTATGTATGCAGGCGCAGCCTTTCATTGCAGAGGCTGTTGCTGCTGCATGCAGTGCGCCACAGTCGTCCAAAACTTTCCGTAGAGCAATTGTGTTCATCCAGCTGAGGAACATTCGAGTGGACATCCGCTTTGCTCTTAATTCAAGCTTCCACTTTGATGATGAGATGTTTGTTCAAGGCAGGAGAATCATCACAGAGGGAATGATAGCTGTCAAAGCCAGCAACAAGCTGGAAAAGTATGAGGCAGCAAGGCAGAAATTGGGAGAGATTCTTCATCCTTTACAGGTATTTGACACATTTTTAAATGCTTCACAAATGCTGTTTGAAAGATTGAAAAATTATTAAGGTTATTCTTCTTTAACCACTTTGCAGGACTTCTACAGTCACAGTAACTGGGTTGAACTGGGAAATACTCTCCCAAACTCCAATTTGATCAGAGCAGACACCAGCATTGGTCACATAGCAGGTAAAGCAATGATGCAATGGCTTAGAAAACAGATAATCCTGGCACTATGCAGTTTAGATGGAAATCAGAAAGAAAATATTTATTTGCACATAACTGAACTGCTGAACTACATTCTTTTAGCTGAAAGCAGAGCTACATGTCGCAACTGTGATGGAGACGACTGTAGGAATAACATCCTGGAAGACATCATATCAGGCAGTATCCTGACCTCTGGGTACTTTGATATCAAGCCTATTTTTTCAACCAAACCAAAAGGTAAATGATTTATTGATCTATTTACAGCAGCATTCTCATTTACACCATCATTTAAAGGTTTTTATGAACATAATAAAGATGTGTGCTTGAAGTCTGTCCATGGAATCAGAATGGAATCATGGAGTAATCAGAATATTACGACAACATCATCTCCAAACAGAAGTGCAGCATCAGTTGAATAGGCTTCTGTCGCTGATGCTGCTCCACTGACAGACCGAGGACATCATTGATCGAGGGAGCCGAACACCCACAACACTGCACCACTAACAGCACACAATGCATCTGAACAAAACATGCCTGTTTGCACTGGACTTTTGAATTGTCTGCACTGCACTGGACTGGACTGTCGATTATCATACAAGCCTTTCTCACTCAAGTTCTTCATTTTTAATATGACTGCCCTCAAGTTTTTCCTTTAGTGTTTGTTTGTAAGTTACTTTTGGTTAAGTTGATATATCTGCCTTAAACTAAGGTTTCTGTTGTTGAAAACTGCTGGAGACTGTGAATTTCCCTCCGGAACGTTTTTATTATTACTATTATTATTATCATACTGACGCTGTGACGCTTTGCGGTAAGACGTGTTGCATCACTTCCTGTTACCTTGCTTGTGCACTGTGGAATTTCTTGCTCCGCTTGGAGTACTGATAATCACTTTATTTCGATCTATAACTTACACAATTTTGCATAGTTAAACTCTATAGCTTACCGTTCTGTTCTAACACGCTCCTACAGATCTTTAATCTTTATTCTCACTTTTTAGCGGTGTGTCTGGTTCTCTAGCGTAGCATGGCTACCGGTTCTCTTCCTCCTCCTCCTGCTTTCACCTGCTCCGTGTGTCAGATGTTTAGTTACTCCTCTGCCTCCTTTAGCGATAATGGTACATGTAACAAATGTAGTCTTTTTGTAGTTTTGGAGGCGAGGTTATCTGAATTGGAAGCTCGGCTCTGCACTGTTGAAAATCAACCGATAGCGAGCCAGGCCCCTTTTGCCAGTGTGGAGCCACCTAGCGTAGCTAGCTCCATTAGCCTCCCCCTAGCAGAACCTGAGCAGCCAGGATTACATCGTGGCTGGGTGACTGTCAGGAAGAGGCATAGCTCTAAAGTCAAGCCCGTTGTTCACCATCGACCTGTCCACGCTTCTAACAGATTTTCCCCACTCAGTGACACACCCGCTGAGGATAAAACCCTGGTAATTGGCAGCTCTATAGTCAGAAACGTGGCATTAGAGGCACCAGCGGCCATAGTCAAATGCATTCCAGGGGCCAGAGCGGGCGACATAGAATCCTATTTAAAACTGCTGGCTAAGGATAAACGTAAATATGGTAAAATAGTTATTCACGTCGGCGTTAATGACACCCGGTTACGCCAATCGGAGGTCACTAAAATTAATGTTGCATCGGTGTGTGATTTTGCCAAAACAATGTCGGACTCCGTAGTTTTCTCTGGACCCCTGCCAAATCTGACCAGCGATGACATGTTTAGCCACATGTCGTCCTACAATCGCTGGTTGTCTAGATGGTGTCCAGCAAACAACGTGGGCTACATAGATAATTGGCAATCTTTCTGGAGAAAACCTGGTCTGATGAGGAGAGACGGCATCCATCCCACTTTGGAAGGAGCAGCTCTCATTTCTAGAAATATGGATGAATTTATTTGCCACCCTAAAACATGACAATCCAGGGTTCAGACCAGGATGCAGTTGTAGTCTTACACACTTCTCTGCAGCTTCCCACCTACTGCTACCCACCCAATCAATTAACACAAAAGGAGCAAATCCTCTTGTGCAAAAAGAAATTATTAAAACAAAAACTTTAACTAAACAAAAACATCAAACTATTAAATGTGGTTTGCTGAATATCAGATCTCTCCTTTCGAAGTCTCTGTTAGTGAATGAGTTGATTTGTGATCATCATATTGATATATTTTGTCTTACAGAAACCTGGCTGCAGCAGGAGGATCATGTTAGCATTAATGAAGCAACTCCCTCTGACTGTTTAAATGTTCACGTTCCTCGAACCACAGACAGAGGAGGAGGAGTGGCAGCTATTTTCAGATCAGGGTTACTCATCAGTCCCAGACCCAAGATTAGTTTTAGCTCTTTTGAATATCTGATTCTCAGTTTTTCCCACGCAAAGTGGAAATCCCAGAAACCTCTTGTGTTTGTTGTTGTGTATCGTCCACCTGGCCCTTATTCTGAGTTTCTGTCTGAATTCTCAGAGTTTTTATCCCAGTTAGTGCTGAGTACAGATAAAGTCATTGTAGTGGGTGACTTTAATATTCATGTAGATGTTGAAAATGACAGCCTGAATATGAACTTTAATTCTATATTGGACTCTATTGGATTTTCTCAGAGTGTACACAGACCGACTCACTGCCTTAATCACACCCTTGATCTTGTTCTGACTTATGGCATTGAGAGTGAACAGTTAACAGTGTTCCCTCATAACCCTGTCTTATCTGACCATTTTCTGATAACCTTTGAGTTTACATTACTTGACTATACAGTTTCTGAGAAGAAATTTACGTATAGAAGGTGTCTATCAGAGGATGCTGTAACCAGATTTAAAGAATTAATTCCATCATCCTTTTCTTCACTGCCATGTGCAGATATGACAGAGGACGACTACATAAACTTTACTCCAGCAGCACTTGACTCTCTTGTTGACAGCACTATAGTTTCAATGCGTACAGCACTGGACAATGTTGCCCCTCTGAAAAGGAAGGTAATCAGTCAGAAGAGGTTGGCTCCTTGGTATAATTCACAGCTGCGTGCTTTAAAGCAGACTGCAAGAAAGCTGGAGAGACAGTGGCGTTCCTCTAATTTAGAAGAGTCTCAGTTAGTCTGGAAAGATAGTTTAACAATGTATAAGAAAGCCCTTCGTAAAGCTAGAACTGCTTATTATTCATCATTGATAGAAGAGAATAAGAATAATCCCAGGTTTCTTTTCAGCACTGTAGCCAGTCTGACTAAGAGTCCGAGCTCTGCTGAGCCAGGTATTCCTTTAACTCTCAGCAGTGATGATTTCATGAGCTTCTTTATTAATAAAATTGTTTCTATCAGAGAGAAGATTGATGGAGTCCTTCCCACTATTATTAGTGATGTATCATCAAGTACAGCAGCTTTAGAAGTATCTTTAGAACCTGATTTGTATTTAGACGGCTTCTGCCCAGTTGATCTCTCTGATCTAACGACAGCAATAGTCTCTTCTAAACCATCAACTTGTGTTTTAGACCCAATCCCAACCAGACTGTTCAAGGAGGTTTTCCCATTAATTGACACTTCCATATTGGATTTGATCAATCTGTCTTTGTTGACAGGATATGTACCTCAGACTTTTAAGGTTGCTGTAATTAAACCTTTACTTAAAAAACCTACTCTTGATTCAGAAGTGTTGGCTCATTATAGACCTATATCCAATCTCCCTTTTATGTCTAAAGTTCTTGAAAAAATAGTTGCAGCTCAGCTTTGTGATCATTTACACAGAAATAATTTGTTTGAAGAGTTTCAGTCAGGATTCAGAGTGCATCATAGCACAGAAACTGCACTGCTGAAAGTTACCAATGATCTCCTCTTAGCCTCTGATAGCGGACTTGTGTCTGTGCTTGTCCTGTTGGATCTCAGTGCTGCATTTGATACGGTCGATCACAGTATCTTATTACACAGACTTGAACATGTTATTGGGATTAAAGGAACTGCATTAGGCTGGTTTAAATCATATTTATCTGATAGATTTCAGTTTGTTCTTGTAAATGAAGAATCTTCCTCACACACCAGAGTAAGTCATGGAGTTCCCCAGGGTTCTGTGCTTGGACCGATTCTTTTTACTTTATACATGCTTCCATTAGGTAACATTATTAGACAGCATGGCATAAATTTCCATTGCTATGCTGATGATACTCAGCTGTACTTATCTATAAAACCAGATGAAACCAATAGGTTGGTCAGACTACAAGCATGTCTTAAAGACATAAAGACCTGGATGACTCAGAACTGTCTGCTGCTAAATTCAGACAAAACTGAAGTCGTTATCTTTGGACCTGAGCGTTTCAGGGAGAAATTGTCTAGCTATATAGTTACTCTAGATGGTATTTCCTTGGCTTCTAGTTCTACAGTGAGGAACCTTGGAGTTATTTTTGACCAGAACTTATCATTTGACTCGCATATAAAACAGGTTTCTAGGACTGCCTTCTTTCACCTTCGTAATATTGTTAAAATCAGGAACATCCTGTCTCAGAGTGATGCAGAAAAACTAATTCATGCATTTGTTACTTCAAGATTGGACTACTGTAATTCTTTATTATTGGGCTGTCCCACATATTCTCTGAAAAGCCTTCAGTTGATCCAAAATGCTGCAGCCAGAGTTTTGACGAGAACTAACAGGAGAGATCATATTTCTCCAGTTTTAGCTTCTCTTCATTGGCTCCCTGTTAAATTCAGAATAGAATTTAAGATTCTTCTCCTTACATATAAAGCTCTTAATGACCGAGCTCCATCATATCTTAAAGATCTCACTGTAAGATATTTTCCTAACAGAGCACTTCGTTCCCAAACTGCAGGTTTACTTGAGGTTCCCAGAGTTTCTAAAAGTAGAATGGGAGGCAGAGCCTTCAGTTATCAGGCCCCTCTATTGTGGAATAAGCTGCCAGTAAATGTCCGGGAAGCAGACACCCTTTCCACTTTTAAGACCAGGCTTAAAACTTTCCTTTTTTATAAAGCTTATAGTTAGGGATGGCTCAGGTGATCCTGAAACATCCCATAGTTAAGCTGCTATAGGCCTAGACTGCTGGGGGGCCTCATCTGACACACCTTTCCTCACTTTACTCTCTTTATGTATATGTGATATTATTATGGTCATTAACTCGTGTTTCCCTGTTCCAACAGATATCCTTTGAATGGTGTTACAGTGCCGCCGTCGCGGTGGCCCCCTGCCCCCCCCCCCCCCCCACCCCCTTTTCTGTCTTCTCAAACCCCAGCTGGTCGAGGCGGATGGCCACCCTTCCTGAGTCTGGTTCTGCCAGAGGTTTCTTCCTGTTAAAAGGGAGTCGTTTCTCTCCACAGTCGCCTCAGGCACGCCGCTCAGGCCGGGAGATTGGACCGAAAAACAAAAAGTTTTCAGTGCAATCTGTTGGTTTTCTTAGCTAGGAAATTGTTTTTGAATTGGCTCTATATGAACGAATTGGATTATTTTATGAATTATGATTATTATTAATTAATTGAATTCCAATTGGCTTGAATTGGACTTACTATCTAAGTGCCTTGAGATGACATTTGTTGTATTTGGCGCTATATAAATAAAAATGAATTGAATTGAATTGAATTATTGCACTTAACTCAACCTTGTATATCAGCGATCATTAAAATAAAGATAATTTTTTCAAATTAATTAAGGTAATAAAGTACATGCTAACTTAACCTGTTAAGCTCTAGCCATATTTGAAAAAAAAACGCCTATAATGACATGTTTTTTTATGGTAATATCCTGTTTAAATGTACCTTTAATAAAGAACCAAGCATATTGTACATTACAGTCTGGTTAAACACTAACCCTAACCCTAACCCAGACTGAGCAGATTAAATAATGTGTTTATTCTTTACTTACATTGCATGTTTAGAATTTTACCCTGAACTTTCTAAAATTGTATGTTAAGATTAGTTTCTTTTGTTAAACGTCCTCTGTTGTGTTGTCTTTGTGGAGTTTTGTGCCTCTGAGATATTTTCCACTCATGCTCTTACAGTCATGAGGGTATTCCTTAACTTTGTATTCCTTGTTGTTTCAGAGTTTATTTATCAAACTTAGAAGGCTCTGTTTACTGCTGCCATCTCCGTCTCAAGCATTACGAGATCATTCAAGAGAAAACGTTCACTAACTGCTACACAGTATTTACAGTTGAAAAAGAGGTTCATGTAATGATTGATAGTGATAACAGATAACATAAAAAAAATCCTGGAAAACAGAGTTATGCTAATCACTCTTTCCTAAAAAGGGAAGTGCAGTCATGGAGGAATAGTTGATCGAACGAGTAGGATCGAGCCCAAAGGAGGGATCAATAAAGACAGTTTCAGCTCCAGCCATGGGCATTTCCACACCCAAGCAGCAAACATGGCAATAGCTGCAACTAGTCAGCTACTGGAGGATATTCGAGGGGCAGCCGGGAACAGGCCATTCCTGGAGTATGGAAACTTTTCTGTGTTTTAGGAATGCACCATAAAGGGTTTTGTCTTTGTCTTATCTTGTTTAACTCTTTCTATCCCTCAGGATGGTAGGAATCTCCAAAGGATCCAGCAAAGCTCTTTGTTTTGTCATTGACACCACAAAAAGCATGAGCGACGACATCAAAGCAGTGAAGTCTGTTACCTCCACTATAATCGACAATGACGTTGGAACAGAGAACGAGCCTTCAGTTTACATTCTTGTCCCTGTTAATGATCCAGGTAGGCTCTTTAAGGTAATGTTTGTCGTGCGAAAATGTGCTTTTTTTTGTTTGTTCGATCAGGGTAGGATGAACAAAAAACCCCACGTTTTTTACTTTTGTCACCAAATAAACCTCAGGATTCGGGCCGCTGATAAGGACCGCAGACTCCACACTTTTCAAGGATATCATTAACTCATTAACAGCAACTGGTGGAGGAGATGATGAGGAATTCAGTCTCTCAGGGCTACAGGTGGGCTACGTTTCTTTGACTATTTCCACAGCTTGCTGATGTATAAAAAAGTTTTAACTGAAATCCTCTTTGCTGTTTGATCATTTCTCCCTCATATAGCTGGCTGTAACTAGTGCTCCTTTCAATTCTGAGATCTTTCTCTTTACGGATGCACCTGCTAAAGACAAAGAGTTGAAGAACACAGTGATTGCACTCATAGAGCGGACCCAGACAGTGGTGAGATACTCTACAAGGTTTGGATATCTATTTAGCCTGTATTTAACTAGGAAATCTCCCTGAGGTCAGGAAAGTTTTAAAATTGTAGAGCCGAGGCAAGGTACATTAAAATACACCTTATAATACACAAAAAGCACACCACAATTTAAAACATCTATTATAATAACCACATGCCTCTATCACCAAATGTTTTAATATTACGACACAGACCAAAAACATACTGGTGCCTTTTTCCATTAGTGGCCAATGATGTCCGTGTTTCCAAGTCCTTAAAATACTTCACATTTTTAAGAAAAAATAGGTTTGTTTGGTAAACTGAATCAAAACTCTGCAAAAAGGATATAGCCACGTACATGTACATAAATTATGGTGTTGTCAGCATAGAGGTGCAATTTTTCATACCACAACCTTCAAGGTCAAAGGTAATTACAGGATCAATTGCAGGATTTATTGCTAAACATTTACGATCTTTCAGTGTGGTTTGAGAGGGATGGATTTGGTGACATGATACTGAACGTATGTTAAAGTTGTGGTAAAGGACACCAACTTGACTGTATTTTACCTTAGCAATCCCATGCCAGGATAGTATATGACAAAAAGAAGTCAAACAAAAACAATAAAACTATCAAATGCATTTTTCCTGTGATAGGGTGTAAAGACATGATAACCTGTTTCTGTATTAATCATCTCTATTTGAACTTAGATAACCAATGCCATAGTTATAAAAGTGATTCAATCAAATTGATCTTACCTCATTCATTACGATTCTTATTAAATTGTCTAATTAGGGAAATATACCGACCCTTTAGCCTTACTCTAATCACACTTTACACGATATGCCATCTGATGTAATTCCCATAAACCAGCTTCTGGATATTTTAAAGAATAAGGTCATTAAAAAAAGTTTTAAAGGATGGGAAAATATCTATCCAGTGCAACACTTCCTTTTTCACCTTCAGAATATTGCCAAAATTAGGAACATCCTCTCTCAAAGTGATTCAGAAAAAACTAGTCCATGCATTTGTTACGTCAAGATTGGACTACTGTAATTCTTTATTATTGGGCTGTCCCACATATTCTCTGAAAAGCCTTCAGCCAGAGTTCTGATGAGAACTAACAGGAGAGATCATATTTATTCAGTTTTAGCTTCTCTTCATTGGCTCCCTGTTAAATTCAGAATAGAATTTAATCCTTCTGCTCACATATAAAGCTCTTAATGACCGAGCTCCATCATATCTTAAAGATCTCATTATAAGATATTTACCTAACAGAGCACTTCACTCCCAAACTGCAGGTTTACTTGTGGTTCCGGAGGAGGCAGAGCCTTCAGTTATCAGGCCCCTCTTTTGTGGAATAAGCTCCCAGTAAATGTCCGGGAAGCAGACACCCTTTACACTTTTAAGACTAGGCTTAAAACTTTCCTTTTTGATAAAGCTTATAGTTAGGGATCATTCAGGTGATCCTGAAACATCCCATAGTTAAGCTGCTATAGACCTAGACTGCCGGGGGGCCTCATTTGTCACACCTTTACTCACTTCACTTCTCAAATGGTATTATGTACATGTGACATTATTGTGGTCATTAACTTTTGTTTCCCTATCCTTTGAATGGTGTTACAGTGGGGTTTT
Source organism: Odontesthes bonariensis (assembly GCF_027942865.1). Taxonomy (NCBI): domain Eukaryota; kingdom Metazoa; phylum Chordata; class Actinopteri; order Atheriniformes; family Atherinopsidae; genus Odontesthes; species Odontesthes bonariensis. The sequence continues at coordinate 31,527,331 of NC_134521.1, forward strand.
TTCCCCCTCTTTTCTGTCCTCTCAAACCCCAGCTGGTTGAAGCGGATGGCCACCCTTCCTGAGTCTGGTTCTGCCAGAGGTTTCTTCCTGTTAAAAGGGAGTTCCTTTCCACAGTTGCCTTAAGCATGCTCAGGATGGGAGATTGGACTGAAGACAAGTTTCAGTGCAATCTGTTGGTTTCCTTGGCTAGGAAATTGATTTTGAATTGGCTCTATATGAATGAATTGGATTATTTAAAAGAAAAAAAAAAGAAAAAATCATTCTTAAGGTTTCCTTGTTAACTCACTTTTAGGAACAACAGAGTTTTCTGACTTTTTTATCCACATTTTCTCTTGAAAGGTGAACTTCATGATCACTGACTCAACGGTGACCAATCGTAATGACAACCTACAACAGTCCAGAAGGTTAACAGCATCTGATGCTGAGCTGTACAGAGACGTGGCTCGGGCATCGGGAGGTCAGGCTGTTGAAGTCACGAAGGCTGAACTTCCTGTGGCCACAGAAATCATAAAGCAGTCTGCCACCTCTTCACTGGTAATATCACTACAATTGACCTCTCTCAGTTCAAAGATCTTACTTGGTTAATCTAATATCTGACTTTTATTTTTCAGGTGACTATTCTACAGACATTCAGGAATCCAGGGAAGGCTGATAATTTCATATTCATAGTTGATGAATCAGTAAAAAGCCTGATTGTTTACATCACTGGCAACTCTGTCACGTTCACACTCATCAGCCCAAGCGGTAATTCTGCCTCTGAATGATTTGTTTAATCATGAAAATGACTCTTTCATTTCAGTTGATTTAAAGGCTCATTTGGGGTTGACACAATACAGTCGCAAAACTTGTAATCTCAACTTCCACCTGTGACAAATACAAAGAGATGTATCTGCATGATTTTTTTTATCTAACAAAGCTACATGTACATTGGAACTGTTTCATTCATTCACTCACAGATTTTACAGTTGAAATGTTTGATGTTAAGAAAAAAAAAAAAAAACTCGGTAGATCAGCATGCCATCTAATTCTTAGAACTACTCCATACCAGCATACTTATTTTGGTTTTGTTTATAGGTGTATCTCAGCAAAGCACTGACTCAGCAGGCTCACTGATCTCTGCGTCCCAGTCAGTGGGAAACTTAAAGACACTACAGCTACAAAAGCAAGTTGGACAATGGGAAATCAGAATGGTCTCAACTGACTCCTACACCCTGAAAGTTATAGGTGAGCCAAGCATCTTAATATGTTATATATCGTGTGGCATTACAGCAGCAGACATTCTCACAAAAGACAGGTTCTGATTAAAAAGAAAAAGAGTTTGGCCCAGAAAGTTCATTTCAGCACTTTTTGTGTCGTCATGACTTTTAATTCATAGGTCAGAGTCCCATTGACTTCTTGTTTGACTTTGTGGAGTCATCTGAGGGCCCATTCGGTGGATTTGATACTCTTGACACACGACCCAGAGCAGGTAAAGGCATCTGTTAGGATGTGAATTTGATGATTTATCAACGCATAAATAAGTCAGAGATGATGGATTAATTTTTTTCTCTAAAGGTCTCAATGGCAGCTTGTTGGTGTCTTTAACGGGAAGTGAATCTGCCACAGTGACGGAAGTCGCACTGGTCCAATCGTCAGGGTCAGAGGAGATTAAAGGAGAGTTGGTACCACAGGGAAGTGGGAACTTCTTAGCCCAGGTCAACAGAATACCGTCAGGGGAGTTTGTGGTGCGTGTGAAAGGAAGAATTTCCAGATCTTCGACTGTCTTCCAAAGGCAGTCACCAACAAACTTCAGAGCTTCAAACCTGACTATTACTGTAAGTAGCCATTTGAGACCTCACCATGTGGTCTGCCACATGGTGAGGTATGCATATGCAGTAACTTGAAAGTCTTAACCAATTCCTTTTTTATTTAGGCTGATTCGGATTCAAACATCATCCTGGTTCCAGGGACACTGTTTTCAGTGTCCTTCTCTGTGATGAGTGGTGGAACAGACGGGAACTTAACCATCCGAGCCACCAACAACAGAGATTTTGACTCAACATTTCCAACCAGTTTATTTGTGGAAAGCGGAAACAGCACTAATGGCACAGTGACCCTCTCAGCACCTCTGAACATCCCGTCTGGTACTGACGTCATACTGACAATTGAAGCTGAGGCTCCGGGGAGTGCAGATATGAACTACATTGTGTTGTGCTTCACTGTTGTTAACACGGTAATAACATTTATAGTATGAAATTTCAACAAAGCTTTTTTGTGTTTTTTTTCTTTAGTTTCCTTGTACAAATCAATTTAGAATCATATCATCATATAATTATAAGTGACAAATGACAAGATAGCTTAGAAAGGATTTTCTAAACATAATTTTAATCGCAAAGTAAAGACAGATTTTTCCGCCTCCTCTGTTACTTATGTTCATCCATCCATCCATCCATCCATCATCTTCCGCTTGTCCGGGGATCGAGTCGCGGGGGCAGCAGCTTGAGCAGAGAAACCCAGACGTCCCTGTCCCCGGCCACTTCCTCCAGCTCTTCTGGGGGGACCCCGAGGCGTTCCCAGGCCAGCCGAGAAACATAGTCTCTCCAACGTGTCCTGGGTCTTCCCCGGGGCCTCCTCCCAGTGGGACGGGCCCGGAACACCTCACCAGGGAGACGTCCAGGAGGCATCCTAACCAGATGCCCGAGCCACCTCATCTGACTCCTCTCGATGCGGAGGAGCAGCGGTTCTACTCCGAGCCCCTCCCGGATGACCGAGCTTCTCACCCTATCTCTAAGGGAGAGCCCAGACACCCTGCGGAGGAAACTCATTTCGGCTGCTTGTATTCGCGATCTCGTTCTTTCGGTCACTACCCACAGCTCGTGACCATAGGTGAGGGTAGGAACATAGATTGACCGGTACATCGAGAGCTTCGCCTTCTGGCTCAGCTCCTTCTTCACCACGACGCCACTGCAGACGCCGCACCGATCCGTCTGTCAATCTCCTGCTCCATTCGTCCCTCACTCGTGAACAAGACCCCGAGATACTTGAACTCCTCCACTTGGGGAAGGATCTCATTCCCGACCCGGAGAGGGCATTCCACCCTTTTCCGGCCAAGGACCATGGTCTCAGATTTGGTGCTGATTCTCATCCCAGCCGCTTCACACTCGGCTGCGAACCGCTCCAGTGAGAGCTGAAGGTCACGGCCCGACGACGCCAACAGAACCACATCGTCCGCAAAAAGCAGAGACCCGATTCTGAGGTTGCCAAAACGGACCCCCTCAACGCCCTGGCTGCGCCTAGAAATTCTGTCCATAAAAATTATGAACAGAATCGGTGACAAAGGGCAGCCCTGACGGAGTCCAACCCTCACAGGAAACATGTCCGACTTACTGCCGGCAATGCGGACCAAACTCTGACACCGGTCATACAGAGACCGAACGGCCCATATCAAGGAATCCGGCACTCCATACTCCCGGAGCACCCCCCACAAGAGTCCTCGAGGGACACGGTCAAACGCCTTCTCCAAGTCCACAAAACACATGTTGGGCGAACTCCCATGCACCCTCCAGGATCCTGCCGAGGGTATAGAGCTGGCCCACTGTTCCACGGCCAGGACGAAAACCACACTGCACCTCCTGAATCCGAGATTCGACTATCCGGCGGATCCTCCTCTCCAGTACCCTCGAATAGACCTTACCAGGGAGGCTGAGGAGTGTGATCCCCCTATAGTTTGAACACACCAGAAACTCCTCGAGGCCGTCCGGAAATCATTCTCCATGGCCTCCCCGAACTCCTCCCAAGCCCGAGTTTTTGCCTCAGCAACCGCCGAGGCCGCGTTCCGAGCCCATTCGGGCTCAATGTCCCCCACCTCCCCCGGGACATGGTTGAAGCTCTGCCGGAGGTGGGAGTTGAAACTCCTCCTTACAGGGGATTCCGCCAGCCGTTCCCAACAGACCCTCACAATACGTTTGGGCCTGCCAGGTCTGACGGGCTTCCTCCCCCACCAGCGGAGCCAACTCACCACCAGGTGGTGATCAGTTGACAGCTCCGCCCCTCTCTTCACCCAAGTGTCTAGGACATACGACCTCAAGTCTGACGATACAACCACAAAGTCGATCATCGAGCTGCGGCTTAGGGTGTCCTGGTGCCAAGTGCACATATGGACACCCTTATGCCTGAACATGGTGTTCGTTATGGACAGTCCGTGAGGAGCACAGAAGTCCAATAACAAAACACCGCTATGATTCAGATCGGGGGGGCCGTTCCTCCCAATCACGCCCCTCCAGGTCTCACTGTCATTGCCCACGTGAGCATTGAAGTTACTTATGTTACTTATGTAAAAACTGAATATCTGCATTTTTAACTCATCCTCACAGGTGATTCACCCCACCAGAGTGTCAGCTGATCAGTCTGAAGGCCAACTGCACTGAAAACTGCAGACTATCGGTGTGGGAGATCTCTGTCAGGGTGACTGACGGCGCTGATGGAACTGGTGTCAACCGTGTCAGCATCACAGAAGGCAACGGGACTATGAACACCAGTCTGGCAGCTGGAAATGAGAACATAACTCTGGTGTCCTACACTGCTTCCTGCTGCTCGCCTGATGCGGAGCTGCTGGTTGTGGATCGGGTGGGTAACGTGGGCTCCTGTCTCCTCAGTGCGAGGGAAGGTTCAGCAGCTCCTCTCTCCGTGTCCACCAGAGTCACTCAGTCAACCTTCCTGTGCATAAGTGTACTGACACTTGGACTCCTTATACTGACTGAACTGGGCATCGAATAACTCCCTGTGGCGTTTTCGATGCCGCTGCGGGTTTTTTCAGCTAAAATAGGACTGCGAGACTTTACGTCAATGGTTTTATTCGTGACAACAATCCAGTGGTGTTTCTTCTGCACAGGCCTCCTTCCTTGGCTTCATGCAAGCTTGCTCTCCTTCTCTCCCCCCCGAGCTCCAGCATGCTACTGTGTTTATAAAGGAGGAGAGTGATTAGACAAGTGGATGCTGGTGTACTAATCACTCACCTGGTGCTGCTCCCCCTGAGCTCTCTCCACACCTCCCTCCTGCAGCTGATGCACCACACCCCCTCCACACTCCCCATGTCAAAGTATCAAACAGTTGAATAATCTATACATTTTCTAAATTTTGCTTTGTCTGTCTATTTTGATCGACAACAAATTCTCACCCTTCTTGTTGAATAATTCGTAAACCATTCATAGTTTCAGAGAGGCTCAGAGTAGAACCACTGCTCCCAGATAAAATGCCCTCTGGACAGCTTCCAGTGGAGAAGTCGTGGGATGGCTGCTGAGCATGAACTCTGAGCACTCTGCATAGACTGTTGCCTGCACGACACAGACAAAAAAGTTGCTTTGCATCTTTTCAAAGTTAACAAAGCAACAAACTGATGTACCATTAAAGTGTTAGTTCGCCATTTTGCACATTAAGCCCTGTTTGGGGGTATTCTGGGATGAGTTGTCCTCAAAGAGTTTGACTGGTAAATGCTGATTACTACCATCCATTCCTTTCAGTAGTTGAACAAGGTACATGCTCTCCTGAGTAGCTGCTGCTAGAGCCATGTACTCTGCTTCACAGCTTCCATGAGATTACTGCACCAGTCTCAGTTAAGCTGAAACAATATCCAGTGGTGCTTCTTCTGTCATTTTTGTCATTTGCCCAATCAGCGTCACTATATCCCTCAAGCTGTAAGCTTTTCTCACATTTCCTGTAGTGTAATTCCTGATCCATAGTACCCTTTAAGTACCTCAGTAAGTGTTTCGCAGCAGTCCAATGCTGTTGCTTTGGTTCTGCCAGGTGTTGTGATAGTTTACTGACTATCCAACTCAAGTCGGGTCTGGTACATGTCATAATGTATATCAAGCTACCCACTATCTCTCTGTAACCTGTTGGATCAATTACATCACCTCCACTGTCAAAATGTAATTTCTGCTCAGATGGGGTGGATCTCGGTTTGCATTCAGACAATCCGAATCTGGCTAACATTTTCTCAATGTGCCTCTTTTGTGTCATTTTGATGTCTCCATCACTGTAGTTAAAATCGATATCTAGGAAGTGTCTAAGGGGACCCATATCCTTCATCTTAAACCTTCTCTTCAGCATTTCTTTCACATCTTTCAGTATGGTGTTGTTGCTCGCTGCTATGATTAAATCATCAACCCACACTAACAGTGTGACTTCCTCGTTCCCAGATTCCCTGGTGTAGACACAGTGGTCAGCATCATTTTGCACAAAACCATTCCCTGTAAGGTGATCATGCAGTAACATATTCCAGTTGCGACCGGACTGTTTTAACCCATACAATGACTTGTTGAGTTTACACACAAGGTGTTCACCTGTTTTTGACTTAACCTCAAAACCTTCCGGTTGCTCCATATATACCTCACAGTCCATGGGAGCATGCAAGTAAGCAGTCTTTACATCCATTTGGTGAAGGATAAGATCCTCCTCCACAGCTACCTGCATCAAAGCTCGGACAGAGGTCATATTAGCAGTGGGTGAAAAAGTCTCTTTGTAGTCAATCCCTTCCACCTGACCGTACCCCTTTGCCACATATCTGGCTTTACAAGTCTCAGATCCATCTGGGCCTTCTTTCACTGCATATACCCAGCGACCTCCCACTGCTTGTTTGCCCCGTGGCAGTGGTGTCAGAGTGAACGTTTCATTCTCAGTTAAGGATTAAATCTCATCTTTCATCGCATCACCCCACAATTTTGATTTCTGTGAATTAATTGCCTCATTAAACGTTTTAGGCACACCATAGGTCACTCTGTAGAAATAATCCACATTTTCTGTTTCATCACAATCTGCTTTGCACTGGTACTCTTTCAGGTATTCAGGGGCCTTTCTCTCCCTCACAGGATATCTCTGTTCTACCTGCTCTTTCTCTGTACCATCTACCTGGGTTGGACCTGCCTCAGCCTCCACACTAGGCTCTTCCGTCTCTTCAGACTGTCCCTGACCCTGCCTCACTACCTTTGGTGTCGCATCTCCATAGCTCTCTGTGTCTTCCTCCATGTCATAACTGGTCTGTGTCTGGCTATCTGTGCTGCCTTTAGTGATCGATTTCACTAGCCTATGTTTTAGGACTTTTCCTGTCTCCGGATAGTAGATGTTGTAAGCTGGGCTATACTTATCGTAGCCGACAAAGATCCCTTTGTCACACCTAGCATCCAGCTTCTTTTTGTCCTGCTTATACGTGTAACATTCTGATCCGAATACCTTCATATTAGACAGGTTGGGTGTTTTCCCTGTGAAAACACAGTAAGGTGTCTGCTCTAGACGCTTACTGTAACACCTGTTGCGAATCTGAGCTGCTGTTTGCACTGCATATGTCCACAAATGCTTTGGGAGGTTAGTCTCCAACACCATGCATCGCGCCATCTCAAATAAGGTTCTCCATCCCCTTTCGGCCGTTCCATTCTGATGGGGCGAGTAGGGTGCACTTGTCTCGTGCCTTATCCCATTACTCCTAAGTAAGGACTGGAACTCCTGCCCGGTAAACTCTGTACCGTTGTCAGACGTTATACACTTAATCTTCCCATAGGGAGCTACATCTGCTATGAATTTTTCTGTAGCTTGCGCTGCATAGCTTTTCGCCTTCAGAAAGTAGGGAAAAATCATCCCACTGTAATCATCAGTAAACGCTATTGCATACTTGTACCCATCTTTACCTGCTGGTTCTATGGGGCCGCACAAGTCTGTGTGCACTAGCTCAAGTATGGATGTAGCTTTTGCATCTGCCTGTCTGTTTCTGCTTTGTGTGAATTTGCCCTGCGTGCATATTTCACAGTTTTTTGGTTTGACTTATCATTTTTGCCCTTAATAGACATCCCTTCAACCACATTCTCTAACTTTGCAATGTCATCAAAGTTACAATGGCCTAGGATTTTGTGCCACGTTTGCATATCATGACAACCATACACTTCATCCATATTTTCATTCTCAACTGTGCTAAGGTAATACAGCCTACCATACACATCCATTTTGAATTTTGTACCGTCCCTGTTGACCAGCCAGTCATCGCCGTCTTTGAATCGGACCTCGGCGCCGTTGCCTGTTGCTGCCTTGACAGAAAAGATGTCCTGTGGGAACGATGGGATGTAGAGCGCCTGCTTGAGTCTCGTTCTCACTTGTCGTCCCTCGCTGCCCAGCAAGTAGACCTCAGCGTCTCCCCTTATCTTCGCCATTCCGCTCACCTTGCTTCCATCGGCCAGCTCGATCACGTGGTCCTCGGGTCTGAAGCTCTTGTCCACCGTTTTGAACTTGGTGGGGTCGTTGATCATGTGCGATGTGGCTCCGCAGTCAACCATGAGCCCTTTCTTGTTTTCTCCTTGCACTTGACAGTCACTCACCCTAAAGAAAAATGACGACTGTGCATCTGTCTGTTCATCAGCTTTCTTGAGTTGGTCACGACCTCGGCCTCATCCACGACCGCGCCCTTTTCCTCGCTGTGGTGTGTCCCATGCTCGATCATCTCTCCTCTGTTGCATGGGGCATGCCCGGGCCATGTGTCCTCTTTTCCCGCACGCGTAGCACTCCATGTCAGCCAAGTCCACCTTCTTCCCTCGGCCTCTCCCGCGCGCTCTCATTGCCCCGCTTGTTCTCATCACGTTGTCCTCGGTTACGTCTCCTCTTCCATATTTTTCTGTACTTTCATAGCTGCGCAGTTTACTTTTAAACTCGCCAAACGTCACGACTTCATCTGTCTGTGTAACGTGCACAACGAACGGTTTGTAGGACTCGGGTAGCCCTTTCACTACCATTGCAATCATAAGTCCATCACTGATTTGTTCGTCTGCTCTCTTTAATGACATGAAAATAGTCTCTGCTCGAATGATGTACTCGGTAATTGTCTCATCGCTAGCTTTGCAGAGTGAGGACAGTTCACAATAAAGACTCACGACACGTGGCTTGTCCTTGCCAACGTAATGCTTTCGCAGAATCGCCAATGCCTTTCTTCCATCTCGTTCCGCTTCTCTCATCACCAACGATAAACTTTTGTTGTCCAAAACTTGCACAAGTTCCGCGTACGCCTCACCATTCTTTGCCTCATCTTCGGCGAGAGCTCCTTCATCCCCCTCGTCGATATCAGGCGTCTCCGCGATGGTCTCCCTGAGACTCCGGAGCTCCACGTGAGCGAGGAACCTTGTTTCCCAAAGTTCATAATTTTTCTCTTCGCCGTCGAATAAAAGTCTGCTCCACCTGTGGCCTAAGTGACTGGGCCCATAACCTGTGGGGATATTAGCCATCTCTTGGCTACGCAGCAGCACTTGCGTTTTACTAGACATACAGTGAAGAACTTAACCGGCTAGCAGTGCTAGTAGAAATACACGGAGACCATCTTCTCTCTTTGGCTGAACACACTCACGCTCACTGCTGAGTCAGCCGTTTATTCAACATAATATACATGGTGGTGGCGCTGACGTCACTACGTCATATATACCTCATTGGATGCGCTGAATAACTTGGCTTTGCCTAAATAACAAAATATGCTTAACAGTTTTGAACAGTATCACAATACTAGTGTGTGGCCACAGTGTGCACATCTGATATTGCTCACAGTGGTCCTCAGTGTGCTCAGGGAGCTTGTGTGTGTGCCCAGACACAAATTAGAGGGAACATTGGGCGCAAGTATGTTTGCCCTCTCTGACCCAAACAGTCTGCTGACATAAAGACATTGGGCCTCATGCAAGAACATTTTCGTATTTTTATTCTAAATTTCTCGTACTTTTTTCGTACGATGGTCTCGTACGAACACGCCACGTCAGATTCAACAAACGCTCTTAACTTCGGAAAAAGCGTGTAAACGACCTGCGTAAATGATGAATCCCAACCGTGCGTGTTTAAGGGGCACGTGCACGAGGACTAGTAAATTTGCATACTCCACGCCCAAAATGATACCATATACGGCTGTGCTTCCTCGCTCCTGTGCCAGAAAATGTTGAGTGTTGAATCATGAAAATGGCATCAAGGCGCAAAAAGAACAAGGGTGGTGAGGACCTGGACGTGTGGTGGAATTGGGTTTGATCGGCGTGTTTCTCTCTGGAGTTGTGGCTCTAGCAAGTTGCAAATTTGCCGCAGCACAGTCCTTGGCAGTCTTAATCGACTCAACAAGGATATCTACACGGTCTCTTCAAGAGCCTGAGGCATCCAAAAGTAGCTGCTGGTTTCACTTCCCATTGACCTTGTTATATACAAGTCAAATTAACCTTCAATTAGTTCATAATTTAAGTCAAACATAATAATGTCAGCATCATTATAGGGTATAATGTATATATTTATTTATGTTTGCTTCAAAGTACTTAAATATACAATTCATTAGTCAAGCAAACTTGATTGGAATAACAGCGGACTATTTTAAGAAACTCCTACGACAGGTCTGGATCACTCGTAAATTCTGTTCGTACCTGAAAGAAAACGTAAAATACGAAAAGATTGGTGAATGCACAAATTCTCTTAAATCACTCGTACGCACGATTTAAGAACAAATCTGTGCGTACGAATGGTTCTTGCATGAGGCCCATTATTCTTACAAGGACAATGGGGGTTGTTTACTTCTCAATATGCACAAAGTGTACATACACGACCTGGCAGGAGTTAGTTCGTTTGAGCTGTGTTCCATGCTTTTCCCCAGCCAGGCTGCTGAATTCTGATAAATAAATCCTAATAAAAGAGTTTTACTGCCTAAACCAAAACTTCCATCTCCAGTGGTTCCACAGCGACTGTCATCATCAACATTTCCATAATGCGTGGATAAATAACTAATTTCAGACATGCTATTCGTTGTCCTTTGTATGTTTTATCAGAGAGAGCAGGTAACTTGTGTGTGAAGTGTCAGGCAAAACACAATTCAACCTTAAGCTAATTCTCTATAACTTTTGAAACAACAACCTGATACAACGCCGGGAGAGAAGGCAAACTAATTAAACTTGTTTAATAATCATTGTCTGTCTTTTATAACAGCAAAGCTTTTTGTATTATGTTAGCATTACCTTTGTCTAATGTTGCACTAAGTCATACCTACAACAGACATTCAAATGCAAATAATTATGCATAACAGTGCATGCTATTTATTATAAGTTACAGCGGCGTCTCTCAGATGGTTTTGGATCTCCTTCCAATGGCCAAAATTGATTGAAGCACCTTGACATCTCGATTTGATTCATACTATGAACATGTCTCACTGACTGCTTGGCTATCGTGTTGCTTCAGAGACAAGTCCAATAAATTCTATTCAGGGAAAACTCCCCAGCTTGCTCATCTTCCACATGCACAGCTTTTGGATATTTTTCTAGACCCATTTCACAAATGAGAGTCTCTAGATAGGAAGAGATCATTTCTTAACAGCGCGTTAACTAAGAAAGGGTATAACATTGAATAAAAGAGGCAGGCACTTTTAAAAAAGACCATTTTTATTGTTTTCATAACGTGTCTAATGTTTGCTGTTTTACAGAACACAAAACTTATTGTTTTTCACATTTTGATACAAGTTCAATATTTGTTTTCACCTGTGTCCTTTACCACTATTTACATTTTGAAAAGTTTTTAGGTGAGGCTAAATAATGTGGTCATTTGGTACAGAGGGCGAGGCAGCGACTATGGCTAAAATGTGTGCACGCTCCTTTCATGCCAATGTCTGTGAGCATTTAGTCTTTTTCTGGCATTTTATTTGCAAAAATTTCCCTTCTCTCTATCAAAAACTGTGAAAACAGTGCAGACTTTCTTAAGACCTTTAATCCAACTTTCACATAACCCTCAAACTTACAGCTCCGGGCTCCACTGCTCTCGTCTCACTCCCTATATATCACCATAAAGATGTGGCTACACTAAAATATATTGCCATTACATTAAAGATGCATTATTCTAAAACCGGGATTAGAAATTTGTAGAATTAAACACAAAGCATTTGTGTGTGGCTTTTCACAAGCTATCAACCATCCACATTCATATTCTTACACAATGGTGCCTTGAGGCAACACTGTCAGAGTATTTATAAGGGTGATTTCTTGTCAGAGCAGTGGAAATGCATTCCTTTCATAAAGGTGACTCTGAAATTCAAACCAGTTCTTTAGAAGATGTTCTTGAGCACATCAGACAGTGCCATTGGTATACTGGGAAAGCTTATTCTCCAAGTCACAGATTCTCTTCTCCTGCGACAAAACTGTGGCCTTCAGATTCTGAATCTCCTCCAACAACCTCTCAAGAAACTGAGGCTGGACAGGAAGAGAGGTGAGGAAAAGCAGAGAGGAGGAAAGAAGGAAAACAAGGTCAAAGTAAAAGGATAGTGACAGGAAGGGGGGAATAAGGATGAAGAGAGAAAGGATAATAGGTCAAGGATAGTGAGCAACTACAGAAAATAAACCAAAACACAGACAGGAGCTTTACGGAGAAAAAAAGTTGTGGGCAGGTGCAAATAGAAAAGAGATTAACAGAAAAGGGTTGAATAGAGAGACAGATGTTTGTATGAGTAATGGTACAAATTACAGGTGGAAAAGTTTTAGAAGGTCTGGGTTATTTTTATTGAAATATGAACAATAAATGCAGTACAATGCAGTGCCTGTTAAATCTAACCCACACTGTGAATCCAAATTAAGATAGATGAGTCATATTATTTTATTTTATTTCGCAGTGGATCGCATATAGCAAGTACAGGATGTGAGCACCTAATGACAGAAAAGATTAGAACTTACTGGAAGGCTGTTAGTGTCCAGAGTGGACATGCTGCGTCGGGTGGTGGGTCTGGAGTCAAGCACGTTCTTCTTTGCAACTTTGAGCTCTCTGCTCTTAGGCGGCACATAGCCATCCCTCATGGACATCAGGATGGGATCTTCATCGCGGCCTACCAGCCACTCCTCAGGCTCCATGGCAGGCTCAGACCCTGCGGTGTCTGGGTAAAGGTCATCCTGGAAGAGGTCCGACTGTACAAGAGAGATGGGGGAGAAGAAACGAGAGACTTTACCCTCAGCTATGGTATGGTGGATTTTCTTTTTTTAAACGGATGTTTTTCCTTCAGCCTGTTAAAAAACAAAAAATTCATGTCCATATGAGCTTAATCTGTGGGTAGCTGCAGCACAGGTGCTCTTTCGCTTCTGTCTGTCTTTGTTTTGCAGCACTGTGTTTCCAAGATGATGAACAGAGGGAAAAATAACTGGGGCAGAGGTAAAACATCTCAAATGCAACGGTGAAATTCAGACGGAAATAGGTAGGACTTTAGGATGAGATTGTCTGGTGACTGAAAACAATTTCTAAACTTTTACTGAAGCAAAATTTTCATACTATCACATATGAGATTTAAACAAATAAGAATACAGACAAAAGGCCATAATATACTTACAACTTTACATTTATTGAACTCTATAAAGCTTTAAACTGTTGTATTTTTATATGTATAATATTGGACCGTTATTATTGATATCATCAGTTAGAAGAGTTGGAATTAAGTATGAAGTAGCATGGATTTGATCTCTGAATCATATTTCAGTGGAATTCATCTGTGCATGTGGTGTAATCCCAGAACTGTTGAAGTCAAGAACTCAGCAGAACAATGTGGCTGTTATCTGTGTGTCAGCTGGGCTTACTTTTCTGGGCACTGTCATTGTGATGGGCTCACACTTCTTGTCAAGCAGTTTGTATAACCTAAGAAGAAGAGTGACAAAAAGATGACACAGAAAGAAAGAAAATGATAGGGATCCAAGAGCTGTGCATTTTTAACACATCAATTAATTTAATACATCAACTTAATGTATGCAAAGGAAAGGATTGATTTATCTTAGATGCCTTGGCCTCTAATGGCCTCTAACAAATAATTTGCAGTGGGTTAAGTGGTTACCTCACAGAGGATATGTAGAGTAATTCCTGACTTATTTCAAAATAAATAAAAACACTAATTTCTTCATATACATTGGTCCAGAATAGGCAAGGCAAGGCATCTTTATTTATATAGCGCATTTCATACCACAGGCAACTCAATGTTGCCTGTTTGAATATCTGATGAAACTTAAGCAAGGATATCGCCAGTGAAATAACCAGTTTGTATCTTAAACCTTTGCAACATTTACATTTGAGGGTAACATACTGATAAATAAATCAAATGACTGGAGTAACTGAAAAAGGGTTAAGAAGAAAGATGGTAGGAGAACTGAAACCTAGTCGCCTGAAAATATTGTTGCGCTTGACGTCTTAAAATAATTTTCTCAGAATTGGAGTTGAACTTAATTGACTCAGCAAATGCCTGCAGCCTTAACTACACATTCCTCTAAACACATTAAATGTAGTTTCACAGAAAAATGCAGTGAAGCTGAAGTCTTGTACATTTAGATTTTTGTCAGTATCTTACCGAGCAATCTCACATTTGGTGACGTCCACCCCTCTCTTGGGCATAAAGCCCATCCCTCTCTGGGGCTCCTTACTGCTAAAGGTGCTGAGGTAGTGAACGTACGGTGGCTCCTCTGTGATCTCAAAGTAACGAATGCTGCTGTCTCCCTACACACAAACCCAGATAATCATTTGCATAAAACAAAGCAAAGACAAACGGCTCACTGCTCGTAATCAAAGCTGAAAATAGAGCACATTTACAATAAATGGCCATGATTTTCAAACATGATTTGAATAAATAAACCTGTGTCTATGTACCTTTCCGCACAGATAGACCATGTTTGCATCTGCATCATAATATGGTAACAACACTCCATTACTTGTGTCCAACTCCAAAACTGCTATAGGCTCTTCAAAATTTGTCTGTGGGGAATAAAAACAGTTACTAAAGCTTGGATTTTATCATGTACATGCATATAAGTTTGTCTATGTCTCTGATATGCATAAAGGGAATACGAAATTTTCGTGTTACCGGGTCCCAGAGGCCGAGCTCTCTCTGGCTCATCCTGGTGAATCCTGTGGTGAAGATGTTTCCATCTCTTGTGAAGATGGCTCTCATTGGCCGGATGCCTTCGTGTGGAGCCAGACGTTCCTGTTGGTCAGCAGAGGGTGTTATGTGCTTTGGGCACATTAGTAACTATTTTGGTAATTAGTTTAAGTTAATTTGTGGCGCTGTTGGTCCGCCTATAAATAGGCTGGGTTTTGACATGTCGGGGAATTCCACTTCCACCTTGCCGCTCGCTCCAGCACCAACGGGAACGCGTCCGGACGCGGTGCGCGCGCGTCCAGTCGCTGTAGGCCGCAGCCTGCCATGCGGTATTTTTGGTTAGTCTTTGTTTGCTCGTTTTCTCGTTATGATTTTGGCCTGGTGGGACCGGTTGTCCTGGTTTCGATCTTTCTTTGGCATTAGGTTCTTTTCGCTTTAGTCCGGTACTAGTAGGGGCTTCGACGGCCCTGTATAGGATTGGCCCCCTGCTGTACCGTTTTGTTCTGTTTGATCGGCTCACCAGGTCCAACTTTCTGTTAATACTTTTGGGGTTGTGTTTTTCCCTTTTCTTTCTTTTTGGGACACGGGAAAACTGAGGGAAGTTAACTCTCTTTTCTTCACAGAAAATCAAAAGCAGCTGAATCAAGAACTAAAGTTCCAGAGAGTTTAATAATAAAATATATATTTTTGAACCCTCAATCTTGTCTCGTGTCCTCCAAATATGTTGTGCCTTGGTGGCCGTAACAGAGGGACAGACATTATTACAGACATTGGTACAAGAGCAAATGATTTGTAATAAAATCATTATTGCCCTTCGTTCTTAAGTTTTTTTTATTTGCTAAAAATTGTGGCCGATTGTAGTTAAAAAAAAAAATTAAATTTTTTTTTTATGGGACCTTGTTCTACTTCGGAGTTGGAGCTTTCCTACTGTGAGGGGAACTGTCTCTGAAGCAGCTGTAGGGTGATTGGTCTATGAGACGTAACTGTACAGTGATTGGCTAAACATACAAGTACAACACCAGAACCAGCAATTAAGAAAATTGGTCAAACTTCCGTCACATAGGATGTAACTCCCCAATATGCAACAGAGAAATAACAATGCGATATTCTCCCCAGTCTTCCGAAGCCTCAGAGAGACCTGATGTTTTTGTTAAGCAAGCTAATGCGAAAACTATTGCGTTACTTCTCATGAAACTTGGTGGCAATATAGAAAGGAAAAAAAACGATTGAATTTTTGTGCACATTCAGATCAATTTATTAAAAATGGAAAAACTGAGAATTGAGAAAATGAAAATTGGCCTTTGCAGTAGGTGTGGTCTCCAAGCATATTTTTCTTGAAATAGTTCTGTGTTGAGGTAAACACACACATAGACAATCTGGGTGGCTGCCAGCCGCCTTGGGTGGAAAACTGCCAGAGTTGCCAAAACATAGAGGCAGCATCTAACAGTAAAGAAGTATATGGGCCAGAATATTCATCTTGGGCCAGAGGAAATGGAACTATATTTCCTAAGAAGTATTTGCTAATATATTCAGGTTGTCTTCATTTTACAACATGTTAATGCTCCTTTGATTTAACACCTAAACATTCTAATCTTGGGGGCACGTTCAAAAGTTGTCTTTAAAACATCTCGGTGTGTCCTGCAAAGTGGCATTTCATTTTCAAGTTATTTTCTATGTGTTTGAATAAAAATCTAAAGCAGCAGTTACAACATGGTCTTAGATTTAGACAGAATCAGGTTAGAACCTTCTCTCTGTCTTTAGTCTTTGTGTTAACACAGTTTGTGTTAACACAAAGGCTAGTGTGGACAAAACATCCCAACTTTCCACTGGTCTCATACTGTATTTTCATGCTAAATAAGATAACTTTGATAGTGATCCTAATTTTACATGAGTGTATTATACTGTTTGACAAATATCTGTCAGTATTTTCTGTACACTCACCGCCACCACTTCCTTCTTGCGTGGGTCACAGACACGTAGACGTCGGTCCTTAGAAGTGGTGCAAAACAAGCTGCCATTTCGGTTCCAGCTGACGCTGTAGATGAGGTCTGGATGGTCGTCCATGGAGATGAGGGGTTCGCCTGTCCCCACGTTCCAGATGATTATCAGGTTATCACTGCCTGGAAAGTGATTGGATCAGAAATAAAAGATTTCTGTAATCCTGTTGATGTCTGCTTAGATAAAGATAAGTAAATAAATGAATAAGATGAGAAGGATTTCAGGAAACTAATGATCACTGAAGGATGCGTTTGTGGGGATAAATCCTACCCGCAGTGAGAAGGATGTTGCGTGCGGTGGGGTGCCAGCTGACAATGCCGACTCGTTTGGAGTGTCCCTCCAGGACAACAACGGGGTCAGAAAGGGGGCGGGTCAGTGTATGATCTGGGATCTGCCACACCTGGAAAGGACACAGATCATGTTTTCTGTCCTATAATCTGCAGAGCAAGCAGTACAGTAAATAAAAGCTCAAAAGTTATTCATGCAGGAAGTACAAATCATAATATGAATAAATTAATCAAATTTTTCTTTTTGCACCTCAGGATGTAAAAATCTGCATCAAACCACAATAAACACAATGATAAACATCAATTTGAAGAGATATTATGACTGCTATGAATTATCATTCAAATTTTTAGTAAAAGTCCTGTTTTATTTGACACAGCTTGTCATGAATTACATCTGAGAGACAATCATGAAAAAAGTCCCTATAAAATCTACCAAGTGATCGTACTAAATCACTCCCTGCTTTTTTCCTTTTCTTGTCACTAATAATCTTTTTAAAACTTATCATACTGCCACAGATTTCGCTGTGATTTATTCATTCACGGGTAGCAGTGAGTTACTACACATAAATATATTTCTGATGCCTCGTTACCAAAGTGACACCAGCCTAATAAAGTCCACACTCGTGTGCAGAAATCATTTACACACTTTGGGTATGTGTTACAGGATGAACGAGGCAAAGAATTGAGAATCACTTAGATCAGTGGAGTTATGTTTTTAAATTTTACATTTTTTAATTGATGTGCCATTCATAACTGTTAACATTTATGTCAACATTTATTGTGGAGAAAAATACATTCAAATTCCAATTAAATGGTGTGAAAAAATATCAAAAATGCTCCCTTAAAATGAAATATTATGTAACTGCTGAATGTCAAGTACTCTCTGAATGTTTAAACTACTAAATTCCCAGAAGCAATATAGAGGACATGACTTCAGTGTCCTCAATGGCAGCTACTGCCCTGATGTACAGAGGCTGCAAAGTTACATTTCTACAAAGATTCTATTTTTCAGGCTTTATTTTAAAGCCATGCTGAGCATCAGGACACGAGTCTGTACTTCTCATTACTGTTAATGTTAATATGAACTGCACAGCGAGACCACGTGTAAGTTCCAACAAAATACAACCATCTACATCGATGCTCAAAAATTAATTTCTCACTACTCTCTGCAGGTATTTTAGCAGTTTGCTTCTGTGTGGCCTTTTCAGTTACACCCCGCAGCAGGTGATGACTAATCCACATATGCTGAAGACACGCACACAAAATTCTCCACACACTGATCCACACTCACGCACATACATAAACACTCCCTAATGAGCCCCTCCAGATGACACAATGATCAGTCTCCATGAACTGAGGAATGACATCAGAGTTCTGGCCTTTCTATAGCTTCACTGCAGCAACACTGCCAAGGCAGCTGCAACTGTCTGTCTGGATATAAACAAATCAAACACACACACACAGACAGAGAAGCACTCAAACAGCATCCAAGCAGCTGCTGCCAAAAGAGAAGCAGCGATTCAATCATGAGATTCCTGCAATGTCAATATGAGCGAGTGAGAAAATCTTTCTTCACTGACGGCTGTTATTACGCACACATGTTAAAACATGCTATCATTACACAGGTAGAGAAATGTTGCAATTCCACATGCTCACATAATTTAAATGTATTCTTGTGGATTACACGCACATACAAAAAAATACTATAACTTGAGGAGCATATTAAATTTTGAGCATAGGTTAAAGAATATTTAGTCCATCATAGTGAATACAGTCACCGGAACATAAGATTTTATGTTCTAATATGTAAACCTATTAAGTGGCAACAAATGTTTTACATAGACACCACATACAAACTCTAAAATAATCATGTATCATCCAAACCTAAGATTTAACTTTGAAACATTTGACCTACAGCCTCTAATGAACATAACTCGTTATTTTAGGGGAGATGTTACACAGTAACAAACAGTTAATGTTAGACAGGGTCCAGGTACAGATTTTGTTTCATAGCAACAAATGAGATAACATGCTTATATAAAAGCCATTAATCTGTTGGTTTCCCTTTCTGTGATCCAATCATCTTTCTCCATCAGTGGCAGTCACATTT
Source organism: Odontesthes bonariensis (assembly GCF_027942865.1). NCBI lineage: Eukaryota > Metazoa > Chordata > Actinopteri > Atheriniformes > Atherinopsidae > Odontesthes > Odontesthes bonariensis. The sequence goes on from NC_134521.1 coordinate 31,546,574, forward strand.
AATGACACTGTGTTTATACAGGGAGGTTCATGAAGTCATGTGGGGTATCTTCAAACCATGTTTGGTGCTGGTACATACTGTAGCAGTAGCTCTGAATAGTCAAGCTACAATACTGTGTGAATGGTGTTGTTACTTGAAAGGAAGATTAACTGAGTTAATAGCCAGTATAATAATAGTAGTATAATATATAATATATATAATATAATAATAATAATAATAATAATAATAATAATAATAATAATAATAATATAATATATAACTCCCTCTAAGTGATTAACTCCTCACTGGTTTTTAATGTTACACCATCAATACCCATGCACTCTTCAGTTACGTTCGCTGACATATAGAATCTGAGTGACTCATATGAAAGCCACTTTATTAATCACAACTGTTCTGACAGAATAATAACTGTTGGAGTCACCTTAAAAACAAAAAAGAGAGAAATCAAGAGAACTTTTTCCACTTTAAAATTTTTCAGTTCTTTTCCAGATTTCTGAAATTGCAACTCTTTCACCTTTGCATACCAATCATTTATCAATACTTCCAACATTGAGGAAAATGAATGACATCAAATGTTAGCTGCCCCATTCTAAATCAGGAAAAAAGTCTCCCATGGTGTTTTCATAGTTATGACGCATGTGTTCGAAAACGTGTCAGTGGAGCAGGTCATCCCCTCTCAGTTACTCAGTATCCTTTTGCACCAAAGCTGGTGTTATGCTTCTAAATTTGGAAAATCTTTGTTCTTTTTGTAAATCTTCACTTTCATGAAGGACTATGTTGTTCACTGTATCAATATATTCACTGTTTACCAAGCATGTCTCAAAAAAGTGTGACACTGTCCTTATCTGCAGTTCGGCTGGACTGAGACTGAATTTTCTACAAATAGATTGTAGCTTTGGAAAATAAAAGGATTTGTCTTCTTCACACAACTGAAGCCTTGTGGTATACTCAGATAAACTTTCTAACAAGGACAGTATATCTTGTTTCCTATCCATTACATTGTAACCATTACAAGGAGATTTGTTAGTGGATTACACAGGACTGAAGAGACTTGAAAAAGTGTGAACATATTCAGCATTTAAGATATATTCTAAAGTAAAACTGTAACAATAATAAAGTTAAAAAAAAAAGGGTATTTCATATATTCAAGCTGCTGTTATTTATGCGGTGAGTAAGGTTATGACTCAGACTTTCTTTATTCGGATCCACAAATAACATTTTCAAGAAGAAACCGTGTTAAACTATTAAGTTGCAGTCGTGCAGTCAAAGCCACACAGTGACCCCTGCTGACCAAACACAGCTCATCTAGCCAATCAAAGTTAGAATAAAGAAATACAATATTTATACAATATGCAGCTGAGCATCGTAAGCACATACTTGGTGATTATTTTAACTCTTCTCACCATTCTGTTTTTACATATCCCGCAGGTTTGATACTCAGCGAAGTATCAAAGAACAGAGAAACAGAGAGACTGGGGAAGATACCAAAGTGTCAAAAAAAAAATGTTACTGTGACAAGGATTCCTCCCGCATGCACTTTCTCCTTATTACTGCTTATATCTTCAAGGTTATTCTGTCACAAGGCAAGTATTAAGAAGCTTAGCTGCAGGTATTGAAGATAAACGAAGACAGGTAAACTTAGGAAGGTCTAAGCTAAAGAGAGTGGCAATTCAGTTTGTTCAAGAGGGGGAGAAAGTTAATAAGACGATAAAGCTGGATTTACAGTTGACGTGTCTGTCACGGCGGTGGCGGACCGTGACGTCAAAATGACGTTTCAGGCATGGCGCTTGCCTTGAAAAGACGACGCATCGCGTTGTCGTGCATCAGTCGATTTTTGTAACTTGGCTGCGCCGAGAATGACAAACCGGATGGACCAATGTGAGACCAGGCAGTCAGGAGGTGCGTTTTTACAGCACCTGTACGAAACTGCAGTGAAACAGCACAGGGACCAACGTAAACTCCCAAAACTTTGAGATTGAGATTGGCAGAACTTTGGGGAAAGAGGGAGAGTTCTGTAAGAATGTGTGGAAGAAGCTACGGGACAGATACGTGAAGGCAAAGAAGAGGGTAGAGACTCAAAGTGGTGATGCCAGGGGCTTCAGACATTCACCTCTTTTAACTGAATTAAAAAATTTAAATTATCCGAATACTGCAGCAGTATAATTAATGACAGTATTCCTGCTCTTCATTGTTTTCTTCTCCACTTTCGTCATTGTAGAGTAGCGGTAACCTTCACGTAGCAGCGCCACCTCTGTGACGGAGAAAATTGCAACGACTGGCGCATCGATTTGCGCCACTATATATTGCAGGCACGAAATCGTGACGTCATCAAAACCGCTCGGGCTAGCAGACGCGGCAACCATGCAAGAGCCTTAAGGAGGAAAGGCAGCTTGGAGGATGCTTGTGATTGGGAGTTGTAGGTAGATTTAGGAAATAAGCTTGTTGTTCCCCAGGAAATAGCCTCTACAAATCTAAGGCCTGATATAGTCTTGTGGTCTATGAGAAGAATGAGAGTCTATTTCATAGAGCTGACTGTTCCTTGGGAGGAATTAGTAGGGGAAGCATATTAAAGGAAAAAGCTTAGGTATGTGGAGTTGGGGGCAGAAGCAGAGCAGCGAGGATGGAAAGTTAGGATATGTCCAGTGGAAGTAGGATGTAGAGAATTTGTTGCAAAGTCTGCTGTCTCATTGTTGAGGGAGCTGGGTGTAAGTGGACAGAGTGTGAGAAAAATAGTGAAGGAAGTGTCAGATGAGGCAGTAAAGTCCAGTCAGTGGATTTTGGTTAGAAGAAGCAAAAGTAGCTGGGGACCCAGCAGGGGGAGCACTTAGGGTAAACAGACTCCTGGAAGAAGCAAAGAAGAAATTCAGGGTATTTAATTGGAGGGTGTGGTCCATGTGAGCCTTTTGAAACAAAGTGGCCATTTTAGGTGAGTTGGCCTGTATGGCTTTGTTTTTGCTGGCATTTTTAGTGATTGTAGGACTGTTTAGGTGAGTTTGTCTGCTGAATCTGCTAGTGCAGGGGTGGCCAACCCGCGGCTCTTTGTCTGGTTTCATGCGGCTCTTACGTTCATACCAAATTATTATTTATTTTTTTTTTTTCCGCTTCGTTTGAGTTCAATACGGCAGCGGTCTCCAACGTTTTTTGCTCCATGGACTGGTTTAATGTCAGACAATATTTTCACGGACCGGCCTTTCAGGCGTGGCGGATAAATACTACAAAATAAAATAATACAACTAACACTAGTGATGTGTCATGCGCACAAGCATCGGCTCTTTGTAGTGAATCAGAAGAGCCGTGCAGGCTCGCATCAAGTGAGAGCCGACTCCAAGTTTTTTTCCATTCGCTGCTTAGGTTTCACTTTCAGTGCTCAGTCCCAGCTCTGACAGAGCTTTGTTATGATTGGCCAGCATGGCGACCAGCATGTGGTATTCACGTGAGAATTAAGGAGTTTGGTTCTGGTTTTGGTTCTGTTCTGTGGATTTGTTTGAAATTTTTTGGTTCATTTGTCCAATAAAAAAGTTTACTTGAGGACATTATTAATGTTAGCTTGAGTTTGGTTCTGTTCTGTGGATGTGTTTGAAGTGTATTGTTAATTTGTGCAATAAAAAAGTTTAATTGAAATAAACAAATGTAAAAGTGGTTTTGTCACAGAATAAATGCAAAGAATTAGGCAATTATAAGGTCTCTCATAAAAACACTGAAAGCAAAAGGGTTTTCAACACATAAACCATGATTTATTTTTTTTGCAAAGTTAAGGTAAAATATAGGCTACAAAAGATCCTAAATAAGGAGCTGTTCGGGAGTCGAAAGAGCCGGCTCTTCTTTGGGAGCCGAGTCAAAAGAGCCGGCTCTCGGAAAAGAGACAAACTTCCCATCACCAACTAACACAGACTCTGTGGTGTTTAGTATATATAATAATAAACTTGAATCCACTGTGTACTTGTGTGTAACTATTAGCAGCGTCCTCCTGACGTAACATCCTCTCTGCCTCCTAACGCTCTCTGGTCGCTATGGTATCGCTTAAACATGCCTTCAAAATACAGCTTTCTTTTTCTTAGTGGTCACAGCCTCTTCTTTTGTCTCCTCGCTGGGAAGAAGCTTTCCAAACACGTCTGTTTTTTACTCATTTTGCTTGGTTCGTGGGTTTAATATCAGCGTTGATGCGTCACGTGACCGAGACGAGAGCGAGTCAAGAACAGACGGATGGAACGGAGAGAATTCGGTCATTTTTCAAAAATAATGTGGCTCTTTGTGGTAACACAGTAAAAAATGCGGCTCTTAGTCTCTGACCGGTTGGCCACCCCTGTGCTAGTGTGTCTTACCATGCTGCCACCTCTGGCACCCTCTATACCAGTGATACTCACTATTTTTTTCACAAGAGTACATTGGCAGAGCAAAATCAAGGGAAGAGCCACTTTTACGACAACATACTAAGTCCTCTTTTGCAAATATGCATTTCTACAAATAATCCCACAAAAAAAGAAACAACACAGCCAATACATTTTCAATTAAGACCACATTTGCCTTAATACTGGGATGAGCGGAAGCTGGCATGCATGTCCTTGACTTTCTTCATGTTGTATTTGTAGTTTGTTGTTGTAATCATAGTGAGACATTCAAGATGAGCATGGTTTTTGTGCTGGTTTTTGCACCTTTTTTAATTAAAAACCGATCCACCTGTGCCTGCATCTCGCGCTGGCTAAAGGAGATAGCGTGCTCTGCGGTCAAGTGTGACTGTGGTTTAAGCGGGCTGCGTTGCCAGGTTTAACAGTGCCCCCTTTAGGAAACACCATTAAGCCTTAATTAATACTTAATAAAAAATACTTAATACTGTGCAGTATTCGCTGTATGTTATTTGAAAAAAAATATTGTTATTGTTACCATATTGTTATAAGCTACTATGCGAGTGCGAGCCACCAATTAAAGCTTGAGGAGCCGCATGTGGCTTGCGAGCCGCGCAATGAGTATGTCTGCTCTATACTTTCATTACCCCCTACTCGAACCAGGGTTTGAATACCATTCCTACTTATCTTTACATCTTCTATTTATACCCCCTAACCGAACCAGGGTTTGTATCCCCACCCCACTGTGACTGGTGTGCAGTTGGTGAGAGGCTGGGGTAGCTTGTGGCTGTAAAAAAAAAGAAAAAAAGATGGTTGTTGTAGTGTGAGGAGCAGTGTTGGCTTGCATTAGGGGAGCCACTCTGGGGCGCCAGTGATCATTGTCTAGCCTCCTGGAGGTGTCGTGGGCCCAACTAGACGAAACACTGATGAAAGGAGGTTCCCACCTCATGAACCCAATGACATGTTGGTCAGCACTGATCTATATAGGGATTATAGGTAATTATTCACCAGTCTGGTCCATTTTTTCTTTAGCACAAGTGTCTTGTTGTGTTTACCTTAAATCTAGCCTGACGGTTAGCTATCTGGGTTATTGGACAGATAAAAGCAGCAGGGATGACACTGATCATCCTAAAAAAACATGTGATGAGGAGATACAGATGACGCAAAGCAGGTGGCTGAACAGTCAGACAGGTGGACACACTGATGCCGTGACTGATTCACTTCACTTAATGTTCTCTTAACAGCCAGGAAGACGTGACAAACTCAAGCTGTAATGGCCTCTGTGACTATTATCTGAGTCATCACACAACCAACTCCTTCACATGCATTTGCAACTTCTCTCCCAAACACACTCGCACACAAACAAGCAAACTGTGATTACCATTGCAGTGCAGTCCTCTGAGCAGCTGGCCAGGATGTTGTCGTTGTGAGGGCACCAGTCGATATCGAGGACGGGTCCAGAGTGGCCGATCACCAGCGGGTAGTTCTTGTCCACACGACCTGTCTGCAACACAAAGGGCAGTATTTAAGATGAACAAATATCTATTATACATAAGAGAATAAAAGATAGAAAACAGCTGTTTACCTTATCATTATCATTATTTTTTTTGTAAATTTGCTTCTGAATAGTGCCACAGCGGATTTGAAATGAAGCAATCAAGACACGATTCGATCAAAGAGTCAGAATCTGCCATCAAAACAAAAGCCTTGTAAACATAGTGGGTGTAGATCAAGATGTAGACCAATGATGACAAGAGTACAGTTTTGTAGCACAACTTTTTGGACAGTTAAGACAAGGAACTGTCTTCAACCAGAATGATGAGAAAACACAGGTGCAAAGAACAACAGAGAGGGATCAAGATCATAAGAAAACCATAAGATCTATCAAACATGGTATTGGAGGTATGACGGTACAGTAGGGACATGTATGGCTGTCACTGGAACAAGGTCAATGGTGTGTCTTTGTGATGTTACTCCAAATTTAAAGTAGCAAGTGAATTCCGCAGTTTCTAGGGCAATGTTTGGTGCTGGTTTTGTTCACATTCTGTCAAATGCATTAAAGAGGAACTTTAAAGCAATTAATGTATGGTTGAGTCAGTCACTTGAGTTGAACCCAACCAGCATTGGTTTCACTTTCTGAAAACAACTGAAGCCTCTAAGACAAACAAAAGAAACAGCAACTGAAAGTGGCAACATTAAAGCCTGGAAAGTGTCACCAGACAGGAAAGCATTTGATGACTAAGTCTTCAGACTTCAAGAAGAATAAACAACTTAAAGTACATCATTATATTTATGTCAGCCTGCTTATTTTCTTAAGAAAGACCTTTGTAAGGCTGCACTTGAGAGTGGCAATACCAACATGCTTATAATAAACGTTATAGCATGCTTGTTGAGCAGGTGTAATTAACTGTAACTATTAACTGTTAGCATGCTAAAATGTGCTAACTATCAACAAATATCAAACCTTTTTCTTAGTCTTAAGAGTATTTCTGATGCTCAAATGCGGTGTCCAAACGGTGTTGAAAATTGAAAACAGAAGCTTTCTCTACACAAAGTGTTCAGATGACACAAAGTGGAAATGCTCATAAGTCCATGTTTCTCCATTCCAATGGTTCTTATCATGTGAACATGTGTATCAGCTTTGGAGATATCACCCCTTACATACACACACACATATACTAAGCGAAGTGTATTTATAGCTCAAGTGACGAGGCGTTGAAAGGGGAGTTTTTCTTGTTGCCTGTTGGGGACCCAGAGGGGGAGAAGGAGGATGGAGAGCGCTCTGGTGTGTATTAATAGCATGTCTGTTCACCATGACGCTCAGTATGTCCAAAAAACTAGACATTACTCTTGGTCCTCCTACACGTTTTCATGAATTAACAAAGCTTTCAGTATCTGATTTTTTTTTTCAGAGTTTGATAAAACTTATCAATACCTCTTAAGTCCATTTGCAAGCCAAAGTAATCTAAATCACGAAGCACACACATTAGATATAACTGGATAATAATAAAACAAAAACATTCATCTGTATTTCTTTGACTAAGGACTTTGAATGTCTCTGTCCTCGTCGGCTTGATTGACAAATGTTTTTAGCAGCATGGCTCAAATTAAACCTACCGAGTGGAGGCATCTCACAGGGCGGGTCAACTAAAATTTCTGTCAGACTTGTCTGATTACAGCAGTGTCAGCACTTCTTTGCGAAGGTCCACCTTGATCATCTGCTGACTGACTCAATGTGGAAAATGTAGTGTTTGTGATTTACGGTAGCAATATTAAACCAACCATAAGTGTTGAATTTAGCATATTTTTTTTTAATTTTTGACAAGATAATGAACTGAAACACCATATTTTTTCAAAAACTATTTATTTTCCTTCTAAGTCCAACTTCACAGGAGGAGATGTTGACTTTTCTGTGCATTTCAAATATTTGGGGGTCACAGGAATCATTTGACCTCACACAGCTGCCTGCTAAATGCTTTGTCATGCACGGTCAAGCCCTGTTATAGCTGGACATTGCAGAACATTAGCCAGAACATTTGCTGAAACAAGCCTTCAAGCAGAACTTAAACATCAAAATCCACCTCTAGTTTTTGACTATCAACAAGAGTGAGAAGTCAGCTTATGTATAGGCTTGGAGTTTAATTTCAAATTTAGTCCTCTGCGCCTATATGGGAGCTTTCTTTTTGTCTTTTCTGATAATTCTATGCAAGATTGGTATAGAATCTTCAGCATAGATCTCATTTAACAGAACAATATGTAGATTGTAGCTTCTCATAAAGAAGAGACTGCATACATTTAAGTATCCTTCACAAGACTGATTTGCAGGACCTTGTTGAACTGATCGATATCAGCAGTTCATGGACACTGAAAGGTCACAGGATGTAAACTACCTTCACCTCTCTGTCTTTATGTCCTTTTAAAGCTTTAAAGTTATCCTCTTTCTTCTTGTATACATGCATCTTATAGGTTGAACTGAAACCCCTGCTGACAGCATGGGACTTAGAGGTCCTGTTCTTTTTTTTTTAAACAAAACATTTAACAGAAAAGCAGGATATTAAAAGAAATCTTAAAAGTCAGGGGATCGCCAGAACCCACAGGACTGATCTGAATGTAGACTTGTGACCAAATCCATCTGATATAAGCTATACAAGCTAGCTTTAGTGACAAACACAAACTGATATACAAACCAACATGTCGACAGAGTCATCACACTGTTATCATGGCTAAAATATTCAACCCCAAATTAAAAGTTGGGAAAGAGTTCACAATCCCAAAAAAAAGGGGTAAGGGAAAGCTTGCTATTTCAAACGGGATTATATCAACAGGCAACTGTAATCATAATTTGGTGTAAAAGCAGAATCTCTGAAACTTCTCATAAAAATTTCCCACACGGATAGATTGGAAGTGTATTGCATATTTCTTGCACTAAAGGGCATTATATCATGAAACAAAGCTAATCTGGAGGAGTGCATAAAGAGCCAGAATGTATGCCCAACATGTGTGGATGTGTGCACTAATAAAGCATCATGGTAACTTTGTTCAGAGGCGCCTGGAATGGATCATCACATGTTGTTGTAGGATGAATCAATATTCTAAAGAGAATTTTGGAAGAAATCAAGACCAAAGATGAAAAGGACCATCTATGCTGTCATTAGCAATAAGTCCAAAAGCCTGGCTGTGAGGGAATGTGGTTGTATTAGTGCAGCTCATTGACACTTCTGTGATGGCGTCATTAAAGCAGAAAAGTTCTTTGAGATTTTAGGGCAACGTAGGCTGTTTCAGGACAACATCTTTTCCAGGGACACCCATTAATTTTTCAACAAAATAATGCAAAACCGCACTCTGTACACATTACAAACACATGGCTATGGAAGAGGAAGCTGGTACGGGTACTGGACTGACCAGTCTGTCGTCCTAACCTGTTGCCAATAGAGATTGTAAAGAATCTTAAAACAAATGTCTGACAAAGACTCTGACTGGATGTACACTTAAAGCTGCAGTCTGCAACTCTTTTTCAAGCATAATGCCTGGAACTGTCCGGGGATTCTGAAAGTAGTACATTAAATACCCCAATACAAAAAAAAAAAAGAGTTCTCTAGGTCCCCTATATGTCCCGCTAGGTCCCTCCAAAGCCAGCAGGTTTGTTTACAAAATTGCAGACCGGACCGGTAAAAGGTAACCAATCAGGTTACGAGCTGGGCTCTGCTGCCTGTCAATCACCGATTGTGCAAGCGCGATACAAGGTAGGCTCGTCCCCACGCTTATTTATCTAGACTATTGAACTTCATTACGGGCTAGTCTACTTACTGTGTCTTCCATGATCGCAAATGACAGGTGAGTTGATGAATGAGGAGTCGCGTTCGTGCATCTGGCGTGCACGTAGACGTGCACGAGTTCTCATGTGTTTTGATGGGGCGGGACAGGAAGTTGAATAACTTTTTATTTTTCGGTTAAAAAATAAGCATTTCTTGCATTTTGCGACTACGGAGGTCACCGTTTTCAACTTCAAGCGTTCTGATAGATCATGTAAACTCTTAAAATGCCAAAAATGAGAACTTTACGTATGACAACAACAAATCCTGCAGACTGCAGCTTTAAGAATTTGCAAGAAGAATGGAACAAAATAAAACCTGATACACTTCATTGCAAATACAGTTGTACTGTTTCATTTACAATATTATTGACATTCACTCTGTTCCATGAAAGGGTCTAATTCTTTGAATTTTGTAATTTTATTTTTCCTCTTAACTTAAGCTAATTTATTCATTATTCATTTGGGACACCATCTTCTATTTCTGTTCCCTTGTAGTCAATTTACTTACATATCTGGTTCGAGCATAGAACCATAAAATTGGTTTGATTTTTCAGTCTTCGAGCAGATTTGATAAACTTTTTACACTGTCTTGTGACAGTCATTTTGTCCTATGGTCTGATGCTTTCAACTTACTGACCTTAGACACGGGCAGGACCAGAAAAGCTCCTCCTCCGCTGGATTCAACGATGACCGCCAAGAACTTTGGATTGACAGCGCAGAAGGAGCTGTCCCATGTAACCTTGGAAACGCGAATGTCATCGTAACCCTGCTCAGCTTTGACCGCCTGGCCAAAGACATGGCGAAACTTACTCTGTCGCACGATGCTGCGACTCATGGCTGCAGAGAATGGAAGTAGGCAGGAAGATGTAAAGATGAGAAAGCAAGACAAATAAATAAAGAGATGTTAAAAAAGATTAGGAAAAATTATTCAAAATATTAAAGCAGATTATAAATGTTCATCCTTCGCATTCACTAAATAGTTCAGCTTCATTAGCTTTAAAAGTAAAGATAACTTGAATTAAGATGACCTTCAGGGTTACATGAACGGTTTGGCACTATCCAGTCTATGGGTTTTATATGAACATGTTGGGCCAAAGGTGTAATGATAGCTTCAGTTTCACGTGAACTCTTAAGTGATGGCTATACTGTAGGGTTCATTGAAAAACAGTGGTGAATATAAGCAGTTTTGATTAGATCTTGTCCCTTCAAGAGGGAAGAAATGTCATAAAATACAATGATAGACACTCCTCAATCAATCTGTTCTTTAACTGTAAAAGTTTCAGCACTTATGTCTTGTTACAAGCAGCTTTTTTTCCCCCTTATGTTTATTTTCAAATTTTTAATTTCTTAGATTAGCTGGTTTAAAATAAATTTCATTCAGATTCAGTCACAATAGAATGTGATTTTGCCAAAATGGTGATATAATTTCTATTTTGTATGTCCATGTTGATCGTGTCCATGCAAGATGTCTGTCATTGTATTTTGACTGTGATGTAGCTTATCTATTTGTGAATATTGCATGCTTCATGAATTTACTTTTCATTAAAGCAGCTTTAAATAACTCTCTGCTTTACTTTGAATAATGACCCCTCAAGCCTGTTTTTAAGCTGGCTGCTGACTGACAACTTGCTGTCCTGTGGTCCTCACTGTAATCCTCCAAAACACAGGGGATATTGTATAACACAGCCTGCCATCAGTGTAGATATTAATAGTTGATTGTCTTACCAAGCACTATGTGAGAGCAAAACATCAAAGACATACACTAAGAGGCATAAAGCAGAGAACAACTGGGGGAGGGAATGATCGACATGATCAGCATATACGTTCATGTGTAAAAGAAAGTGCACCCACTTTCAATTTTAGGCTTTTTTTTATCAGGACATAATGAATTAATTTAAAAAATCAAGTGTCTTTAACACATCTTAAAAACAAGTAAATAAAACTTCAAGATGAACAACAACACATGACATATTATACCATGTCAATTTTTAAAGTTAAAAAAAGCTAAAAAATGCTGATTGTGAAAAACTAAGAACACCCTATGATTCAACAGCCTGAAGACCCCCATCTTTAGCTGCATTATAAAGTAATAAATTTATGTATGACGTTATTAGTCTTGCACATCATGGAGATATTCTGGCCCAGTCTATTTAAAACATTGCTTCAGTTTCATTGAGGTTTGTGGGTATCTGTTTAAGCTCAGCTCTTTTAAGGTCCTACCACAGGATTTCAATCAAGTGGGGTCCTGGACTTTGACTGGATCATTGCAATAATTTGATTCTCTTTAAGTCATTGTGTTGTTTATCAGCTGTTTTTTGGGAATCATTCTCCTTTTGCATAACCCAGCTTCAGCCAAGCTTTAGCTGTCAGACAGATGATCTAACATTTGACTCTAGAATACTTTGGTATACAGAGGGGTTTATTGTGGACTCAATGACTGCAAGGTGTCCTGTGGCTGCAGAACAAGCCCAAATCATCAGCCCTCCTATACTGTGTTTGCCTGACTTGGTTATGAGGTGTTTTCGCTGAGATGCTGCTTTTGTTTTTTTCACAAAAAAATGGCACAGTATATAATGACCAAAGAACTCCACTTTGGTCTTTTCTGTCCAAGAACATTGTTCCAGAAGTCTTGTGGTTTGTTTAGGTGCAACTTTGCAAACCCTAGCTGTGCTGTCATGTTCTTTTTAAAGAGAAAGTTATTTCTCCTGCAACCTGTCCAAACAAGCCGTACCTGTTCTTCTTTTTTTCTAATTGTACTGTGAACTTTAACATGTAACATGCTAACTGAGGCATGTAGAGTCTGACCTCTTGGTTTTTTTGCAGTTTCTCTGAGCATTGCACTGTCTGACCTTGGGGAGAACATGCTGGGACATCCACTCCTGGGAAGATTGGCAACTGTCTTAAATGTTTTCCACTTGTGAATATTCTCTCTGACTGGAATGATGGACACCAAACAGTTTAGAAATGGCCTTACAACCATTCTAAGATTGATGGGCAGAAAAAAATGAATCTCTAAGATCATTGCTAAAGTCTTCTTCATTGGCTTTGTGTTAAGACATGCCCAGACAAGCAAACTGCCAGAACTTCGGCTCTTATAGGGGTGCTTCTGATGATCAGTTAATCAAATGCATTTGATCAGTAGTACCTGGCTGTTACTTCTAATGAAGCACTGTAATGACCGCATGATTCTTTTTTTTTCCCGTCATGTCCTGATATGTAAAACCTTAGAAATGAAAGAGGGTGTACATTTTCTTACACATGACTGTACTACCAGACCCAGGGTTACATAAGGACAAAACTAAAAACCTAAATCTAAAAGTAGGCCTTCATCAGTCCCTGCGGACATCTGATAAATGCAGTTCTTCCTCCTGTTCTTACATTTAAAGGTTTTTTTTACCATCAGAATAAAACCCTGAAAATAACCAACTGAAGCCAACTTTCCCACCAGAATATGACCCAAGAGTGACCCTAACGACTGCAGGATTCATGACTTTACCAAAGTGATGAGAGGACAGACACCCTCTGCTTTCCTGGAAGCCCTGCATTATCTAGTGAATCACATTCCAGAGAGGACCAGTGGGCCAACAGTGAGGCATTCAGGGACAGCACCAGAACCAATACACTTGACAATGAGTCAGTTTTCAAGAGTGGTTTAGGAAGCTCTCCTGCTGTCTGCTGTTATGACCTTTTGTCTATAACCTTTTTGTCTTTTCTTATTCAAATAAGCAGGCTCCCAAACTGTAAATGAGATTTAAGCAGAGCACATTGCCAACATTCTTTAACGTTGTGAAAGAATTTGTCATGAAATGTACAGTAAATGTATAATAACCTCCAACATGCTTCCTCAATTCTTTCTCAAGTTAATGAGACAGCCCTTCCTTGTCGGACATGGCACAGAGCGAGAGTATGACACTGCCACGGTCCTAATATAGACATGACAAACTGCTCTGTCCCACCCGGATCGGCGGCTCCTCCTACCCCCTGCTCGATCCCAAATTGTCCCAGAATGCATGCAGTGGACTCTGTGGCCCTTTATCTCCAATGAACTGACTGTAAATTTAAACAGCTGATGTGCACAGCCTGTACAAACAAACGTAAACACAGACACAGAATTGTCAGGGGCGCATGGGGGGGGGGCTGGGGGGCTGAGAGGGAGGTTGGTTAAAGAGCTTCTTAAGGTACCCCAAAGCTGCTATCCAGGACTCAAGATCTGCTCCGCTCACGTGTTTGGGGAGGTTTACAAAGTGCGCAAAATGATATGCCAGCACCGTCTCTGTGGTCTCAAAGGTAGGGACGCACTCACTCTTTTCCAGCAGTGCAGCAGAGAAGCTGACGCACCTCTCACCCCACTGCAGCACAGACACTGACACAGATATGTGGACACAAGTCAGCTCACCTGAGGTTTTGGGGAGACCCCTCTTCCCTGGACAAAATCGGTACGACTTGCTGTAGCGTTGCCTCCTCTTGCTGCCGCTGCCGCTTTTGCTCCTTTGAATTGACTATATTCCCGATGTGAGCCGATGTCCTGGAGTCGGTGCGGAGTCTTTACTAGGAAGACGCACTGGAAAACTGTCCGACGCTCTTCGGCAGGGAAAGAGAGAGGGGACCGGGACAGAGCAGTAGAGGAGCGTTTTGGGGGGTGGGTGCCGTCTATTTTGGAACAGGCTCTGTCAGAGAAGTGACGCCGGGGGGGGGGGGGGTAATATCTGATAGGCATACTGCGACTTTAATGGGTGGATAAATAATACCGTGATCTGATCTGGAAATACTTGTTTGTTGTTTTTAATTAAACTTTTTTATTGAACTTTCCTTAGGCTTGGTTCATGGCAAATTAAACATGTTTCTTTATACAGGAACAAGTAGTATATGAGTAAGAATTAATTCTAATAACCGACTTCGTACATATTTGTCTCAAAAATAGGCAGCTGATACAAAGACAAGGTGAGTACAGAATGATATCTGACTGCTGAGGCATACAGTATTACAGGATCCCACTTGGGGAAAGCACAACAAAACAAGAAAACCAGAGTCCTAGTGGTGGTCATTATTTACCTTTATATAGTTCCAAAACCTGCCCCAGGGGGTCACCCCCTCTTCCCCATCACCACTCAATCTACCAAGCATACATTCATAGGATGCAGTTTCAGTCATTGCACACATGTGGAATTTCTGATGCCTTCCAATGTCTTAAGATGACTCGACAAGCTGTTGTTGTACCCGCTGAGATTACAGAAAAATGACCCCCAGTAGACAGAGCTCTGGACTGAGGGGAATCTCTGCTCCAGTTACTCACCAAGAATCTGAGTCCAGAAAGGTCTAATCAAGACACATTCCCACATACAATGAACAAAGGTACCAATTTCCTCCTTACATTTCCAACACAAGTCATCACCCGATAGTTTAATCCTGTACAGT
Source organism: Odontesthes bonariensis (assembly GCF_027942865.1). Classification (NCBI taxonomy): domain Eukaryota; kingdom Metazoa; phylum Chordata; class Actinopteri; order Atheriniformes; family Atherinopsidae; genus Odontesthes; species Odontesthes bonariensis. Next base: position 31,561,646 of record NC_134521.1, read on the forward strand.
CTGGATGGTGTGTAATAGTATTTATGTAATACATTATATTGTGTAAGTTTACCCCTTGCCTCCCTCACATATTTACCACAATTACTGCCCATCTATCACAATCAATCTCTCCACCAAGGTCCCTCTGCCAAATCATCTTTAACTGATTATAGTCAGTTGCGAGACAAGAAATAGCCATTTTATAAAATTGTGAGGCTTTTCGTTTTCTAAGTGGAAGTTTCATATAATCGCTCATCATAATATCAGTAATGGCTTCGAAGTGATGCAACTCCTCATTTGCAAAAATTTCCAAAAGTTATCTTTTCCCACCAAATCAAATTTCTGGAAATACTTGTTGATAGAGTTAGGTGGCTGATCTGCATAGACCCCCCCCCCCCGCATAGGGGGGGCGGGTCAATAACATGACAGCAGTATGAACAGTATGAACTCTCCCTATTTTTGGGGCGTTCATTATTTTAATTTATACAGAACTGAGCAGTTGTCAAGAGGAGCCACTGGTTGCTGGATGTTGAGACCAGTATTTATAAAGATGAAATTGTCATGAAATTGTCTTCTCTAACGGTGACTGTGAACAGGTCAAAGCTCTTACAACCGTGCTGGAAGTTACACAAAGTAAGATGTTCCTCGGGAGCCTTCACTTTTCAAGATGACCTGCTTTTCTTTTTTTTTAAACTTTGAAACCGTATGAAACAAAAAAAAAAAATAGCGGCTTAAAATATTCAATCTTTAACCCCATGTCTTTTGAACTTCAATTTATTAATCATATCGGGAATTTTGACCAAACGGTGAACAGGTTGCAAACAAGACTGATGTGCACACGTAATGTTTTGGTTTAAACAATTTTTGTAGAAACTTACATTACAAGTATTAACACATTAATTCTGAATGTGCTTCCCTGGCAGCACATTTGAACTGAGCTACAAATGATAATTATCAAAAATAAACAGAAAATAATGCAAGGACTTTTACTTTTATGCATTTTATATCATAGAATTGCTTAAAGTTTTGAACTGCTAGTCATAAAACAAGCAAAATGAAGACCTACATTTGGAGTCCGAGATGCTGTAAACGATTCTTTTATATCTTACAGACAAAATAATAAAGTAAATAAAGAGCTAAACCTAATCCATACCGTCGCTGGGGTCTGCTTGTACCACTCCTCTTATATTCAGATTTGTCGCAACTTTACACACACACAGTAAACATGGCTCTTAATAATCTTCATTGTTTAATGGTCACAGTTGAACCACACGATATAAAAGAATATTTACACTGATAGTTTAAAATGAAGCAAAAAAAAAAAAAAAAAAAAAAAGAAAAAAAAAGGTCTTTGACAAAACAGACATACCAAAAACCCGCTGCTACCTAAGCACGCTCCCCAAAGGTAGCAATCACACGTAAAAGAAAGAGATTTAAAAATAAAAAAGGTCAAAATAAAAGAGTAAAGTGCATGTATGACACACGTCCCTGTACGGACATTTCTGATTGCAGAGAAGCTTCACCAGCCAGTCACAGGCACACTCCTAAAATCTGTACAAAGAGATCAATTTTGAAAAAAAAAATAAAAGTACACATCCACGTGGTAAAATTGTACTACCCACTCACCGACACAAACCAGATATAAAACATGTACAGTTCCTAAAATGTTGACACTCACGATATAGACCTTTACATCCCAAAGAGAACACAGCAGAAAACTCACAAATGTACACCCTGCCTTTAACCCCCAAACCTAACCTCTCTCTCTCTCACAGTTATACATAAGGAATCTACATTGAGTGGTGTCAGAACTGTGAAGACATGAAAGAGACAAGTTTATTCCAGTTTATCAAATTGTTTCAGACTGAGGAGCACATTCCAGGAAGCCAGAGCCTGCCGTTTGTGAAGGTCAGATTTGGTTGAGGTATTGTGCCATAAAATTAAAAAAACAAAACAAAAAAAACAATAATAATGAATACACATGCCACCACTCTTTGCATTTTGTAACTGGTGTGTGACAGTTCTCAGTTACTATCACCACATCTGGATACAGCTTTGTTTGCAGGAAAACACTAATCAATGGTGCCTGTTGTTTTACCTGAGATCTTGTGTACCGAGAACTGATTTTGCTGCATGTCACCGGTATTTCTGATGCGTGATATTTCTGCCAATTTTAGATCATCAAGTCTGTGTTACTGTAATGTGAAAGAGATTTGTTTACAGACAGCATTAGAGGATCATTATTGCATTATTTTGTCTCTGGCGTAACTTGCAAATATTAATGAAGGACTGCAAATCAAATCAAAAAAAAAAGAAGAGGGAAATGAATAACAGGCTACATTCCCCCTAACATCGGGTTGGAATATTTACTTATCCAATCAACTAACCACAATCAAGTAAACATCAGAGCGAGGGAGGCGAAACCAGGAATGATGTACACAGAGAACACGTGTAGGCTCAGGCATTTCTACATTAAAACCACATTTTATATTTAAATGTTTTTGCTGCTTTTAAATTACTTTTCTTGAAACAAATCTGACTTTGATTTCATTGTAGTTTGCTGGAACCTTCACAGCCTTCTCACTGCTCTCATATGGAGGCTGGTTTCACACAGAGATTTTAAGAGGCTCTTGGAGGATCTGTAGGGAACAATGTACAGAATCTACTAATCTACTATGCATCCTTTAAGGCAAAAGGCATTTGTTTGCTTTGTTGAATAAATCCAACATATGCGCTGGATTTCCAGTTCTTACAGGTGCACAATCCCTCTTGGTCTCACACATAATACAGACACACGCTGTGAGGGTTACATAGTGTGGTAAAGGGTACTACTAACAGTTCTTTTTTTGAGACGCCTCAGGGGGTGAGTCCTTCCATATTGCTGCCTTGCTGTCAGAAGTGTCGGGCCGGACAAACTGCAAGAATCTTGGCCAGTGTTTAGGAGATTTCCTCTCTCCGGACTCTGATCTGATGGCAGAAAAGCTCCCGGTGAGGTTTCTCCATCTTCAGAAAGCCAGTTTGCAGCCACATTGAGGGCTTCTGGTTGCTCATCACTTAAGGAAGGAGAGTTGTGGACTCGTTGCTTCTTTGATTCATCAGAAACTGTGTGGATTGGAGCTTGTGCTGAGGGCGGAGCTACAGTGTATCGGCTGAGCTCCCACTCACTCAGATCATTGGCGAGTAGGTCCAAGCAGCCCAGTTTGGCCAGTGAGGCCGACCGCTTCATCAACGATGGAGGGGTCAGTCCTGCCTGGCGAATCCTTGCTTCCACCTCCCTAGCCCTCTTGTGGACACTGCTGCCTCGCTTCCGAGTCGTTTCCAGAGCCAGTCCAACGTGCCTGGCTTTGCAGTCTCCACTCATGCTCACCTGCTGCAGGAAGGCACCCAACTCACACAAAGTTTCCCACGTCTCCCTCATGACGATGTCACTGTGGGTTCCCGCTGTGAAACAGTCCCAGTCTGTGCCTGACTCAAGCTCGGTCATTCCCTCCAAACACAGGAAGTTCACAGAGGCAAAAGGAGACTGGGCAGAGAAGTGAAAAGAAGAGGTAGAACCCAATCTAGTATTAGCAGGCTGGAGTTGGTGTCTTTTTGTGCTTTTGTCATTATTTTCTAAGTTCCTCATCTCAACTACAAGAGCACTCCCCCTTTTAACCGGTCCAAACTTACCATCCTCCTCATCCTGGTCTTCCTGCAAAGTGCTACCCACTGACCCCTGCAGGCAAACTGATGCATCCCGAGGCGGAGACACTGTTGTAGAATGGATGCTGTGCGGACGACACTGAGAGTACGAGGAGCAACCAGAGAGGGACGGTGGTGAAGACGAGGGCGAAGGAGTCTCATGCTCTTGTTTCATTCTTTGCTCTAGCTGTTGTGTGACACGCCGCACGGACCCCCTCGCCCAGTCGCTGTAGAGAGCCCCCTCCTCAACCTCTTTGTTTTTCATTTCCTCTTTAACATTCTCAGCTTCCTCGTGTGGGAAAACATCTTGATCCATCATTTCCTCCCCCATCTTTGTTACTTCCTGGTCCTGGAAGCCTTGAGGCTCTGGTTTGCTGAGAGTCTCTGTGGGCTTCACTCCTGTGACCTGCACAGGAACATCCATTTCCTACAAAGCAGAGAAAATTTGACAATTTGAATAAAGTTATTGGAGGATACTCAAGTTAAATTGATACAAACTTGGCAGATATTTCACATGTAGTATTCCATTTATAATTGAGCTACTGAAACAAACCGTAACAATGCGAGACAAAATATTTAACTACTGTGGAATTCTCCTCCGACAAACATTTTAGTAATCAATGTAAAATTTATCTGGGCCTCTTGCACAAGCATAGCGTAGAAAGAGATCAAAACATCTTGTCATGCACATACACTGAGACTGGAGAACAAAAGAAGCTTGAGAAGAAATCCCAAAGTTTATACTAGTATGCTGTTGTTTGCTATGGAAAAACAAGTTTGCAGAATTTTTGGAAAGTTTATACAAACAGAATTTACCTTTCTTTTCTCCCCCTCACTAGTAGGGACCTCCTGAGGCAGTGGTTGATGTTCTTTGCTACAACTCTTCAGCGCGGACGACTGCTGCACTGCAGCACTGAGAGTTTTATCATCTTGACTCATTCCCTTGAACTTTTCCCTGGCACTAAAAAAGTTTATGTGATCTGCGCTGTGGCCAAACAGCAGCACGTTGTCTTGTGGAATGGCACTGGGATAGCTGATAAAATCATTAGTGGAGGGAGGATGAGCTGCTAAACTGTCCAAAGACGAGCTATATATCCGTTGGTCACCGTCTGTTTTTTTGACAAGCACCGGTGCAGATACATAGAGGGGTCCAGCTTGTTGTGTACTTGGTGTTTGTGTTGTTATGGGTGCAGGCCCCGACACCGACGATGGTTTCATCGCAGGCAGAGAGCAGGACGACACCTGTGGTTTGACAGCTTCGTCCTGCATGGACGGAGCGGGAGAGAGGGGTAGGTGGTGAACGGAAGGAGGGGGGTGAGGTTGGCCCACCAAAACACTTTCTGCAACAGTCACTATATCGGTCTTTGGAGGCTGGGGCACCACAGTGGCAGCCTTCGGCTGGGAGAGAGGAGGTGATGAAGGCTGCTCCTCAGAGTCACATAAGCCGTTGGCGAGCAGAGGAGATAAAGACACAGAACCAGCTGTGGAAACAGGACGAGGAGGGGCCATCTGTCTGCTCTGGGCTACAGCAGAAGGAGAGGGAGTCTCAAGGCTTCGAGCTTCAGCATCACCTGATAGAGCTGCCACTCCTTTAAAGGATGTAGATCCAAGCCGATAGGACTGGATGCCAGTATCAGGCTGGCTACTGGAGTGTGCTGCTTTGCCAGAGCTGGACGGAGTTCCCAATGATTCCAGCAGTTCTTTCACAGAAGGACCTGCTGTGCTACTGGCCTGGTTGTGGGGGTCCGAGCGACCCAGGCTGTGGGGTTGGGCGTAGGATTTGGACAGTGACTCATGGTGCTCAGACAGATCGCTATCGGAGTGAGAACGCCACAGTTTGTTGTGCCTCTGTTTACTGAAGAAGAAAAGGATAAATTGGTAAAATAATACAATAAACTTGTTTTAAGAGGCGTTCTTCATGTCACTCCTGTCCTGTTTAATAGGGTTACATGTAGTGTTTCACGGATAACATAAAATGCAATTTTACCGCAATTAAATTATTATTTTTTATTACCAGTAAAGTTGTTTGTGCCAACTCTTAACCCAACTTAAAATGCATCAGGCGAAAAGTAACAACTCTACATAGATGCCATTGTTGCTTTAACTTTGCCAACATGTATGCCATCACAACTCTATATTGTTTATAAAAAGGTGTATGTTTGACTTGTTTAGCCAACCCAACGTCCCAAAAAAAAGAACTTACAACAAGCACAGCATGTTCCACACAACACAGAAAGTGGTGGCAGTTGCAGATATAAAAATTGTGGGGCAAAGAAAACATTTAAATTTTTTTTTTTGAAAAACACAAGAATTGGAACGGAAAAGTGCTTGTTATTAGCTGTGTGTGCATATTCCTTTACAGCATTTCTTGTCATTGAGTTATTTGTGTGCATGTGTGTGTGTGTGTATTGTTACCTGGCCAGGAGAATGCCCTGATACTCCTCCAGCTGTCTCATGAAAGAAGGGTTGGGCTTGGTCACAGTTCGACGCTCCTTGACGTAATCAAAGGCCTTTTTCAAATCCCAGCCATACTCCTTCATGGCATATGCAATCACCGTGGCTGCAGATCGACTTATTCCCATTTTGCAGTGCACCAGGCACCTGGACCCAGATTTCCTGGGGTAAAGATGAAGAATAGGTTACTCATTATCATAGCTGTCATGATAATGACAATAAGCTGATAACTATGGTACAAATCACATTAAAGACTTAACTTTCTTTGTTATAGTTTAAGCCTTTATTTCAATATGACACATATGCCTTACACAAATAAAGATCCAGCTGAACTGCAGCTGGGGCCATCTTTCTTAGTTTGGCAGATTGGGTGTTCTGGTGAACCCATAGGCTGTTTATTAGATTTAAGTCATCATTCAGGTTGCATTGCTCTTCTCTTACATTCGAGTAAAAACTAAGCAGTTTCCACAGCTGTTCAGCGTTGTTTTTCTGATAAACACTGAACAATGAAGTTAATATTAATAGATGTTCATTAAAATGTGGTTTTGAGATAGTTGGTGATACCAATTTTCCACTCAGGTGCCATCGCACCATAGCAAAACAACAGGAAGATCCCATAAATAATGGAACATTGAAACCTTAAAAGCACCAGAAAACAGTGACGTACAAATATTACATTCAAAGAAAAAAAAGAAAAGAAAAAAAGAAGTTAAACAACCAATTTCATAATTATGAAAAAACTATGAAAGTCAGCTTGATACTGCAATTGGACAATCATGTGGAATTGACAGCAGAAGGAACACTTATTAGATTATAAAGACGTGATCTGGAACTCACTTTGCTCTGGATATAAACTTATAGGTATCATTCCAATAGGCTAGCAGGTCAGTGGCCTCCTCGTCGTAGACGCGGATGTTGTGGTATTCAAACATGCCAGGGAAGAAGTTGTCGATCTCTCTCGTTACATTCAGGATGTACTGAACTCTGCGTGGCAAAGAGGCATGAAAGTTGGAAGAAGATGAGAGATGACTAAACGTTACCCTGAGTCTGTTTCAAAAATGTTTTTTATTTCATTCTTAAAGAAAAAAAATATAATATATATATATATATATATATATATATATATATATTCATGTGATTTGGTATTCGTACTGTCCTTAGCACAAAGTGTACAATGTAGAGGTTTTTTTTGTTGTTGTTTTAGCCCCTCCTTACCCGCTCTTCTGCAACTCTTCCAAATTGGATGCATTCCACTCGGATCCCTGTAGGAAACAAAAACAATCCTCAGACTTATTCCGAGCTTTTCATAATGCTTAAATCCTGTGGCAAGACATGCCTGACATCAAGTAAGCGCTCCAAACAAAACAAGACCAAAGTACCTTAAAATTGGGCAGAGCATAGAATTACACAAGAATAAATCAGATTGTGCAGGTTCTACAAAAACAGATCAGGCCTCATGCGCAGAGTGGTGATACGTCTTTCAATTGTGCAGAAGGGGAGTTTGTCCTCTTTGGTGTAAAAATGCAGTAGACATGAGAGCTTTGCTGTCAACCCACCAAGAAGACGTGATCGAAGATCTCTGTAGGACTGTCCATCTGGCCCAGAATGATGATCATCTCGTTGTCAATGAATTCCTTGAACTCTCGCAGGTTGCATGTCATGTGCATTTCCAGCTCCGTTCGGATCTGCAGGACGGTCAGAGAACAGACGCGCATGTGGGCAAAACTACACAAGAAAGAAAGTCAGTAATTTGCTGTTCAGCTAATTCCTGATAATTAGAGGACATTACTTTTTCTTCTTGTTTTTCCCCAAAGCATTTTAATGCTGAGGGGGACCAAAGCTGATGCAAAAGATTTAAGTGATGACGACATCTGCTTGGACTCCCTTCAAATCCAGCAGCCGAAGCACCCACTCACCTCTTTGCAGGTGACATTCTCAAGATCTTTCTGCATCATGATTTCCCTCAAGCTGGTTTTGATCTGTCGCTCTGTCAGCTCCCTTTCTGTAGGACTGCCGAAACATAAAAAAAAAAAAAGATTTTAATATCCTTTAATATTTGCTCATCTTTCAGTATTTCAATAAATACTCATAATCTTTTATGTTCATAAAAACCGTATGTATGTAACTGCATATTGCTCCTGCAACGGCTCAACAAAAAAAAGTTGTTCATAAAAATAAAAATAAATACTCGTACTCTGATAACTCCATAAAAAAGGGGGGAGGGGTAGAGGCAAAAGAAAAATCGGAAAAACCAGATAATGTGGATACTTACACATCAGAGAAGAGCACAGGCGAATCGGCGCGGTGTGACTGTACGTCCTGCATGGCATTCCACTCATTAATACGAGCCTGGTCAGAGCAGACCCTGCTTTGATAGTAGCTGACCCACGTGAGGAATAAGCTGCCTGGGAAGTAGTTGTGACAACGAGCCACTTCGCAGGCTTTATGGAGTGACTGCAGGGCCGACCTGTGAAGCAGTTTGGGGACAAAAAGAAAAAAATCTGATTATTTTTAAGACAGAAGCTCAAGGGTAAAAAAAAGAGTTTTTAATAGATGGCACAAATGAAATACCAACAATGTAAAGGAACATAAAGTTATTAATTTCCATTTAGCTGTGCGATTAATGCAGCGTGACTCACCACATGGCTTGCACAGAAACGGGCTTGAATACATGTATTCGGCTATCAGTCGACACACTGAAACCTCTGAAAGCAATACGAGAGGAAGCACAGTAAAGAAAAGTGGCGTTAATAAATAATATTTTTTTTTTTAAAAAGGAACATTGTCAGCCATCTTTGCAGACTGATGTTTACTGAGCTCTAAGCTCTTACCCATCTCCATCCAGGTGTATTAAGGTGTCGCTCCATAAAGGCAAAACCAGCCCCACAGAACATGAGCTGGAGGGAGAAGAAATCTCCATGTTACAACTTCATGTGCAGTATTGTAACTAGCGTGTAGATATGGGTTTGTGTGCGTCACTTTCTCACCCATCTCCTGGACTAAAATCCATCCCCAGCACCACGCTCTCCTCTGTGTCCTGTCGACCATTGGTTGAGACCACCACCATGTAGCGGGTCACCTGAGTGTGGGCGCTCTCTAAACGAACCGCCTGATGTAGGGGAAAAAAAATGATTGCAGGTAATGACTTGACGGCTCCCCAACAACGTCCTGACTTAATATTGTTTACATATCGAGGCGTGTACCGACCAGCTTGATGTTGTCCTCTGGTCTGAGGAGAGTGAACATGGTCTGTAGATGCTGCTGGATGTCTCCTGGTGAGAGGAGTGCAACAACTTTGAGAGTGATGAACGGCAGCTGAGCAAAAATGGCACCTTATTTGACAAAAGTGCAACTGGTAAACAGGCAGCGGCTGTCCAGGAGAACCTTTGGCCTCACCTGCATGTTTACTCCGCAACTGGGAGAAGCGAGAGCCAGAAGAAGGGGAGGAGCCATTTCCACGAGGTAAGAAGAGAGCAGCTCCTTTAACAGTCAAGAAACTTTCACTGATGCTGCACAGACACAGAGGACAAAAAAAAAGAAAGAAAAACTGAAGTGAGTGATAACCACCAATATATGCAACATAAAATCCAATCTTGCTGCTTTTATAAGTCGTGACTTTACTTTAGTGGCTACATTCAACACAAACTAAACAAATTACCAGAAGGGTTCTGTCAACAGAAAGACAGCCTGCAAATCAATTCATTGTTTAGCCATTTTTTCTTGTGAAGTGCTAAAAGTATCTCTGGTGCAACCTTTCAAAGGAGAAGATCTTGTGCCTCTTAGCCTGGTACTGGCTCAAGTAGTGGCGGATCAAAAGGCGTAAACCAAAATGCCTGTACGGCTCCACAAGCAATCCGATCCATGAAGCACGCAATGTTCCTCTAAGCAACGAGCCTTATGAGATAACCAAGATGGCAGCGTGTGTCCATGCTGCGGCTTCTCTCTCTCCCGACAACCCAACATTTTTGTATAAGTCGCAGTGTTTTTGTATGTCTTCGTCGTCATCGTGTTGTGTCAACCAACATCTGAGGCAAACTTACAGTTGTAAGTTTCTGCTCGACATTGGTAGAAACACACCTTTCAACCCAAACCCAGCGTACGAGGTTATGCTACGAGGCTGCGGTCTGCTTCGGAGGCCTGGACCAGCCCCGACCCCCACTCCTGCACCTCGCCCAGAAAGGAGGCGCCACTAGCGGCATGAGAGGAAACGGAACAGGGGCAAGATTGGAGGTATCCGAGCCATGTTTGCATTTACGGAAACATGGCTTTACACAGCATTCTGCAACCGCCACTACCTCATTTACTGCACCCACTGTTTGTTATTTGTATTTATACTTATACTTTACTGTTTTTGCACATAATAGTATATATTTTATTTCTGATACTTTTTCTCCTTATACTTCTGTTAATATTTTCTTATATTAAGACTTTATTTATTCAGTGTTTACCGATTTACTTTTACTGTGTTGGTAGGGAAACCGAGAGTCCCGAAATTTCAATTCCGAATATGTATGGCAAAATTGACAATAAAGCTGACTTTGACTTATCTGTGTTTTTTTTTTTTTTTTTTAAACAGTTGCGATTGGCTAATGGGGGCAAAACTAGGTGGAGATCTATTTGGATGGGAGGCAAGCCAGGGGGGTATTCCAGAAAGCTAGTTTTGTGAAAACTCTGAATTTGTTAACCCTGAAATGAGGGAAACTTTCTGGAGTTTTCAGTTCCAGAAAGAGAGGTAACTTAAACTCTGGGGCTGTTACTGCGGTAACTTACTCTGTGAACATAACCTGCTCACTGGCAGGTTTTATTAAATAAACTCAGAGTTTATCCCCGTCTGCTCCCTCCTGCTGAGCTTTTACACATGGGGTGTCTGTTTATCCGAAATCCTGTTGATATTAAAGCGGAATTAATCTGCATAGCCTTGCATCGGGAGAGAATTCTTAGACCACGGATCGATATATTGTCATTGCCAGACGAATATGTAATTGAGTGGTACCGTTTTTCGTCTCGCTCCATCAACTATCTGAACAACATTCTCCAGCCATACATTTGTAATGTCACACACCACAGACGTGCTCTGAGTTCAGAGCAAATTACTTGCGCTGGTTTTTTTGTTTAGTTTTTTTGGCAAACGGCAGCCAAATAAAGACAAATCATTAATATTTCACTTCATTATTTCCTACAAATACAAAAGTCAGTATTCGTAGGCCCATATTGTTCCATTAATCAACATATTTCACCTGTGACCATGCACCCACCAGTAATTTATGTTCCAATATTTCTATTTCCAGATCTGCCTTCCTGATTTGTCGCTCCAAGTAAACCATTTCCTGGTCTGTTTTTACCATCTTTTTTATTAGATGGATTCTGTACAAGTCCTTCACTGGTAACTGTAAACATAATGATGACACTAAATTCTACAATTCATGCAACATTAACCTGGTATGTTTACTGTGTGAATCTGTGCTGCAGAGGCTCCTGGTAATGGCACTCTGTTAAAAGGATGTTCAAAAAGGATAAGAATGTGCACGTTTTTCCATCTTTCATTATGTATCCACATCACTTCAGTGTACATGTAAAAAAAAAAAATGTGAATAGGAAGAGAGCCATAGTTCTCTTACACATACTCATATACAGTCATGTGAAAAAATTAGGACACCCCATTAAATAGTCAGCTCTTTATTAACTCGTTGGCTGCCATTGACGTCTATAGACGTCATTTAAAAAAAAAAACGTTTTCTGCCAAAGACGTCTATAGACGTCAATTGCGTTTTTTAACGGAGTGGGCTGGGGAACAATCTAGCGGAGTTTGTCACTAAATCTTAGGCTTGTAAACACTAAACAGAGAATATACTGGCAAAATTACCCGCAAGGTGGCAGCAGTGCAACTTTTCACAAAAAAAAAAAAAGCTTGTTTTCTCAATTTTTTGGTCAAAAACAGCTGTTTTTGGTGAAACCAACCTATGTTCTACTGTCTATTACTAAAGGACTGAAAATGGTAGAAACAAACTTGTTTTTCCTGATGAAAGAAGAGAGTCTACTCTTTCTTTTGGTAATTTCGGTGTGTACATAGTCATAAGACACACTTTTCTGTGGGTCTTGGAAAATCAGTCAAAATACTGTAAAACACTTGGCAGTATGGGTGTCTCTGCACTGAAAATGGCTGGCAGCCAATGAGTTAAGAAATTTTCACATATCAATGTCCAAAATTGTTTTTATTTATTTCTCAAAAAGAAAGTTATTTAATTGCAACTAAACAACCTAAATTAACATCGTTTTACTCATGAAACAAAAGTTATGAACAAAAATGCATATTATAATGGAGGAAAAAAGTTAGGACACCCTACCCTAACAAGTGTTGCCCCCTTTGGCTGAAATAACTTCAGTGAGACGCTTCTTGTAGCCACCTACCAATCTCTGACATCGATCTGAAGAAAGTTTGCCCCACTCCTCAATGCAGAATTCTTTCAGCTGTGAGATGTTTGAGGGGCGTCTTGCATGTACAACTCGTTTTAAATCACTCCACAGCATCTCAATTGGATTAAGATCTGGACTTTGACTTAGCCATTCCAGGACTCTCCACTTCTTAGTTTTTAGCCAGTCCTTGGTGGATTTACTGGTATGTTTTGGGTCATTGTCATGTTGCAGGGTCCAGTTCTGCTTCAGCTTTAATTTTTTTACAGATGGTTTCACATATTCCTCAAGCACCCTCTGATACACAGCAGAATTCATGGTGGATTCTATGATGGTGAGCTGGCCAGGTCCCGCTGCAGCAAAGCATCCCCAAACCATGACACTTCCACCTCCATGCTTCACAGTTGGTATGAGGTTCTTTTCTTGGAATGCTGTATTTGGTTTACGCCAGACATGTCTTGTTTTCTGGTGTCCAAATAATTCAACTTTAGACTCATCTGTCCAAAGAACATTATTCCAGAAGTCCTGGTCTTTGTCTGCATTCTCTCTGGCAAACTTCAGTCTGGCCTTAATGTTTTTCTTAGAGAGCAAAGGTTTCCTCCTTGCACACCTCCCATGAAAATTAAACTTGTGTAGTCTCTTTCTGATAGTTGAGTCACGCACTTTCACATCAACAGTAGCTAAAGCCTGCTGTAGGTTCTGTTATGAAATTTTAGGATTTTTCATGACTTCTTTTAGCATCTTACGGTCTGCTCTGGGGGTGAACTTGCTTGGACGGCCAGACCTGGGCATGGTCACAGTTGTTTTGAATGTCCTCCACTTGTAAACAATTTTCCGGATGGTGGAATGACTGATGTTAAAATCTTTGGAGATCTTTTTAAATCCCTTTCCAGACTCATAAGCAGCCACAATCTTCTTTATGAGGGCGTCAGGCAGCTCTTTGGATCTCACCATGGTGCTCACTCTTACTTCAACAGTCAGGGACACACCAAACTAAATTTCTGAGGTTTAAATAGGGTAAGCCTCATTCAACATGCTGGGTAACGATGTTCTGATCATGTGCACCTCATATGATACACCTGTGTGTGATCTTAATTATTTTAAGTGGCCCAATATATAGGGGTGTCCTAATTTATTCCTCACCAGAAATTGCATTCTTTTTTAATTACATTTTACATAAAGTTGTAAAAAGGCGTTTCTTAATTTTTAATTGTTTAGTCATATTACTTGGATATCTCAGTACTGTTAAATTTAATATTAAATATCCACATGTCCAAATATGTTAAAGAATATACAGGTTTTCATACAATGTCCTAATTTTTTCACATGACTATATATATATATATATATATATATATATATATATATATATATATATACATACACACACACACACACACATATATACTCGTTTTGCGGGCCTCTGCCTTCTTTTTGTTGGCTGAGTAGAACTCACCTGTTAATCTACTAAACTGGATACAGCCACATGTTGAAATGGCCACTGAATGATACGTATAGAACTTTGTTTAATATGTCAAATATGAATACAACCGAAGTGAGTTGCAATCAAGTGCCTATGGGTAAAAGCAAATTATGCCCGACCTGTTTTAATTATGTTTTTATATTTCATTTTCAGTTGCTGCCAAGTGCGTTTTACGCCTGCGAGATTGCAACTAAATGACAATAAAATTTCATTCAATACCTAAACATCACTGTTTTCACCTGTAATAGTATAAGACAGTGTGGATAAAAGTTACATGAATACTAGATTAACTTATGCATTAAACCCGCTGCAGCTGTGTTGCTTTTCTTTCTTTTTTTTTGTTGCTTTTCTTTCTAAAGATGAGCTCTTACTCGCCATATGCTCGCACTAGTCCTTCCAATTCCAGTGGGGTGAAGTATGTTGAGCGTTTCCTTTTTTTTTTGCTTCGGTCTCCAAAGTGACTCGTATCCATTGATGATGGATTTTTATTGTCGTCATGCACGCGCTTAACTCAGGGTGAACATACTTAGAGTTGATTGAACTAACGCAGATCAGCGGTTCTGGAACCGGATACTCAGAGTAAGTCAACTCAGAGTTCAGGGATAGAGTCAGAGTTTGTTGAACCTCCTTTCTGGAATACCCCCCAGGTGCTTTCTGCCAGAGCAAAACAAACATAAGCTCTCCGATTTCTTTGGGTTCACAAGCCGACTTTCTTTGTAATGTGTATATAATAATACACTGTTTGTCTTTTGATTTTGTACCATTGGTTAGACAATATAAATAAGAGTGCTAATGACCTTGCAATGGGAAAGTTGTTCATAATGGTTCATAATTTCAAGACATTTGATCCTCCAACAGTGGGTAATGTCATCACTTTGGCTTTTTACTCCCCAACTGACGCAGAGGCTCAAGTTCCACAGTACGAACATATCTGTTAGCTATGAAGGATTTTACCCTCCAAATGTCAAAAGCGTTTCAAAAAGGATGACTGAATTTCAAGTTTGTTTAACAACACCCATGCCTTCCAAAACAAACATTCTTATGCACAACAATAAAGGGAAGGATTATGAGCTCAAGACACGACAACGGGCAACAAAAGCCAGCTGCTTCCAATTACATGTTGGCTTAACTGAACTGGACATGTTTATAAAACTACAGAGGCACAATAAGCTAAGATGTACTGTCTAATTGAGTTTATTAACCAACAGTTTGTTTTCATGCCATTGCAAAATGTGTGAGTACCTTGGCTTTGACTGGGACGTCACTACTGTCTACTACTAATTGGCAGCTCTGGCTACGTTATGCTGCTTGGGGGCGACTGCTCCCGGAGTAATAGCGTTACGTAACGGTCTTAAGGCATTCCTTCAATTTTGAAATTTCTCTGACGTTTTTTTTAATTACAGACCAAACTGAGCATTAAATGGACTGTTCATGGTCAATAAAGATCCCCTGGGCTTGGAATTTACCTGACGTCAAAGTGAAGTCTCAATGGGCCTCATGCAAGAACATTTTTGTATTTTTATTCTAAAATTTCTCTTACTTTTTTCGTACGAAGGTCTCGTATGAACACGCCACATCAGATTCAACAAACGCTCTTAACTTTGGAAAAAGTGTGTAAACGACCTGCGTAAATGATGAATGCCACCTGTGCGTATTTCAGTGCACGAGGATAGGAAATTTGAATACTCCACGCCCAAAATTATACCATATTAGGAGCTGTGCTCCCTCGCTCCTGTGCCAGGAAGTGTTTAGTGTTGAGTCATGAGAATGGCATCAAGGCGCAAAAAGAACAACTTTACGGGTTCTGAGATTGAAATTCAGCTTTCAGAGATCCAAAAAGGAAAATCTGTCATTTTTAGCAGTGTCAGCAGTGGAATTACGGGACCTGCTAAAGCGAAGACATGGGAAGCAATTACGAGAGCTGTTAATTCCGTGTCACCTGTAGTTCGTAATGTCACCGAAATAAAAAAAAAGAAAAGGTTTGATATGAAAATAGCTTAAAAAACAAACAAAAAAAAAAAAAAAAAACATCTCACCATGAGTGCCATGAGTCGATGACTGCAACTAAAGCAATCAGTTGTTGCCTCATCATGATGGCACTTTGATGGGGCAGTCCATGAGGGTCCATGATCTTCTGGCACCACACCTTCTGGTCTGCCTGGGCTGTTTCAGGTGGAGACCCTTGTTCATGGCAATATTGTGCAAACCTGGCATGCCTTCTCTTGGCTAAAGAGCAGTTTGCCTCCCGCTTTATCGAGATGCACCCACCTGGCCTTCGGCTCAGTGCGCTCCACGACAGGGGCACGGGTGTTTTGATGCGTATAGTCTATTGCTCCGATTATGATTGGCAGTCCAGCCAAGGCATGAAAGTCCCTCTTAATTTGTACTTGTTGGACAGCGGTGTATGGGAATTTGATGTACCATGGGTGATAAACTGATGAGAGCTTTGATGACCAATGGGAGCGCACGACTCACAGAGGACTGGGACACACCCGATCTGTCTCCAATCTCCCTCTGAAAGGTTCCAGTGGCCAAAAATCCAAGGGTGGTGAGGATCTTGATGTGTGGTGGAATTGGGTTTGATCGGCGTGTTTCTCTCTGGAGTTGCGGCTCTAGCAAACTGCATATTTGCAGCAGCACAGTCCTTGGCAATCTAAATCACGATGTCAGCCATTCGTCTGTCTCCACATGGATATCTACACGGTCTCTTCCAAGAGCCTGACGCGCTAAGGCATCCAAAAGTAGCCGCTGGTTTCATTTCCCATTGACCTTGTTATATACAGAGTCAAATTAACCTTCAATTAGTGCATTAAGTCAAACAGAATAATGTCAGCATAATTATGGGGTATAATGTATATATTTATTTATGTTTGCTTCAAAGTACTTAAATATACAATGCATTAGTCAAGCAAACTTGATTGGAATAACAGCGGACTATTTTACGAAAGTCCTACGACAGGTCTGGATCACTCGTAAATTCTGTTCGTACCTGAAAGAAAACGTAAAATATGAAAAGATTGGTGAATGCGCAAATTCTATTAAATCACTCGTACGCACGATTTAAGAACAAATCTGTGCGTACGAACGGTTGTTGCATGAGGCCCATTGTGTCGTACGCCGAAGAGACAAAGCAGATTTACCACTAACACCAGTGATCACTGACTGTAGTTTTTTTTCTTTCCTTACTTAAACAATGATAAACACGGGCCAAGCCTGAGGAAGGACCAGGAAAGGAAGTCTGAAAAGGTCTGTCTGCTATGAAGATGAAAGAGGTGAGGAACAGAGGAAAAGGGGGGGAAAGTGGGACAGAAAGCAGTATGTAAACTAGTAAAGTGACTTTAGTTAGATTAATAATAATGTATATGTATGTATGTATGCATGTACACATTTCAACCAAGGGCTCTAACAATGTTACAAAAAATTAATTTAAAAAGAAAAAAAAAACATAAAATCACAAATATTGACATGGATTTTAATTGGGCTATTTTAGGCTGTCTTTTAGTTGAACTCTTCACTTTTAAACAATAGCCCCTTTCACACTGCGACCCGCTACCTTAGCGGGTCCAAATTGCACCTCCACATTGCACCGCGTCGAGCAAAGTGAAAGCTTGGCGTGTTGGTGACCCGTGTCGCCTGAAGCCGAGTTCAGGGGGCGTTGCCTAGTGGCAGAGCGTCACACGAAACACATAAAATGCTGGGCGTGTACAATGACGTAGGCACAAGCCATGCGTCGGAGGTAGGGTTAAATACACCTTGAGGACTCGTTTTTGCAATTGTATATGGAGTTCATGGAGATGTTATTTTACGGGGTGTGGATGGTTACAATGTGGGATGCCGCCGAAGAACATATGCGGAGAATACAAAAGCACTATAGTCCCCGAAATGTGGCGGTAAATAACGTCCTCTGCTCGGAGGCTGAGGAGCTTGCGGACCTCCTTGTCTCCCCAGCAGTGTTCGAATTATCCACCGGGCTTCGGGGGGGTCAGACTTTTTGCGGATCAATTGATGACATCACCCCCCCCCCCCCCCCCACACAAAAAAAAATATATCATGATATGCAAACACAACAATACGTTATCATTTGCAAACTCCCTGCTAGAGCCTCACATGAATCAAGTGACCACGTTCGCGGGAAGATCACATCAAAGCACTCGTCTCCGTAAACTCCGTGTTGCCAGATTGGGCTGTTTTGGATGACCGTCTGCGGGTAAAAATGGGTATTGGGCGAGTTTTTCTGTATCTGTATATGGCTCTATGGCCATAGAAATAAATACAATTCAGTTTAGACTGGTTTAGTTTAGATGTAGTGCCTCCAAGCGGGGTTTGAGCATGTTTGGAAATCATCTGGCAACCCTGCAAAATCCGCGCTGCGCAGGTGAATTCAGCTCAAATCTGCACGCAGCACTGTCAAGTTCAACCACCTAGCCAAAGTTTGTCTCACACACGTTGCTGCAGCAGGACGTTGCTAACTTTCCAGTTAGCAACAAGCACAGCAGCAGAACCAACACATGCAGAATAATACATAAATATTAAACCTAGCAACGACCCAACTTCAAACAGCTGTATGGCTTACCAAAAGCCCACTAGCAAACTAGCAACTAGCCATTATGTAGTGCCCACGAAACGCAATCAAGAAATGTCAAACAGCAAAGTGAACCCAATGACGCATACAGAATCAAGCTGTAAATTATCAGACTACAACTGCCAAATTCAACATAGCTTGTAATGTCTGCTGTAAACAGTGTGCGCTTTTCTTGAGATTGAAAAGTGCTATCAGACAGCCCCGTGGTGCTAGTAGTCATGGTATACTGCTAGCTGCTACATGAAATGGCTTCAAACACAGTCAAAATTATGATTAATCCTATATTTGTCACGGCGGACATATGGTAAGGAATCCCATTTTTCCTACCTCTTTGTGGGCATGCTATCCTTTTTGCCTTCTTGCTAAACACAGCTATCCTTGCTTCTTGCTTGGTGGAGTCACACTATCCATTTGCCTTCTTCTAACTTAGTTAAATTATATTATTCCAATTGTGCTTTAAACACATGATAAGCCTTGTACTTTATTTTCTGACATCAAGTATGTTGGTTGGTGTATTCTGGATTAGAGCAGTCCGCCTCTGTCTTTGAACTGAAACTACTTGTGCATGTTGACTCGCGATGGAATTCTGATGTAGGCTAACTTTTTTCGCATGGGAGAAAGGGAAGGGCGGTCACCTGTCTTGAGTGTTTGTAAGTTCAGTGCTTTAAAGTTGAAATAATATTAGTCTGATTTGTTAGTTTCATTTAACAAATCATGGGAAACCTCCACCTTGACAGCTTAATTCCACGCGCTCGCATCTCAAACATCATTTTAACGGGCATCAAAACCCTGCATCTCAGTGCTGCCGATGTTTTGGACTATGCGCGAGCTGCCTGCGAACATGCGAAACGCCCGCTGGTGGTACAGTCCATTGAAGGGGTGTTCCAAAACGCATTTTATTTGGTTATTCATAGTACACATTGAAAAATGCTAAGTAACAAGACATTTTCAACACCTGATTTTAATAATAGATCAATTTTTTCAGTACCCCCCAAAAGTGTAATTTAGTCCCATTTGGGAGGTATCAAGTCTCAATCGGGGGGGTCAGACCCCCCCCCCGGTACCCCCCGTAATTCGAACACTGCTCCCCAGTTGGCCATATTAAAAAATGTCTCGAACTTGATGTAGGCTAAAACAGAGTAAAACTTGTCCTCACCTGTCGCTGTTGTTCTGAATCAGCTGTCCATTCTGTCTTTTAAACTCCTCACGTCACGCCACGGCCACGTCCGATCCGCGTCGTTTGCGTTCACACCAAACTCAGCTCGGCAAAAAGACTAGGGTCCTACGCGGGTCGAAAGGCGAGTCGAGTTGATGCGGCAGCCCGGGTCGGCAGTGTGAACGCAGCAGCGGACACGCTAAATTCGCGGATTAAACGCGGGTTATTCGTCAGTGTGAAAGGGGCTAAAGTCTTCATACCATCCTCAGGCCAGCCAAGACCTCAACAGGAATTAGATGTACTGAAAGCATTGGCAACACTGAAACTAGAGAGGAAATGCGGGAAAATACTTTTTTCTAAATAAACAACACACACACAGACAAGCCTGAAGGATCTTAATGCCGATACACTGTGAGAGAGGACAGCCGAGCCTGTTCACACAAACCCAACATCATCTAAAAGCGCAAATAATAGCCGCTTTCGGACAGACCGTTCTAAGAACGCAGTTATCAGAACTGTCCTACTCGAATTTCGTTCTGATAACTGTCCTTCTGTTTCAGTCTGCATTCGCACATGAGTCGGGACCTGATCGGGACTGATGCGCCGCGTGCAGCCGTCTGCGTCAGTGACGTGTTAGCCGTTAGCCGTTTAGCGCCACATTCAACAACAAAACAAAACCCGTAAAAGTAGGAGAGAAGAAAACACACCACAAAGAAGCTAACATGGAGAGCGGGGAGCCCACCGTGTTCATGGTCTGCATGATGGTGATATTAATCATGGACGATCACATCAGGCGTCTAATATCGAGGCTGGAAGAGCTCACAGAGAGTCAGGAGACGATACTTTTTCATTTCATGAAGGAAGAAAGGAGAGCAGAGCGCTGCAGACAAATGAGACCAGTGTAAGTTTAACTTATTAAACACCCGCCGGTTGTGTCTGTGTCTTATGAGGAAACATTTCAGCCGTGATAGCATGACATGGGGCGTAGCTACCAACCACCACACACCTCCGTCAGATGCGTTCTATAGAACTATGAAAAGACCCAGCTGAGGAGAAGGAGCTAAATAGTTATAGGAACTAAGGGAGATAGCCCCGAGTTCCTGTATGTCCGAACACGGGAGAAAACGGCCCCGCGGATTAAAAGGTTATTAGAACTGCCAAAGGTTCCTACAGTCCGAAAGCGGCTAATGTCTAAATGCAGACCAGATCCATCTCGGTTTGGTTGATTAAACATATGAATTGACAGTTAATCCCAGTGTCATCCCCAGCATTTACTGGCTGGACACTGGCTGACAAATTATTCACATCCTTGGAGTCTGTCTAGAGTACACAGTGTGCCTTGTTCGCCTGTGTCCCCTCTGGATGCTTTTGAAACACAGGGGGAGAAGAGGAGGCCCGTGGAGGGGAGAGTAGGTGAAGCTTCTGGCAGACAAATTTATCATGGAGCAAAGGGAAGGAAACATCCTTCTGCAACTACAAATTATGCTGCCGCTGTGCTGTCATTTCCTTCCCATTTAGTTACCATTGGAAAACCACAAGCCTTTGTCGTGCAATAGTGGAGAGTGAGGGGAACGACATGAACTGTCAATACAGCGAAGAGTAGCTACTGTCTCAATATGTGAGTGGCTCACTCAGATTCAAACGGCCAACATCGAGCAAAGTGACGTTGAAAATATTACACCGTGTAACAGAAGTTCACATTAAAAAGTATCATTTCTACATGGGAAGGAACAAGGCATTCAGTACACTTACAGTTGATATATTTCCCCCCGAGAGACCACGGAGTTCTCGGTTAAATAAGTTCTCATGTTCGCCCCGCAGCAGGCGCAGAAGCAGCCGGCCGATGAGCTGCGCGGGGCGGTTACAACACCGGGAGGCATCGCTGGTCGGGTGGCGGCGACAGGACGCCCAGTAGTGGGTGATGGTTACAGATAACTGCCAATTGACTGCGGAGGTGGTCACAAGGAAGGTAGTTTTCAAAATTGTAGTTATTCAAATGCTAAAACTAGGGGTGTAAACTCTAGTTTTAGCATCTAAGTCGTCTCGATATGAAAAAAAGAAAAAAAAGGGGGATATTTAGAGGGGCGCCTGTTACTGTATGAAGAAACGCATGATGCCGGAGAACAGTTGCACCACCATCTGCTCAGTGATACTGCCCCATGTCCGCAGCAGGCTGTGATAAATCCTGCAGCTGAAGGGGAGGAGACACCTAGGGTCCAATCCGTGACAACAGCAGTATGTACAAGTCTGTTTGTCGGATTATTAGCGCCAAGGAGAATTTGGGGGGGGATTTCCAAACAGGGTTTTCATTTATGGAATTTCTTGTGCTTCGACTTCCTGATGTAGCCTACCTTAAGGAAAATATTGGTACAAGAAGTGATCCTGTATGGAAAGTCTGACTATAAAATTCCGTCATTTGATGGAATGTGTGGAAGAAACATGGCAGTTCTTCATATATATATATATATATATATACACAGCTCAATAGGTGGATGTTGCCCTAAGCTTAATTTAGATCAAGAAAAACAAAAGAAAGATTTGTGTCAGACACTGGGCCTCATGCAACAACACGCACAGATTTGTTCTTAAATCGTGCTTACGAGAATTTGCGCATTCACCAATCTTTTCGTATTTTACGTTTTCTTTCAGGTACGAACAGAATTTACGAGTGATCCAGACCTGTCGTAGGACTTTCGTAAAATAGTCTGCTGTTATTCGAATCAAATTTGCTTGACTAATGGATTGTATAGAATAGAATACAACAGAAAAATACTTTATTCATCCCCCAATGGGGGAAAATTCAAATTAGTGGAGTAGCTAAAAAAATTATTAATATTTACAATGATTGTATATTAACAACAACAATAATAATACAAATTCTAATAAAAATACTACTACTAACTAATAATAATAAATGACTAAATAAAATAAAAATAAATAAATAAATCAATTTGAGAAGAACTCAGCTGTCACTGTTAAAAAGCCTTATGGCTGTGGGAACAAAGGACCTTCTGAACCTCTCAGTCCTGCAGCGCAGAGAGATGAGCCTCTCACTGCAGCTGCTCCTCTGTCCTGCTATGCTGTGGAGAGGATGTTTATTGTTCTCCAAAACAGAATACAATTTCCTCCTCATCCGTTGTTCCACCACAGCACTGAGAGGGTCCAGCCTTCTGCCTACAACAGAATATATTTATTAATTAATTATTAATTAATAATCATATTATTAATTAATATATATTTAATTACTTTGAAGCAAACATAAATAGATACATTATACCCCATAATGATGCTGACATTATTCTGTTTGACTTAAATTATGCAACAATTGAAGGTTAATTTGACTCTGTGTATAATAAGGTCAATGGGAAGCGTAACCAGCGGCTGACTTTTGGATGCCTTAGCGCATGTGTGCTCCGAGACCGTGTAGACAGACAAATGGCTGAGATCAGATTTAGATTGCCAAGGACTGTGCTGCTGCAAATATGCAGCTTGCTAGAGCCACAACTCCAGAGACAAACACGCCGATCAAACCCAATTCCACCACACGAGGGTCTCCTACTACCTGAACCAGCCCAGGCAGACCAGAAGTTGTGGTGCCAGGAGACCCCCCTAATGGACCGCCCCATCAAAGTGCCATCTTGATGAGGCAACAACTCAAAAGCACAGCTTTTGTTGCAGTCATCGAGCACCTGGCCATGGCGAGACGTTTTTTTTCAAGCCATTTTCATATCAAACCTTTTCATTTTTATTTTGGGGACATTACGAACAACAGGTGACACGGAATTAACAGCACTCATAATTGCTTCCCATTTCTTTGCTTTAGCAGGTCCCGTAATTCCACTGCTGACACTGCTAAAAATGACAGATTTTCCTTTTTGGATCTCTGAAAGCAGAATTTCAATCTCAGAACCCGTAAAGTTGTTCTTTTTGCGCCTTGATGCCGTTTCCATGACTAAACACTCAACACTTCCTGGCACAGGAGAGAGGAAGCGTAGCCTTATTTGGTATTACCTCGTGGACATGCACTTAAATACGCACGGGTGGCATTCATCATTTACGCAGGTCGTTTACACACTTTTTCCGAAGTTAAGAGCGTTTGTTGAATCTGACGTGGCGTGTTCGCACGAGACCTTCGTACGAAAAAAGTAAGAGAAATTTAAAATAAAAATACGAAAATGTTCTTGCATGAGGCCCAAAGTTTTTGCAGAAAGATGCAAAATGTGAAACTTCAGGTAAAAGGAAATGTAACTATTGGTGGTGTTTTTATTTTCAATTTTCCCAATGGGAGATCAGAAAACCTTCCATTGTCCATTTAATGCCGATGAAGGCCCTTTGTATTGTACTTACACAAGTCTAAAGTACAGGAAACCACAAATAAACACATGTGGTTGAGTTGCATGACACATGGGCACAGAAATTACACTTACAAATGATAACTGGTTGGTGGAGATCAATGGGAAAAGAATGATACTATCACTATAGTTTTTCTGCCATGTTTGCTGCATCTATTTATTTATTTTTTGTGAAGGTATCACAGTGCAGCCAAATAAAAAGGATGTCTTACATTCTTCTGTATGTTTACATTTACTCTCAACTGTGCAGCAGTAAAGGCATAGCTTTGTGGTTGAGTGCATTATTCATAAGCTATTTACTTTCCACTTTTCAGTCCATCCTTACCACTTGAACTCATATCTTACATTCAGCAGAGGCCATACAACTTGTACGACTTAGATGCTTTACTTTCGTATTATTGAAAAAGTTGTTTCCAACCAACCAGCCCAATTCCTGAAGTCTTCAACTTTAGAGAGCTCGCTGAACAAACTGGAGTAACTCTCTTTCTATTTAGGAACTACACAGCATCACAAGACCCGTCAGGGTGTACGTCGCGTCTCTTCCAACGGCAGCTGGGTTAGACTCCAGCCCCCCGTGACCCTGAATTGGATTAAGCAGGTATAGAAAAAAATGGACGGATGGAAACCATCTAGTTTTTTTCAAATTCAGTATGTGTCAGGAATTGATTTTCTGCTCATAGACAAGGCAGTGACAACTATGTGTGCTGAGAACTTTCTCTCTCGTAGAAAAAATTAACATTAACAGAAAAAGCCTCCATTGCAACTCGTCTCCTGATCATCAATTACTCTCACCCCAAACCACGTGCAGAGGAGGCATCCTCTGGACACTGGGATCACAGCTGATCACATTTGTGTTGTTTCATTCCTGCTGCTGGAGGAAGGATAACAGAGTTGCATAACCAGCACTAGGTCTGAGGCCTTTAAGGAACATTCTCACCAGAGTCAGCAACACCTGACACCTTGTGTCCTTCCAGCAACAGAGCAAACAACAACATGCCTACGGGGAAAAAAAAAAAAGATTGAAAAATCAAAGAGAAGACATCAGACACACTGTGTGTTGAGGAGAAACCTGACCTTAAACTTGGTTACACCGATTACTGATCCCTCATGGTTTCAATTCTTAGTGTGGATTACATACCGAGGGCAACTGCTCGGAGGCACCACCTGACAGCAAATTCATATTTCAAGATAAACAACAACAGCAGTTTGGTGTTTTTCTGTAAGGTCTATTAGTGGCCCGTGTCCATTACTCTGCTCGGTCACAAGTGTTTTAAAATGTCCAAGTGTGTACAATGAAACGTGTTTGAGTATCGTCAAACATTAAGTCAAGCGGGAAGAAGACTAAAGCTATTGACACTTATGAGACTTAAATACTTGTTGTGAACGGATAACAGCCACTTTATCCAAACGTTACAGAAAAACACATCAGCTTCCTGTTAAAATGCCAGATGATGCGTTTCATTTCTTGTCATGCAGTTCTCTGTCCCTCACACTGACCCCTTCAAAATTTCCTCCATCAGTTAAGGGAGCGCATGTGGCGTCTTTTGTAAAAAGCCTTGCAGGTCTAGTTAAAAACAATCACAGGCCACAGCATCGTCTTAGCAACCCACATGTTTATGTGACTGTTGGACCCATTTCTCAAGTTCCACCTGACTTCCCTCCTGTTTGACGGCTGAAATTCACACCATCCAATGACAAGCAGTGAATACCAGGATGTGGTTTTTATGGGCAGACAGACACCAGACACTCTGCTGCTGCTCTACAGTTTCCACGTATACAAAAACATAGACAGTCACCTTAGTGCTCACAACACTACAGTACAACGCACCCAAGGTTATTCATTTTCTTCAAACACAGACAAACAAACTCATCAGTGATTAGCACCAACTTAACGTTAGATCTAGTTTAATCTGATTAATAACAGTCTAATCAGTATGACAGATAGCACATAATGTACGAGGCTTAAAGACATACACATGTAACTGTAAGGTCAAAAGAAATGTGGAGACAAAAACGGACTGCTAAATGTAACCAACGTCTTCCTCATTCAGAAAAATAATTCCTCTCTCCACTTTTTTCCCCTCCATCAGACTGATGCGTCATGAAGATTAACTCTACAATTGTAGAATTATCTAAAATTTGTCAGTCTCTTGTCACCATCCTGCTGGTGTCACCGAGTTTAAATCAGCAGCACTGCAGTGGGCCTCGCTTACGCAGGCACACACTGCACCGCTACATACTAGTCTGAATGAATTCACTACCTGTGTCAGAGATGAGCTCTGCTGCAGCAATTGGTTTCTACAGCACGGCAGGCAAAAGACATCAGCAGTGTGCGGTGTGAACGGGCTCAGTTGTGCAGGAAGGTAGAGAGCTGACAGCCTGTTTGCATCTTTTCAGAGATGCGCAAGACAAAGTATTTGGCAACAGGATACAGTCAGATCTGTGTTTGATTGAAACTAACCTTTTAATTATCATTTCTGGCTACCCTTAAAATAATTATTGATTATTTTAATTATGTTGCTGGGTTGCTGGAGCCTATCCCAGCTGTCATGGGTCAAGAGGCAGGCTACACCCTGTTTCGTTCACCTGGTTGACGGAGAAAGTGAGAGTTTCTTTCCATGGCATTCTTTATCTAGTTATGATATCTCATACTGGAAACATCAGGAAAGCTGCACGGTGGTGTGGTGCTTAGCAGCGTTGCCTCACAGCAAGAAAGTTCCTGGTTCGGATCCCGGCTGGGGCCTCTCTATGTGGAGTTTGCATGTTCTCCCCATGTATGCGTGGGTTCTCTCGAGGTACTCCGGCTTCCTCCCACTGTCCAAAAACATGCATGTCAGGTTAATTGGTGACTCTAAATTGTCCCTAGGAGTGAGTGTCAGCGTGGATGGTTGTTTGTCTCGTTTGGGTCTTTGTGGCCCTGTGATGGATTGGCGACCTTTCCAGGGTGCCCTCTGCCTCTTGCCCAATGACTGCTGGGATTTTCAGCTGCCCCCCCACATTGAGTCAACTGTCCCACAGACAGACTCAAACTCCACAATTTTCAGATAGCAAAGTTTATGAGTCTTTGTTCTACTCTGTAGCCCCGGTGTGCTTGGGGAAGTCAATCATGACACAGCTCTCCACCTCGTGCAGATTCTGGTTGTGTCCCTCCAATTCAAAACACATCTTCTGTCAAGTAGAACAAAGTTGGAAACTGTCTGCAGGACAAGGGTCTAACTACGGAAGTAGCTGCAGATTAAAGACCACCAAAACTGCAACCTGGCTAGCCAGCAGATAAGGAAACATGTGGTAGGATGAGCTAATTAACTAAATGTTCAAAATAGAATAAATAAGAAAAATAACTAAAGAAAAAAAATAAATAAAATCACAGCTGAAATTAACACAAACCCCAGCTCTTCATTAGGAACTTCATCTCCATATAAATGTATGTCATCTATTAAAAAATGTAACAAGCTGATAGTGCAAGAGGGTGGAACAGCATGCAGTCAAATCAAGCACTCGGAACACCTGATTTCCACCGAGAACTCCACATTTATCCAGATGCATACGGTCATAGAAAAGGAGAGTAGGAATATGATCAGGTCTATCTAAAATTAGTTTATATATTGTTTCATGTACCTATCTCTGTGTACACAGACACACAAAGCGCAGTATGTGTGTACTGATTTCACTCCCAGCTGCACAAATACACAGTCCTCTATGATGAATGGCTCATAGCGCCAATGACCACACAGACTTTAGGAGCAGTTGACCAATCTGTCCCCGGATCAGCAGTGTAGCTCTCGCTGACCCACATCGACACAGACGCTGCTGCCCCCTGATGGACAGCCAGCAAACCATCATGAATTATCTCACACGAGAGAATTTTAGGCTTTCATGTGAGCTTAAGGTACCAGCATAACAAAGGAGAAGTAAGAGTGCTCATTTCAGTCATGTAGAACATTTAAACAGCAGGGGGTGTAGAGAAATTGCTGATAACCAGTGGACTAAAAGCGGTTGCCAGTATGGTTGAGTTAAACAGGATAAACCAGATCTTCAACTACGAAGAGAACAAGGGGCAGCACTGGATTGAGATACGACTATAGCACAGCAGCGCTCTGTCAAGGCACAGCAGTACAGGAAGAGGGTCTTCGGGGTCAGAGACGTGTGAAATTTACTTTCTTTCCTGTTCCTCTGAGTTTGATTAGGTCAGGTTTTAGAGGCAGAAACTTCTGTGTTCTGATTTGGGTTTGATATCATGATGACTTGGTGTCTTCAACTACTTGGCCTTGCATTACAAATTTCAAAATCATGATTGCAAAAATCACACCGCACTTTCGAAAAATGCCAATGCAACAGGGGAAAAAAAGATGAAGGAGCTTCATCTGAGACAGAAGAGACAATCATATCCATCTCAACCTTACCTCCTCGGCTGAGAGCGGTGGTCATCCTCCCCACTACCGGACTCCTAGGAGGATGAAAAAAGAGAAATATATCTGATAGGGTTCTACAGTCACCAAAGTGAGATTCTGGATGTAATGTTTCAACAAGCAAATGTCTTGCATGAGCCTTTATCGATGATGTGTATATCAGGGTATAGAACTGGTGGCAGCTGGATGACAAATCAAAAAAGCTGACAACTGAGTTCAGAAAAAGCGATACATCATCAGATTAAAATGATCAAAGTAAGTTGGATGTTGACACAGCACAATGCTTTACTGACACATGGTAAAGTTTGTGAGTTCTTATCATTCCTCTCTTTCTGTGTGAAATGACAACATACAAGCCCACATCAGCTATGTGAAAATACTTTTTGTTTAACACTATGCGAGTAACAGCGTGAAAAAGCCATTATAAACCAATCATTATTTTGGCATGGCTCTACTGGATTCATTTTATGGTGCTCTGAGGGAGCAGTCTAAGAAATGTGCAATAAGGAAAGCTTTAAATATGGCAGCAAAGCCCGATTCAACCACACTAAGAGTTAGAAAAAGGAAAAGGAACCGTTTCCCATTGTGGGGTAATAAAGCGCAGCTTGTATGCTTCCATATGCACACAAATATTAAGCCACAAACACATTAAAACTCCAAGCAGCATCCAGTTTTGTGTTGGGTTCTGCCCGAGCAGAGCAGGGGTGCAGAGAGACGGAGCCGGGAGCAATGTTCAGCTTTAACTCAATTTACAAACTCTCGTGAAAATTACCTCAGTCTGTCTTTTTAGATGTGACTGGTCAGATAACAACATATTCACATATATACAAATAAGCAGGGAAACAGGGAGGGCAGAGAGGACAATCTAATAGGAAGCCCCAACACTGAGCAGATCCAAAGAGAAATGAAGGAGTATTATTTTCTCTTTTGTTGTAGTACATTTCTCAAGATTGCCTGCTGCTGTTATTTTATACCGATGTTACAGCCATCTTTGCACTCGTAAAAAAAGTGTGTAGCTGACAGGACTTTAGGAGATGGCAAGATTGTAATACCCCAGTTTTATTTATGTTTGTTGCGCCGAATATAATTAATAAGCCAGTTTCAAATAAAGGCAAAGCACACAAAGCATAAGTAAGGCTATATCTCTACGATTAAATGTAATATGTAGTAATGTAGTAAGTAGCATGGTAAATCTCAGCTGTTCCATGCCATCATACCCAAACTTTGTTTTGGAAAACACATGCAGATTTTTCCAAAGTGTATGGAAATGTGAACCCTGAGTATGCACTCTGGGCGGGGATCTTTACCCATGCACACGTGTTACAGCCGAGATTATCTGCAATGACCAAAACAAAAGTATGAAAATCTCCTCCACTTAAGGCTAAGTGATGGTGCCCAAGTGTACCTGACGCATTGTGTGTATTTTCACTACAAACACCCTCATCAGACAAAACTCCAAACATTCAAGTAAACATGGTGTGGAAAACAAGCATCTCAGGAAAGGCTTTATATAAGTGCACATCACATGACAGCAAGACACAGGAAGCCAGACATGGGTTTGTGCAATCTGTTATCATGGTGCACGACTGCTGGTCACAGTTTAAAAACATATTTTCACAAAAGACTGGCCCACAGTCACATCTCTCACCCACGGATTACTTCAGAGAACACACACGCGAATCTACACTTTTACATGTTTTGAGTTGTTCAAGATGACAGAGCAAATAGGCTCAAATATGCATGTACATTGCATGATGGTTATCATTATGTCTACTCACAGAACCTGTTCTACTCTCAGAATACAAAAGGTGTGAGGGACAGGTTTGCTTTCAGGTCACAATACCCCCGCCCTCGGGGTATTTTGTTCCTTTATCCACTCAGGCCCTGATGGCAAAGGGTGTTTCTACGTATTTAAACGAAGGTGTAAACTTTACTGCCTGAGAAGACACTGCCAATAGTACACAATGCAGCACACACACAGGAAGTGTCGGTGGTTGTGTACAGCAGTATGCTTAACTTTTTCTCTGTTTTCTGATTTTCTAGTTTGGTTCCTGCTTCTGTAGAAACAAGACAAGCAGAAGGCATGGCAACAGGGCAGCCACCTGCACCTCTGCTTTGCATGGGCACACACCTGTATTCACCACGCGCACAAACATGCGCGTGCGCGCGAACACACACACACACACACATTACAGACAGACAGGAAGAGAGGGGGAGACAGGATAAAATATGCGGGACAATCTGGGGGGTTGACTGACGTGCAGAAACAAACAAACAAAAAAAATCCACAATCTCGTATACATATCAAGAGAGCGTACGAAAGTAACGTAATGTGTAAATAAATACCAGCTTTTGAGTGTGTCACAAAGCGTTGACACGGGCGGAAGTTTATGTAACATATCATGAAAACTTCTAAGCTGAGGTTCTGCAATCAAATAACAGTTCTTAGCATGCTGTATTATAAGTTGTTTTGTTATCCTGGACCCTGTGAAGTAGCTAAATAGTAGCAAAACCTTTGAATTGAGAGAAATGTGTGAAAATAAACCATGTCAACAGACTACATTAAAAATGAGGCAAAATTAGGAGTTCTCTCGAGCAAAACTACTAAAGATTTTCGGGCAGGTTAACATAGCAGCGAGCAATGACACTTATTACTGTTCACTGAAAATGATGAGCAGATATGTCACGCATGCGCACGAGTACAAAGGCAAGGCACTTGGTGACAGTCAGCAGCCGATAAAAAGACAGCGGAAACGAAGCCCTCTGTCGCCTTAAACGGCAAGGAGATATGAGTTTGGTGGCGGTGAAAGCCCTTGGGGAGGAGGGCTGAAAAATTTATGCTGCTCTTACCGAAACGCAGGGGCTGGAGCTGGTGCTGGGGGTAGGTGAACGCTGCACAGTAACCAGCGCCATTCAGCGACCGGGAAGCGGACACCTGTGAGGAAGCGACGGCGGCCACAAGAGCATAATTGTCTTGAGAGGACAAAACCTCAGCTGAACCCGAAATATTTATCTCCACTCGTTTTTGCCTCCCTTTTTCTCCCTGATCGTGGACTGCTTGACTTCCCCCCGGCTGTTTCCTCTGTCAACGCCTTCTGCGCATGCCCAATTTCCCTTTGCTTGTCAATCTCGGTTAACCATCTGAGTGCTGGAGGTAAACGAAGCAGTTATGTGTAGTGCCTATCAGTCAAACAATAATTCGACCATTACTTGAGTAATGATTTATTATGTTGAAAAATTAGTAAACCAGTAAGCAGTCTCCAGCTATAGAATTCAATAAATATATGGCCCAGAAGAAGAGCACTCTAATAACTTGATGGAGGTTACTAAAATATAGTCAGGAATTGATCCATTACTAATTTGGCCTCATGGCCACGGATTTAGGGGTCTAGTGAGTCAAGACACCCCTGGTCCAGAGCCTCTTGGCTGTGACTAGTAACTGTTCTTGATAGTCAAATGACCGCAAGGAAACATAAAACAATGACAAGAGACTCAGACTTACTAAAAAGAGCAGCAAAGAAATTCTATATGAATCAAAATAAGAGAGACTCCACATGATGGTTCCAAGAAATCTCTAAACAACCTTAAAGAACCTCAACTTAAGTTTAAGATAACACAAAAGTTACTTAAAACAATCTCAAGAGACACTTACACAGAAGTCCATGTATATTCTATCTTTCTATTTTTTATCTTTATTTCATATTTTATTTTATTCTATACTGCACAGTTGTACACTGGAGCTTGTTGCAATTTCATTTCACTATGGGTGTACATCCACATGTGACAAATAAAAATCTGAATCTAATCTGAATCTGACTAAACCAGAACATCTTCTGACTTGAATGAGCAACAGAGGATACTATACAGGTGCACTTGTTGCGGGTACAGCTGATTGCGAGGATTTTGATGTGTGACATCAGAATATCCTTTTACTTAGTTCTTGTGTGTTTGCAGGCGTCAAACATTTTTATTGACTATTATCCAGAATACTGATGGTAAAAATGTTACCTAATCAACTTTCTAAAGTCACTCTCACTCAAGTCAGTTTTCAAATTCAAATGGAGGATATTTTTAATTCCTTTTTCAGAGCTATAGGAACAACCTATTCTGAGTGTAATTAAAAGTTTAAGTAAGAATTTCGATCAAGCCATTTCCTTTGGATTTCATTATTCTTCACTTGGCTCTTGCGTTCTTATGAATTAATGTTTAGATCAGCTTTGACAAGCATTTATGTTTGGAGGGCTGTAGTTAGTTTTAGTTATTCTTTTAGTTATAGGTATTTTTTGGCTTACTTTAAGAGAGTAAATCTAAAGTTGTGGTATTTCCAGCTGACAGTTGAAGTTCAGAGAAGAAGAGGGCTGTCTTATGGCTAATATGATTTGTTCTTTGCATACCTATGAGCCTGAGTGTAATGGTAGACAAACTGAGAAAAAATGTCAGTCAAAATCTCATGACTCTTGAGACGTAGCCTGCCTGTCTGAACCTGTACTGCTACACTGTTATCTTCCCTACCTGAGGGCCTAGATCAACGATTGCAACAACAATAGCCTGACACAAACCTCAAATGTGTGTCATCAGGAAAGGTACCAGCCCAGATACCAACGTGTGCAGGTATGCACAGATCCACAGCACCACTATTCCAACCATTAATGCAGCTTGATTTCTTTCTTTCCTTTCCTTCTATATGTACTAGAGTGATAATCGGACTGAAATACCAAAAAAACGAAAATATGAGGATGATTCAGAGGGTGAAGTCAACCTGAAACAATGCAATTCAAATCATTAACTGTATTTCCTTGTCGACATTCATACATCATTGCACAACGATGAGAAGGAATGTATCACTCAATAACTAATGTCTCGGCAGATAACGTTGCTCCCTTTATGTCAGTCTACATGCCCATTTATTTGTTCACCTTGTAGCTCATTCTATCATCACTTCTTCCGTTTATGTGTCAGGCAGCTTTGGTTGTTTTTGCTTGAGCCAGAAGGATTAGCAGGGAGGCCACAGAGGAGATGAGATGCAGATTACGACAGAGATAATGGTGTTTGGATTTAGAGTCACACAGGGGAAGCAATGGAGATTCAAAACTGCCGCTTTAATCACAGGTGAGCCATGTTGTCTTTGATCTGACTTAACAGCACAGTTAACCACAGTTTTCAAAAATAGAGTGGACAGCACTGAAACTAACAAATGACTCGAGCAAATCAAATGAAGAGGAGAGTTTCTTTGTTGTTACTTAGACACAATTTCCTCTCCAGTCAGAGTGGCAAACTGCCGTTGATCTTTCATCTCAGTTCATCTTTAAAGAAACACTTCAAGCTATTGGCTTTTCCACAAAATTATCAACTTCTCATTTTTCCTCAAGAGGGATCTGTCACATAATTTGTTTTTGGCATTTTGCAACTACATGAACTATAATCACTGATGTAGAATAAAGGTGAATCTTCTTTAACCTCTGGGGTTTGCAGTTATTGTGGTACAGTGAAATTTGTTTGGGGGGGGGGGGGGGATCAGGATCTCTGCAGTTTAAGTGTACTTTGCAGTTTTGGAAATATAAAAGGTACATTTGTGCTTTTCTAAATTATAACTATATTTCAAGTATCTCTGATCTTTTGGGATTTTGTAAATACTGACAAAAGCCTATATAATTTCAATATTAGCAATATAAGGGACAATAATAACCACTCTTATTGATCTGCTCACATCTCGATATGCATTCTTTGATTAGGGGCTCAAATAGACTGTTTCTAATTTGGAAATTCATTTTCACGGATAAAGAAAGGGGGGAAAACGGGTAATTTCTTTGTTGGTTAATGTGTTTTGTTTAGTATGTAAATTATGTTAAAATTGCAACTAAAATATAATCTTCAGGTATGTGTACAGATTTAAGTGACGCTTAGAGTCATACTTCCGTTGCCAAAGTCATGTTTGAAGCAATGTCGCCATCTCTTGATGTGGGCTACAAATGCACCCCGTTTTCAGTTTGGGGAAGGGGTCTACCGTAATGTTTTCATTTCATGGTGTAGTTACTTTTCTAAAACCAAAATATTTTGCAATATACAATACAATACATGTCAGTACATTAGCAACAGTCAAACTGTTTTTTTAAAATATGTATAAAATTTTCATAGGATAAATACAACTTCCAGAAATACAGCTTTGTTTTATATACGTAGCAGCTATGTTCATATTAGTGTCCAAATGTAGCCTTCCGTTCCTTATTTGTACGAGTTTATTTAAGTTTTTTTCTTCTTCTTTTTTTGTGTCGAATCTGTGGTGCTAGTTTACAGCCTGCAGAGCAAGATGGCGGTCCCTACAAAGCAGTAAGTGACTAACATGCTAAAGACGCTATGGTAATGTGTGGTTTACAATTAATTACAACAGCTTCAATCTGTTAATATGGTTAGAGTCGGATCCGAAGTGACAGTAACAGCCATGGCGCTGTAGCTAATTAGTTTTAGCTACCTTGTCAAAACGAAGGTTCCTACTGCAGCTACTTAAGCTAACCGGTTATCATAATGCTAAAGTTGTGCTAACCAAAGAGGCTGTCTTTTTGTATGACACTTATGAACGTCTTTTTTTTTTTCTTGTCACATGTTTGCCTACTTATAGGTTTTACTTATGAATAGTAACAATGTAGGTTAATCTACGTGAGCAAAAAATATGACATGATCAAAATGTGTCTTAAGTTGAAAGATTTCGCCTTGGTTTTGGGCTTTTTAAGAATGTATTTAATACATTTATTTAAAAATAAAAATATTTAACTTTTAGTCCATGCTGTCGCGCACTGATAAGTGGGCTGATTACCTTATTATATAAGTAGCATTTCTTGACTCTGTAAAATAAAATAATATATATATAAATTCAGAAATTGTTGAGAATGGATAGTGCTTTACTACTAACTTATTGTCTCCTTATGAACTGGATTAATGTTAGCATTAGGACAAGACACGGAGATCCTTCTTTGTCATACTGGGAACTATCAGCTTTTGGTAGTTGTGTTTAGTGTAACATTCTACTGGAGCTTTTCTATCCTAGTGTCCTCTGTTCGTCGGTTAATTTTTATTAACATGCATCAGTCTTCCTGTTACATTTGGATTCTATTTGGCATGTTTCATGTTCGGATAATTTTATGAATTTCAAACACAGCTTGAAACCACAATATGCACAACCAGTGGTCACATATTGATGTGGTTTGAAAGGAATTTGTTGGAAAAAATTATTATACATCTATGGTAATCAGTGCAAACCTGACCCAACAGAGCCTGCTGGTTCTGTTGGCAGTCCTAATCCTGGCAACGCAGGGTACAAGACACCAACTGATGAGCTGACTGTTTAAATTGGTCTCACATCAAAAGCCTTTGCTCAGTAGCTTAGTGATCTGTCCAAAAGATCATATGAATGTTCCTCATTCAACATGCTGTCTTCTGTTTTCTAAAGTCGCTCTCCCAACGTTTGTAATATATCCAATGAAAGATTGGATGTCCTTATTATGTCACAACTTGCTGTGATTTTCCTTTGTTAAAGGGATAGTTCGGCTCTTTTGACATGAAGCTGTATGACATCCCATATTAGCAATATAATTTATTAAATTTGACTTACCCCCAGCTGCGTCCTGTGAGCCGAGTTCCACCCTCGTTTTGGCGTTGACGAAGGTAGTCTGGGTAGTCTAGTTGGCTGGGGCCACAAAAATAAAGCATTTTACTTCTCAAAACAATATGCGTTCAAAAGAGTAATACATTTGCATCACAAAATCGTTCAACAGAAAAAGTCAGACCTCACAATTGCTTGGCGCTATTTTCTTTCCCTTCATATCTTGTGGCCCCAGCTAACTACCTTTTTCAACGCCAAAACGAGGCTGGAACTTGGCTCACAGGACGCAAGCAGGGGGTAAGTCAAATTTAATAAATGATATTGCTAATATGGGATGTCATACAGCTTCATGTCAAAAGAGCCGAACTATTCCTTTAAGCTTAATTAAGCTGTTCCAGATCTACTCTGTGTTAGTTCCAGTAGAGATACCAGTTTTCCTTGTAGATTATTACTTTTCACATAAATATGCGTTCCAAGACAGGATTTAAGAAACTTTCTTTGGTTTTATGATCAGGTATGGGCTGATCTTGCCACAGAAGAAGGGAGGATCAAAGACTGCAGTCTTGCAGAGACCATCAGTGTTCGGGGATGACTCGGATGATGAGGTGGGTACACTTCTTTCATAAGGAATTTTTTTTATGAGCAGAACAGTGTTATTTGTATTTTATCACTGCTGGGGCCCTATTACTCTAAGACAACAGTTAACATTAGTCTCTCGTGTGTTATGCATTATCTGCACTGTTGGATACAATTGCTGGGTTTAATCTTTATTGGAGATTCAGCATGTTGAATCGGTGTTGGGCCTCTCAGTGAGGAAGATTATTCCAACTAGCTTTCAGTGTAGCTGGAGAACCCGTGAGTTCACACACTCGGTGCGCTTATTTTTTGGCTGGCTCCACAACCAAAAAACCAAAAAAAAAAAAAAAAGTGTTTGCAGCGTTTCTGAGTGTTATTTAAGTTATTTATTTTTGAGCAACAGCTGGTAATGCAAGGAGACCCAGCATGGGGCTGTTTCATCTCTGCTGGTTCCAGAGGTTGGTTTGGTATAAGACCTCTTATAAACAGGTTTCTGTGAAATAAAGACTTCTTCTAGATCTACTTAACATATTTTGTTTCTCAGACCTCAGTTGGGGAAAGTTTGCAGAAGGAGGCTATCAAAAAGAAGATGATGAAGCAGGTGAGTTAAAAAAATAAAATAAATAAATAATATACAGGCGATAGTTATGGGACATCATTACTTGTAATGAAATTCTTGGACTCGGCCTCCTCACAGTCATCTTTTCAGACATTTGTTTGGTTTTTCATCGATCCTCCTCTTCTTCTCTCTCTTTTTAAAGACTCGTTTGGAGATGCATAAGGCCCTGGAGCAGGACAGCACTGTATATGACTATGATGCTGTATATGATGACATTCAAAAGCAGAGACTTGAGGGCAACACAAAAATTCTGGGTGGCTCCGACAAAAGGGTAATGTCACATTTGTCGAACAGTTGGAAACTCATGCTGCTCCAGTGGTTGAAACTATGTTGTTGTGCCGTTGTACAGTTGCCATTGTGTTCTTGTGTCCTTTTGCTGTCGGCAAATAAAAATCTGAGCCTCGAACTCCCCTGTGAGCATGGCGTGATGTAAGTATTTTTGACTGTGTCTTTTTTGTTACAGCCAAAGTATATCCATCAGTTAATGAAAGCAGTAGAGGATCGAAAGAAAGAGCAAGAACGAAGAGAGGAGAGGAAGATTCAGAAGGAAAGGGAGGCAGAGGGAGAGCAGTTTGCTGATAAAGAGGCTTACGTTACCTCTGCGTACAAGAAGAAACTGCAGGAGCAGAAGGAGGAGGAGGCAAAAGAAAGAAGACAGACAGAGATAGAAGGTTAGATAAACATTTCTAACTATATTTTTAAAAACCTGTCTCCAGAGAAGTTGTATGAATGTGTTCAGTTTTTGTGGGGTTTTTTTCTGCTTAGCTGCTTTGGATGTGAAGAAACAGAAAGACCTGAGCGGCTTCTACCGGCACCTGCTGAATCAGACTGTTGGAGAGGAGGCGATACCAGATTGTTCAGCCAACATGTCAGTCATAGCTTCTCATTACTTGCTGATTAAACACATAGCTGTTCTCATCTAAATCAACATATTCTTCTAAGTTATCCTTAATCTTTGATCATATATATATATATATATATATATTATTTTTATTTTTTTTGTCCCTCCACAGAAGTCAAACCACAAATGTTTCAAAAGACACAGAGAGGACTTCAACTGTTCCCTCTCCTACGTCCCATGAGAATATCCCATGTTCAGGCAGTGACAGTGAGGAGGGTCGTGAGCAGAAGTCTGGATTTAGCAAGCCTGGCGGAAGCTCCACACACTCAAAACGTCAATACAGACAGAGGTCACCTTCATCAGGGAGTGGAGAGGAAAAGGAGAAGGAGAAGGAGAGAGAAAGAAACCGAGACAGACATAAAAAGAGCCACAGAGACCAAGAGAAGGCAAGAGACAAAGATAGAGAAAGAGACAGAGACCGACACAGGGGAAGAGAAAGGGATGATCGACATGGAGATAGAAGAAGTGACAGGGATAGAAGGAAAGATAGAGACAGGGACAGAGATCGAGGCAGAGATGATGATAGAGGCATAGGAAGGGGAGACGCAGAGAGGGAAGAGAGGCATGGGAAAAGGGAGAGGAGCCCAAAAGAAAGGGAGCATGATAAGAATGGCGAAAGAGAGAAGAGGCGGAATTCAGATGAAGACAGAAGGAAGGACAAATATCAGGAAGAAGAGAGGGAGCAAAGGAAAGAACCTGAGAGGGAAAAGGCAGAGAGGAGAGAAGAATTTTTTTTTGAAAAGGTGGAACCAGCTGGGAAATGTGCTGTGGAAAATGAAGATGAACAGAAAGAGAAGGCTGAAGAGAGTGAGGAAACCGAGGAAAAGGGAAACAAGTTTGCAAAGCGCAGTACTAATCAGACTGTAAGTTCAGCGCGAGACAGGTACATGGCCAGGCAGATGGCTCGTTCGGCCTGTAAGAGTTACATCGAGAAAGAGGAGGACTAAGTTAGGTTGTGCACATGACAAAACATCTCTGAATTGCACTCAGCCTTTATCACAATTAAAAGATAAATGACTTTAGACTTTAAACAAAAGTCTGTTTTTTGTCAGCCAATAC
Organism: Odontesthes bonariensis; assembly: GCF_027942865.1. Taxonomy (NCBI): domain Eukaryota; kingdom Metazoa; phylum Chordata; class Actinopteri; order Atheriniformes; family Atherinopsidae; genus Odontesthes; species Odontesthes bonariensis. The sequence goes on from NC_134521.1 coordinate 31,600,905, forward strand.
TTTTCAACTCGCCCATCCAGTAACCTACTGAAGGTTTAATCTGTTAAAAACCCGGACATGAATATAGTTTCACTGGGCTTCCAAAAGCAGCTGAACACTGTCCAACTTGGCTAACATTCCTTAAGCAAAATGTGACAGTGTTGAAGACCGTTTAAAAAAAAAAAAACACACATTAATACACATTTGTGTATTTGCAGTAGAGGTCTGTAACAGGATTGAGCCAGCAGTACTTGTCAGTTGGGTCACTTCATGCTTGGTTTTAGTCTTTTCGTGGCATGATAAGGAAAGTGTAAATAAACGACAGCTGTATCCTGTAGCCACTGACTTCACTGTGCATGTGATGGACAAACAGAGAAAGCAGAGTTTGCTCACGGTCCTTATTGACAGGAATAGGTTGCGTTTCTTATGTGGGAATTTTAGCTTTTATATCAATACAGCGATGAGTGTAAATAGGACGTTTGTACCTCATAATGTAATCAGGATGAGTGCAGAATGACTAGTGACTTTATGTTTATTACTTTTTCTTCTTAAATCTCTGCTGTAGTCAATGATGGGTTTATTAAATCACTTCTGGTCCACATTTCCTTCCCATACCTTCTGAATGTTGCGTTTCCTCTCTTGGTGCCCGTTACATGTTCAAATGTGTGTAAGAATGACACTTTCAGAGGATATCCTTTACATTTCTTTATTACAAAAGATCCCGAAAATGTGTTCTACTCTGCAGGGTTTACACTGGAAGACGTCCGTTCCAAACAACCACAAACGGCCGTCAGAGTCCCAGCAGATTGTCTGCATTTTAACTGTTGGCTTTTACTGACGTTTTTGGCACCTCTAAATATATTGAATTATTCTAAATATATTGTAAGCAGAAGTAACAGACCAAGTTTTCCACACACCTTCTAATGACAGCCAAAAGCTGACCTGTCACCTGGTTCTGCATGTATTATCAAATATTTTATCCAAACACCTGATGAAATGGAAAGTTCTGTGCACAATGCCAGTAAGATGATCTCACCCAAGACATCTGATGTCTCAATATCCAAAGAATTTATCTACTGAGTACATTTACTCCACAGTCGCCTCAGGCATGCTCAGGACGGGAGATTGGACCGAAAACAAAGTTTCAGTGCAATCTGTTGGTTTCCTTAGCTAGGAAATTATCTTTGAATTGGCTCTATATGAATTAATTGGATTATTTTATGAATATTTATGATTTCACTTGGCTTGAATTGGACTTTATTATCTAAGTGCCTTGAGATGACATTTGTTGTATTTGGCGCTATATAAATAAAAATGAATTGAATTGAATTTAGAAAAGTAGACTGATAAACATTGATTTGACCACAGATTGCAGTGACACAAACTTTTGACACTTATCACTTGATTTACCGAGGGAAAAAAAGCAGCTCCTTGGGACTTTATTATATTCCTTTTATATTGTTATTTAGTATTTTGATGTATAACAATGTTAAAGAGATCTTGTAATATATCCCTTCTCCTTTAATCTGTTCGGTTTGAATCCACGTAGCCAGTCGCAAGTTATTAACTTTTCATGTGTTTGATGTCTTCATGAGTTCAGATTTTTCTTTTAGAAATGATCTTTTGGAGCTAATCTCGATTAAAAATTGGCATGTAAAATCCAGAATAATTGACAGTGAAATTTCTTGTGTAACTTGAAATGGTTAAAGCTCTTATATCACCCTGAAGTCAGATCTGGGACCACTGGTCCAGCAGATATGTTAAAAAAAAACAAAACAAGACCAATACAGCAAAGATGAGTTGAGAGAAGAAAAAAAAAACAATTCCTATATATCAAACCAAGCAGTATGGGATAGTTACAAGTAGTATTTGGAGAAGTTTGGCACCATATCAAGAAGAACAATCATAACAAACAGTAGGTTTCCAGTACAGCTGCTTGGACCCAATGAAACAAGAGTAAAAGCAATCTACTCAAACTTTTTTGTGTGAGTGCGCTCGGCTTGTGAGTCAGCTATGATCTAGTGGTACATGGTGATGTTGGACTACTGAAACATAAGAAAAGAGAGTAATATGTCATACTTTCTCGTAAAAACAATTTCTAATAGACCATTTTCACAAGATGTTTGACCTGTTGTAATAGAACACTTACACTGTTTATATTTTTGCAGATAAATTAGCATTATTCCTTCTTTAACGTTATATGGCCATTTCTGCCATGCTGTCTTTTCTATCATATAGTCAAGTGAAGACCGACTTGCCTCGTCCCAGGTCAGGCGTATAGCTCCATTGGATTTTTTTGTCCTTGAAAACATTGTTTAGAAAATAAATCACATTTTTGAATGCACCGTAAGCCTGAACATATCTTGAGAAATGCCACAGTTGTCCTGTACCCCTTCTCTGCCCTTCATTTTGAGCAAATCAAATGTTCAAATGTATAGCTGTCCTTTTTGAAAGGACCGCCATTTACTTACTTGACATCCTGTCGAGGCGCAACAGAGTGATGAAGTCTTCCATGGAAGTGGATGCGAGGCCTGAATATCGGAATATCATCAGTTTCACCATGTAATCATTGACATGCATTCCAAGACAGACAGTGGACATTGACAAATACTCCAATCAGTAAATTGGTAGCAGATTTTCTCTTAGTTCAAATACTATGTTTGATTTAATCAAGCAGTAGATAATGTCACCTGCAGCGTCAGTTGCCTTCTGTAGCTCGTAGTCAGACAGGGATCCACTGCGATTCAAATGTAAGAGACTGCAAAACAAGATGAGTAAACATTTTGAGCCAAATAAGGGCTTAAACCTAAACATGCATGTCCTAACCAAACATTAAAGACATACTAAGCCTAAATATACTCAGAGGATTATACTAATGTAAGTGAGATTTTTCCTACATTACCTTGTACTCATGAATCTTCCTCCAGAGAATTGAGAACTCAGAAGGTCATCATCCTTTGATCGAGCTTTGCATGTTAAAGTTCTTTTCATCAAAAGCATGAAAAACCATTTAAACCTCAGATCAAAAATGTTTTTATTTATTTCAGTATTTTAGGATACATCCACTATGGCAATCATACTCCTGCAGGTTTCCAAACCAAAACCATTTTGGTTGCCTGCGTATGGTACAGACGTGGAAAAACAGAGCTTTATAAGGATTTTGACTTGGGGTTTTACTTTTCAAATGCACGACTCAGAACCGGTCATTCAGGAGCTTTTGGAGCTGGATGGCACTCAGTTCGCCACCCTGAAAACAGGCACAGGAACACAGAAATGGTAAAGAAAGAACATTCTTTATTTGACGTTTGAGCCGACAGAGAAATATAAAGAGTTGAAAAAAAGTAAGAGGAAAAAAAACCCAAAAACAGACGTGATCAGCATAGAGGTTGAATAAGGCCTGTATGGGGTCCTCATCCGTGGTGTCTTCCATGGGCTTGTCAGGAGTCTTAAGGAAAACAACGTTTATCAAGTCATCATTAATAGTCGGATACTAAACTTGTTTTCAAATATATTTATTGTGAAACATTTCTTTCAACAAGGCACTTGGTCTGACATTAACATGTTTCTTTTAAGAAAAATCTGACATATATAACAACAAAAAAGGCATTGTGACAATATCTATAATATAAATAAAAATAATAAAAACATAAACAATAGCGTTAACACAATAATAATAATACTGAAAATAAAAGACATTAGACAGTAGTGGTCCGCTGTAAGAAATTAAACATGAAATACAAGACCTACAAGACATAAAGGACAAGCCCCCCACCCCCTCCCAAACCCAAGTCCCTCCCCCCTCCACCACCACCACCCCACCTCCCCCAGGAGTGCCCCGCAGTTGGTCATGTTAGGCTACGGCTACACGAAAACGTTTTTCACTGTAAACGATACTTTTTCTTATCGTTTGGCTGTCGCGGCCACACGGAGCCGGCGTTCCCACTACCCCAAAACGATAGTTTTTGAGAACGGGTTCCAGAGTGGGAAGATTTGAAAATGGTGTCGTTTCGTTTCCATTGTTACAGCGAAAACGGATTTGTTTATATCTGCGTCAGCCACATGGCTAACGCCAGTGACGTATACACATACGTCAGTGACCAGAACAAAAAGCGGCTTCTATTCAAAATCCGGAAGAAGAAGACAACACAACAAGGACAGACAGCAATCATCATGGACCCCACAACATTGATAGCAGCACTGCTGCAGACACTGCTAACTACAGCGGCGTTGTTGAAGGAACAACGTGAGCTTCGCGCTGTTAGAAGTAGGGGCGTACACGCATGCGCATTGCTTCTTCTATTGTTCTGGTGTAACCGGTGGGGGTGGCTTACAGCGCACCTAGAGGTGTTTCGTGTGTACTGCATCGTTTTCAGCAAGCGTCGCGTTGTCATGTGGACAGAGAAGCTCCCCTGTGTGGTCGAAATCGTTTTCGTACCCGTTTTCAAAAAAACCCTCGTTTCGTTTTCGTGTAGCCGTAGCCTTAGTCAGTTATTGAATCAAGGTAAGAGACCAGTGGTTCCCAAATTTTTTCAAACTCCCTCAACTTATCTTTTAGGATGAATCTGATTCTCTCCAGGTGGAGGGTATCGGTCAGGTCTGATAACCAGTGTTTAAATGAGGGCACTTCTTTTCCCTTCCAATGTAGAAGGATCAGTTTCTTGGCAGTTATAACACCATATGACAGTAGACGCTGTTGTGCTACATTCAGCTTTAAGAGCTCATCAGATATTCCCAAAATGATCAAAACAGGGTCTGGGATTATCTGGACTTCCAGAATCCTAGACAGGAAATGAAATATGTCACCCCAATATTTTTGTAGTTTATGGCATATGTCATAACTGTGTGATAAGGTAGCCTCTGCGCATTCACATTTCTCGCACAGTGGCGATACGTCTGGGAATATTTTATGCAACTTGGCCTTGGAGTAATGTAACCTATGTAGAATTTTAAATGGTATCAAACAGTGTCGGGTGTTAATGGAACAGTCATGTATGTGTTCAAGCCATTCTTCCCACACAAATTGAGATATTTCGGTTCCAAGTTCTGTTTCCCATTTGTCCTTTAGGGCGTTCGTTTTGGGTGAACACATGCTCAGCAATGTGTCATACAGTTGAGAGATCATGGAGTGTGACCTGGCAAACATTTTAATGGAGATCTCCAAAGCATTTGGTGTTACTGTCTCAAAGTTAGGAAGATATGTTTTAACATAGTTCCTAATCTGGAGATATCTGAAGAAATTATTATTTGGTAATTTAAATTTCTCCTGGAGTTGTTGAAAAGAGGCAAATGTGCCCCTAATGTACAGATCCCCAATGTTTCCTATCCCCAACTCCATCCACATATTGAATGCTCCATCCAAGGTGGAGGGGATAAAGGTGGGGTTGGCTGCAATTGGCAATAGAGAGGACAGCACACTAAGGTTGAGATGCTTTTTCAGTTGTTTCCATGTCCTGATAGTGTCATGAATGATAGGGTTATTCTTGTAACATGTTCTGTTGATCTTCACAGGTGCTAATATAATTGCTCTTATTGAATATGGTAAACAGTCTTCACGCTCCATCTCTAGCCCATTGAAAAGCGAAGGAGCGTCCTCCAACCAGTGTGCGATAGAGCGCAACCCAGCAGCCCAATAGTAATGCTTGAAGTCGGGTAGAGCTAGCCCTCCAACAGATTTATGTTTACAGAGGTGTTCTTTTTTAATTCTATGTGCTTTATAGTTCCATATAAAGGGAAGAATAATGGAGTCTAGCTTCTTAAAGAAAGATTTAGTGAGGAATATGGGTAGGTTTTGAAAAAGGTAGAGTATCTGAGGGAGAAAAATCATTTTAATGGCATTGACTCTTCCCAGAAGGGAAATTGGTAGCGTTCTCCAAAATTGAATGTTGTGCTCCAGTTTTCTTAGCAAGGCTGGGAAATTGGCCTTGTAAAGGGCGCTATAGTTCTTGGTGATTGTCACTCCTAAGTAAGTTAAATTGTCCTGGACTACACGCAAAGGAAGCTGTTTGAGCCACTCCTGATCTCCCAATCGTATTGGTAACAACTCACTTTTACCCCAATTAATCCTGTACCCAGAGAAAACGCCAAAAGAGCCAACCACCTCCAATATTGAAGGGATAGTTATTGGGGGTTCTGTAATATATAACAATATGTCATCTGCATACAAAGAGATCTTGTTCCTAGTGCATTCCGTTTCATAGCCATGTATCCTGGGATGTCCACGGATAGTTTCCGCAAGCGGTTCTATGGCTAGAGCAAAGAGCAGCGGACTAAGTGGACAACCCTGTCTAGTACTTCTACCCAGGTGGAATGGGGCAGACAGTGTCCGATTTGTAAGTATCTTAGCACAGGGGTTATTGTACAGGAGCTTGATCCAGGACAGAAATGTGTGGCCACACCCACACCCTGGGTCTTTTCCTTTTTTTAATAGTAGGGTGATAGTGGCTTCAGTTAAAGTTTGCGGTAACACACCGTCCTCATATGACCTGGTATATAGTGCACGCAAATATGGAACCAACAATGCTCCAAATTTTTTGTATACCTCATTACTGAGCCCGTCAGGGCCTGGGGTTTTGTCATTGTTCAGTGATCTAATAGTTGCTAGTAGCTCCTCACAGCTGATGTCTGCATTTAAGATCTTACGCTCTGCTTCACTCAAAGATGGAAGGTTGCATTTATCCAGAAATGACTGTGCTGCGCCCGGCGATGCATTATGTTCGGATGTGTATAAATGTTTGTAGAATTGCATGAATCTGTCATTAATGTCTTTATGTGAAGTGAGGGCAGGTCCCGTTCCTGAATTGATTTTATGAATTGCTCTGTCATTTTTAATTTTTCGTAATTGTCTTGCCAGTAATTTATGCGGTTTGTCACCAAATTCGAAATGTTTTTGTTTAGCAAAAACAAAGGCTCTGCTAATCTTAGCAGACAGTGTTTTATTTAGCTCGTATTTCAGTGCAGCGATCTTTGTGTGTTTTTCCAAAGAGGGTTGTTGAGCATTATCTCTGTCGAACTGATTAATTTGTTTTTCTAATTCCATTTGTCGTTCCTTATTACTCTTTTTAAGTGATGATTGAAAAGAGATAACACAGCCTCTGAAATACGCCTTAAAGGTCTCCCACAATAGTGTGGGTGAAATGTCATCTTTATCATTAGTTTCAAAGAAGAGTTTTATGTGCGTTTCTATGTATTCACAAAACTTGAGGTTTGTAAGGAGTTCTGGATTGAATCGCCAGGATTTTTGTGTGGGTAAATGCCCACGGAGCTTAATTGCAAATGACACTGGACTATGGTCAGAAATAATAATGTTGTGGTATTTGGCATTGTAACAATAGGGCAACAATTTGCCATCAACCAGGAAGAAGTCTATCCTTGTGTAGACATTGTGTACTTTGGAATGGAAGGAGTATTCTCTACTTGAAGAATTAGAGAGCCGCCAAACATCAGATAGATTCATATTCTCTGTATATGACCTAAGGAGATTGCATGCCTTTGAGGGTTCTATTCTAATGGTAGAAGATCTATCCAGGTATGTATCTAAAACAAAATTAAAGTCACCACCAATGACTAGGTTAGTGTTGGAAATGTCTGGTATCAAATTTAGGACTTTTCTGAAAAATTCTGGGTCGTCATGGTTTGGTCCGTATATATTCAGCAAGGTCATTGGGGTGGAATGAATTTCCCCCACAACAATTACATACCTCCCATTCTTGTCAGTAATTGTGGACATTTGTTTAAAAGGAACCCCCCTGCGAATTAGAATAGCTGCACCTCTAGCCTTTATGAAAAAATTTGAGTGGTATATTTGCTGTATCCACCTACATCTAAGTCTTCCGTGTGAGTCAGTCTTTAGATGTGTTTCTTGTAGAAACATAATATCCGCTTGTAAGGATTTAAGATGAGCAAGCACTTTACCTCTCTTAACCGGTTCATTAATACCATTCACGTTCCATGAGCAGAAGTTTAAATTACCACCACTCTTCCCAAACTGTTTCCCAGCATGCATTATATAGATAGAATGAAGGCATACCTCAGTCTCTTCCCCTTTCTTGCTTGGTACATACGACCATAAACTGAGTAGCACTCCTTCCCACCCTGCCCCCTCCCCCCTCCCCCCTTAGAAACATACAGACACATAGAAAAATGATAACAATAATAATAATAAAATAAAATATATATTGTCAACCTGGCAGTTAGTGCGAGATAGGAACCTTCCAAAAAGAGAATATACTCTTAATTCAGGGGTGTCAAACTGGTCCATGAAAGGGCCGTGTAGGTGCAGGTTTTTGTTCCAACCCTGCGACAGCACAGCTGACTTGTTTCATTCAATCAACTGCACTGAAGGTCTTACCAGTTCAGTTCACTTTTTGAGTGGCGAGAGTGGGAATCAAACCTGCCAACCTTCTGGTATTGGACGACCAACTCTAACCACTGAGCCACAGCCGCCTCATCTCATCTCATCTCATCTCATCTCATCTCATCTCATCTCATCTCATCTCATCTCATCTCATCTCATCTCATCTCATCTCATCTCATCTCATCTCATCTCATCTCATCTCATCTCATCTCATCTCATCTCATCTCATCTCATCTTCATTTTCATTTTCATTTTCATTTGTTTCATGTTGAGGGAGTTGGGTGGACAGAGTGTGAGGAAAATAGTGAAGGAAGTGCATAATCTTTAACAGGTTGTCAGGGCAGAATAGAACAGAACGGATTGACGCTTTGCGGTAAGACGTGTTGCATCACTTCCTGTTACCTTGCTTGTGCACTGTGGAATTTCTTGCTCCGCTTGGAGTACTGATAATCACTTTATTTCGATCTATAACTTACACAATTTTGCATAGTTAAACTCTATAGCTTACCGTTCTGTTCTAACACACTCCTACAGATCTTTAATCTTTATTCTCACTTTTTAGCGGTGTGTCTGGCTCTCTAGCTTAGCATGGCTACCGGTTCTCTTCCTCCTTCTCCTGCTTTCACCTGCTCCGTGTGTCAGATGTTTAGTTACTCCTCTGCCTCCTTTAGCGATAATGGTACATGTAACAAATGTAGTCTTTTTGTAGTTTTGGAGGCGAGGTTATCTGAATTGGAAGCTCGGCTCTGCACTGTTGAAAATCAACCGATAGCGAGCCAGGCCCCTTTTGCCAGTGTGGAGCCACCTAGCGTAGCTAGCTCCATTAGCCGCCCCCAGGCAGAACCCGAGCAGCCGGGATTACATCGTGGCTGGGTGACTGTCAGGAAGAGGCATAGCTCTAAAGTCAAGCCCGTTGTTCACCATCGACCTGTCCACGCTTCTAACAGATTTTCCCCACTCAGCGACACACCCGCTGAGGACAAAACCCTGGTAATTGGCAGCTCTATAGTCAGAAACGTGGCATTAGAGACACCAGCGACCATAGTCAAATGCATTCCAGGGGCCAGAGCGGGCGACATAGAATCCTATTTAAAACTGCTGGCTAAGGATAAACGTAAATATGGTAAAATAGTTATTCACGTCGGCGTTAATGACACCCGGTTACGCCAATCGGAGGTCACTAAAATTAATGTTGCATCGGTGTGTGATTTTGCCAAAACAATGTCGGACTCCGTAGTTTTCTCTGGACCCCTGCCAAATCTGACCAGTGATGACATGTTTAGCCGCATGTCGTCCTACAATCGCTGGTTGTCTAGATGGTGTCCAGCAAACAACGTGGGCTACATAGATAATTGGCAATCTTTCTGGAGAAAACCTGGTCTGATGAGGAGAGACGGCATCCATCCCACTTTGGAAGGAGCAGCTCTCATTTCTAGAAATATGGATGAATTTATTTGCCACCCTAAAACATGACAACCCAGGGCTCAGACCAGGATGCAGAGTTGTAGTCTTACACACTTCTCTGCAGCTTCCCACCTGCTGCTACCCACCCAATCGATTAACACAAAAGGAGCAAATCCTCTTGTGCAAAAAGAAATTATTAAAACAAAAACTTTAACTGAACAAAAACATCAAACTATTAAATGTGGTTTGCTGAATATCAGATCTCTCCTTTCGAAGTCTCTGTTAGTGAATGAGTTGATTTGTGATCATCATATTGATATATTTTGTCTTACAGAAACCTGGCGGCAGCAGGAGGATCATGTTAGCATTAATGAATCAACTCCCTCTGACTGTTTAAATGTTCACGTTCCTCGAACCACAGGCAGAGGAGGAGGAGTGGCAGCTATCTTCAGATCAGGGTTACTCATCAGTCCCAGACCCAAGATTAGTTTGAGCTCTTTTGAATATCTGATTCTCAGTTTTTCCCACGCAAAGTGGAAATCACAGAAACCTCTTGTGTTTGTTGTTGTGTATCGTCCACCTGGCCCTTATTCTGAGTTTCTGTCTGAATTCTCAGAGTTTTTATCCCAGTTAGTGCTGAGTACAGATAAAGTCATTGTAGTGGGTGACTTTAATATTCATGTAGATGTTGAAAATGACTGCCTGAATATGAACTTTAATTCTATATTAGACTCTATTGGATTTTCTCAGAGTGTTCACGGACCGACTCACTGCCTTAATCACACCCTTGATCTTGTTCTGACTTATGGCATTGAGAGTGAACAGTTAACAGTGTTCCCTCATAACCCTGTCTTATCTGACCATTTTCTGATAACCTTTGAGTTTACATTACTTGACTATACAGTTTCTGAGAAGAAATTTACATATAGAAGGTGTCTATCAGAGGATGCTGTAACCAGATTTAAAGAATTAATTCCATCATCCTTTTCTTCACTGCCATGTGCAGATATGACAGAGGACGACTACATAAACTTTACTCCAGCAGCACTTGACTCTCTTGTTGACAGCACTATAGTTTCAATGCGTACAGCACTGGACAATGTTGCCCCTCTGAAAAGGAAGGTAATCAGTCAGAAGAGGTTGGCTCCTTGGTATAATTCACAGCTGCGTGCTTTAAAGCAGACTGCAAGAAAGCTGGAGAGACAGTGGCGTTCCTCTAATTTAGAAGAGTCTCAGTTAGTCTGGAAAGATAGTTTAACAATGTATAAGAAAGCCCTTCGTAAAGCTAGAACTGCTTATTATTCATCATTGATAGAAGAGAATAAGAACAATCCCAGGTTTCTTTTCAGCACTGTAGCCAGTCTGACTAAGAGTCCGAGCTCTGCTGAGCCAGTTATTCCTTTAACTCTCAGCAGTGATGATTTCATGAGCTTCTTTATTAATAAAATTGTTTCTATCAGAGAGAAGATTGATGGAGTCCTTCCCACTATTATTAGTGATGTATCATCAAGTACAGCAGCTTTAGAAGTATCTTTAGAACCTGATTTGTATTTAGACGGCTTCTGCCCAGTTGATCTCTCTGAACTAACAACAGCAATAGTCTCTTCTAAACCATCAACTTGTGTTTTAGACCCAATCCCAACCAGACTGTTCAAGGAGGTTTTCCCATTAATTGACACTTCCATATTGGATTTGATCAATCTGTCTTTGTTGACAGGATATGTACCTCAGACTTTTAAGGTTGCTGTAATTAAACCTTTACTTAAAAAATCTACTCTTGATTCAGAAGTGTTGGCTCATTATAGACCTATATCCAATCTCCCTTTTATGTCTAAAGTTCTTGAAAAAATAGTGGCAGCTCAGCTTTGTGATCATTTACACAGAAATAATTTGTTTGAAGAGTTTCAGTCAGGATTCAGAGTGCATCATAGCACAGAAACAGCACTGCTGAAAGTTACCAATGATCTCCTCTTAGCCTCTGATAGCGGACTTGTGTCTGTGCTTGTCCTGTTGGATCTCAGTGCTGCATTTGATACGGTCGATCACAGTATCTTATTACACAGACTTGAACATGTTATTGGGATTAAAGGAACTGCATTAGGCTGGTTTAAATCATATTTATCTGATAGATTTCAGTTTGTTCTTGTAAATGAAGAATCTTCCTCACACACCAGAGTAAGTCATGGAGTTCCCCAGGGTTCTGTGCTTGGACCGATTCTTTTTACTTTATACATGCTTCCATTAGGTAACATTATTAGACAGCATGGCATAAATTTCCATTGCTATGCTGATGATACTCAGCTGTACTTATCTATAAAACCAGATGAAACCAATAGGTTGGTCAGACTACAAGCATGTCTTAAAGACATAAAGACCTGGATGACTCAGAACTGTCTGCTGCTAAATTCAGACAAAACTGAAGTCGTTATCTTTGGACCTGAGCGTTTCAGGGAGAAATTGTCTAGCTATATAGTTACTCTAGATGGTATTTCCTTGGCTTCTAGTTCTACAGTGAGGAACCTTGGAGTTATTTTTGACCAGAACTTATCATTTGACTCGCATATAAAACAGGTTTCTAGGACTGCCTTCTTTCATCTTCGTAATATCGTTAAAATCAGGAACATCCTGTCTCAGAGTGATGCAGAAAAACTAATTCATGCATTTGTTACTTCAAGATTGGACTACTGTAATTCTTTATTATTGGGCTGTCCTACATATTCTCTGAAAAGCCTTCAGTTGATCCAAAATGCTGCAGCCAGAGTTCTGATGAGAACTAACAGGAGAGATCATATTTCTCCAGTTTTAGCTTCTCTTCATTGGCTCCCTGTTAAATTCAGAATAGAATTTAAGATTCTTCTCCTTACATATAAAACTCTTAATGACCGAGCTCCATCATATCTTAAAGATCTCATTGTAAGATATTTTCCTAACAGAGCACTTCGTTCCCAAACTGCAGGTTTACTTGAGGTTCCCAGAGTTTCTAAAAGTAGAATGGGAGGCAGAGCCTTCAGTTATCAGGCCCCTCAATTGTGGAATAAGCTGCCAGTAAATGTCCGGGAAGCAGACACCCTTTCCACTTTTAAGACCAGGCTTAAAACTTTCCTTTTTTATAAAGCTTATAGTTAGGTCTGTTGAATCTGATAGTGTGTCTGCTAGTGTGTCTTGTTCTGCCTCCACCTCTGGCACCCTCTATACTTTCATTACCCCCTACCCGAACCAGGGTTTGAATCCCATTCCCGCTTCTCTTACCTCTTTTATTTCTCCCCCTACCCGAACCAGGGTTTGCATCCCCACCCCGCTGTGACTGGTGTGCAGTTGGTGAGAGGCTGAGGTAGCTTGTGGCTGTAAAAAGATGGTTGTTGTGGTGTGAGGAGCAGATACCTTTACTTTATTTTATTATTTATTTTTTCGTTAGCACAAGTTTCTTGTGTTTACCTTGAATAGGGATGGCTCATGTGATCCTGAAACATCCCATAGTTAAGCTGCTATTGGCCTAGACTGCTGGGGGGCCTCATCTGACACACCTTTCCTCACTTTACTCTCTTTATGTATATGTGATATTATTGTGGTCATTAACTCGTGTTTCCCTGTTCCAACAGATATCCTTTGAATGGTGTTACAGTGCCGCCGTCGCGGTGGCCCCCTGCCCCCCTCCCCATCCCCCCCCCTTCCCCCCCCCCCCTTCCCCCCCCCCCCCCCCCCCTTTTTCTGTCTTCTCAAACCCCAGCTGGTCGAGGCGGATGGCCACCCTTCCTGAGTCTGGTTCTGCCAGAGGTTTCTTCCTGTTAAAAGGGAGTCGTTTCTCTCCACAGTCGCCTCAGGCACGCCGCTCAGGCCGGGAGATTGGACCGAAAAACAAAAAGTTTTCAGTGCAATCTGTTGGTTTTCTTAGCTAGGAAATTGTTTTTGAATTGGCTCTATATGAACGAATTGGATTATTTTATGAATTATGATTATTATTAATTAATTGAATTCCAATTGGCTTGAATTGGACTTACTATCTAAGTGCCTTGAGATGACATTTGTTGTATTTGGCGCTATATAAATAAAAATGAATTGAATTGAATTGAATTGAAGTGTCAGATGAGGCAGTAAAGTCCAGTCAGTGGATTTGGATTAGAAGAAGCAGTAGCAGCTGGGGGCCCAGCAGGGGCAACACTTAGGGTGAAAAGACTTTTGGAAAAAGCAAAGAAGAAGTTCAAGATATTTAAGTGGAGGGTGTGGCCCATGTGAGCCTTTTGAAACCAGGCGGCGAGTTTTGGGTGAGTTGGCTTTGAGTGAGTTGTATGGCTTAGTTTTTGCTTGCATTTTTAGTGATTATAGGACTGTTTAGGTGAGTTTGTCTGCTGAATCTGCTAGTGTGTCTTGTCCTGCCTCCATCTCTGGCACCCTCTATATTTTCATTACCCCCTACCCGAACCAGGGTTTGAATCCCATTCCTACTTATCTTTACCTCTATTATTTCTCCCCCTATCTGAACCAGAGTATGCATCCCCACAGCGGGCTGTGACTGGTGTGCAGTTGGTGAGAGGCTGAGGTAGCTTGTGGCTGTATATAATAAAAAAAAAAGGTTGTTGTGGTGTGAGGAGCAGTGTTCTCTGGCATTAGGGGGGTGACTCTGGGATGCCAGTGGTCATTGTCTAGCCTCCTGGAGGTGTCGTGGGCCTAACTAGATGAAACACTGATGAAAGGAGGTTCCCACCTGATGACCCCAATGACATGTTGGTCAGCACTGCTCACTGATCTCTATAGGGAGAATAGGGAATTATTTACCGAGTCTGGTCCATTTATTTTTTTTCTTTAGCACAAGTTTCTTGTGTTTACCTTGAATTTGTTGTGGAGAAAAGGAGTCGAATCACGCGTCGGTCAGCAGTCCATTGGGGAGTTTATTGAACAAACTGTCACAGCAAATACGCATACAGGATGTTACAAAATGTCCGCCAGGTTCATCTTGCGAACCAACTTTATACTGGTTTAAATCATAACATGCATGAGTCATCCGGGCCACAATCTTCCTCGGCGGCGCTGAGCTTCTGTTGTAATCATAAACACGCATTCTATCCTTTTCCCATATTCACATGAGCCGCACAATAAGGTACACGATGTAATTAGGCCATGTCATGACCTGGTCATGCTCCCACATAGTCCCCCCTGAAATCACTTATCAGTGATTTAATAAAGAACTAATCTAAAATGAAAGAAAATCATCCCACATAGTTAATTAATAATTAAATAACATAATCAACACTAAATTATTCTAATAATCCTACAATCTCAATTAACGGGAACATGTTTGAATAACTGAAAAGGAATATATATATACGCACCCGAATCACATTCAATGATTAAATGAATTCAACAATAACACAAATTTTAACATTGCCATCACACCTGTCCACTGTTCGCAGTGCATAGGAGCGAAAAACCCACCGACTGCTACTTCGTAACTCACGTTCTTATCTTGGGAAAACTCTCCTACGGCCCCACCCCACTTGGCGACCGACCACTTTACCAAAGGTCGCACTCCGAACAGTTGACTAACACAATTGGCAATGGACATATCAGTGATCAGTTTTGATTGATAATAAACATAGAATGAATACACCACCATCAAACCAATCAATCACAGTTTTGTACCAAGTACAATACATAAAATTATGGATTATCACACAACAATAGTAATAAAAAGCAATGTAATGCAGCTCTTCCAGTCCCGTCCCATCTCCCGTAATCTGGTGTCGTCTGCCCCTGGCCGAACATCCGTCCGGCTGGGTCTGGAACTGCTAAGCTAACTCTGGGAGGAGAAGTCGCCAGTACATCACTCCCAATCAAAGAGATCTTCAGCATCTCTTCTCCCTATCAGACTAAACTTGGTTCCACATCTGAGGAAAGAATCATGTGAACCGTCCGTTGGTAACCTTCATTCGTTGGCCCGCTCTCCCATGCGTTGGTCCTCAGACCTGGTCTCGCATTATCATCTGCCTCCTGGTTTGTTCCATACCCTGTTTGAACATCACTTGCAGCAACCACCTTCTCAGAATGGGTATAATGCAACACACCAATAGGGAGACCATTATGAATATTGCCAATATAGCTATTCCCGCCTTCACTGCCATCGCTCCCCAATCTCCCAAAATCCCATCCAGACCAGTCCACCACCCTTCACTGCCACCAGCATTACTCTTCAGCTCCTCTTTCAGCTCCCTGATCTTCTTCATAGCCGTTGTAAACGTTCCATCAGCTGCAGTGTTCCCGGGTATAAATGTACAACATTTTTCCCCAACCATCTGGCAAACGCCTCCTTTCTCCGCTAATATCCAATCCAAAGCCTGTCTGTTCTGCCAAGCCATCCTACTCGTCTCATGTAGTTGTTCTCCAAAGGCTGCAAGCCCTTCACTCGTGTAGTTAAGAATTCTCTGTTGGTTGTAGTATATGTAATTAATCCACTCCACATTTTTGTTAATCGTGATCCACGGCAAAATAGACTCAAATCCAGCCGCAATCTCACTGCGTGCTTTGAACTCAAAAGGAATCCCTCTCGGCTGCCCTATTGCATCCAAGTAAACGTGCTTATCCATGATGTAGTCACCACTAGATCTTTTAACTCTCCCATTTTCCACATCCAACCCCAGTAACTCGTTTACCTTGTCATACACTAACACAACCGAAGTTTTCATCCTCACAAGTGCACACAGGCCTATCCACCTGTTGGGTAACACATTTAACAAAACATCATCTCCACACATCCAGTAGCTATCAGCTATTGGATGTGTCTGATCCCCAAACAGGTAGAGAGTCGGAATTGTCATTTCTATATCTTCACATTTTTGATCCAAAGGAACCGGATTTTCATACCACACAGGTGTCCTGATAAATATTGGTTTCATATTTGCGTGTGGAAACCAAGACAAAACCCATGTGACATTGCATTTAACGGTAGTGTTACCTACGTGAGTTCCACTGTCATTAGTAAATCCACCACTCGTAAAGCATTCAAACTCACCATCGTAATCTACTCTATAATCAGTTGGAGGCCCATCCTGTGTTGTACTAAGATTAAATTCCACACAGGACGACTCCAATTTGTGGCCCCTCCCTTTTTTGAAAAAGTCCTGTAATTTATTTGCCCCAAACATCAATCTGCACTGAATCCCACACATAGGAAGCTTAAACAATAACCATTTATCCTTCTGAGGTGTAAACCTACCTTCTCTGCATTCCCGTTGCTGGACCACTGCACAGTCCCTGAAGGTGTGTGGTTCTGGAACAACAACAGGCAACGCCCCTGGAGCGTCTGCGCATATGAGACACTCCGTCGCTGTCAGTTCTCTCGTAGTGTACCATGCCCATCTATACCACATATTCTGTGCTGCCTTCCCCCACAAACCATCTTCCACCGTTACACTGTTCCCCTGTCTCTTCATGTGCATGTACCCTCCATATGTTCTTGGATTAACACGATTATTCCGTCCTGTAGTGCTAATGGTATCAAGTCCCCCTAGATTTTCACGAGAAATCTTCCTATTCTTACCACCATTGTGAACAACTCCTTTCTGGCCCGAGGACGACCTAATCTCCTCCGATTGCCCCTTCGTCGTGGCATCCGGAGGCGGTGATTTGGTCATCTCCTCCACCGGACCCATGATCCACACTTCCTCACCATCCTTTATTCCCACGTACTTAAATTCAAGCTTAACATCTGCCTTTTCACGACTACCTCTAGTGTGTATTGCTGGCAAAGTTTGTGGTGCGGCATGGTCTGAGTGGGTGTGTATTGTTTCATCATACTCATCTGACCCAGGCTGGCTACTTCCCCTGCGGGGTGGTATCCTCACGGGACCCCTTCCCGCCTCTCCTGGATGCGGGATCCCGTCCCACATCTCCAGGCCTTGCTCTCCTGAGCCCATGCCTTCGGCCAGCACCCACACCTGGATGCTCATCAGTGTCAGAAATCTTAACACCTTCCTTTTGTTCATCCTTCCCCTCGGACTTAACTCCGTCTGTGCCTTTAGCCCGAACCTTAGTGCAGTGATTCAAATGGTACCATGTGTTGCTACCTTCCACTTGAACTGCTGTTGGCATTGCTCGCACCACTGCGTACGGTCCTTCTCGTCTTGGCTCGTGCCACTTCCTTCGGAATACTTTGATGTACACCTGGTCGCCCGGCACCACTGGTCTCTCAACCGGCTGTTCGAGACTCACGTCTCTGGACTTTTCCTGTAGATAGATTGTTCTATGGATTGCAGTCAGTTGCCTCATGTAAGCTTTCAACTCTGTTTGCAACTGCTCAAGTGGGGGCCCTTTAAATGGACCTCTCAACTGAGGTGCCGGCATGGGTCGACCCGTTAGCATTTCATGCGGTGTTAGGTGCGTGACTCTATGAGTCTGCATACGATAGCTCATTAGTGCAAGCGGCAAAGCATCTAACCAGTTTAGCTTAGTTGAAGCACAGATTTTATTCAATTTCACTTTCAAAGTTCCATTGATTCTCTCAACCATCCCTTGACTTTGTGGGTGATAAACGGCCCCACAGCGCTGCTTGATTCGCAGCTGCTGCAGAATGCCTTTCGCAACCTTCTGAACAAACGCTGAGCCGTTATCTGAGCTAATCTCTGCTGGAATGCCAAACCGAGGAATCACCTCTCTTACCAAAAACTTCACGACCATCTCTGCTCCCAAATCCTTAGATGGAGTTGCTTCGACCCATCGGCTGAAACGATCAATCACCACTAGCATGTACCTTTTACCTTGTACTGTTTTAATCATGTCCACATAGTCGATGACCAATGACTTAAAGGGTCCCTCCAGCATCGGAATGTGTCCCACTGGTGTCTTCACACCCTTTCGCACATTGTTCTGTGCACAGATTTCACATTGACCCAACACTTCATCAACCATTGCATGCATGTATGGTGACCAATATCCTTGTTGTTTTACCTTTTTCACTACCTCTCCCCTGGCACAGTGATGCACACTGTGAACATCCGAGATCAGCATTGTCAGCAGAGCCACCGGTGCCACCAGGAGACCTTCATGCGATCTCCACAACCCCTTCTCGTTCTTTGTGGCACCTCTCGCGTCCAGACATTGTGCTCCCCCACCCCTGCTTCCTGTTGCATTAGAATGATGTCTTCTGGCGTGACAACTGGCTCCAGTGACACCATTGGTGCCAAAACAGCCAGTTGGCATCCTGATGCTACTTTCACTGCTTCATCAGCCTCGTTATTACCTTTACTGACCATTTCGTTACCTTTACGATGTGCCTGACACTTTATCACTGCCAGTCCCGCGGGGAGCATCATAGCTGCAATCAGCTCCCTTACTTGGACCTCGTGTCGCACTGGACTCCCGTCTGCCCTTCTGAACCCTCTCTGCTTCCAAACTGCTCCAAACAAATAGCAAATACCATGAGCATATGCAGAATCTGTGTACACATTTGCAACCTTACCTTTCGCCAGTCGACATGCTTCCGTTAATGCCTTCAGTTCAGCCAACTGTGCCGAACATGGCTGTTCACACTTCTCAGCCTTCACCGTCACAAAGTCTCCGCCTTCCTGCTTCACAACTGCAAAACCTGCATGATTACCCAAATGATCTCTGAAACATGAACCATCCACAAAGTAGGTGACATCAGCCTGCCCAAGCGGAGTTGCTTCTAAATCAGGTCTCAATTTGGTATATCTCATAGTTTCTGCTACACACTCATGTGGTTCTCCTTCAAACTCGAGTGGAATGACATCTGCCGGATTCGATGTGGTACACTTCTGTATTCTCACATCCGGATGTGTCAACAGATGCATAAACTGCAAACATTGCCTGAGTCACAACATACTTTCCCTGATTTATTAGTTCTGAGATGACTGGGTACCCCATTGTTATTGTGGATGCTTTCTCATAAGCATACTGCACTGCGGCCAACCCTTGATAACACGGTGGTCAGCCTTGTACAACATTATCCAATTTTGTACTGTAATAAGCAATGGCTTGTTTTCTGCGACCACTACACGTTTCCTGCATCAGCACTGCAGAAGCATACATG
The DNA here is from genome assembly GCF_027942865.1 of Odontesthes bonariensis. Lineage (NCBI taxonomy): Eukaryota > Metazoa > Chordata > Actinopteri > Atheriniformes > Atherinopsidae > Odontesthes > Odontesthes bonariensis. The sequence continues at coordinate 31,620,680 of NC_134521.1, forward strand.
TTGTGTCTGTTCGAGACATATAAGAAAAATGGCTTCTCATAGTCCGGTGTTGCCAGTGTTGGTGCTTTCTGCAAATCCTGTTTCAAACTTTCGAAGGCTAACTTAGCCTCGCTGGTCCACACAAGTGGTGCTTTCAACCTTTGGTCTTTGGATTGTTTCATGATCCCTCTCAAGGGAGCACATTTGATTGCATAATCTTCTATCCAATCTGCACTGAATCCTGTCATCCCCAAAAAGATCATCATTTCCTCAATTGTTTTTGGACATGGTGCTTTACTTACTCCCTCCAAGTGTGTTGGGGAAATAGCAATAGTTCCTTGCGAGATTACCCTCCCCAGATAATCTACTTTAGGTTGACAATACTGCAGTTTCGATTTAGAAACTTTGTACCCTCCCTCTGCCAGCCTCTCAAGGATCTTCATGGAGTCCTGATGACACGCCTCAAGTGTTGGTGAGCATAGCAAGAGATCATCAACATAGCGTAGTAGGGTGCCGTTCAATGCGAGGCCCTCTAGGTCCTGTCCAAGGACCTGGTTAAACACATGAGGGCTGTGTTTAAACCCTTGAGGAAGTCTGGTGTAAGTGTACTTCTTACCTCTGTATGTGAATGCGAACAAATACTGGGATTCCTCAGCCAGAGGAACGCTGAAGAATGCGGAACATAAAACGATTACTGTGAAAAATTTTGCATCAGGAGGCACGTTGGTGAGGAGTGTGTATGGATTTGGCACTTCTGCTGGCCAATCTTCCACAATCGCGTTTATCATACGCAAGTCATGTGCTAACCTGTATTTGGATTTGTCTGCCTTCAGTACTGGAAATATTGGAGTATTACACACACTGACTGTCTCAACCAACACTCCTTTTCCCACAAAACCTTCTACTGTCCCACTTACCCCCTCTTCTGCTTCTGGCTTGAGTGGATACTGAGGACGATTAGGAAGTTTAACATTAGGTCTCAGTTCTACTTTCACTGGATTAGCAGATTTCACCAAACCAACATCGGCCTCATTCTTAGACCACACTTGGTTTGGGACATGAGCTATCATTTCTTTCAACAGATCATTCTCAACACTTTGTGTCTCACTTTGCTTTGCTGTCTGGACTGATTGGTTCGCCAATGCCATAACAGCCTGCGGTTTCGCCAATGCTGATACGCTGCATAGGATTTTAATCATTGTGGCATCCTGTGATTGGAAAATTAATGGATTCTCTGTTTGCTCCCACTTTACTCCTAAAGCAGTTTTCATCATGGGCCCCACATCCTTTGCTTTAAAATTCTCATTCACCAACAAGGTAACATGTGGAGCAGACTCTGGCACATTGTACCATTTTGAAATAAATGCATTTGATTCCACATTCATGGCTGCCCCTTGTTCTCCAATGATAATGTATTGAGTTGTCAAATTCATCTCAGAGTGTTCTGTTTGTTTGTCCCATGGCTCTTCGAACTCTCCACTTTTTGAAACATCATAATACATTGTACAATGATAATCGAGCGTGGGTTTCCTTGCTTTAGGGCACTGGACTTGAATGTATTTTTCCCATTTGTTCAAAGCCACTGTTACTGGCTCAGAAATGTCTCCCAACCAATAAATTCTTGCTGTGTCTGCCTGCGTTGACTCTGGAAACTCCAAACCCTTTTTATCCAAGATTATGCCTTGCGGGGAACACCAAATCTTAATTTTTAGTTTGCACAGAGCGTCCCTCCCCAGCAAGTTAAGGGGAGTCTGAAAAGATACCCCGATTGGCATCCTGATTTAATTTTCCCCTGTGGAGATGCGCACGGGGGCGGTCATTTGTACTAGCTGCTTAATTCCCGAGAATCCTATTGTCTCAATAAATTTATTTGACATGGGGAGGTGTGTGGCATAATGTTGACTTACACAAGTGTAGGTGGCTCCAGTGTCCACCAACATTGGAGTTGGCTCATCCTCAATTAGAACCTGCAGCATCGGTTCTTCATCAGCTCCCACCATTACGACTGGAAACTGACCCTCCCCTTTAGGACTCTGTGGGCACCCCTAATAACCAAAGTTTGGACTCACCCATGGGCCTGCCGGGCCACTTGATCCACCCCGCGGGGACTGGCCACGGTCCTGCCGCACATTCTGATTTCCTGGTGCTCGCGGACATCTGTCCGCAAAGTGTCCAACCTCGCCACAAGCCCAACATGCTCCCGAGGGCCTCCGTCTCCCAGCTGTGACTCTCCCGAACCCTCGGTGGGATCGATACTGGCCTTGTCCTCCTGCACGTTGTGTGTATGGTGGTTGTGGGTAGGCATAAGGTGTGACGGGTTGAAAGGGTGCAGAGGGTGCAGAGGGTGCAGAGGGTGCAGAGGGTGTAGAGGGTGCAGAGGGTGGAGGTACCTGTTCAGTGGTCCCCGGTGTCATCAGGGCCTGGCCTCCTACCTTTGGTTCTCCCAACTGCATCTGCGTGAGTTTCCTCTGCAAGTTCTTATCCTGCTCATTCCGTTTCCGTTCACTTTGCCTGTATTTGTCAATTGCATGCACCACATTATCCCGGAATGCCGCATGTGTCATTGCTTTCAATTCTACCACATCCTCCAGCCTCGCTCGAACTGAGTCGGGCAGAGCCTCTAGAATGAAGTCTCTGAACACAGAGTTGAGCATTGGGTTTTGTTCAATGTCTTGTTCCAGTTCTTGTTTCCATTTTTCCAACTGGCGTGCAACGTACGCCGCTGGATTATCTGTATCCAACAGTGTGTCGCTCCATGGTAGTAGTTCCAAAACACCTTGCCCACACTGCCTTAATGTCTCCCACAGCCAACAGTTTACCCACAGTTTCTTGTTCAAAAGCTCTTATCCATTTGCTTGCACCTGTGTGAATGTCCTAGCAACCAGCCCCGATAGGTCGAGCATCTGCCACGGCACATACTGTCCCTGCATCCCATTTACCAAAATCGGATATTGACCTGCATCAGTATATCTCTGTGGTGGATGAATATTTGGTCGGAATCTTAAATCATAATCCCTGTCTCTGCCTTTTCCCTGCTGGCCTGGTGGTTTCTGTTCCTGAACCTGCTTCTCTGCTTGGTTTATCTCTTGCTGTAAATCAACCATGGAACGATTATGCTCTATCCAATACGAATCTTCTGCAAGTTTCTCCTCATATTCTGCATAACAGCCTAAACCCTGGGGTGTCTTCCTGGCCGTACTACAATGTTTGGGAGGCATTTCTTGTAGTAGGGATTTTTCTTGTAAAGTCCTTTCCAGTACTATGGACTTTTCTACTATGGGAGTGGTGGTACGATCCTGATTTGATGCTTTTTGGTGATCTGAGACCTGTGCCGTTGCTGAAGCTGAAGCTGTTGGACTCCTAGGTTCTACAAAAGATGGTGGTTTTTGATAACCTGAGGCCTGTGCTGTTGTTGAAGCTGTTGGACTGTTCTGTTCAATACAAGGTGATAGTTGATCACATGATGGTCTTTGACCTGATGCTGCCTGATATTGTGGGGGGCTTCCCCTTGCACCCTGATCTGAACCACCGACAGCGCCTGGCTCAGGAGCTCCCTGACGGCTTGAAGTCGCTGTTTGTGGTTCAGGGCGTACATACGGTACTTCCTGATTTTTCATTTCAAAATCTCCTTGAATGTTCATCACCCCTGACAGTGTTGGATATAGTCCTGCAGACTCGTGCTGCTTGACCTTCTCCACTACCAGCTGTTCCCCCTTCAGTATGGCAATGCCCTCCTTCAAATTCCTTCTGTAACGAAGACCTTCAGTTTCAAAGAAGTGTAAAATTTCTAATTCAAGCTCCCTCTTTTTCTGTCTCTTTTTGCTTTTGTTTTTTGATTTGTGATCTTTGATTCTTTATTCCATAACTTCACAGACAGCTACATCGAAAGTGCCATCCTTTGGCCAGGGTGGGAACATATTTTTGGTTCTTTTTTCCCATTTTTGAGATACTTTTTGAATATCTTTGTAATGTTCTGGGTGCCTGGCGCTAACGGTTATTGTTGGTGTTACATCCATTGTTTCACCTAGTTAGTTCCCTTCTTTTGACTTTTTATTTACTTATTTATTTTCCCTAATTTTATTTTTATTCTTATTATTATTATCCCCCTTTTTTTTTTTTTTAAACAATTTTTAAAAGTCAATTTAAATTAAACTAACTCTAATCAATGCTAATTTAATGCTTGGCTAAATTTAGCTTAGATGCTGCTAATTATTGGATTAGATATTATCAATGCTACTGTTAAGCTAATTTAGCTCGTTGCTATTTTGATTCCTAGTTTGGAGTTAGGTACTTATTAGCTTATTGTTAATGCTATTGTTTGCTATCCAATGCCAATTGATGTTGGCTTCCTAGCCGTTGTTAATGAATGCTAACTTATTGTCAATTAAGATTTAAACCAATATTTGCCTTATTGCTATTGCTAATCAATGCTAATTGTATTTCTGATCAATGCTAATTATGGCTAACGAAATGCTAACAAATGCTAACACTTGCTAACCAATGCTAACTATTGCTAAACAAGGCTACTTATTGCTAATCAATACTAGCTTCCTTGTTGACCAATGCTAATTGAATGCTAATTTATGCTAGTCAGTGCTAATTATGCTAGTGATTGCTAACCAATGCTAATCAATGCTAGTTATTGCTAACCAATACTGGCTGTATTACTAATGCTACCCAATGTTAATTGACAGCTCAGTTAATGCTTACTCTGTTTAAAGTGACTCAGGCTTGGCGCTGCCCCAACTTTTGCTCACATCCGGATGTTTCCGATCCAATCCACACACAATGTCTCTCCACCAATCCCGATGATACAATGCACGTCACAGCTACGTCAATTCTGACCAATGAAATCTGAACACACCTCTAAATCTACCTCCAATGAAACACGTCTGAGACACGTAACTTCTAACCAATAAAAAATGAACACACCTCTAAACCCGCCTCCAATGAACCACGTGAATTTCTGACCAATCAAATATGAACACACCTCTAAATCTACTTCCCAGGCTGTTATTAACTCCTCCCAATCATAACAATTGAACCAGACATAACAATTGCACCACACCCCAACTCAAAATGGCGTTTGTCACACTTTTGTAACAAGTTAAGAGAGAAGAAGAAATAGAAGCTGTCCAGCCGCGGACAGGGAGAAATACAAACCAACAATACAGAAATAACAATTGCACTATTCTTCACCTCAAATGGCGTTTGTTAGGAAAGAGAAAGAAATACAATTTAACACGCTGTGGACAGGGGAAAAAACAGACCAAAAGATACAGAAACAATGCATAAGCGAAAACTTTCTTTATCAGGAATGTCAACATCAAATGGCCTAGGGACAGAACCTCTTCCCTAGAATTGCGAAACCGATTTTCACTCGACTGATAACAACTCCGCAATTAGCACATTACCTAAAGAAAACTAATAATTATTACAGTTCAACCATAAATTGCCCCTGGAAGACACAAGGAAAGAAAATGTGATTACGCACGAACATCTGTGAGTGTAAAGACAGCACAAGAATGTCAAGGACAGAGCAGCGCGCCTCCACACAAGCAGCGTGCCCGCGCAGCACCTCGCTGTCCTCCCGAAAACCAAACACCTTGCAATGCACAATATGAAAGAAATCAGCACACAGCGTTTAAAAATCACAGCTCATCACTGTAACAACACCTTATTTCAACAAACTATCAATGCGGCAACTATAACAATGAAGCAAATTATAACAATGAAGCAAATCTGAGTGTCTCTGCACTCACTTAATTTTTTATTTAGCCTAAGATTATATGTAAGACGTTGTGTTAACTCAAAATGACTAAAATACTCAAAAGTCAAGGGATGAGATGAGTTGGAACCTTGATTCCTCACACAAAATAACTTTTTCTTTTCTTCTGTTTTAGATTCACATAAAACAGCAGGATTTCACACACATTGACAGACAAAGAAAGACCGGTCACACACACTCACACCAAGTCAGTCAATCAAAGTTTTGTGTCAGTCACCGTTCAAATCTTCACAGTTTTAAATTGTCAATTTCTTTCATTTAGACTTTTAATTTTTCAGGAGATGTTGGTGTTGGCAATATATGAAATACAAAATGTGGTTTCTCTACAAGCCTTGTGATATGGTCTCTTGACCAAAGCAACAGACGCTGACGTGTACTTTCTCAGCCTCGCTGTGACCTCTTAATAATCTCCTGTGGCCAATTCATGAACGAATTTGAATTTCCTTCTAAAAAAAATGTCTTTATACTGAGGTCTCGGATAACTCCCAAGAGTTCTAAGCAGAAATAAAATGATATAAACATATATATTTAAAATGTGCCCGTATAGAACTGGAATTGACTTTTTCGGAGTTTTCTTGAACTGCCGTTTTGATTCCACCTTCAAACTTTTATGTTCGCAAGTCAATCAATTACCAGCATTCGTCTACTCCTTGACTAGTGAAAATGATTTTCACATATAGTAATGACTAATGTGCGCCTTAGTCCCACGGTAGCCCAACCCCCAATGCATTAAAGGTCGGCCGTTGGCTCTATGACATCACTATGAACGGGTGATTTCCACCCTGCCCGCTCTAAAAGCGTATCCACTATTCCAGTTTAAACTCATTGATTTATTTCCTGCCCGAGCATTAGCGACTAGCCGTTCTTAATCACAAAAATACAACAACACAAGCCAGACCAACTGAACACAGCTGTCTGCTTTACAACTCACATAAGCTGCTGTTTACCCAATTTTATCTCAATTCAAACATTCGGCTCCTCTTGGCCCAAAATTTCCAAACAAATTTCAGCAGCCCCCCTGCGCAGAGGAAAACAATGGAGTGCTTACCGAAGCAGATCCGTCCTCTCTCCTGTGTTCTTTTAAATTTGGGGAAGCCGGACAAAAGCGTCAGCTGTGCACCACCAACAGAAATCAGCTGCGTAATGGTAGGAAAAACATCCAACCTGCCGGCTTGTTACAGCTGATGTCGGTTGTCGGGGCACAAGGACACGCTCCGCCGGGATCCAATTGCAAAATCTCACGAATTTGGGGTCACCATTATGTTGTGGAGAAAAGGAGTCGAATCACGCGTCGGTCAGCAGTCCATTGGGGAGTTTATTGAACAAACTGTCACAGCAAATACGCATACAGGATGTTACAAAATGTCCGCCAGGTTCATCTTGCGAACCAACTTTATACTGGTTTAAATCATAACATGCATGCGTCATCCGGGCCACAATCTTCCTCGGCGGCGCCGAGCTTCTGCTGTAATCATAAACACGCATTCTACCCTTTACCCATATTCATATGAGCCGCACAATAAGGCACACGATGTAATTAGGCCATGTCATGACCTGGTCATGCTCCCACAAATTCATCATAAACATCACCACCTTCGTCATGGGGACTGGATGCAAAGAGGAATGAGACCCTTTCACCTGTCACTAACAACGACTTTTTGTTATGTATCAGGCTTTTATCATCATCCCTTAGAGATGGGCCAGACATTCAGACGAGCTTCTATTATGGTTTGTGTGAAGTATCACAGCAAGCCTTCACCTGATTTTTAGCATTAGCCTTGGTGTATACAGAGAGAACAAAGTCTGCAGTCATGTAGGGTCTTAAGGTGGAGGGAATGATGACATATTCTCCGGCCTTCAGGCTATGCACCTCGATCACATCCCTTTCATAGCTTTAAGTCTGTTGTCCATTGACAGGTGAGTTCCTCTTAAAGGAGGAGGATCCCAAGCATACTTGTGAAGTCTGAGAAGAAATAAGACATCTTTATTAGCATGAAATTGTTTCCTAATGTGGCAGACCGAGGTGGGTTTTCTTTAAAATTGTGGAACCATGATTGTCCAAGATGTCAAATCTATGGTCAGTTTTGTAATGAGAAATGGAAACCAACAACGCCACCTGGAATTGTACTCCAAATTGAATTGGTAAAAGGACACAGGTTCGTCTTACTGCAAGAAGGAGACAAGATTCAAAAGTTTTACAAAATTTATTAGTGTGCCAAACAATTCAATAGTTAAAAGATTTATTTTAATTTCCAGTATTTTAAAATGACAAAGATAAAACAATTCGACGGTTGTTCACTAAGGTTTAGGTTGAACAAACAATGTTTAATTTCAGGGGAAACTGAGGCTTACCAGGGAGAGGGGGCGGTGAAGAAAAAGGGGCAACATGCAGTGAAGAAAACGGGATCACCCTAGACACTACAAAGAAACCACAGCAAACGAGAAAAAGGGTGCTCCAACAAAATAAACACAAGATGAGACACCGCCACCAGGGGTCACCGCCGCCACCACACAGAGTCTCAGTTCCAGGAAGAAATAAACAAAAACAGGCTGAACAAAACAGTGACGTCACAACAAATACAATAATTCAGTCAATTCGATTTTAAAATCGTACAGTCAAAGCCCCAGCCAACAGAGAAAGACCCAAGTTGGTCTTAAATTAATCTTCCATTAGGCAAAACAGCAGCGGGTGACATCCAGGTGGAAAGCCAGCAGAAGAGCTCATCAGGTAGCTGTAAACTGGTAGGTTATGGCACCGCCATCTTTCAGCCATAAAACGCACACAAAGGACGAATCGGTCCTGATAATCCGCAGGTGCAGCAGAGGACGGGCAGAGAACAGTTAGCAGCCGCAACACCAGGAGCAGGCAGACGTCATGATGCAAAAAGCCTCATGACAGGTGGAGACGTAGGCCTACTTATAGACAGGCGCTGAAATTGGCTGTCTTGAAGTGGCAGCATACCTTTTTATGCTGCTACACTAAGCATCAGCTCAAATTACTCTGGTTACTGAAACGAGGAGTTTTGTATGTGATATTTGTTCTAGAGTCTTGTTAGCCCGATTCTTTTGTTGGAAGCCCAAGAACAAGCTGGAGCAGTCTTAAGTTAAACAAAGTATTTATTGGTGGTCACAGGTCAAGTATCAGCGCTGGACTTGGAGAGACATAGTTCTCGCATGAAATCCGTCCGACCCAGTCCCGCGATCCGGAAACATTTCATATTTATGTTCACCTTTATCTCAGAGGTTGTACCTACACTTGACAACTATCATTGAATATTTACTAGTGATGTGAGAAGGCCATCCACCATCTTCGTCATGTTTGTAGGAGCCATAATTATTTTCTTTATATTTTTTGTTTTCATTATGGTACACTTTATGGTTATTGGTTCACTTTGATTTGTGTTTTTGTTTATTGGTTATCATTGGACATGGGTGTGACACTGGGCGTGTGTGGTACGCAATTGGAAGCCCTTAATTAGCCCTACCTGGCACCTGTGCGCCAGTTCAGTTTGGCGTGGGGTGAGTACGGGGGAAGGCTATCCTTTTGTGTACCGCATCGCACTTCTCACATTGCATGGACTAAAAGCCTTTGTCTCAACGTTTCTGCTCTATCTTGCAATTGGAAAGGACTATTGGAGTCTGAATAATATGGAGAGCAATAAACAGAAGAAACCGGATGAGTGTGTGGACATTACATCATTGAGTGCGCGTAAGACAATTGATTTCCCCCTGCTTAGCCCACAGCGGCGCTGAACTAATTGGTGTTGGATCTAGCCGCAATAATGTTCTTTGGATGTGATAAGCGATGTCTGTGTGTGAGTGTTGTTTTAGGTATCTACTGCACCAGACCTATCTGTCCTAAGAGACGCTTTATCTGACCCAGTTATTTTATCCCGCTACGTCATCTTAAAGTCTTGGACATACATTGCGTTTGTATGAGCAGAGTGTACACGTACAAACTAGGAACATAGATTATTTAGTGAACTACAGAATATGAATACATAAAGTCTAAGAATAAAGCCATTTTATAACAGTCTGCTTGTGTGTGTTTTGTGTGCACCTACAGCATCCTAGCGGGATCCTAGTGGAACCTGTTGAACATGAAATGGGAAAAAAAATTTAATTATACAGTTTTCAAACCAGACAGATGTTCCTGTCTCAGGAATACATAAAACAATGGCTGTAAAAAGAAGAAAAAGGAGTTTCCTGTCCAACTAATAATTAATAATCTTTATACATCTTAGTAATATTTTGTTTTCCTCAAGTCAGCATTTTTCATACTCACTTATTCTCATTTTGTGTCCTTTAAAGAGCCCATATCATAGCTTATTTATGCATTTCCGCCTGAAACAACTCATTTGATTTTATTTCTCTTCAAAGCTGCCTTATTAAATATATACTCTGTTTTGAGTAGTCAGCTAGCCTGGTTCAGGTAGCAGCCCTTGTAATATGAAGGGTTTAGATTGTCATGCAGAAGTGATTCTTTCCTCACTTCTTTTGGAAGTTGAAATGAACAGAATTTCCTTTTGCACTGAAGAAAACCCTAACCCTTGGTGTGGAAATAACACTCCCCAAATTCTTCCAGGCCAAGCTCTAATTGACTTGGCATGCATCATGCAACATGTTACATGTAAACGAATATCATTTCTGGCTATTCGGGAGAAGTATATTCTGTGAAAAAATGGGAACTATATAGCGATAATAGAATAGAATAGAAAAATACTTTATTCATCCCCCAACGGGGGAAATTCAAATTAGTCAAGTAGCTCAAAAAATGTATTAATATTTACAATGAGCTGGTTATAAAGCCTTGTGGCTGTGGGAACAAAGGACCTTCTGAACCTCGCAGTCCTGCAGCGCAGAGAGATGAGCCTCTCACTGCAGCTGCTCCTCTGTCCTGCTAGGATGCTGTGGAGAGGATGTTTATTGTTCTCCAAAACAGAATACAATTTTCTCATCTGTTGCTCCACCACAGCACTGAGAGGGTCTAGCCTTCTACCTACAACAGAACCAGCCTTTTTCACCAGTTTGTCCAGATGCCTACAGTTTTAGTCTGTCGTGTAACTCCCCCAGAAAACAACAGCATAGAACAGTGCACTCTCAATGACAGTGTGATAAAACATGCACATCATATCACTGCAGACATTGAAGTATCTGAGCCGTCTCAGGAATAAGAGACGGCTCTGGCTCCTCCTGTACACTGCTTCTATGTTGGCAGACCACTCCAGTTTATTATTCAGGACCACCCCCAGGTATTTGCAGGTCTGAACAGTCTCTATCTCCCTCCATCAATGCAGACTGACTTGTATGGAGTTTTAGATCTCCTGAAGTCCACCACCAGCTCTTTGGTCTAGGTGGTGTTCAGGAGCAAACAGTTATTTTTGGTCCAGTCAGTAAAGGCCTCCAAAAGGTCCACAACATAACATGGACTTTGTAACTTTTCAGACCTTTTATGTGCACAAAAAAGTTATATCACACGCTGAAGAAACAGGGACAACATCGAAGTCATAATTTGACCTGTTTAATTTTGAATTCATAGACAAAAATTCAGAGAGCATACCTTGGTGAGTCCAATTGGGTAGAATCGTCTCTTTTTGAGATATTGCTGTTGAGGTTTCTGCATTAGGGAAAGCAACATGTTTTGGTCTCCGGCAATGTTCCCTCTAATTTTTCATGTGTCTGGGCATACACACAAGCCCCCTGAGCACACTGAGGACCACTGTGAGCAGCATCAGATGTGCACGCTGTGGCCACACACCAGTATCACACCTGTTCAAAACCTTGGATCATAGCAAGTTACATGGCTTATTAAAAGAATCAAATCACAGCAGCAATTTTCATTAGTTTACTTTTAATATAAGCGATTTGGCCCACTTAAAATGAAAAAGACAAAAATCTTGTTGTTCATGAGATGTGTAGTATGTTATATGTTATATGTGAGAGTCATGCTTTGGCCATGGGAAGAGTCATGCATGCAGCCGTCTGCATGTTTTTTTTTTTTTTTTTATTTATTTTTTTTTTATTTAAATATGCACAATGATAAAACAATAAAATACACTTATTAATACAAATGCCAAAAGAATGTGCAGGAGAGGAAAGGAAGCCCAAGGGCTTATATAAACCCCCCCCAATACAAAACACTAAATTAAATCAACCAATAAAAGAAAAGAAAAGGCAGAAAAGAAAAGAGGAGGAGACAAGGAAAAATACAGAGAGAGAACAAAATCACAATTTCATTTCAATTGAAATTTTGCCTGGACAGAAGATACCTCACCAAACTAGACTTAAACATTTTGTAGGAGGATAAAAGCTTGAGACCTCTGTCTAGGGAGTTCCAGAGCTGGGGACCATGGAATTTGATAAAACATTTATGTCTGGAAGTTCTACAAAGAGGTAAAAGAAAATTCTTCTGACCTCTTACTGAATATGAGTGAATATCTGATGATAACAAAAAGAACGTATGAAAAGTGCCTGGAATGTCTTGTTTACAATGAATGAAATTAAACATAAACAGAGATGTTTGAAGCATATTAATAGAAAAAATTGACAAGAGTCTGAATTTACTGAATAAAGGTGCAGATGGCGCCTGATTTGTAGAGTTTGAAATCATTCTTAAGAATCTTTTCTGAATTAGGAGTATCTGGTTAAGGTAAGAAGAATATGAGGCACCCAAAGCAATATTACAATATGTTAAATATGGATAAATTAAACTGTAATATAACGTCATGAGACAAGATTGATTAACTAAGGGAGCGACTCTTCTGATAATACCATAAGACTTCGTAATTTTTTTGCATACATACTCAATATGGTTTATCCAGGACAATCTTTCATTGACTAATATCCCAAGAAATTTCATACATGAGACTTGTTTAATTTCCAGGTTATTAATTTGCAGCTTTAAGTCCTGCTTAGGAAAAGTTTTATTTTTGTTTCTGAAAAGTATATAATTGGATTTGTTCACATTCAAAGAAAGCTTGTTCATCTGAAACCATTTTGAGGCATATTCCAGTGTGGTATTAGCATTTCTGATTAGACATCCAAAGTCAGAGTGAGATATGACAATGTTGGTATCATCCGCAAATAAAATGGACAAAGAAGAGTCAGACATTACAGCAAAATCATTAATGAAAATTAAAAACAAAAGGGGGCCAAGAATTGACCCTTGAGGCACACCATAGAATAGTTTTGCTTTCATAGATTCATGACCATTAAAGCAAACATACTGTTCTCTGTTACTAAGGTAATCAGTAAACCATTTGAACACAACATCTTGAAGACCATATCTGTGAAGTTTTGACAAAAGAATATCATGGTCAACTGTGTCAAATGCTTTTGAGAGATCTAAGAAAATACCAATAGCAAACATATTTTTATCCAGAGCAGTAGAAATTTGATCTATTAGTTGCAAAACAGCCATATATGTTGAATGCTTTTTTCGAAACCCATATTGGTGTTTAAACAGAATATTATTATCATTAAGGTGTTTCATAACTCTGGAGAAAACTAACTTTTCCAAAACTTTGGAAAAACACGGTAACATAGAAATCGGTCTATAATTGTTAAAAACACTGGGTTCACCTTCTTTAAAGAGAAGTAATACCTTTGCCACTTTAAGATCATTAGGAACTACCCCAGTCTTTAGTGACACAGTTAAGACATGTGTTAAAGGTTTACTACCCTTTCACTTTCACTTTTTACGTTTGTTGACGAACCGGCGAGGAGTTAGAAGGTGCAAGCTATGTCGACCGAGAAGGTAAGAGTAATCAAATGTACCTGGGAGCGTGAGAGGGGTCTATTTGTTTTTGCGGTAGGTGTGCCAGAAAGCAAGTCGAAGTACTTCCGCTCAGCTCCCGGGCCGCTACCGGGCCGCTCCAGCGAAGTTACATAGCGCAGTTTTTCCAACTCAGACCCCCGAAGGGCATAGGAGATAAGCCAATCGTAATATTAAAACTCATTCTAGCCGCACAATTTTTTTCAAGCTGTTATTTTAAGGTAGAAATGTTACATAGTTTAAGACGAAATTTGAATTTTGCTTATAAAAACCAATTCCTTCAGTCAAAACAAGTTCAAACTCCTTTGTCCTTCATATATATCCATTCTAAGTAGGTTACATGAATAAAATCTCTTTAAATGACCTTGTTTGAGAAAGAAAAACAGGAATAGTCTTACTTTTGCGAGTTAAGGCCAAATTGGTGTTTTTGCTATAAAATGAATTCCTTCAGTCAAAACAAGTTCAAACTCCTTTGTCCTTCATATATATCAATTCTAAGTAGGTTCCATGCATAAACCTCTTTAAATGACCTTGTTTGAGAAAGAAACACAGGAATAGCCTTCTTTTGCGGAATTAAGACGAAATTCGGATTTTTGCTTATAAACACCAATTCCTTCAGTCAAAACAAGTTCAAACTCCTTTGTCCTTCATATATATCAATTCTAAGTAGGTTCCATGCATAAACCTCTTTAAATGACCTTGTATGAGAAAGAAACACAGGAATAGCCTTCTTTTGCGGAATTAAGACGAAATTAGAATTTTTGCTTATAAAAACCAATTCCTTCAGTCAAAACAAGTTCAAACTCCTTTGTCCTTCATATATATCCATTCTAAGATGGTTCCATGCATAAATCTCTTTAAATGACCTTGTTTGAGAAAGAAAGACAGGAATAGTCTTACTTTTGCGAGTTAAAGGGACAGTTCGCCTCTTTTGACATGAAGCTGTATGACATCCCATATTAGCAATATAATTTATGAACATTGACTTACCCCCTGCCGCGTCCTGTGAGCCGAATTCCAGCTGAGTTTTGGGGTCCACGAAGCTAGTCCGGCTAGTTGGCTGGGGTCAATAAAATAAAGCGTTTTGCTTCTCAAAAAAATATCCATTCAAAAGAGTAATACATTTGCATCACAAAATCGTTGTCCAGGAAAAAGTCAGACCTCACTTCGCTTGGCGCTATTTTTGCCTCCCTTGATATCAATGCGTCCAATGTAAAACTGTGCAGACCGAAGTGCTGACCGAGCACTCCCCTGCTTCCGAGCAGCAAACACCGTAACAGGTGCAGCTATCGCTAGGTGGCTAGGGAGTGCTCGGTCTGTTCTTCGGTCTGCACAGTTTTACATTGGACGCATTGATATCAAGGGAGGCAAAAATAGCGCCAAGCGAAGTGAGGTCTTACTTTTTCCTGGACAACGATTTTGTGATGCAAATGTATTACTCTTTGGAACGGATATTTTTTTTAGAAGCAAAACGCTTTATTTTATTGACCCCAGCCAACTAGCCGGACTAGCTTCGTGGACCCCAAAACTCAGCTGGAATTCGGCTCACAGGACGCGGCAGGGGGTAAGTCAATGTTCATAAATTATATTGCTAATATGGGATGTCATACAGCTTCATGTCAAAAGAGGCGAACTATCCCTTTAAGGCCAAATTGGTATTTTTGCTATAAAATGAATTCCTTCAGTCAAAACGAGT
The DNA here is from genome assembly GCF_027942865.1 of Odontesthes bonariensis. Taxonomy (NCBI): domain Eukaryota; kingdom Metazoa; phylum Chordata; class Actinopteri; order Atheriniformes; family Atherinopsidae; genus Odontesthes; species Odontesthes bonariensis. The sequence continues at coordinate 31,635,917 of NC_134521.1, forward strand.
TCAAACTCCTTTATCCTTCATATATATCAATTCTAAGTAGGTTCCATACATAAACCTCTTTAAATGACCTTGTTTGAGAAAGAAACACAGGAATAGCCTTACTTTTGCGGAATTAAGACGAAATACGAATTTTTGCTGATAAACACCAATTCCTTCAGTCAAAACAAGTTCAAACTCATTGGTCCTTCATATATATCCATTCTAAGTAGGTTCCATGCATAAACCTCTTTAAATGACCTTGTTTGAGAAAGAAACACAGGAATAGTCTTACTTTTGCGAGTTAAGGCCAAATTGGTATTTTTGCTATAAAATGAATTCCTTCAGTCAAAACAAGTTCAAACTTCTTTGTCCTTCATATATATCAATTCTAAGTAGGTTCCATGCATAAACCTCTTTAAATGACCTTGTATGAGAAAGAAACACAGGAATAGCCTTCTTTTGCAGAATTAAGACGAAATTTGGATTTTTGCTTATGAACACCAATACCTTCAGTCAAAACAAGTTCAAACTACTTTGTCGTTCATATATATGCATTCTAAGAAGGTTCCATGCATAAATCTCTTTAAATGACCTTGTTTGAGAAAGAAAAACAGGAATAGCCTTACTTTTGCGAGTTAAGGCCAAATTGGTATTTTTGCTATAAAATGAATTCATTCAGTCAAAACGAGTTCAAACTCATTTGTCCTTCATATATATCAATTCTAAGTAGGTTTCATGCATAAACCTCTTTAAATGACCTTGTTTGAGAAAGAAACACAGGAATAGCCTTACTTTTGCGAGTTAAGGCCAAATTGGTATTTTTGCTATAAAGTGAATTCCTTCAGTCAAAACAAGTTCAAACTCCTTTGTCCTTCATATATATCCATTCTAAGTAGGTTCCATGCATAAACCTCTTTAAATGACCTTGTATGAGAAAGAAACACAGGAATAGCCTTCTTTTGCGGAATTAAGACGAAATCAGAATTTTTACTTATAAAAACCAATTCCTTCAGTCAAAACAAGTTCGAACTCCTTTGTCCTTCATATATATCCATTCTAAGAAGGTTCCATGCATAAACCCCTTTAAATGACCTTGTTTGAGAAAGAAACACAGGAATAGCCTTACTTTTGCGAGTTAAGGCCAAATTGGTATTTTTGCTATAAAATGAATTCCTTCAGTCAAAACAAGTTCAAACTCCTTTGTCCTTCATATATATAAATTCTAGGTAGGTTCCATGCATAAACCTCTTTAAATGACCTTGTATGAGAAAGAAACACAGGAATAGCCTTCTTTTGAGGAATTAAGACGAAATTAGAATTTTTGCTTATAAAAAACAATTCCTTCAGTCAAAACAAGTTCAAACTCCTTTGTCCTTCATATATATCCATTCTAAGAAGGTTCCATGCATAAACCTCTTTAAATGACCTTGTTTGAGAAAGAAACACAGGAATAGCCTTACTTTTGCGAGTTAAGGCCAAATTGGTATTTTTGCTATAAAATGAATTCCTTCAGTCAAAACAAGTTCAAACTCCTTTGTCCTTCATATATATCAATTCTAAGTAGGTTCCATGCATTAACCTCTTTAAATGACCTTTTATGAAAAAGAAACACAGGAATAGCCTTCTTTTGAGGAATTAAGACGAAATTAGAATTTTTGCTTATAAAAACCAATTCCTTCAGTCAAAACAAGTTCAAACTCCTTTGTCCTTCATATATATCCATTCTAAGAAGGTTCCATGCATAAATCTCTTTAAATGACCTTGTTTGAGAAAGAAAAACAGGAATAGTCTTACTTTTGCGAGTTAAGGCCAAATTGGTATTTTTGCTATAAAATGAATTCCTTCAGTCAAAACAAGTTCAAACTCCTTTGTCCTTCATATATATCAATTCTAAGTAGGTTCCATGCATAAACCTCTTTAAATGACGTTGTTTGAGAAAGAAACACAGGAATAGCCTTCTTTTGCGGAATTAAGACGAAATTCGGATTTTTGCTTATAAACACCAATTCCTTCAGTCAAAACAAGTTCAAACTCCGTTGTCCTTCATATATATCAATTCTAAGAAGGTTCCATGCATAAATATCTTTAAATGACCTTATTTGAGAAAGAAAAACAGGAATAGCCTTACTTTTGCGAGTTAAGGCCAAATTGGTATTTTTGCTATAAAGTGAATTCCTTCAGTCAAAAAGAGTTCAAACTCCTTTGTCCTTCATATATATCAATTCTAAGTAGGTTCCATGCATAAACCTCTTTAAATGACGTTGTTTGAGAAAGAAACACAGGAATAGCCTTATTTTTGCGGAATTAAGACGAAATTCGGATTTTTGCTTATAAACACCAATTCCTTCAGTCAAAACAAGTTCAAAATCCGTTGTCCTTCATATATATCAATTCTAAGAAGGTTCCATGCATAAATATCTTTAAATGACCTTGTTTGAGAAAGAAAAACAGGAATAGCCTTACTTTTGCGAGTTAAGGCCAAATTGGTATTTTTGCTATAAAGTGAATTCCTTCAGTCAAAAAGAGTTCAAACTCCTTTGTCCTTCATATATATCAATTCTAAGTAGGTTCCATGCATAAACCTCTTTAAATGACGTTGTTTGAGAAAGAAACACAGGAATAGCCTTCTTTTGCGGAATTAAGACGAAATTCGGATTTTTGCTTATAAACACCAATTCCTTCAGTCAAAACAAGTTCAAACTCCGTTGTCCTTCATATATATCAATTCTAAGAAGGTTCCATGCATAAATATCTTTAAATGACCTTGTTTGAGAAAGAAAAACAGGAATAGCCTTACTTTTGCGAGTTAAGGCCAAATTGGTATTTTTGCTATAAAGTGAATTCCTTCAGTCAAAAAGAGTTCAAACTCCTTTGTCCTTCATATATATCAATTCTAAGTAGGTTCCATGCATAAACCTCTTTAAATGACGTTGTTTGAGAAAGAAACACAGGAATAGCCTTCTTTTGCGGAATTAAGACGAAATTCGGATTTTTGCTTATAAACACCAATTCCTTCAGTCAAAACAAGTTCAAACTCCGTTGTCCTTCATATATATCAATTCTAAGAAGGTTCCATGCATAAATATCTTTAAATGACCTTGTTTGAGAAAGAAAGACAGGAATAGCCTTACTTTTGCGAGTTAAGGCCAAATTGGTATTTTTGCTATAAAGTGAATTCCTTCAGTCAAAACAAGTTCAAACTCCTTTGTCCTTCATATATATCCATTCTAAGAAGGTTCCATGCATAAACCTCTTTAAATGACCTTGTTTGAGAAAGAAAAACAGGAATAGCCTTCTTTTGCGAGTTAAGGCCAAATTGGTATTGTTGCTATAAAGGGAATTCCTTCAGTCAAAAAGAGTTCAAACTCCTTTGTCCTTCATATATATCAATTCTAAGTAGGTTCCATGCATAAACCTCTTTAAATGACGTTGTTTGAGAAAGAAACACAGGAATAGCCTTCTTTTGCGGAATTAAGACGAAATTCGGATTTTTGCTTATAAACACCAATTCCTTCAGTCAAAACAAGTTCAAACTCCGTTGTCCTTCATATATATCAATTCTAAGAAGGTTCCATGCATAAACCTCTTTAAATGACCTTGTTTGAGAAAGAAAAACAGGAATAGCCTTACTTTTGCGAGTTATGGCCAAAATGGTATTTTTGCAATAAAATGAATTCCTTCAGTCAAAACAAGGTCAAACTCCTTTGTCCTTCATATATATCAAATCTAAGTAGGTTCCATGCATTAACCTCTTTAAATGACGTTGTATGAGAAAGAAACACAGGAATAGCCTTCTTTTGCAGAATTAAGACGAAATTTGGATTTTTGCTTATGAACACCAATACCTTCAGTCAAAACAAGTTCAAACTACTTTGTCGTTCATATATATGCATTCTAAGAAGGTTCCATGCATAAATCTCTTTAAATGACCTTGTTTGAGAAAGAAAAACAGGAATAGTCTTACTTTTGCGAGTGAAGGCCAAATTGGTATTTTTGCTATAAAATGAATTCATTCAGTCAAAACGAGTTCAAACTCATTTGTCCTTCATATATATCAATTCTAAGTAGGTTTCATGCATAAACCTCTTTAAATGACCTTGTTTGAGAAAGAAACACAGGAATAGCCTTACTTTTGCGAGTTAAGGCCAAATTGGTATTTTTGCTATAAAGTGAATTCCTTCAGTCAAAACAAGTTCAAACTCCTTTGTCCTTCATATATATCCATTCTAAGTAGGTTCCATGCATAAACCTCTTTAAATGACCTTGTATGAGAAAGAAACACAGGAATAGCCTTCTTTTGCGGAATTAAGACGAAATCAGAATTTTTACTTATAAAAACCAATTCCTTCAGTCAAAACAAGTTCGAACTCCTTTGTCCTTCATATATATCCATTCTAAGAAGGTTCCATGCATAAACCCCTTTAAATGACCTTGTTTGAGAAAGAAACACAGGAATAGCCTTACTTTTGCGAGTTAAGGCCAAATTGTTATTTTTGCTATAAAATGAATTCCTTCAGTCAAAACAAGTTCAAACTCCTTTGTCCTTCATATATATAAATTCTAGGTAGGTTCCATGCATAAACCTCTTTAAATGACCTTGTATGAGAAAGAAACACAGGAATAGCCTTCTTTTGAGGAATTAAGACGAAATTAGAATTTTTGCTTATAAAAACCAATTCCTTCAGTCAAAACAAGTTCAAACTCCTTTGTCCTTCATATATATCCATTCTAAGAAGGTTCCATGCATAAACCTCTTTAAATGACCTTGTTTGAGAAAGAAACACAGGAATAGCCTTACTTTTGCGAGTTAAGGCCAAATTGGTATTTTTGCTATAAAATGAATTCCTTCAGTCAAAACAAGTTCAAACTCCTTTGTCCTTCATATATATCAATTCTAAGTAGGTTCCATGCATTAACCTCTTTAAATGACCTTTTATGAAAAAGAAACACAGGAATAGCCTTCTTTTGAGGAATTAAGACGAAATTAGAATTTTTGCTTATAAAAACCAATTCCTTCAGTCAAAACAAGTTCAAACTCCTTTGTCCTTCATATATATCCATTCTAAGAAGGTTCCATGCATAAATCTCTTTAAATGACCTTGTTTGAGAAAGAAAAACAGGAATAGTCTTACTTTTGCGAGTTAAGGCCAAATTGGTATTTTTGCTATAAAATGAATTCCTTCAGTCAAAACAAGTTCAAACTCCTTTGTCCTTCATATATATCAATTCTAAGTAGGTTCCATGCATAAACCTCTTTAAATGACGTTGTTTGAGAAAGAAACACAGGAATAGCCTTCTTTTGCGGAATTAAGACGAAATTTGGATTTTTGCTTATAAACACCAATTCCTTCAGTCAAAACAAGTTCAAACTCCGTTGTCCTTCATATATATCAATTCTAAGAAGGTTCCATGCATAAATATCTTTAAATGACCTTATTTGAGAAAGAAAAACAGGATTAGCCTTACTTTTGCGAGTTAAGGCCAAATTGGTATTTTTGCTATAAAGTGAATTCCTTCAGTCAAAAAGAGTTCAAACTCCTTTGTCCTTCATATATATCAATTCTAAGTAGGTTCCATGCATAAACCTCTTTAAATGACGTTGTTTGAGAAAGAAACACAGGAATAGCCTTATTTTTGCGGAATTAAGACGAAATTCGGATTTTTGCTTATAAACACCAATTCCTTCAGTCAAAACAAGTTCAAACTCCGTTGTCCTTCATATATATCAATTCTAAGAAGGTTCCATGCATAAATATCTTTAAATGACCTTGTTTGAGAAAGAAAAACAGGAATAGCCTTACTTTTGCGAGTTAAGGCCAAATTGGTATTTTTGCTATAAAGTGAATTCCTTCAGTCAAAAAGAGTTCAAACTCCTTTGTCCTTCATATATATAAATTCTAAGTAGGTTCCATGCATAAACCTCTTTAAATGACGTTGTTTGAGAAAGAAACACAGGAATAGCCTTCTTTTGCGGAATTAAGACGAAATTCGGATTTTTGCTTATAAACACCAATTCCTTCAGTCAAAACAAGTTCAAACTCCGTTGTCCTTCATATATATCAATTCTAAGAAGGTTCCATGCATAAATATCTTTAAATGACCTTGTTTGAGAAAGAAAAACAGGAATAGCCTTACTTTTGCGAGTTAAGGCCAAATTGGTATTTTTGCTATAAAGTGAATTCCTTCAGTCAAAACAAGTTCAAACTCCTTTGTCCTTCATATATATCCATTCTAAGAAGGTTCCATGCATAAACCTCTTTAAATGACCTTGTTTGAGAAAGAAAAACAGGAATAGCCTTCTTTTGCGAGTTAAGGCCAAATTGGTATTGTTGCTATAAAGGGAATTCCTTCAGTCAAAAAGAGTTCAAACTCCTTTGTCCTTCATATATATCAATTCTAAGTAGGTTCCATGCATAAACCTCTTTAAATGACGTTGTTTGAGAAAGAAACACAGGAATAGCCTTCTTTTGCGGAATTAAGACGAAATTCGGATTTTTGCTTATAAACACCAATTCCTTCAGTCAAAACAAGTTCAAACTCCGTTGTCCTTCATATATATCAATTCTAAGAAGGTTCCATGCATAAACCTCTTTAAATGACCTTGTTTGAGAAAGAAAAACAGGAATAGCCTTACTTTTGCGAGTTATGGCCAAAATGGTATTTTTGCAATAAAATGAATTCCTTCAGTCAAAACAAGGTCAAACTCCTTTGTCCTTCATATATGTCAAATCTAAGTAGGTTCCATGCATTAACCTCTTTAAATGACGTTGTTTGAGAAAGAAACACAGGAATAGCCTTACTTTTGCGAGTTAAGGCCAAATTGGTATTTCTGCTATAAAATGAATTCCTTCAGTCAAAACAAGTTCAAACTCCTTTGTCCTTCATATATATCCATTCTAAGAAGGTTCCATGCATAAACCTCTTTAAATGACCTTGTTTGAGAAAGAAAAACAGGAATAGCCTTCTTTTGCGGAATTAAGACGAAATTCGGATTTTTGCTTATAAACACCAATTCCTTCAGTCAAAACAAGTTCAAACTCCGTTGTCCTTCATATATATCAATTCTAAGAAGGTTCCATGCATAAATATCTTTAAATGACCTTGTGTGAGAATGAAAAACAGGAATAGCCTTACCTTTGCGAGTTAAGGCCAAATTGGTATTGTTGCTATAAAGTGAATTCCTTCAGTCAAAAAGAGTTCAAACTCCTTTGTCCTTCATATTTATAACAATTCTAAGTAGGTTCCATGCATAAACCTCTTTAAATGACGTTGTTTGAGAAAGAAACACAGGAATAGCCTTCTTTTGCGGAATTAAGACGAAATTCGGATTTTTGCTTATAAACACCAATTCCTTCAGTCAAAACAAGTTCAAACTCCGTTGTCCTTCATATATATCAATTCTAAGAAGGTTCCATGCATAAATATCTTTAAATGACCTTGTTTGAGAAAGAAAAACAAGAATAGCCTTACTTTTGCGAGTTAAGGCCAAATTGGTATTTTTGCTATAAAGTGAATTCATTCAGTCAAAACAAGTTCAAACTCCTTTGTCCTTCATATATATCCATTCTAAGAAGGTTCCATGCATAAACCTCTTTAAATGACCTTGTTTGAGAAAGAAAAACAGGAATAGCCTTACTTTTGCGAGTTAAGGCCAAATTGGTATTTTTGCTATAAAATGAATTCCTTCAGTCAAAACAAGTTCAAACTCCTTTGTCCTACATATATATCCATTCTAAGAAGGTTCCATGCATAAACCTCTTTAAATGACCTTGTTTGAGAAAGAAAAACAGGAATAGCCTTCTTTTGCGGAATTAAGACGAAATTCGGATTTTTGCTTATAAACACCAATTCCTTCAGTCAAAACAAGTTCAAACTCCTTTGTCCTTCATATATATCCATTCTAAGAAGGTTCCATGCATAAACCTCTTTAAATGACCTTGTTTGAGAAAGAAAAACAGGAATAGCCTTACTTTTGCGAGTTAAGGCCAAATTGGTATTTTTGCTATAAAATGAATTCCTTCGGTCAAAACAAGTTCAAACTCCTTTGTCCTTCATATATATCCATTCTAAGAAGATTCCATGCATAAACCTCTTTAAATGACGTTGTTTGAGAAAGAAACACAGGAATAGCCTTCTTTTGCGGAATTAAGACGAAATTCGGATTTTTGCTTATAAACACCAATTCCTTCAGTCAAAACAAGTTCAAACACCTTTGTCCTTCATATATATCAATTCTAAGAAGGTTCCATGCATATATCTCTTTAAATGACCTTGTTTGAGAAAGAAAAAAAGGAATAGCCTTACTTTTGCGATTTATGTCCAAATTGGTATTTTTGCTATAAAGTGAATTCATTCAGTCAAAACAAGTTCAAACTCCTTTGTCCTTCATATATATACAATCTAAGTAGGTTTCATGCATAAACCTCTTTAAATTACCTTGTTTGAGAAAGAAAAACAGGAATAGCCTTACTTTTGCGATTTATGTCCAAATTGGTATTTTTGCTATAAAATGAATTCCTTCAGTCAAAACAAGTTAAAACTCCTTTGTCCTTCATATATATCCATTCTAAGAAGGTTCCATGCATGAACCTCTTTAAATGACGTTGTTTGAGAAAGAAACACAGGAATAGCCTTCTTTTGCGGAATTAAGACGAAATTCGGATTTTTGCTTATAAACACCAATTCCTTCAGTCAAAACAAGTTCAAACTCCGTTGTCCTTCATATATATCAATTCTAACAAGGTTCCATGCATAATTATCTTTAAATGACCTTGTTTGAGAAAGAAAAACAGGAATAGCCTTACTTTTGCGAGTTAAGGCCAAATTGGTATTTTTGCTATAAAGTGAATTCCTTCAGTCAAAACAAGTTCAAACTCCTTTGTCCTTCATATATATACATGCTAAGTAGGTTCCATGCATAAACCTCTTTAAATGACCTTGTTTGAGAAAGATAAACAGGAATAGCCTTACTTTTGCGAGTTATGTCCAAATTGGTATTTTTGCTATAAAATGAATTCCTTCAGTCAAAACAAGTTCAAACTCCTTTGTCCTTCATATATATCCATTCTAAGAAGGTTCCATGCATAAACCTCTTTAAATGACCTTTTTTGAGAAAGAAAAACAGGAATAGCCTTACTTTTGCGAGTTATGGCCAAAATGGTATTTTTGCTATAAAATGAATTCCTTCAGTCAAAACAAGGTCAAACTCCTTTGTCCTTCATATATATCAAATCTAAGTAGGTTCCATGCATAATTATGTTTAAATGACGTTGTTTGAGAAAGAAACACAGGAATAGCCTTACTTTTGCGAGTTAAGGCCAAATTGGTATTTTTGCTATAAAATGAATTCCTTCAGTCAAAACAAGTTCAAACTCCTTTATCCTTCATATATATCCATTCTAAGAAGGTTCCATGCATAAACCTCTTTAAATGACCTTGTTTGAGAAAGAAAAACAGGAATAGCCTTCTTTTGCGGAATTAAGACGAAATTCGGATTTTTGCTTATAAACACCAATTCCTTCAGTCAAAACAAGTTCAAACTCCTTTGTCCTTCATATATATCCATTCTAAGAAGGTTCCATGCATAAACCTCTTTAAATGACCTTGTTTGAGAAAGAAAAACAGGAATAGCCTTCTTTTGCGGAATTAAGACGAAATTCGGATTTTTGCTTATAAACACCAATTCCTTCAGTCAAAACAAGTTCAAACTCCTTTGTCCTTCATATATATCCATTCTAAGAAGGTTCCATGCATGAACCTCTTTAAATGACGTTGTTTGAGAAAGAAACACAGGAATAGCCTTCTTTTGCGGAATTAATACGAAATTCGGATTTTTGCTTATAAACACCAATTCCTTCAGTCAAAACAAGTTCAAACTCCTTTGTCCTTCATATATATCCATTCTAAGTAGGTTCCATGCATAAACCTCTTTAAATGACCTTGTATGAGAAAGAAACACAGGAATAGCCTTCTTTTGCGGAATTAAGACGAAATCAGAATTTTTACTTATAAAAACCAATTCCTTCAGTCAAAACAAGTTCGAACTCCTTTGTCCTTCATATATATCCATTCTAAGAAGGTTCCATGCATAAACCCCTTTAAATGACCTTGTTTGAGAAAGAAACACAGGAATAGCCTTACTTTTGCGAGTTAAGGCCAAATTGGTATTTTTGCTATAAAATGAATTCCTTCAGTCAAAACAAGTTCAAACTCCTTTGTCCTTCATATATATACATTCTAAGTAGGTTTCATGCATAAACCTCTTTAAATGACCTTGTTTGAGAATGAAAAACAGGAATAGCCTTACTTTTGCGAGTTAAGGCCAAATTGGTATTGTTGCTATAAAGTGAATTCCTTCAGTCAAAACAAGTTCAAACTCCTTTGTCCTTCATATATATACATTCTAAGTAGGTTTCATGCATAAACCTCTATAAATGACCTTGTGTGAGAATGAAAAACAGGAATAGCCTTACTTTTGCGAGTTAAGGCCAAATTGGTATTGTTGCTATAAAGTGAATTCCTTCAGTCAAAAAGAGTTCAAACTCCTTTGTCCTTCATATTTATAACAATTCTAAGTAGGTTCCATGCATAAACCTCTTTAAATGACGTTGTTTGAGAAAGAAACACAGGAATAGCCTTCTTTTGCGGAATTAAGACGAAATTCGGATTTTTGCTTATAAACACCAATTCCTTCAGTCAAAACAAGTTCAAACTCCTTTGTCCTTCATATATATCCATTCTAAGTAGGTTCCATGCATAAACCTCTTTAAATGACCTTGTATGAGAAAGAAACACAGGAATAGCCTTCTTTTGCGGAATTAAGACGAAATCAGAATTTTTACTTATAAAAACCAATTCCTTCAGTCAAAACAAGTTCGAACTCCTTTGTCCTTCATATATATCCATTCTAAGAAGGTTCCATGCATAAACCCCTTTAAATGACCTTGTTTGAGAAAGAAACACAGGAATAGCCTTACTTTTGCGAGTTAAGGCCAAATTGGTATTTTTGCTATAAAATGAATTCCTTCAGTCAAAACAAGTTCAAACTCCTTTGTCCTTCATATATATAAATTCTAGGTAGGTTCCATGCATAAACCTCTTTAAATGACCTTGTATGAGAAAGAAACACAGGAATAGCCTTCTTTTGAGGAATTAAGACGAAATTAGAATTTTTGCTTATAAAAAACAATTCCTTCAGTCAAAACAAGTTCAAACTCCTTTGTCCTTCATATATATCCATTCTAAGAAGGTTCCATGCATAAACCTCTTTAAATGACCTTGTTTGAGAAAGAAACACAGGAATAGCCTTACTTTTGCGAGTTAAGGCCAAATTGGTATTTTTGCTATAAAATGAATTCCTTCAGTCAAAACAAGTTCAAACTCCTTTGTCCTTCATATATATCAATTCTAAGTAGGTTCCATGCATTAACCTCTTTAAATGACCTTTTATGAAAAAGAAACACAGGAATAGCCTTCTTTTGAGGAATTAAGACGAAATTAGAATTTTTGCTTATAAAAACCAATTCCTTCAGTCAAAACAAGTTCAAACTCCTTTGTCCTTCATATATATCCATTCTAAGAAGGTTCCATGCATAAATCTCTTTAAATGACCTTGTTTGAGAAAGAAAAACAGGAATAGTCTTACTTTTGCGAGTTAAGGCCAAATTGGTATTTTTGCTATAAAATGAATTCCTTCAGTCAAAACAAGTTCAAACTCCTTTGTCCTTCATATATATCAATTCTAAGTAGGTTCCATGCATAAACCTCTTTAAATGACGTTGTTTGAGAAAGAAACACAGGAATAGCCTTCTTTTGCGGAATTAAGACGAAATTCGGATTTTTGCTTATAAACACCAATTCCTTCAGTCAAAACAAGTTCAAACTCCGTTGTCCTTCATATATATCAATTCTAAGAAGGTTCCATGCATAAATATCTTTAAATGACCTTATTTGAGAAAGAAAAACAGGAATAGCCTTACTTTTGCGAGTTAAGGCCAAATTGGTATTTTTGCTATAAAGTGAATTCCTTCAGTCAAAAAGAGTTCAAACTCCTTTGTCCTTCATATATATCAATTCTAAGTAGGTTCCATGCATAAACCTCTTTAAATGACGTTGTTTGAGAAAGAAACACAGGAATAGCCTTATTTTTGCGGAATTAAGACGAAATTCGGATTTTTGCTTATAAACACCAATTCCTTCAGTCAAAACAAGTTCAAAATCCGTTGTCCTTCATATATATCAATTCTAAGAAGGTTCCATGCATAAATATCTTTAAATGACCTTGTTTGAGAAAGAAAAACAGGAATAGCCTTACTTTTGCGAGTTAAGGCCAAATTGGTATTTTTGCTATAAAGTGAATTCCTTCAGTCAAAAAGAGTTCAAACTCCTTTGTCCTTCATATATATCAATTCTAAGTAGGTTCCATGCATAAACCTCTTTAAATGACGTTGTTTGAGAAAGAAACACAGGAATAGCCTTCTTTTGCGGAATTAAGACGAAATTCGGATTTTTGCTTATAAACACCAATTCCTTCAGTCAAAACAAGTTCAAACTCCGTTGTCCTTCATATATATCAATTCTAAGAAGGTTCCATGCATAAATATCTTTAAATGACCTTGTTTGAGAAAGAAAAACAGGAATAGCCTTACTTTTGCGAGTTAAGGCCAAATTGGTATTTTTGCTATAAAGTGAATTCCTTCAGTCAAAAAGAGTTCAAACTCCTTTGTCCTTCATATATATCAATTCTAAGTAGGTTCCATGCATAAACCTCTTTAAATGACGTTGTTTGAGAAAGAAACACAGGAATAGCCTTCTTTTGCGGAATTAAGACGAAATTCGGATTTTTGCTTATAAACACCAATTCCTTCAGTCAAAACAAGTTCAAACTCCGTTGTCCTTCATATATATCAATTCTAAGAAGGTTCCATGCATAAATATCTTTAAATGACCTTGTTTGAGAAAGAAAAACAGGAATAGCCTTACTTTTGCGAGTTAAGGCCAAATTGGTATTTTTGCTATAAAGTGAATTCCTTCAGTCAAAACAAGTTCAAACTCCTTTGTCCTTCATATATATCCATTCTAAGAAGGTTCCATGCATAAACCTCTTTAAATGACCTTGTTTGAGAAAGAAAAACAGGAATAGCCTTCTTTTGCGAGTTAAGGCCAAATTGGTATTGTTGCTATAAAGGGAATTCCTTCAGTCAAAAAGAGTTCAAACTCCTTTGTCCTTCATATATATCAATTCTAAGTAGGTTCCATGCATAAACCTCTTTAAATGACGTTGTTTGAGAAAGAAACACAGGAATAGCCTTCTTTTGCGGAATTAAGACGAAATTCGGATTTTTGCTTATAAACACCAATTCCTTCAGTCAAAACAAGTTCAAACTCCGTTGTCCTTCATATATATCAATTCTAAGAAGGTTCCATGCATAAACCTCTTTAAATGACCTTGTTTGAGAAAGAAAAACAGGAATAGCCTTACTTTTGCGAGTTATGGCCAAAATGGTATTTTTGCAATAAAATGAATTCCTTCAGTCAAAACAAGGTCAAACTCCTTTGTCCTTCATATATATCCATTCTAAGAAGGTTCCATGCATAAACCTCTTTAAATGACCTTGTTTGAGAAAGAAAAACAGGAATAGCCTTCTTTTGCGGAATTAAGACGAAATTCGGATTTTTGCTTATAAACACCAATTCCTTCAGTCAAAACAAGTTCAAACTCCGTTGTCCTTCATATATATCAATTCTAAGAAGGTTCCATGCATAAATATCTTTAAATGACCTTGTGTGAGAATGAAAAACAGGAATAGCCTTACCTTTGCGAGTTAAGGCCAAATTGGTATTGTTGCTATAAAGTGAATTCCTTCAGTCAAAAAGAGTTCAAACTCCTTTGTCCTTCATATTTATAACAATTCTAAGTAGGTTCCATGCATAAACCTCTTTAAATGACGTTGTTTGAGAAAGAAACACAGGAATAGCCTTCTTTTGCGGAATTAAGACGAAATTCGGATTTTTGCTTATAAACACCAATTCCTTCAGTCAAAACAAGTTCAAACTCCGTTGTCCTTCATATATATCAATTCTAAGAAGGTTCCATGCATAAACCTCTTTAAATGACCTTGTTTGAGAAAGAAAAACAAGAATAGCCTTACTTTTGCGAGTTAAGGCCAAATTGGTATTTTTGCTATAAAGTGAATTCATTCAGTCAAAACAAGTTCAAACTCCTTTGTCCTTCATATATATCCATTCTAAGAAGGTTCCATGCATAAACCTCTTTAAATGACCTTGTTTGAGAAAGAAAAACAGGAATAGCCTTACTTTTGCGAGTTAAGGCCAAATTGGTATTTTTGCTATAAAATGAATTCCTTCAGTCAAAACAAGTTCAAACTCCTTTGTCCTACATATATATCCATTCTAAGAAGGTTCCATGCATAAACCTCTTTAAATGACCTTGTTTGAGAAAGAAAAACAGGAATAGCCTTCTTTTGCGGAATTAAGACGAAATTCGGATTTTTGCTTATAAACACCAATTCCTTCAGTCAAAACAAGTTCAAACTCCTTTGTCCTTCATATATATCCATTCTAAGAAGGTTCCATGCATAAACCTCTTTAAATGACCTTGTTTGAGAAAGAAAAACAGGAATAGCCTTACTTTTGCGAGTTAAGGCCAAATTGGTATTTTTGCTATAAAATGAATTCCTTCGGTCAAAACAAGTTCAAACTCCTTTGTCCTTCATATATATCCATTCTAAGAAGATTCCATGCATAAACCTCTTTAAATGACGTTGTTTGAGAAAGAAACACAGGAATAGCCTTCTTTTGCGGAATTAAGACGAAATTCGGATTTTTGCTTATAAACACCAATTCCTTCAGTCAAAACAAGTTCAAACACCTTTGTCCTTCATATATATCAATTCTAAGAAGGTTCCATGCATATATCTCTTTAAATGACCTTGTTTGAGAAAGAAAAAAAGGAATAGCCTTACTTTTGCGATTTATGTCCAAATTGGTATTTTTGCTATAAAGTGAATTCATTCAGTCAAAACAAGTTCAAACTCCTTTGTCCTTCATATATATACAATCTAAGTAGGTTTCATGCATAAACCTCTTTAAATGACCTTGTTTGAGAAAGAAAAACAGGAATAGCCTTACTTTTGCGATTTATGTCCAAATTGGTATTTTTGCTATAAAATGAATTCCTTCAGTCAAAACAAGTTAAAACTCCTTTGTCCTTCATATATATCCATTCTAAGAAGGTTCCATGCATGAACCTCTTTAAATGACGTTGTTTGAGAAAGAAACACAGGAATAGCCTTCTTTTGCGGAATTAAGACGAAATTCGGATTTTTGCTTATAAACACCAATTCCTTCAGTCAAAACAAGTTCAAACTCCGTTGTCCTTCATATATATCAATTCTAACAAGGTTCCATGCATAATTATCTTTAAATGACCTTGTTTGAGAAAGAAAAACAGGAATAGCCTTACTTTTGCGAGTTAAGGCCAAATTGGTATTTTTGCTATAAAGTGAATTCCTTCAGTCAAAACAAGTTCAAACTCCTTTGTCCTTCATATATATACATGCTAAGTAGGTTCCATGCATAAACCTCTTTAAATGACCTTGTTTGAGAAAGATAAACAGGAATAGCCTTACTTTTGCGAGTTATGTCCAAATTGGTATTTTTGCTATAAAATGAATTCCTTCAGTCAAAACAAGTTCAAACTCCTTTGTCCTTCATATATATCCATTCTAAGAAGGTTCCATGCATAAACCTCTTTAAATGACCTTTTTTGAGAAAGAAAAACAGGAATAGCCTTACTTTTGCGAGTTATGGCCAAAATGGTATTTTTGCTATAAAATGAATTCCTTCAGTCAAAACAAGGTCAAACTCCTTTGTCCTTCATATATATCAAATCTAAGTAGGTTCCATGCATAATTATGTTTAAATGACGTTGTTTGAGAAAGAAACACAGGAATAGCCTTACTTTTGCGAGTTAAGGCCAAATTGGTATTTTTGCTATAAAATGAATTCCTTCAGTCAAAACAAGTTCAAACTCCTTTATCCTTCATATATATCCATTCTAAGAAGGTTCCATGCATAAACCTCTTTAAATGACCTTGTTTGAGAAAGAAAAACAGGAATAGCCTTCTTTTGCGGAATTAAGACGAAATTCGGATTTTTGCTTATAAACACCAATTCCTTCAGTCAAAACAAGTTCAAACTCCTTTGTCCTTCATATATATCCATTCTAAGAAGGTTCCATGCATAAACCTCTTTAAATGACCTTGTTTGAGAAAGAAAAACAGGAATAGCCTTCTTTTGCGGAATTAAGACGAAATTCGGATTTTTGCTTATAAACACCAATTCCTTCAGTCAAAACAAGTTCAAACTCCTTTGTCCTTCATATATATCCATTCTAAGAAGGTTCCATGCATGAACCTCTTTAAATGACGTTGTTTGAGAAAGAAACACAGGAATAGCCTTCTTTTGCGGAATTAATACGAAATTCGGATTTTTGCTTATAAACACCAATTCCTTCAGTCAAAACAAGTTCAAACTCCTTTGTCCTTCATATATATCCATTCTAAGTAGGTTCCATGCATAAACCTCTTTAAATGACCTTGTATGAGAAAGAAACACAGGAATAGCCTTCTTTTGCGGAATTAAGACGAAATCAGAATTTTTACTTATAAAAACCAATTCCTTCAGTCAAAACAAGTTCGAACTCCTTTGTCCTTCATATATATCCATTCTAAGAAGGTTCCATGCATAAACCCCTTTAAATGACCTTGTTTGAGAAAGAAACACAGGAATAGCCTTACTTTTGCGAGTTAAGGCCAAATTGGTATTTTTGCTATAAAATGAATTCCTTCAGTCAAAACAAGTTCAAACTCCTTTGTCCTTCATATATATACATTCTAAGTAGGTTTCATGCATAAACCTCTTTAAATGACCTTGTTTGAGAATGAAAAACAGGAATAGCCTTACTTTTGCGAGTTAAGGCCAAATTGGTATTGTTGCTATAAAGTGAATTCCTTCAGTCAAAACAAGTTCAAACTCCTTTGTCCTTCATATATATACATTCTAAGTAGGTTTCATGCATAAACCTCTATAAATGACCTTGTGTGAGAATGAAAAACAGGAATAGCCTTACTTTTGCGAGTTAAGGCCAAATTGGTATTGTTGCTATAAAGTGAATTCCTTCAGTCAAAAAGAGTTCAAACTCCTTTGTCCTTCATATTTATAACAATTCTAAGTAGGTTCCATGCATAAACCTCTTTAAATGACGTTGTTTGAGAAAGAAACACAGGAATAGCCTTCTTTTGCGGAATTAAGACGAAATTCGGATTTTTGCTTATAAACACCAATTCCTTCAGTCAAAACAAGTTCAAACTCCTTTGTCCTTCATATATATCCATTCTAAGTAGGTTCCATGCATAAACCTCTTTAAATGACCTTGTATGAGAAAGAAACACAGGAATAGCCTTCTTTTGCGGAATTAAGACGAAATCAGAATTTTTACTTATAAAAACCAATTCCTTCAGTCAAAACAAGTTCGAACTCCTTTGTCCTTCATATATATCCATTCTAAGAAGGTTCCATGCATAAACCCCTTTAAATGACCTTGTTTGAGAAAGAAACACAGGAATAGCCTTACTTTTGCGAGTTAAGGCCAAATTGGTATTTTTGCTATAAAATGAATTCCTTCAGTCAAAACAAGTTCAAACTCCTTTGTCCTTCATATATATAAATTCTAGGTAGGTTCCATGCATAAACCTCTTTAAATGACCTTGTATGAGAAAGAAACACAGGAATAGCCTTCTTTTGAGGAATTAAGACGAAATTAGAATTTTTGCTTATAAAAAACAATTCCTTCAGTCAAAACAAGTTCAAACTCCTTTGTCCTTCATATATATCCATTCTAAGAAGGTTCCATGCATAAACCTCTTTAAATGACCTTGTTTGAGAAAGAAACACAGGAATAGCCTTACTTTTGCGAGTTAAGGCCAAATTGGTATTTTTGCTATAAAATGAATTCCTTCAGTCAAAACAAGTTCAAACTCCTTTGTCCTTCATATATATCAATTCTAAGTAGGTTCCATGCATTAACCTCTTTAAATGACCTTTTATGAAAAAGAAACACAGGAATAGCCTTCTTTTGAGGAATTAAGACGAAATTAGAATTTTTGCTTATAAAAACCAATTCCTTCAGTCAAAACAAGTTCAAACTCCTTTGTCCTTCATATATATCCATTCTAAGAAGGTTCCATGCATAAATCTCTTTAAATGACCTTGTTTGAGAAAGAAAAACAGGAATAGTCTTACTTTTGCGAGTTAAGGCCAAATTGGTATTTTTGCTATAAAATGAATTCCTTCAGTCAAAACAAGTTCAAACTCCTTTGTCCTTCATATATATCAATTCTAAGTAGGTTCCATGCATAAACCTCTTTAAATGACGTTGTTTGAGAAAGAAACACAGGAATAGCCTTCTTTTGCGGAATTAAGACGAAATTCGGATTTTTGCTTATAAACACCAATTCCTTCAGTCAAAACAAGTTCAAACTCCGTTGTCCTTCATATATATCAATTCTAAGAAGGTTCCATGCATAAATATCTTTAAATGACCTTATTTGAGAAAGAAAAACAGGAATAGCCTTACTTTTGCGAGTTAAGGCCAAATTGGTATTTTTGCTATAAAGTGAATTCCTTCAGTCAAAAAGAGTTCAAACTCCTTTGTCCTTCATATATATCAATTCTAAGTAGGTTCCATGCATAAACCTCTTTAAATGACGTTGTTTGAGAAAGAAACACAGGAATAGCCTTATTTTTGCGGAATTAAGACGAAATTCGGATTTTTGCTTATAAACACCAATTCCTTCAGTCAAAACAAGTTCAAAATCCGTTGTCCTTCATATATATCAATTCTAAGAAGGTTCCATGCATAAATATCTTTAAATGACCTTGTTTGAGAAAGAAAAACAGGAATAGCCTTACTTTTGCGAGTTAAGGCCAAATTGGTATTTTTGCTATAAAGTGAATTCCTTCAGTCAAAAAGAGTTCAAACTCCTTTGTCCTTCATATATATCAATTCTAAGTAGGTTCCATGCATAAACCTCTTTAAATGACGTTGTTTGAGAAAGAAACACAGGAATAGCCTTCTTTTGCGGAATTAAGACGAAATTCGGATTTTTGCTTATAAACACCAATTCCTTCAGTCAAAACAAGTTCAAACTCCGTTGTCCTTCATATATATCAATTCTAAGAAGGTTCCATGCATAAATATCTTTAAATGACCTTGTTTGAGAAAGAAAAACAGGAATAGCCTTACTTTTGCGAGTTAAGGCCAAATTGGTATTTTTGCTATAAAGTGAATTCCTTCAGTCAAAAAGAGTTCAAACTCCTTTGTCCTTCATATATATCAATTCTAAGTAGGTTCCATGCATAAACCTCTTTAAATGACGTTGTTTGAGAAAGAAACACAGGAATAGCCTTCTTTTGCGGAATTAAGACGAAATTCGGATTTTTGCTTATAAACACCAATTCCTTCGGTCAAAACAAGTTCAAACTCCGTTGTCCTTCATATATATCAATTCTAAGAAGGTTCCATGCATAAATATCTTTAAATGACCTTGTTTGAGAAAGAAAAACAGGAATAGCCTTACTTTTGCGAGTTAAGGCCAAATTGGTATTTTTGCTATAAAGTGAATTCCTTCAGTCAAAACAAGTTCAAACTCCTTTGTCCTTCATATATATCCATTCTAAGAAGGTTCCATGCATAAACCTCTTTAAATGACCTTGTTTGAGAAAGAAAAACAGGAATAGCCTTCTTTTGCGAGTTAAGGCCAAATTGGTATTGTTGCTATAAAGGGAATTCCTTCAGTCAAAAAGAGTTCAAACTCCTTTGTCCTTCATATATATCAATTCTAAGTAGGTTCCATGCATAAACCTCTTTAAATGACGTTGTTTGAGAAAGAAACACAGGAATAGCCTTCTTTTGCGGAATTAAGACGAAATTCGGATTTTTGCTTATAAACACCAATTCCTTCAGTCAAAACAAGTTCAAACTCCGTTGTCCTTCATATATATCAATTCTAAGAAGGTTCCATGCATAAACCTCTTTAAATGACCTTGTTTGAGAAAGAAAAACAGGAATAGCCTTACTTTTGCGAGTTATGGCCAAAATGGTATTTTTGCAATAAAATGAATTCCTTCAGTCAAAACAAGGTCAAACTCCTTTGTCCTTCATATATATCAAATCTAAGTAGGTTCCATGCATTAACCTCTTTAAATGACGTTGTATGAGAAAGAAACACAGGAATAGCCTTCTTTTGCAGAATTAAGACGAAATTTGGATTTTTGCTTATGAACACCAATACCTTCAGTCAAAACAAGTTCAAACTACTTTGTCGTTCATATATATGCATTCTAAGAAGGTTCCATGCATAAATCTCTTTAAATGACCTTGTTTGAGAAAGAAAAACAGGAATAGTCTTACTTTTGCGAGTGAAGGCCAAATTGGTATTTTTGCTATAAAATGAATTCATTCAGTCAAAACGAGTTCAAACTCATTTGTCCTTCATATATATCAATTCTAAGTAGGTTTCATGCATAAACCTCTTTAAATGACCTTGTTTGAGAAAGAAACACAGGAATAGCCTTACTTTTGCGAGTTAAGGCCAAATTGGTATTTTTGCTATAAAATGAATTCCTTCAGTCAAAACAAGTTCAAACTCCTTTGTCCTTCATATATATAAATTCTAGGTAGGTTCCATGCATAAACCTCTTTAAATGACCTTGTATGAGAAAGAAACACAGGAATAGCCTTCTTTTGAGGAATTAAGACGAAATTAGAATTTTTGCTTATAAAAACCAATTCCTTCAGTCAAAACAAGTTCAAACTCCTTTGTCCTTCATATATATCCATTCTAAGAAGGTTCCATGCATAAACCTCTTTAAATGACCTTGTTTGAGAAAGAAACACAGGAATAGCCTTACTTTTGCGAGTTAAGGCCAAATTGGTATTTTTGCTATAAAATGAATTCCTTCAGTCAAAACAAGTTCAAACTCCTTTGTCCTTCATATATATCAATTCTAAGTAGGTTCCATGCATAAACCTCTTTAAATGACGTTGTTTGAGAAAGAAACACAGGAATAGCCTTCTTTTGCGGAATTAAGACGAAATTTGGATTTTTGCTTATAAACACCAATTCCTTCAGTCAAAACAAGTTCAAACTCCGTTGTCCTTCATATATATCAATTCTAAGAAGGTTCCATGCATAAATATCTTTAAATGACCTTATTTGAGAAAGAAAAACAGGATTAGCCTTACTTTTGCGAGTTAAGGCCAAATTGGTATTTTTGCTATAAAGTGAATTCCTTCAGTCAAAAAGAGTTCAAACTCCTTTGTCCTTCATATATATCAATTCTAAGTAGGTTCCATGCATAAACCTCTTTAAATGACGTTGTTTGAGAAAGAAACACAGGAATAGCCTTATTTTTGCGGAATTAAGACGAAATTCGGATTTTTGCTTATAAACACCAATTCCTTCAGTCAAAACAAGTTCAAACTCCGTTGTCCTTCATATATATCAATTCTAAGAAGGTTCCATGCATAAATATCTTTAAATGACCTTGTTTGAGAAAGAAAAACAGGAATAGCCTTACTTTTGCGAGTTAAGGCCAAATTGGTATTTTTGCTATAAAGTGAATTCCTTCAGTCAAAAAGAGTTCAAACTCCTTTGTCCTTCATATATATAAATTCTAAGTAGGTTCCATGCATAAACCTCTTTAAATGACGTTGTTTGAGAAAGAAACACAGGAATAGCCTTCTTTTGCGGAATTAAGACGAAATTCGGATTTTTGCTTATAAACACCAATTCCTTCAGTCAAAACAAGTTCAAACTCCGTTGTCCTTCATATATATCAATTCTAAGAAGGTTCCATGCATAAATATCTTTAAATGACCTTGTTTGAGAAAGAAAAACAGGAATAGCCTTACTTTTGCGAGTTAAGGCCAAATTGGTATTTTTGCTATAAAGTGAATTCCTTCAGTCAAAACAAGTTCAAACTCCTTTGTCCTTCATATATATCCATTCTAAGAAGGTTCCATGCATAAACCTCTTTAAATGACCTTGTTTGAGAAAGAAAAACAGGAATAGCCTTCTTTTGCGAGTTAAGGCCAAATTGGTATTGTTGCTATAAAGGGAATTCCTTCAGTCAAAAAGAGTTCAAACTCCTTTGTCCTTCATATATATCAATTCTAAGTAGGTTCCATGCATAAACCTCTTTAAATGACGTTGTTTGAGAAAGAAACACAGGAATAGCCTTCTTTTGCGGAATTAAGACGAAATTCGGATTTTTGCTTATAAACACCAATTCCTTCAGTCAAAACAAGTTCAAACTCCGTTGTCCTTCATATATATCAATTCTAAGAAGGTTCCATGCATAAACCTCTTTAAATGACCTTGTTTGAGAAAGAAAAACAGGAATAGCCTTACTTTTGCGAGTTATGGCCAAAATGGTATTTTTGCAATAAAATGAATTCCTTCAGTCAAAACAAGGTCAAACTCCTTTGTCCTTCATATATATCAAATCTAAGTAGGTTCCATGCATTAACCTCTTTAAATGACGTTGTTTGAGAAAGAAACACAGGAATAGCCTTACTTTTGCGAGTTAAGGCCAAATTGGTATTTCTGCTATAAAATGAATTCCTTCAGTCAAAACAAGTTCAAACTCCTTTGTCCTTCATATATATCCATTCTAAGAAGGTTCCATGCATAAACCTTTTTAAATGACCTTGTTTGAGAAAGAAAAACAGGAATAGCCTTCTTTTGCGGAATTAAGACGAAATTCGGATTTTTGCTTATAAACACCAATTCCTTCAGTCAAAACAAGTTCAAACTCCGTTGTCCTTCATATATATCAATTCTAAGAAGGTTCCATGCATAAATATCTTTAAATGACCTTGTGTGAGAATGAAAAACAGGAATAGCCTTACCTTTGCGAGTTAAGGCCAAATTGGTATTGTTGCTATAAAGTGAATTCCTTCAGTCAAAAAGAGTTCAAACTCCTTTGTCCTTCATATTTATAACAATTCTAAGTAGGTTCCATGCATAAACCTCTTTAAATGACGTTGTTTGAGAAAGAAACACAGGAATAGCCTTCTTTTGCGGAATTAAGACGAAATTCGGATTTTTGCTTATAAACACCAATTCCTTCAGTCAAAACAAGTTCAAACTCCGTTGTCCTTCATATATATCAATTCTAAGAAGGTTCCATGCATAAATATCTTTAAATGACCTTGTTTGAGAAAGAAAAACAAGAATAGCCTTACTTTTGCGAGTTAAGGCCAAATTGGTATTTTTGCTATAAAGTGAATTCATTCAGTCAAAACAAGTTCAAACTCCTTTGTCCTTCATATATATCCATTCTAAGAAGGTTCCATGCATAAACCTCTTTAAATGACCTTGTTTGAGAAAGAAAAACAGGAATAGCCTTACTTTTGCGAGTTAAGGCCAAATTGGTATTTTTGCTATAAAATGAATTCCTTCAGTCAAAACAAGTTCAAACTCCTTTGTCCTACATATATATCCATTCTAAGAAGGTTCCATGCATAAACCTCTTTAAATGACCTTGTTTGAGAAAGAAAAACAGGAATAGCCTTCTTTTGCGGAATTAAGACGAAATTCGGATTTTTGCTTATAAACACCAATTCCTTCAGTCAAAACAAGTTCAAACTCCTTTGTCCTTCATATATATCCATTCTAAGAAGGTTCCATGCATAAACCTCTTTAAATGACCTTGTTTGAGAAAGAAAAACAGGAATAGCCTTACTTTTGCGAGTTAAGGCCAAATTGGTATTTTTGCTATAAAATGAATTCCTTCGGTCAAAACAAGTTCAAACTCCTTTGTCCTTCATATATATCCATTCTAAGAAGATTCCATGCATAAACCTCTTTAAATGACGTTGTTTGAGAAAGAAACACAGGAATAGCCTTCTTTTGCGGAATTAAGACGAAATTCGGATTTTTGCTTATAAACACCAATTCCTTCAGTCAAAACAAGTTCAAACACCTTTGTCCTTCATATATATCAATTCTAAGAAGGTTCCATGCATATATCTCTTTAAATGACCTTGTTTGAGAAAGAAAAAAAGGAATAGCCTTACTTTTGCGATTTATGTCCAAATTGGTATTTTTGCTATAAAGTGAATTCATTCAGTCAAAACAAGTTCAAACTCCTTTGTCCTTCATATATATACAATCTAAGTAGGTTTCATGCATAAACCTCTTTAAATGACCTTGTTTGAGAAAGAAAAACAGGAATAGCCTTACTTTTGCGATTTATGTCCAAATTGGTATTTTTGCTATAAAATGAATTCCTTCAGTCAAAACAAGTTAAAACTCCTTTGTCCTTCATATATATCCATTCTAAGAAGGTTCCATGCATGAACCTCTTTAAATGACGTTGTTTGAGAAAGAAACACAGGAATAGCCTTCTTTTGCGGAATTAAGACGAAATTCGGATTTTTGCTTATAAACACCAATTCCTTCAGTCAAAACAAGTTCAAACTCCGTTGTCCTTCATATATATCAATTCTAACAAGGTTCCATGCATAATTATCTTTAAATGACCTTGTTTGAGAAAGAAAAACAGGAATAGCCTTACTTTTGCGAGTTAAGGCCAAATTGGTATTTTTGCTATAAAGTGAATTCCTTCAGTCAAAACAAGTTCAAACTCCTTTGTCCTTCATATATATACATGCTAAGTAGGTTCCATGCATAAACCTCTTTAAATGACCTTGTTTGAGAAAGATAAACAGGAATAGCCTTACTTTTGCGAGTTATGTCCAAATTGGTATTTTTGCTATAAAATGAATTCCTTCAGTCAAAACAAGTTCAAACTCCTTTGTCCTTCATATATATCCATTCTAAGAAGGTTCCATGCATAAACCTCTTTAAATGACCTTTTTTGAGAAAGAAAAACAGGAATAGCCTTACTTTTGCGAGTTATGGCCAAAATGGTATTTTTGCTATAAAATGAATTCCTTCAGTCAAAACAAGGTCAAACTCCTTTGTCCTTCATATATATCAAATCTAAGTAGGTTCCATGCATAATTATCTTTAAATGACGTTGTTTGAGAAAGAAACACAGGAATAGCCTTACTTTTGCGAGTTAAGGCCAAATTGGTATTTTTGCTATAAAATGAATTCCTTCAGTCAAAACAAGTTCAAACTCCTTTATCCTTCATATATATCCATTCTAAGAAGGTTCCATGCATAAACCTCTTTAAATGACCTTGTTTGAGAAAGAAAAACAGGAATAGCCTTCTTTTGCGGAATTAAGACGAAATTCGGATTTTTGCTTATAAACACCAATTCCTTCAGTCAAAACAAGTTCAAACTCCTTTGTCCTTCATATATATCCATTCTAAGAAGGTTCCATGCATAAACCTCTTTAAATGACCTTGTTTGAGAAAGAAAAACAGGAATAGCCTTCTTTTGCGGAATTAAGACGAAATTCGGATTTTTGCTTATAAACACCAATTCCTTCAGTCAAAACAAGTTCAAACTCCTTTGTCCTTCATATATATCCATTCTAAGAAGGTTCCATGCATGAACCTCTTTAAATGACGTTGTTTGAGAAAGAAACACAGGAATAGCCTTCTTTTGCGGAATTAATACGAAATTCGGATTTTTGCTTATAAACACCAATTCCTTCAGTCAAAACAAGTTCAAACTCCTTTGTCCTTCATATATATCCATTCTAAGTAGGTTCCATGCATAAACCTCTTTAAATGACCTTGTATGAGAAAGAAACACAGGAATAGCCTTCTTTTGCGGAATTAAGACGAAATCAGAATTTTTACTTATAAAAACCAATTCCTTCAGTCAAAACAAGTTCGAACTCCTTTGTCCTTCATATATATCCATTCTAAGAAGGTTCCATGCATAAACCCCTTTAAATGACCTTGTTTGAGAAAGAAACACAGGAATAGCCTTACTTTTGCGAGTTAAGGCCAAATTGGTATTTTTGCTATAAAATGAATTCCTTCAGTCAAAACAAGTTCAAACTCCTTTGTCCTTCATATATATACATTCTAAGTAGGTTTCATGCATAAACCTCTTTAAATGACCTTGTTTGAGAATGAAAAACAGGAATAGCCTTACTTTTGCGAGTTAAGGCCAAATTGGTATTGTTGCTATAAAGTGAATTCCTTCAGTCAAAACAAGTTCAAACTCCTTTGTCCTTCATATATATACATTCTAAGTAGGTTTCATGCATAAACCTCTATAAATGACCTTGTGTGAGAATGAAAAACAGGAATAGCCTTACTTTTGCGAGTTATGGCCAAATTGGTATTGTTGCTATAAAGTGAATTCCTTCAGTCAAAAAGAGTTCAAACTCCTTTGTCCTTCATATTTATAACAATTCTAAGTAGGTTCCATGCATAAACCTCTTTAAATGACGTTGTTTGAGAAAGAAACACAGGAATAGCCTTCTTTTGCGGAATTAAGACGAAATTCGGATTTTTGCTTATAAACACCAATTCCTTCAGTCAAAACAAGTTCAAACTCCTTTGTCCTTCATATATATCCATTCTAAGTAGGTTCCATGCATAAACCTCTTTAAATGACCTTGTATGAGAAAGAAACACAGGAATAGCCTTCTTTTGCGGAATTAAGACGAAATCAGAATTTTTACTTATAAAAACCAATTCCTTCAGTCAAAACAAGTTCGAACTCCTTTGTCCTTCATATATATCCATTCTAAGAAGGTTCCATGCATAAACCCCTTTAAATGACCTTGTTTGAGAAAGAAACACAGGAATAGCCTTACTTTTGCGAGTTAAGGCCAAATTGGTATTTTTGCTATAAAATGAATTCCTTCAGTCAAAACAAGTTCAAACTCCTTTGTCCTTCATATATATAAATTCTAGGTAGGTTCCATGCATAAACCTCTTTAAATGACCTTGTATGAGAAAGAAACACAGGAATAGCCTTCTTTTGAGGAATTAAGACGAAATTAGAATTTTTGCTTATAAAAAACAATTCCTTCAGTCAAAACAAGTTCAAACTCCTTTGTCCTTCATATATATCCATTCTAAGAAGGTTCCATGCATAAACCTCTTTAAATGACCTTGTTTGAGAAAGAAACACAGGAATAGCCTTACTTTTGCGAGTTAAGGCCAAATTGGTATTTTTGCTATAAAATGAATTCCTTCAGTCAAAACAAGTTCAAACTCCTTTGTCCTTCATATATATCAATTCTAAGTAGGTTCCATGCATTAACCTCTTTAAATGACCTTTTATGAAAAAGAAACACAGGAATAGCCTTCTTTTGAGGAATTAAGACGAAATTAGAATTTTTGCTTATAAAAACCAATTCCTTCAGTCAAAACAAGTTCAAACTCCTTTGTCCTTCATATATATCCATTCTAAGAAGGTTCCATGCATAAATCTCTTTAAATGACCTTGTTTGAGAAAGAAAAACAGGAATAGTCTTACTTTTGCGAGTTAAGGCCAAATTGGTATTTTTGCTATAAAATGAATTCCTTCAGTCAAAACAAGTTCAAACTCCTTTGTCCTTCATATATATCAATTCTAAGTAGGTTCCATGCATAAACCTCTTTAAATGACGTTGTTTGAGAAAGAAACACAGGAATAGCCTTCTTTTGCGGAATTAAGACGAAATTCGGATTTTTGCTTATAAACACCAATTCCTTCAGTCAAAACAAGTTCAAACTCCGTTGTCCTTCATATATATCAATTCTAAGAAGGTTCCATGCATAAATATCTTTAAATGACCTTGTTTGAGAAAGAAAAACAGGAATAGCCTTCTTTTGCGGAATTAATACGAAATTCGGATTTTTGCTTATAAACACCAATTCCTTCAGTCAAAACAAGTTCAAACTCCTTTGTCCTTCATATATATCCATTCTAAGTAGGTTCCATGCATAAACCTCTTTAAATGACCTTGTATGAGAAAGAAACACAGGAATAGCCTTCTTTTGCGGAATTAAGACGAAATCAGAATTTTTACTTATAAAAACCAATTCCTTCAGTCAAAACAAGTTCGAACTCCTTTGTCCTTCATATATATCCATTCTAAGAAGGTTCCATGCATAAACCCCTTTAAATGACCTTGTTTGAGAAAGAAACACAGGAATAGCCTTACTTTTGCGAGTTAAGGCCAAATTGGTATTTTTGCTATAAAATGAATTCCTTCAGTCAAAACAAGTTCAAACTCCTTTGTCCTTCATATATATACATTCTAAGTAGGTTTCATGCATAAACCTCTTTAAATGACCTTGTTTGAGAATGAAAAACAGGAATAGCCTTACTTTTGCGAGTTAAGGCCAAATTGGTATTGTTGCTATAAAATGAATTCCTTCAGTCAAAACAAGTTCAAACTCCTTTGTCCTTCATATATATACATTCTAAGTAGGTTTCATGCATAAACCTCTATAAATGACCTTGTGTGAGAATGAAAAACAGGAATAGCCTTACTTTTGCGAGTTAAGGCCAAATTGGTATTGTTGCTATAAAGTGAATTCCTTCAGTCAAAAAGAGTTCAAACTCCTTTGTCCTTCATATTTATAACAATTCTAAGTAGGTTCCATGCATAAACCTCTTTAAATGACGTTGTTTGAGAAAGAAACACAGGAATAGCCTTCTTTTGCGGAATTAAGACGAAATTCGGATTTTTGCTTATAAACACCAATTCCTTCAGTCAAAACAAGTTCAAACTCCTTTGTCCTTCATATATATCCATTCTAAGTAGGTTCCATGCATAAACCTCTTTAAATGACCTTGTATGAGAAAGAAACACAGGAATAGCCTTCTTTTGCGGAATTAAGACGAAATCAGAATTTTTACTTATAAAAACCAATTCCTTCAGTCAAAACAAGTTCGAACTCCTTTGTCCTTCATATATATCCATTCTAAGAAGGTTCCATGCATAAACCCCTTTAAATGACCTTGTTTGAGAAAGAAACACAGGAATAGCCTTACTTTTGCGAGTTAAGGCCAAATTGGTATTTTTGCTATAAAATGAATTCCTTCAGTCAAAACAAGTTCAAACTCCTTTGTCCTTCATATATATAAATTCTAGGTAGGTTCCATGCATAAACCTCTTTAAATGACCTTGTATGAGAAAGAAACACAGGAATAGCCTTCTTTTGAGGAATTAAGACGAAATTAGAATTTTTGCTTATAAAAAACAATTCCTTCAGTCAAAACAAGTTCAAACTCCTTTGTCCTTCATATATATCCATTCTAAGAAGGTTCCATGCATAAACCTCTTTAAATGACCTTGTTTGAGAAAGAAACACAGGAATAGCCTTACTTTTGCGAGTTAAGGCCAAATTGGTATTTTTGCTATAAAATGAATTCCTTCAGTCAAAACAAGTTCAAACTCCTTTGTCCTTCATATATATCAATTCTAAGTAGGTTCCATGCATTAACCTCTTTAAATGACCTTTTATGAAAAAGAAACACAGGAATAGCCTTCTTTTGAGGAATTAAGACGAAATTAGAATTTTTGCTTATAAAAACCAATTCCTTCAGTCAAAACAAGTTCAAACTCCTTTGTCCTTCATATATATCCATTCTAAGAAGGTTCCATGCATAAATCTCTTTAAATGACCTTGTTTGAGAAAGAAAAACAGGAATAGTCTTACTTTTGCGAGTTAAGGCCAAATTGGTATTTTTGCTATAAAATGAATTCCTTCAGTCAAAACAAGTTCAAACTCCTTTGTCCTTCATATATATCAATTCTAAGTAGGTTCCATGCATAAACCTCTTTAAATGACGTTGTTTGAGAAAGAAACACAGGAATAGCCTTCTTTTGCGGAATTAAGACGAAATTCGGATTTTTGCTTATAAACACCAATTCCTTCAGTCAAAACAAGTTCAAACTCCGTTGTCCTTCATATATATCAATTCTAAGAAGGTTCCATGCATAAATATCTTTAAATGACCTTATTTGAGAAAGAAAAACAGGAATAGCCTTACTTTTGCGAGTTAAGGCCAAATTGGTATTTTTGCTATAAAGTGAATTCCTTCAGTCAAAAAGAGTTCAAACTCCTTTGTCCTTCATATATATCAATTCTAAGTAGGTTCCATGCATAAACCTCTTTAAATGACGTTGTTTGAGAAAGAAACACAGGAATAGCCTTATTTTTGCGGAATTAAGACGAAATTCGGATTTTTGCTTATAAACACCAATTCCTTCAGTCAAAACAAGTTCAAACTCCGTTGTCCTTCATATATATCAATTCTAAGAAGGTTCCATGCATAAATATCTTTAAATGACCTTGTTTGAGAAAGAAAAACAGGAATAGCCTTACTTTTGCGAGTTAAGGCCAAATTGGTATTTTTGCTATAAAGTGAATTCCTTCAGTCAAAAAGAGTTCAAACTCCTTTGTCCTTCATATATATCAATTCTAAGTAGGTTCCATGCATAAACCTCTTTAAATGACGTTGTTTGAGAAAGAAACACAGGAATAGCCTTCTTTTGCGGAATTAAGACGAAATTCGGATTTTTGCTTATAAACACCAATTCCTTCAGTCAAAACAAGTTCAAACTCCGTTGTCCTTCATATATATCAATTCTAAGAAGGTTCCATGCATAAATATCTTTAAATGACCTTGTTTGAGAAAGAAAAACAGGAATAGCCTTACTTTTGCGAGTTAAGGCCAAATTGGTATTTTTGCTATAAAGTGAATTCCTTCAGTCAAAACAAGTTCAAACTCCTTTGTCCTTCATATATATCCATTCTAAGAAGGTTCCATGCATAAACCTCTTTAAATGACCTTGTTTGAGAAAGAAAAACAGGAATAGCCTTCTTTTGCGAGTTAAGGCCAAATTGGTATTGTTGCTATAAAGGGAATTCCTTCAGTCAAAAAGAGTTCAAACTCCTTTGTCCTTCATATATATCAATTCTAAGTAGGTTCCATGCATAAACCTCTTTAAATGACGTTGTTTGAGAAAGAAACACAGGAATAGCCTTCTTTTGCGGAATTAAGACTAAATTCGGATTTTTGCTTATAAACACCAATTCCTTCAGTCAAAACAAGTTCAAACTCCGTTGTCCTTCATATATATCAATTCTAAGAAGGTTCCATGCATAAACCTCTTTAAATGACCTTGTTTGAGAAAGAAAAACAGGAATAGCCTTACTTTTGCGAGTTATGGCCAAAATGGTATTTTTGCAATAAAATGAATTCCTTCAGTCAAAACAAGGTCAAACTCCTTTGTCCTTCATATATATCAAATCTAAGTAGGTTCCATGCATTAACCTCTTTAAATGACGTTGTTTGAGAAAGAAACACAGGAATAGCCTTACTTTTGCGAGTTAAGGCCAAATTGGTATTTTTGCTATAAAATGAATTCCTTCAGTCAAAACAAGTTCAAACTCCTTTGTCCTTCATATATATCCATTCTAAGAAGGTTCCATGCATAAACCTCTTTAAATGACCTTGTTTGAGAAAGAAAAACAGGAATAGCCTTCTTTTG
Organism: Odontesthes bonariensis; assembly: GCF_027942865.1. Classification (NCBI taxonomy): domain Eukaryota; kingdom Metazoa; phylum Chordata; class Actinopteri; order Atheriniformes; family Atherinopsidae; genus Odontesthes; species Odontesthes bonariensis. The sequence continues at coordinate 31,667,414 of NC_134521.1, forward strand.
CGGAATTAAGACGAAATTCGGATTTTTGCTTATAAACACCAATTCCTTCAGTCAAAACAAGTTCAAACTCCGTTGTCCTTCATATATATCAATTCTAAGAAGGTTCCATGCATAAATATCTTTAAATGACCTTGTGTGAGAATGAAAAACAGGAATAGCCTTACTTTTGCGAGTTAAGGCCAAATTGGTATTGTTGCTATAAAGTGAATTCCTTCAGTCAAAAAGAGTTCAAACTCCTTTGTCCTTCATATTTATAACAATTCTAAGTATGTTCCATGCATAAACCTCTTTAAATGACGTTGTTTGAGAAAGAAACACAGGAATAGCCTTCTTTTGCGGAATTAAGACGAAATTCGGATTTTTGCTTATAAACACCAATTCCTTCAGTCAAAACAAGTTCAAACTCCGTTGTCCTTCATATATATCAATTCTAAGAAGGTTCCATGCATAAATATCTTTAAATGACCTTGTTTGAGAAAGAAAAACAAGAATAGCCTTACTTTTGCGAGTTAAGGCCAAATTGGTATTTTTGCTATAAAGTGAATTCATTCAGTCAAAACAAGTTCAAACTCCTTTGTCCTTCATATATATCCATTCTAAGAAGGTTCCATGCATAAACCTCTTTAAATGACCTTGTTTGAGAAAGAAAAACAGGAATAACCTTCTTTCGCGGAATTAAGACGAAATTCGGATTTTTGCTTATAAACACCAATTCCTTCAGTCAAAACAAGTTCAAACTCCGTTGTCCTTCATATATATCAATTCTAAGAAGGTTCCATGCATAAATATCTTTAAATGACCTTGTTTGAGAAAGAAAAACAGGAATAGCCTTACTTTTGCGAGTTAAGGCCAAATTGGTATTTTTGCTATAAAGTGAATTCCTTCAGTCAAAACAAGTTCAAACTCCTTTGTCCTTCATATATATCCATTCTAAGAAGGTTCCATGCATAAACCTCTTTAAATGACCTTGTTTGAGAAAGAAAAACAGGAATAGCCTTCTTTTGCGAGTTAAGGCCAAATTGGTATTGTTGCTATAAAGGGAATTCCTTCAGTCAAAAAGAGTTCAAACTCCTTTGTCCTTCATATATATCAATTCTAAGTAGGTTCCATGCATAAACCTCTTTAAATGACGTTGTTTGAGAAAGAAACACAGGAATAGCCTTCTTTTGCGGAATTAAGACGAAATTCGGATTTTTGCTTATAAACACCAATTCCTTCAGTCAAAACAAGTTCAAACTCCGTTGTCCTTCATATATATCAATTCTAAGAAGGTTCCATGCATAAACCTCTTTAAATGACCTTGTTTGAGAAAGAAAAACAGGAATAGCCTTACTTTTGCGAGTTATGGCCAAAATGGTATTTTTGCAATAAAATGAATTCCTTCAGTCAAAACAAGGTCAAACTCCTTTGTCCTTCATATATATCAAATCTAAGTAGGTTCCATGCATTAACCTCTTTAAATGACGTTGTTTGAGAAAGAAACACAGGAATAGCCTTACTTTTGCGAGTTAAGGCCAAATTGGTATTTTTGCTATAAAATGAATTCCTTCAGTCAAAACAAGTTCAAACTCCTTTGTCCTTCATATATATCCATTCTAAGAAGGTTCCATGCATAAACCTCTTTAAATGACCTTGTTTGAGAAAGAAAAACAGGAATAGCCTTCTTTTGCGGAATTAAGACGAAATTCGGATTTTTGCTTATAAACACCAATTCCTTCAGTCAAAACAAGTTCAAACTCCGTTGTCCTTCATATATATCAATTCTAAGAAGGTTCCATGCATAAATATCTTTAAATGACCTTGTGTGAGAATGAAAAACAGGAATAGCCTTACTTTTGCGAGTTAAGGCCAAATTGGTATTGTTGCTATAAAGTGAATTCCTTCAGTCAAAAAGAGTTCAAACTCCTTTGTCCTTCATATTTATAACAATTCTAAGTAGGTTCCATGCATAAACCTCTTTAAATGACGTTGTTTGAGAAAGAAACACAGGAATAGCCTTCTTTTGCGGAATTAAGACGAAATTCGGATTTTTGCTTATAAACACCAATTCCTTCAGTCAAAACAAGTTCAAACTCCGTTGTCCTTCATATATATCAATTCTAAGAAGGTTCCATGCATAAATATCTTTAAATGACCTTGTTTGAGAAAGAAAAACAAGAATAGCCTTACTTTTGCGAGTTAAGGCCAAATTGGTATTTTTGCTATAAAGTGAATTCATTCAGTCAAAACAAGTTCAAACTCCTTTGTCCTTCATATATATCCATTCTAAGAAGGTTCCATGCATAAACCTCTTTAAATGACCTTGTTTGAGAAAGAAAAACAGGAATAGCCTTACTTTTGCGGAATTAAGACGAAATTCGGATTTTTGCTTATAAACACCAATTCCTTCAGTCAAAACAAGTTCAAACTCCGTTGTCCTTCATATATATCCATTCTAAGAAGGTTCCATGCATAAACCTCTTTAAATGACCTTGTTTGAGAAAGAAAAACAGGAATAGCCTTCTTTTGCGGAATTAAGACGAAATTCGGATTTTTGCTTATAAACACCAATTCCTTCAGTCAGAACAAGTTCAAACTCCGTTGTCCTTCATATATATCAATTCTAAGAAGGTTCCATGCATAAATATCTTTAAATGACCTTGTTTGAGAAAGAAAAACAGGAATAGCCTTACTTTTGCGAGTTAAGGCCAAATTGGTATTTTTGCTATAAAGTGAATTCCTTCAGTCAAAACAAGTTCAAACTCCTTTGTCCTTCATATATATCCATTCTAAGAAGGTTCCATGCATAAACCTCTTTAAATGACCTTGTTTGAGAAAGAAAAACAGGAATAGCCTTCTTTTGCGAGTTAAGGCCAAATTGGTATTGTTGCTATAAAGGGAATTCCTTCAGTCAAAAAGAGTTCAAACTCCTTTGTCCTTCATATATATCAATTCTAAGTAGGTTCCATGCATAAACCTCTTTAAATGACGTTGTTTGAGAAAGAAACACAGGAATAGCCTTCTTTTGCGGAATTAAGACGAAATTCGGATTTTTGCTTATAAACACCAATTCCTTCAGTCAAAACAAGTTCAAACTCCGTTGTCCTTCATATATATCAATTCTAAGAAGGTTCCATGCATAAACCTCTTTAAATGACCTTGTTTGAGAAAGAAAAACAGGAATAGCCTTACTTTTGCGAGTTATGGCCAAAATGGTATTTTTGCAATAAAATGAATTCCTTCAGTCAAAACAAGGTCAAACTCCTTTGTCCTTCATATATATCAAATCTAAGTAGGTTCCATGCATTAACCTCTTTAAATGACGTTGTTTGAGAAAGAAACACAGGAATAGCCTTACTTTTGCGAGTTAAGGCCAAATTGGTATTTTTGCTATAAAATGAATTCCTTCAGTCAAAACAAGTTCAAACTCCTTTGTCCTTCATATATATCCATTCTAAGAAGGTTCCATGCATAAACCTCTTTAAATGACCTTGTTTGAGAAAGAAAAACAGGAATAGCCTTCTTTTGCGGAATTAAGACGAAATTCGGATTTTTGCTTATAAACACCAATTCCTTCAGTCAAAACAAGTTCAAACTCCGTTGTCCTTCATATATATCAATTCTAAGAAGGTTCCATGCATAAATATCTTTAAATGACCTTGTGTGAGAATGAAAAACAGGAATAGCCTTACTTTTGCGAGTTAAGGCCAAATTGGTATTGTTGCTATAAAGTGAATTCCTTCAGTCAAAAAGAGTTCAAACTCCTTTGTCCTTCATATTTATAACAATTCTAAGTATGTTCCATGCATAAACCTCTTTAAATGACGTTGTTTGAGAAAGAAACACAGGAATAGCCTTCTTTTGCGGAATTAAGACGAAATTCGGATTTTTGCTTATAAACACCAATTCCTTCAGTCAAAACAAGTTCAAACTCCGTTGTCCTTCATATATATCAATTCTAAGAAGGTTCCATGCATAAATATCTTTAAATGACCTTGTTTGAGAAAGAAAAACAAGAATAGCCTTACTTTTGCGAGTTAAGGCCAAATTGGTATTTTTGCTATAAAGTGAATTCATTCAGTCAAAACAAGTTCAAACTCCTTTGTCCTTCATATATATCCATTCTAAGAAGGTTCCATGCATAAACCTCTTTAAATGACCTTGTTTGAGAAAGAAAAACAGGAATAACCTTCTTTCGCGGAATTAAGACGAAATTCGGATTTTTGCTTATAAACACCAATTCCTTCAGTCAAAACAAGTTCAAACTCCGTTGTCCTTCATATATATCAATTCTAAGAAGGTTCCATGCATAAATATCTTTAAATGACCTTGTTTGAGAAAGAAAAACAGGAATAGCCTTACTTTTGCGAGTTAAGGCCAAATTGGTATTTTTGCTATAAAGTGAATTCCTTCAGTCAAAACAAGTTCAAACTCCTTTGTCCTTCATATATATCCATTCTAAGAAGGTTCCATGCATAAACCTCTTTAAATGACCTTGTTTGAGAAAGAAAAACAGGAATAGCCTTCTTTTGCGAGTTAAGGCCAAATTGGTATTGTTGCTATAAAGGGAATTCCTTCAGTCAAAAAGAGTTCAAACTCCTTTGTCCTTCATATATATCAATTCTAAGTAGGTTCCATGCATAAACCTCTTTAAATGACGTTGTTTGAGAAAGAAACACAGGAATAGCCTTCTTTTGCGGAATTAAGACGAAATTCGGATTTTTGCTTATAAACACCAATTCCTTCAGTCAAAACAAGTTCAAACTCCGTTGTCCTTCATATATATCAATTCTAAGAAGGTTCCATGCATAAACCTCTTTAAATGACCTTGTTTGAGAAAGAAAAACAGGAATAGCCTTACTTTTGCGAGTTATGGCCAAAATGGTATTTTTGCAATAAAATGAATTCCTTCAGTCAAAACAAGGTCAAACTCCTTTGTCCTTCATATATATCAAATCTAAGTAGGTTCCATGCATTAACCTCTTAAATGACGTTGTTTGAGAAAGAAACACAGGAATAGCCTTACTTTTGCGAGTTAAGGCCAAATTGGTATTTTTGCTATAAAATGAATTCCTTCAGTCAAAACAAGTTCAAACTCCTTTGTCCTTCATATATATCCATTCTAAGAAGGTTCCATGCATAAACCTCTTTAAATGACCTTGTTTGAGAAAGAAAAACAGGAATAGCCTTCTTTTGCGGAATTAAGACGAAATTCGGATTTTTGCTTATAAACACCAATTCCTTCAGTCAAAACAAGTTCAAACTCCGTTGTCCTTCATATATATCAATTCTAAGAAGGTTCCATGCATAAATATCTTTAAATGACCTTGTGTGAGAATGAAAAACAGGAATAGCCTTACTTTTGCGAGTTAAGGCCAAATTGGTATTGTTGCTATAAAGTGAATTCCTTCAGTCAAAAAGAGTTCAAACTCCTTTGTCCTTCATATTTATAACAATTCTAAGTAGGTTCCATGCATAAACCTCTTTAAATGACGTTGTTTGAGAAAGAAACACAGGAATAGCCTTCTTTTGCGGAATTAAGACGAAATTCGGATTTTTGCTTATAAACACCAATTCCTTCAGTCAAAACAAGTTCAAACTCCGTTGTCCTTCATATATATCAATTCTAAGAAGGTTCCATGCATAAATATCTTTAAATGACCTTGTTTGAGAAAGAAAAACAAGAATAGCCTTACTTTTGCGAGTTAAGGCCAAATTGGTATTTTTGCTATAAAGTGAATTCATTCAGTCAAAACAAGTTCAAACTCCTTTGTCCTTCATATATATCCATTCTAAGAAGGTTCCATGCATAAACCTCTTTAAATGACCTTGTTTGAGAAAGAAAAACAGGAATAGCCTTACTTTTGCGGAATTAAGACGAAATTCGGATTTTTGCTTATAAACACCAATTCCTTCAGTCAAAACAAGTTCAAACTCCGTTGTCCTTCATATATATCCATTCTAAGAAGGTTCCATGCATAAACCTCTTTAAATGACCTTGTTTGAGAAAGAAAAACAGGAATAGCCTTCTTTTGCGGAATTAAGACGAAATTCGGATTTTTGCTTATAAACACCAATTCCTTCAGTCAGAACAAGTTCAAACTCCTTTGTCCTTCATATATATCCATTCTAAGAAGGTTCCATGCATAAACCTCTTTAAATGACCTTGTTTGAGAAAGAAAAACAGGAATAGCCTTACTTTTGCGAGTTAAGGCCAAATTGGTATTTTTGCTATAAAATGAATTCCTTCGGTCAAAACAAGTTCAAACTCCTTTGTCCTTCATATATATCCATTCTAAGAAGATTCCATGCATAAACCTCTTTAAATGACGTTGTTTGAGAAAGAAACACAGGAATAGCCTTCTTTTGCGGAATTAAGACGAAATTCGGATTTTTGCTTATAAACACCAATTCCTTCAGTCAAAACAAGTTCAAACTCCGTTGTCCTTCATATATATCAATTCTAAGAAGGTTCCATGCATAAATATCTTTAAATGACCTTGTTTGAGAAAGAAAAACAGGAATAGCCTTACTTTTGCGAGTTAAGGCCAAATTGGTATTTTTGCTATAAAGTGAATTCCTTCAGTCAAAACAAGTTCAAACTCCTTTGTCCTTCATATATATCCATTCTAAGAAGGTTCCATGCATAAACCTCTTTAAATGACCTTGTTTGAGAAAGAAAAACAGGAATAGCCTTCTTTTGCGAGTTAAGGCCAAATTGGTATTGTTGCTATAAAGGGAATTCCTTCAGTCAAAAAGAGTTCAAACTCCTTTGTCCTTCATATATATCAATTCTAAGTAGGTTCCATGCATAAACCTCTTTAAATGACGTTGTTTGAGAAAAAAACACAGGAATAGCCTTCTTTTGCGGAATTAAGACGAAATTCGGATTTTTGCTTATAAACACCAATTCCTTCAGTCAAAACAAGTTCAAACTCCGTTGTCCTTCATATATATCAATTCTAAGAAGGTTCCATGCATAAACCTCTTTAAATGACCTTGTTTGAGAAAGAAAAACAGGAATAGCCTTACTTTTGCGAGTTATGGCCAAAATGGTATTTTTGCAATAAAATGAATTCCTTCAGTCAAAACAAGGTCAAACTCCTTTGTCCTTCATATATATCAAATCTAAGTAGGTTCCATGCATTAACCTCTTTAAATGACGTTGTTTGAGAAAGAAACACAGGAATAGCCTTACTTTTGCGAGTTAAGGCCAAATTGGTATTTTTGCTATAAAATGAATTCCTTCAGTCAAAACAAGTTCAAACTCCTTTGTCCTTCATATATATCCATTCTAAGAAGGTTCCATGCATAAACCTCTTTAAATGACCTTGTTTGAGAAAGAAAAACAGGAATAGCCTTCTTTTGCGGAATTAAGACGAAATTTGGATTTTTGCTTATAAACACCAATTCCTTCAGTCAAAACAAGTTCAAACTCCGTTGTCCTTCATATATATCAATTCTAAGAAGGTTCCATGCATAAATATCTTTAAATGACCTTGTGTGAGAATGAAAAACAGGAATAGCCTTACTTTTGCGAGTTAAGGCCAAATTGGTATTGTTGCTATAAAGTGAATTCCTTCAGTCAAAAAGAGTTCAAACTCCTTTGTCCTTCATATTTATAACAATTCTAAGTAGGTTCCATGCATAAACCTCTTTAAATGACGTTGTTTGAGAAAGAAACACAGGAATAGCCTTCTTTTGCGGAATTAAGACGAAATTCGGATTTTTGCTTATAAACACCAATTCCTTCAGTCAAAACAAGTTCAAACTCCGTTGTCCTTCATATATATCAATTCTAAGAAGGTTCCATGCATAAATATCTTTAAATGACCTTGTTTGAGAAAGAAAAACAAGAATAGCCTTACTTTTGCGAGTTAAGGCCAAATTGGTATTTTTGCTATAAAGTGAATTCATTCAGTCAAAACAAGTTCAAACTCCTTTGTCCTTCATATATATCCATTCTAAGAAGGTTCCATGCATAAACCTCTTTAAATGACCTTGTTTGAGAAAGAAAAACAGGAATAGCCTTACTTTTGCGGAATTAAGACGAAATTCGGATTTTTGCTTATAAACACCAATTCCTTCAGTCAAAACAAGTTCAAACTCCGTTGTCCTTCATATATATCCATTCTAAGAAGGTTCCATGCATAAACCTCTTTAAATGACCTTGTTTGAGAAAGAAAAACAGGAATAGCCTTCTTTTGCGGAATTAAGACGAAATTCGGATTTTTGCTTATAAACACCAATTCCTTCAGTCAAAACAAGTTCAAACTCCTTTGTCCTTCATATATATCCATTCTAAGAAGGTTCCATGCATAAACCTCTTTAAATGACCTTGTTTGAGAAAGAAAAACAGGAATAGCCTTACTTTTGCGAGTTAAGGCCAAATTGGTATTTTTGCTATAAAATGAATTCCTTCGGTCAAAACAAGTTCAAACTCCTTTGTCCTTCATATATATCCATTCTAAGAAGATTCCATGCATAAACCTCTTTAAATGACGTTGTTTGAGAAAGAAACACAGGAATAGCCTTCTTTTGCGGAATTAAGACGAAATTCGGATTTTTGCTTATAAACACCAATTCCTTCAGTCAAAACAAGTTCAAACACCTTTGTCCTTCATATATATCAATTCTAAGAAGGTTCCATGCATATATCTCTTTAAATGACCTTGTTTGAGAAAGAAAAAAAGGAATAGCCTTACTTTTGCGATTTATGTCCAAATTGGTATTTTTGCTATAAAGTGAATTCATTCAGTCAAAACAAGTTCAAACTCCTTTGTCCTTCATATATATACAATCTAAGTAGGTTTCATGCATAAACCTCTTTAAATGACCTTGTTTGAGAAAGAAAAACAGGAATAGCCTTACTTTTGCGATTTATGTCCAAATTGGTATTTTTGCTATAAAATGAATTCCTTCAGTCAAAACAAGTTAAAACTCCTTTGTCCTTCATATATATCCATTCTAAGAAGGTTCCATGCATGAACCTCTTTAAATGACGTTGTTTGAGAAAGAAACACAGGAATAGCCTTCTTTTGCGGAATTAAGACGAAATTCGGATTTTTGCTTATAAACACCAATTCCTTCAGTCAAAACAAGTTCAAACTCCGTTGTCCTTCATATATATCAATTCTAACAAGGTTCCATGCATAATTATCTTTAAATGACCTTGTTTGAGAAAGAAAAACAGGAATAGCCTTACTTTTGCGAGTTAAGGCCAAATTGGTATTTTTGCTATAAAGTGAATTCCTTCAGTCAAAACAAGTTCAAACTCCTTTGTCCTTCATATATATACATGCTAAGTAGGTTCCATGCATAAACCTCTTTAAATGACCTTGTTTGAGAAAGATAAACAGGAATAGCCTTACTTTTGCGAGTTATGTCCAAATTGGTATTTTTGCTATAAAATGAATTCCTTCAGTCAAAACAAGTTCAAACTCCTTTGTCCTTCATATATATCCATTCTAAGAAGGTTCCATGCATAAACCTCTTTAAATGACCTTTTTGAGAAAGAAAAACAGGAATAGCCTTACTTTTGCGAGTTATGGCCAAAATGGTATTTTTGCTATAAAATGAATTCCTTCAGTCAAAACAAGGTCAAACTCCTTTGTCCTTCATATATATCAAATCTAAGTAGGTTCCATGCATTAACCTCTTTAAATGACGTTGTTTGAGAAAGAAACACAGGAATAGCCTTACTTTTGCGAGTTAAGGCCAAATTGGTATTTTTGCTATAAAATGAATTCCTTCAGTCAAAACAAGTTCAAACTCCTTTATCCTTCATATATATCCATTCTAAGAAGGTTCCATGCATAAACCTCTTTAAATGACCTTGTTTGAGAAAGAAAAACAGGAATAGCCAATTTTGCGTAATTAAGACGAAATTCGGATTTTTGCTTATAAACACCAATTCCTTCAGTCAAAACAAGTTCAAACTCCTTTGTCCTTCATATATATCCATTCTAAGAAGGTTCCATGCATAAACCTCTTTAAATGACCTTGTTTGAGAAAGAAAAACAGGAATAGCCTTCTTTTGCGGAATTAAGACGAAATTCGGATTTTTGCTTATAAACACCAATTCCTTCAGTCAAAACAAGTTCAAACTCCTTTGTCCTTCATATATATCCATTCTAAGAAGGTTCCATGCATAAACCTCTTTAAATGACCTTGTTTGAGAAAGAAAAACAGGAATAGCCTTCTTTTGCGGAATTAAGACGAAATTCGGATTTTTGCTTATAAACACAAATTCCTTCAGTCAAAACAAGTTCAAACTCCTTTGCCCTTCATATATATCCATTCTAAGAAGGTTCCATGCATAAACCTCTTTAAATGACCTTGTTTGAGAAAGAAAAACAGGAATAGCCTTACTTTTGCGAGTTATGGCCAAAATGGTATTTTTGCTATAAAATGAATTCCTTCAATCAAAACAAGTTCAAACTCCTTTGTCCTTCATATATATCCATTCTAAGAAGGTTCCATGCATAAACCTCTTTAAATGACCTTGTTTGAGAAAGAAAAACAGGAATAGCCTTCTTTTACGGAATTAAGACGAAATTCGGATTTTTGCTTATAAACACCAATTCCTTCAGTCAAAACAAGTTCAAACTCCTTTGTCCTTCATATATATCCATTCTAAGAAGGTTCCATGCATAAACCTCTTTAAATGACCTTGTTTGAGAAAGAAAAACAGCAATAGCCTTACTTTTGCGAGTTATGGCCAAAATGGTATTTTTGCTATAAAATGAATTCCTTCAGTCAAAACAAGTTCAAACTCCTTTGTCCTTCATATATATCCATTCTAAGAAGGTTCCATGCATAAACCTCTTTAAATGACCTTGTTTGAGAAAGAAAAACAGGAATAGCCTTCTTTTGCGGAATTAAGACGAAATTCGGATTTTTGCTTATAAACACCAATTCCTTCAGTCAAAACAAGTTCAAACTCCTTTGTCCTTCATATATATCCATTCTAAGAAGGTTCCATGCATAAACCTCTTTAAATGACGTTGTTTGAGAAAGAAACACAGGAATAGCCTTCTTTTGCGGAATTAAGATGAAATTCGGATTTTTGCTTATAAACATCAATTCCTTTAGTCAAAACAAGTTCAAACTCCTTTGTCCTTCATATATATCAAATCTAAGTAGGTTCCATGCATTAACCTCTTTAAATGACGTTGTTTGAGAAAGAAACACAGGAATAGCCTTACTTTTGCGAGTTAAGGCCAAATTGGTATTTTTGCTATAAAATGAATTCCTTCAGTCAAAACAAGTTCAAACTCCTTTGTCCTTCATATATATCCATTCTAAGAAGGTTCCATGCATAAACCTCTTTAAATGACCTTGTTTGAGAAAGAAAAACAGGAATAGCCTTCTTTTGCGGAATTAAGACGAAATTCGGATTTTTGCTTATAAACACCAATTCCTTCAGTTAAAACAAGTTCAAACTCCTTTGTCCTTCATATATATCCATTCTAAGAAGGTTCCATGCATAAACCTCTTTAAATGACCTTGTTTGAGAAAGAAAAACAGGAATAGCCTTACTTTTGTGAGTTATGGCCAAAATGGTATTTTTGCTATAAAATGAATTCCTTCAGTCAAAACAAGGTCAAACTCCTTTGTCCTTCATATATATCCATTCTAAGAAGGTTCCATGCATGAACCTCTTTAAATGACGTTGTTTGAGAAAGAAACACAGGAATAGCCTTCTTTTGCGGAATTAAGATGAAATTCGGATTTTTGCTTATAAACATCAATTCCTTTAGTCAAAACAAGTTCAAACTCCTTTGTCCTTCATATATATCAATTCTAAGAAGGTTCCATGCATAAATATCTTTAAATGACCTTGTTTGACAAAGAAAAACAGGAATAGCCTTACTTTTGCGAGTTAAGGCCAAATTGGTATTTTTGCTATAAAATGAATTCCTTCAGTCAAAACAAGGTCAAACTCCTTTGTCCTTCATATATATCAAATCTAAGTAGGTTCCATGCATTAACCTCTTTAAATGACGTTGTTTGAGAAAGAAACACAGGAATAGCCTTCTTTTGCGGAATTAAGACGAAATTCGGATTTTTGCTTATAAACACCAATTCCTTCAGTCAAAACAAGTTCAAACTCCTTTGTCCTTCATATATATCCATTCTAAGAAGGTTCCATGCATAAACCTCTTTAAATGACCTTGTTTGAGAAAGAAAAACAGGAATAGCCTTACTTTTGCGAGTTATGGCCAAAATGGTATTTTTGCTATAAAATGAATTCCTTCAGTCAAAACAAGTTAAAACTCCTTTGTCCTTCATATATATCAATTCTAAGAAGGTTCCATGCATATATCTCTTTAAATGACCTTGTATGAGAAAGAAAAACAGTAATAGCCTTACTTTTGCGAGTTATGGCCAAATTGGTATTGTTGCTATAAAGTGAATTCCTTCAGTCAAAACAAGTTCAAACTCCTTTGTCCTTCATATATATACATTCTAAGTAGGTTTCATGCATAAACCTCTTTAAATGACCTTGTTTGAGAATGAAAAACAGGAATAGCCTTACTTTTGCGAGTTAAGGCCAAATTGGTATTGTTGCTATAAAGTGAATTCCTTCAGTCAAAACAAGTTCAAACTCCTTTGTCCTTCATATATATACATTCTAAGTAGGTTTCATGCATAAATCTCTTTAAATGACCTTGTGTGAGAATGAAAAACAGGAATAGCCTTACTTTTGCGAGTTAAGGCCAAATTGGTATTGTTGCTATAAAGTGAATTCCTTCAGTCAAAAAGAGTTCAAACTCCTTTGTCCTTCATATTTATAACAATTCTAAGTAGGTTCCATGCATAAACCTCTTTAAATGACGTTGTTTGAGAAAGAAACACAGGAATAGCCTTCTTTTGCGGAATTAAGACGAAATTCGGATTTTTGCTTATAAACACCAATTCCTTCAGTCAAAACAAGTTCAAACTCCGTTGTCCTTCATATATATCAATTCTAAGAAGGTTCCATGCATAAATATCTTTAAATGACCTTGTTTGAGAAAGAAAAACAAGAATAGCCTTACTTTTGCGAGTTAAGGCCAAATTGGTATTTTTGCTATAAAGTGAATTCATTCAGTCAAAACAAGTTCAAACTCCTTTGTCCTTCATATATATCCATTCTAAGAAGGTTCCATGCATAAACCTCTTTAAATGACCTTGTTTGAGAAAGAAAAACAGGAATAGCCTTACTTTTGCGAGTTAAGGCCAAATTGGTATTTTTGCTATAAAATGAATTCCTTCAGTCAAAACAAGTTCAAACTCCTTTGTCCTTCATATATATCCATTCTAAGAAGGTTCCATGCATAAACCTCTTTAAATGACCTTGTTTGAGAAAGAAAAACAGGAATAGCCTTCTTTTGCGGAATTAAGACGAAATTCGGATTTTTGCTTATAAACACCAATTCCTTCAGTCAAAACAAGTTCAAACTCCTTTGTCCTTCATATATATCAATTCTAAGAAGGTTCCATGCATAAACCTCTTTAAATGACCTTGTTTGAGAAAGAAAAACAGGAATAGCCTTACTTTTGCGAGTTAAGGCCAAATTGGTATTTTTGCTATAAAGTGAATTCATTCAGTCAAAACAAGTTCAAACTCCTTTGTCCTTCATATATATACAATCTAAGTAGGTTTCATGCATAAACCTCTTTAAATGACCTTGTTTGAGAAAGAAAAACAGGAATAGCCTTACTTTTGCGATTTATGTCCAAATTGGTATTTTTGCTATAAAATGAATTCCTTCAGTCAAAACAAGTTCAAACTCCTTTGTCCTTCATATATATACATGCTAAGTAGGTTCCATGCATAAACCTCTTTAAATGACCTTGTTTGAGAAAGAAAAACAGGAATAGCCTTACTTTTGCGAGTTATGTCCAAATTGGTATTTTTGCTATAAAATGAATTCCTTCAGTCAAAACAAGTTCAAACTCCTTTGTCCTTCATATATATACATTCTAAGAAGGTTCCATGCATAAACCTCTTTAAATGACCTTTTTGAGAAAGAAAAACAGGAATAGCCTTACTTTTGCGAGTTATGGCCAAAATGGTATTTTTGCTATAAAATGAATTCCTTCAGTCAAAACAAGGTCAAACTCCTTTGTCCTTCATATATATCAAATCTAAGTAGGTTCCATGCATGAACCTCTTTAAATGACGTTGTTTGAGAAAGAAACACAGGAATAGCCTTCTTTTGCGGAATTAAGACGAAATTTGGATTTTTGCTTATAAACACCAATTCCTTCAGTCAAAACAAGTTCAAACTCCGTTGTCCTTCATATATATCAATTCTAAGAAGGTTCCATGCATAATTATCTTTAAATGACCTTGTTTGAGAAAGAAAAACAGCAATAGCCTTACTTTTGCGAGTTATGGCCAAAATGGTATTTTTGCTATAAAATGAATTCCTTCAGTCAAAACAAGGTCAAACTCCTTTGTCCTTCATATATATCAAATCTAAGTAGGTTCCATGCATGAACCTCTTTAAATGACGTTGTTTGAGAAAGAAAAACAGGAATAGCCTTACTTTTGCGAGTTAAGGCCAAATTGGTATTTTTGCTATAAAATGAATTCCTTCAGTCAAAACAAGTTCAAACTCCTTTGTCCTTCATATATATCCATTCTAAGAAGGTTCCATGCATGAACCTCTTTAAATGACGTTGTTTGAGAAAGAAAAACAGGAATAGCCTTACTTTTGCGAGTTAAGGCCAAATTGGTATTTTTGCTATAAAATGAATTCCTTCAGTCAAAACAAGTTCAAACTCCTTTGTCCTTCATATATATCCATTCTAAGAAGGTTCCATGCATAAACCTCTTTAAATGACGTTGTTTGAGAAAGAAAAACAGGAATAGCCTTCTTTTGCGGAATTAAGACGAAATTCGGATTTTTGCTTATAAACACCAATTCCTTCAGTCAAAACAAGTTCAAAACTCCTTTGTCCTTCATATATATCAATTCTAAGAAGGTTCCATGCATAAACCTCTTTAAATGACCTTGTTTGAGAAAGAAAAACAGGAATAGCCTTCTTTTGCGAGTTAAGGCCAAATTGGTATTGTTGCTATAAAGGGAATTCCTTCAGTCAAAAAGAGTTCAAACTCCTTTGTCCTTCATATATATCAATTCTAAGTAGGTTCCATGCATAAACCTCTTTAAATGACGTTGTTTGAGAAAGAAACACAGGAATAGCCTTCTTTTGCGGAATTAAGACGAAATTCGGATTTTTGCTTATAAACACCAATTCCTTCAGTCAAAACAAGTTCAAACTCCGTTGTCCTTCATATATATCAATTCTAAGAAGGTTCCATGCATAAACCTCTTTAAATGACCTTGTTTGAGAAAGAAAAACAGGAATAGCCTTACTTTTGCGAGTTATGGCCAAAATGGTATTTTGCAATAAAATGAATTCCTTCAGTCAAAACAAGGTCAAACTCCTTTGTCCTTCATATATATCAAATCTAAGTAGGTTCCATGCATTAACCTCTTTAAATGACGTTGTTTGAGAAAGAAACACAGGAATAGCCTTACTTTTGCGAGTTAAGGCCAAATTGGTATTTTTGCTATAAAATGAATTCCTTCAGTCAAAACAAGTTCAA
Organism: Odontesthes bonariensis; assembly: GCF_027942865.1. Taxonomy (NCBI): domain Eukaryota; kingdom Metazoa; phylum Chordata; class Actinopteri; order Atheriniformes; family Atherinopsidae; genus Odontesthes; species Odontesthes bonariensis. Next base: position 31,683,000 of record NC_134521.1, read on the forward strand.
ACTCCTTTGTCCTTCATATATATCCATTCTAAGAAGGTTCCATGCATAAACCTCTTTAAATGACCTTGTTTGAGAAAGAAAAACAGGAATAGCCTTCTTTTGCGGAATTAAGACGAAATTCGGATTTTTGCTTATAAACACCAATTCCTTCAGTCAAAACAAGTTCAAACTCCGTTGTCCTTCATATATATCAATTCTAAGAAGGTTCCATGCATAAATATCTTTAAATGACCTTGTTTGAGAAAGAAAAACAAGAATAGCCTTACTTTTGCGAGTTAAGGCCAAATTGGTATTTTTGCTATAAAGTGAATTCATTCAGTCAAAACAAGTTCAAACTCCTTTGTCCTTCATATATATCCATTCTAAGAAGGTTCCATGCATAAACCTCTTTAAATGACCTTGTTTGAGAAAGAAAAACAGGAATAACCTTCTTTCGCGGAATTAAGACGAAATTCGGATTTTTGCTTATAAACACCAATTCCTTCAGTCAAAACAAGTTCAAACTCCGTTGTCCTTCATATATATCAATTCTAAGAAGGTTCCATGCATAAATATCTTTAAATGACCTTGTTTGAGAAAGAAAAACAGGAATAGCCTTACTTTTGCGAGTTAAGGCCAAATTGGTATTTTTGCTATAAAGTGAATTCCTTCAGTCAAAACAAGTTCAAACTCCTTTGTCCTTCATATATATCCATTCTAAGAAGGTTCCATGCATAAACCTCTTTAAATGACCTTGTTTGAGAAAGAAAAACAGGAATAGCCTTCTTTTGCGAGTTAAGGCCAAATTGGTATTGTTGCTATAAAGGGAATTCCTTCAGTCAAAAAGAGTTCAAACTCCTTTGTCCTTCATATATATCAATTCTAAGTAGGTTCCATGCATAAACCTCTTTAAATGACGTTGTTTGAGAAAGAAACACAGGAATAGCCTTCTTTTGCGGAATTAAGACGAAATTCGGATTTTTGCTTATAAACACCAATTCCTTCAGTCAAAACAAGTTCAAACTCCGTTGTCCTTCATATATATCAATTCTAAGAAGGTTCCATGCATAAACCTCTTTAAATGACCTTGTTTGAGAAAGAAAAACAGGAATAGCCTTACTTTTGCGAGTTATGGCCAAAATGGTATTTTTGCAATAAAATGAATTCCTTCAGTCAAAACAAGGTCAAACTCCTTTGTCCTTCATATATATCAAATCTAAGTAGGTTCCATGCATTAACCTCTTTAAATGACGTTGTTTGAGAAAGAAACACAGGAATAGCCTTACTTTTGCGAGTTAAGGCCAAATTGGTATTTTTGCTATAAAATGAATTCCTTCAGTCAAAACAAGTTCAAACTCCTTTGTCCTTCATATATATCCATTCTAAGAAGGTTCCATGCATAAACCTCTTTAAATGACCTTGTTTGAGAAAGAAAAACAGGAATAGCCTTCTTTTGCGGAATTAAGACGAAATTCGGATTTTTGCTTATAAACACCAATTCCTTCAGTCAAAACAAGTTCAAACTCCGTTGTCCTTCATATATATCAATTCTAAGAAGGTTCCATGCATAAATATCTTTAAATGACCTTGTGTGAGAATGAAAAACAGGAATAGCCTTACTTTTGCGAGTTAAGGCCAAATTGGTATTGTTGCTATAAAGTGAATTCCTTCAGTCAAAAAGAGTTCAAACTCCTTTGTCCTTCATATTTATAACAATTCTAAGTAGGTTCCATGCATAAACCTCTTTAAATGACGTTGTTTGAGAAAGAAACACAGGAATAGCCTTCTTTTGCGGAATTAAGACGAAATTCGGATTTTTGCTTATAAACACCAATTCCTTCAGTCAAAACAAGTTCAAACTCCGTTGTCCTTCATATATATCAATTCTAAGAAGGTTCCATGCATAAATATCTTTAAATGACCTTGTTTGAGAAAGAAAAACAAGAATAGCCTTACTTTTGCGAGTTAAGGCCAAATTGGTATTTTTGCTATAAAGTGAATTCATTCAGTCAAAACAAGTTCAAACTCCTTTGTCCTTCATATATATCCATTCTAAGAAGGTTCCATGCATAAACCTCTTTAAATGACCTTGTTTGAGAAAGAAAAACAGGAATAGCCTTACTTTTGCGGAATAAGACGAAATTCGGATTTTTGCTTATAAACACCAATTCCTTCAGTCAAAACAAGTTCAAACTCCGTTGTCCTTCATATATATCCATTCTAAGAAGGTTCCATGCATAAACCTCTTTAAATGACCTTGTTTGAGAAAGAAAAACAGGAATAGCCTTCTTTTGCGGAATTAAGACGAAATTCGGATTTTTGCTTATAAACACCAATTCCTTCAGTCAGAACAAGTTCAAACTCCTTTGTCCTTCATATATATCCATTCTAAGAAGGTTCCATGCATAAACCTCTTTAAATGACCTTGTTTGAGAAAGAAAAACAGGAATAGCCTTACTTTTGCGAGTTAAGGCCAAATTGGTATTTTTGCTATAAAATGAATTCCTTCGGTCAAAACAAGTTCAAACTCCTTTGTCCTTCATATATATCCATTCTAAGAAGATTCCATGCATAAACCTCTTTAAATGACGTTGTTTGAGAAAGAAACACAGGAATAGCCTTCTTTTGCGGAATTAAGACGAAATTCGGATTTTTGCTTATAAACACCAATTCCTTCAGTCAAAACAAGTTCAAACTCCGTTGTCCTTCATATATATCAATTCTAAGAAGGTTCCATGCATAAATATCTTTAAATGACCTTGTTTGAGAAAGAAAAACAGGAATAGCCTTACTTTTGCGAGTTAAGGCCAAATTGGTATTTTTGCTATAAAGTGAATTCCTTCAGTCAAAACAAGTTCAAACTCCTTTGTCCTTCATATATATCCATTCTAAGAAGGTTCCATGCATAAACCTCTTTAAATGACCTTGTTTGAGAAAGAAAAACAGGAATAGCCTTCTTTTGCGAGTTAAGGCCAAATTGGTATTGTTGCTATAAAGGGAATTCCTTCAGTCAAAAAGAGTTCAAACTCCTTTGTCCTTCATATATATCAATTCTAAGTAGGTTCCATGCATAAACCTCTTTAAATGACGTTGTTTGAGAAAAAAACACAGGAATAGCCTTCTTTGCGGAATTAAGACGAAATTCGGATTTTTGCTTATAAACACCAATTCCTTCAGTCAAAACAAGTTCAAACTCCGTTGTCCTTCATATATATCAATTCTAAGAAGGTTCCATGCATAAACCTCTTTAAATGACCTTGTTTGAGAAAGAAAAACAGGAATAGCCTTACTTTTGCGAGTTATGGCCAAAATGGTATTTTTGCAATAAAATGAATTCCTTCAGTCAAAACAAGGTCAAACTCCTTTGTCCTTCATATATATCAAATCTAAGTAGGTTCCATGCATTAACCTCTTTAAATGACGTTGTTTGAGAAAGAAACACAGGAATAGCCTTACTTTTGCGAGTTAAGGCCAAATTGGTATTTTTGCTATAAAATGAATTCCTTCAGTCAAAACAAGTTCAAACTCCTTTGTCCTTCATATATATCCATTCTAAGAAGGTTCCATGCATAAACCTCTTTAAATGACCTTGTTTGAGAAAGAAAAACAGGAATAGCCTTCTTTTGCGGAATTAAGACGAAATTTGGATTTTTGCTTATAAACACCAATTCCTTCAGTCAAAACAAGTTCAAACTCCGTTGTCCTTCATATATATCAATTCTAAGAAGGTTCCATGCATAAATATCTTTAAATGACCTTGTGTGAGAATGAAAAACAGGAATAGCCTTACTTTTGCGAGTTAAGGCCAAATTGGTATTGTTGCTATAAAGTGAATTCCTTCAGTCAAAAAGAGTTCAAACTCCTTTGTCCTTCATATTTATAACAATTCTAAGTAGGTTCCATGCATAAACCTCTTTAAATGACGTTGTTTGAGAAAGAAACACAGGAATAGCCTTCTTTTGCGGAATTAAGACGAAATTCGGATTTTTGCTTATAAACACCAATTCCTTCAGTCAAAACAAGTTCAAACTCCGTTGTCCTTCATATATATCAATTCTAAGAAGGTTCCATGCATAAATATCTTTAAATGACCTTGTTTGAGAAAGAAAAACAAGAATAGCCTTACTTTTGCGAGTTAAGGCCAAATTGGTATTTTTGCTATAAAGTGAATTCATTCAGTCAAAACAAGTTCAAACTCCTTTGTCCTTCATATATATCCATTCTAAGAAGGTTCCATGCATAAACCTCTTTAAATGACCTTGTTTGAGAAAGAAAAACAGGAATAGCCTTACTTTTGCGGAATTAAGACGAAATTCGGATTTTTGCTTATAAACACCAATTCCTTCAGTCAAAACAAGTTCAAACTCCGTTGTCCTTCATATATATCCATTCTAAGAAGGTTCCATGCATAAACCTCTTTAAATGACCTTGTTTGAGAAAGAAAAACAGGAATAGCCTTCTTTTGCGGAATTAAGACGAAATTCGGATTTTTGCTTATAAACACCAATTCCTTCAGTCAAAACAAGTTCAAACTCCTATGTCCTTCATATATATCAATTCTAAGTAGGTTCCATGCATAAACCTCTTTAAATGACCTTGTTTGAGAAAGAAAAACAGGAATAGCCTTACTTTTGCGCGTTAAAGGCCAAATTGTTATTTTTGCTATAAAATGAAATCCTTCAGTCAAAACAAGTTCAAACTCTTATGTCCTTCATATATATAAATTCTAAGTAGGTTCCATGCATAAACCTCTTCAAATGACCTTGTTTGAGAAAGAAAAAGAGGAATAGCCTTACTTTTGCGAGTTAGAGCCAAATTGGTATTTTTGCTATAAAATGAATTCCTACAGTCAAAACAAGTTCAAACTAATTTTTCCTTCATATATATCAATTCTAAGTAGGTTACATGCATAAACCTCTTTAAATGACCTTGTATGAGAAAGAAAAACAGGAATAGCCTTCTTTTGAGATATTAAGACGAAATTCGGATTTTTGCTTATAAACACCATTCCTTCAGTCAAAACAAGTTCAAACTCCTATGTCCTTCAGATATATCCATTCTAAGTAGGTTCCATGCATAAACCTCTTTAAATGACCTTGTTTGAGAAAGAAAAACAGGAAGAGCCTTACTTTTGCGCATTAAAGCCAAATTGGTATTTTTGCTATAAAATGAAATCCTTCAGTCAAAACAAGTTCAAACTCCTATGTCCTTCATATATATATAAATACTAAGTAGGTTCCATGCATAAACCTCTTTAAATGACCTTGTTTGAGAAAGAAAAACAGGAATAGCCTTACTTTTGCGAGTTAAAGCCAAATTGGTATTTTTGCTTTAAAATGAATTCCTTCAGTCAAAACAAGTTCAAACTAATTTTTCCCTCATATATATCCATTCTAAATAGGTTACATGCATAAACCTCTTTAAATGACCTTGAATGAGAAAGAAAAACAGGAATAGCCTTCTTCTGCGGAATTAAGACGAAATTCGGATTTTTGCTTATAAACACTATTCCTTCAGTCAAAACAAGTTCAAACTCCTATGTCCTTCAGATATATCCATTCTAAGTAGGTTCCATGCATAAACCTCTTTAAATGACCTTGTTTGAGAAAGAAAAACAGGAATAGCCTTACTTTTGCGCGTTAAAGCCAAATTGGTATTGTTGCTATAAAATGAAATCCTTCTGTCAAAACAAGTTCAAACTCCTATGTCCTTCATATATATATCAATACTAAGTAGGTTACATGCATAAACCTTCTTAAATGACCTTGTTTGAGAAAGAAAAACAGGAATAGCCTTACTTTTGCGCATTAAAGCCAAATTGGTATTTTTGCTATAAAATGAAATCCTTCAGTCAAAACAAGTTCAAACTCCTATGTCCTTCATATATATACCAATACCAAGTAGGTTCCATGCATAAACATCTTTAAATGACCTTGTTTGAGAATGAAAAACAGGAATAGCCTTACTTTTGCGAGTTAAAGCCAAATTGGTATTTTTGCTATAAAATGAATTCCTTCACTCGAAACAAGTTCAAACTAATTTGTCCTTCATATATATCAATTCTAAGTAGGTCCCATGCATAAACCTCTTTAAATGACCTTGTTTGAGAATGAAAAACAGGAATAGCCTTACTTTTGCGATTTAAAGCCAAATTGGTATTTTTGGTATATAATGAATTATTTCAATCAAAACTTGTTCAAACTCCTATGTCCTTCAGATATATCCATTCTAAGTAGGTTCCATGCATAAATCTCTTTAAATGACCTTGTTTGAGAAAGAAAAACAGGAATAGCCTTCTTTTGCGGAATTAAGACGAAATTCGGAATTTTGCTTATAAACACCAATTCCTTCAGTCAAAACAAGTTCAAACTCCTATGTCCTTCATATATATCAATTCTAAGTAGGTTCCATGCATAAACCTCTTTAAATGACCTTGTTTGAGAAAGAAAAACAGGAATAGCCTTACTTTTGCGCGTTAAAGCCAAATTGTTATTTTTGCTATAAAATGAAATCCTTCAGTCAAAACAAGTTCAAACTCTTATGTCCTTCATATATATAAATTCTAAGTAGGTTCCATGCATAAACCTCTTCAAATGACCTTGTTTGAGAAAGAAAAAGAGGAATAGCCTTACTTTTGCGAGTTAGAGCCAAATTGGTATTTTTGCTATAAAATGAATTCCTACAGTCAAAACAAGTTCAAACTAATTTTTCCTTCATATATATCAATTCTAAGTAGGTTCCATGCATAAACCTCTTTAAATGACCTTGTATGAGAAAGAAAAACAGGAATAGCCTTCTTTTGAGATATTAAGACGAAATTCGGATTTTTGCTTATAAACACCATTCCTTCAGTCAAAACAAGTTCAAACTCCTATGTCCTTCAGATATATCCATTCTAAGTAGGTTCCATGCATAAACCTCTTTAAATGACCTTGTTTGAGAAAGAAAAACAGGAATAGCCTTACTTTTGCGCGTTAAAGCCAAATTGGTATTGTTGCTATAAAATGAAATCCTTCTGTCAAAACAAGTTCAAACTCCTATGTCCTTCATATATATATCAATACTAAGTAGGTTCCATGCATAAACATCTTTAAATGACCTTGTTTGAGAATGAAAAACAGGAATAGCCTTACTTTTGCGAGTTAAAGCCAAATTGGTATTTTTGCTATAAAATGAATTCCTTCAGTCGAAACAAGTTCAAACTAATTTGTCCTTCATATATATCAATTCTAAGTAGGTCCCATGCATAAACCTCTTTAAATGACCTTGTTTGAGAATGAAAAACAGGAATAGCCTTACTTTTGCGATTTAAAGCCAAATTGGTATTTTTGGTATATAATGAATTATTTCAATCAAAACAAGTTCAAACTCCTATGTCCTTCAGATATATCCATTCTAAGTAGGTTCCATGCATAAATCTCTTTAAATGACCTTGTTTGATAAAGAAAAACAGGAATAGCCTTCTTTTGCGGAATTAAGACGAAATTCGGATTTTTGCTTATAAACACCAATTCCTTCAGTCAAAACAAGTTCAAACTCCTATGTCCTTCATATATATCCATTCTGAGTAGGTTCCATGCATAAACCTCTTTAAATGACCTTGTTTGAGAAAGAATAACAGGAATAGCCTTACTTTTGCGAGTTAAAGCCAAATTGGTATTTTTGCTTTAAAATGAATTCCTTCAGTCAAAACAAGTTCAAACTAATTTTTCCCTCATATATATCAATTCTAAATAGGTTCCATGCATAAACCTCTTTAAATGACCTTGTATGAGAAAGAAAAACAGGAATAGACTTCTTTTGCGGAATTAAGACGAAATTCGGATTTTTGATTATAAACACCAATTCCTTCAGTCAAAACAAGTTCAAACTCCTATGTCCTTCATATATATCCATTCTAAGTAGGTTCCATGCATAAACCTCTTTAAATGGCCTTGTTTGAGAAAGAAAAACAGGAATAGCCTTACTTTTGCGCGTTAAAGCCAAATTGGTATTTTTGCTATACAATGATATCCTTCAGTCAAAACAAATTCAAACTCCTATGTCCTTCATATATATATCAATACTAAGTAGGTTCCATGAATAAACCTCTTCAAATGACCTTGTTTGAGAAAGAAAAACAGGAATAGCCTTACCTTTGCGCGTTAAAGCCAAATTGGTATTTTTGCTTTAAAATGAATTCCTTCAGTCAAAACAAGTTCAAACTCTTATGTCCTTCATATATATCAATTCTAAGTAGGTTCCATGCATAAACCTCTTTAAATGACCTTGTATGAGAAAGAAAAACAGGAATAGCCTTCTTTTGAGATATTAAGACGAAATTCGGATTTTTGCTTATAAACACCAATTCCTTCAGTCAAAACAAGTTCAAACTCCTATGTCCTTCATAGATATCAATTCTAAGTAGGTTCCATGCATAAACCTCTTCAAATGACCTTGTATGAGAAAGAAAAACAGGAATAGCCTTACTTTTGCGGAATTAAGACGAAATTCGGATTTTTGCTTATAAACACCAATTCCTTCAGTCAAAACAAGTTCAAACTCCCATGTCCTTCATATATATATATTCTAAGTAGGTTCCATGCATAAACCTCTTCAAATGACCTTGTCTGAGAAAGAAAAACAGGAATAACCTTACTTTAGCGAGTTAAAGCCAAATTGGCAATTTTACAATAAAATGAAATCCTTCGGTCAAAACAAGTTCAAACTACGATGTCCTTCATATATATATCAATACTAAGTAGGTTACATGCATAAACCTCTTTAAATGACCTTGTTTGAGAAAGAAAAACAGGAATAGCCTTCTTTTGCGGAATTAAGACGAAATTCGGATTTTTGCTTATAAAAACCAATTCCTTCAGTCAAAACAAGTTCAAACTCCTATGTCCTTCATATATATATCAATACTAAGTAGGTTCCATGAATAAACCTCTTCAAATGACCTTGTTTGAGAAAGAAAAACAGGAATAGCCTTACCTTTGCGCGTTAAAGCCAAATTGGTATTTTTGCTTTAAAATGAATTCCTTCAGTCAAAACAAGTTCAAACTCTTATGTCCTTCATATATATCAATTCTAAGTAGGTTCCATGCATAAACCTCTTTAAATGACCTTGTATGAGAAAGAAAAACAGGAATAGCCTTCTTTTGAGATATTAAGACGAAATTCGGATTTTTGCTTATAAACACCAATTCCTTCAGTCAAAACAAGTTCAAACTCCTATGTCCTTCATAGATATCAATTCTAAGTAGGTTCCATGCATAAACCTCTTCAAATGACCTTGTATGAGAAAGAAAAACAGGAATAGCCTTACTTTTGCGGAATTAAGACGAAATTCGGATTTTTGCTTATAAACACCAATTCCTTCAGTCAAAACAAGTTCAACTCCCATGTCCTTCATATATATCAATTCTAAGTAGGTTCCATGCATAAACCTCTTCAAATGACCTTGTCTGAGAAAGAAAAACAGGAATAACCTTACTTTAGCGAGTTAAAGCCAAATTGGCAATTTTACAATAAAATGAAATCCTTCGGTCAAAACAAGTTCAAACTACGATGTCCTTCATATATATATCAGTACTAAGTAGGTTACATGCATAAACCTCTTTAAATGACCTTGTTTGAGAAAGAAAAACAGGAATAGCCTTCTTTTGCGGAATTAAGACGAAATTCGGATTTTTGCTTATAAAAACCAATTCCTTCAGTCAAAACAAGTTCAAACTCCTATGTCCTTCATATATATATCAATACTAAGTAGGCTCCATGCATAAACCTCTTTAAATGACCTTGTTTGAGAATGAAAAACAGGAATAGCCTTACTTTTGCGAGTTAAAGCCAAATTGGTATTTTTGCTTTAAAATGAATTCCTTCAGTCAAAACAAGTTCAAACTAATTTTTCCCTCATATATATCAATTCTAAGTAGGTTCCATGCATAACCTCTTTAAATGACCTTGTTTGAGAATGAAAAACAGGAATAGTCTTACTTTTGCGAGTTAAAGCCAAATTGGTGTTTTTGATATAAAATGAAATCCTACAGTCAAAACAAGTTCAAACTCCTATGTCCTTCATATATATCAATTCTAAGTAGGTTCCATGCATAAACCTCTTTAAATGACCTTGTTTGAGAAAGAAAAACAGGAATAGACTTACTTTTGCGAGTTAAAGCCAAATTGGTATTTTTGCTAAAAAATGAATTCCTTCAGTCAAAACAAGTTCAAACTAATTTGTCCTTCATATATATCAATTCTAAGTAGGTTCCATGCATAAACCTCTTTAAATGACCTTGTTTGAGAAAGAAAAACAGGAATAGACTTACTTTTGCGAGTTAAAGCCAAATTGGTATTTTTGCTAAAAAATGAATTCCTTCAGTCAAAACAAGTTCAAACTAATTTGTCCTTCATATATATCAATTCTAAGTAGGTTCCATGCATAAACCTCTTTACATGACCTTGTTTGAGAAAGAAAAACAGGAATAGACTTACTTTTGCGAGTTAAAGCCAAATTGGTATTTTTGCTAAAAAATGAATTCCTTCAGTCAAAACAAGTTCAAACTAATTTGTCCTTCATATATATCAATTCTAAGTAGGTTCCATGCATAAACCTCTACAAATGACCTTGTATGAGAAAGAACAAAAGGAATAGCCTTACTTTTGCGAGTTAAAGCCAAATTGGTATTTTTGGTATATAATGAATTCTTTCAGTCAAAACAAGTTCAAACTCCTATGTCCTTCAGATATATCCATTCTATGTAGGTTCCATGCATAAATCTCTTTAAATGACCTTGTTTGAGAAAGAAAAACAGGAATAGCCTTCTTTTGCGGAATTAAGACGAAATTCGGAATTTTGCTTATAAACACCAATTCCTTCAGTCAAAACAAGTTCAAACTCCTATGTCCTTCATATATATCAATTCTAAGTAGGTTCCATGCATAAACCTCTTTAAATGACCTTGTTTGAGAAAGAAAAACAGGAATAGCCTTACTTTTGCGCGTTAAAGCCAAATTGTTATTTTTGCTATAAAATGAAATCCTTCAGTCAAAACAAGTTCAAACTCTTATGTCCTTCATATATATAAATTCTAAGTAGGTTCCATGCATAAACCTCTTCAAATGACCTTGTTTGAGAAAGAAAAAGAGGAATAGCCTTACTTTTGCGAGTTAGAGCCAAATTGGTATTTTTGCTATAAAATGAATTCCTACAGTCAAAACAAGTTCAAACTAATTTTTCCTTCATATATATCAATTCTAAGTTGGTTCCATGCATAAACCTCTTTAAATGACCTTGTATGAGAAAGAAAAACAGGAATAGCCTTCTTTTGAGATATTAAGACGAAATTCGGATTTTTGCTTATAAACACCATTCCTTCAGTCAAAACAAGTTCAAACTCCTATGTCCTTCAGATATATCCATTCTAAGTAGGTTCCATGCATAAACCTCTTTAAATGACCTTGTTTGAGAAAGAAAAACAGGAAGAGCCTTACTTTTGCGCATTAAAGCCAAATTGGTATTTTTGCTATAAAATGAAATCCTTCAGTCAAAACAAGTTCAAACTCCTATGTCCTTCATATATATACCAATACCAAGTAGGTTCCATGCATAAACATCTTTAAATGACCTTGTTTGAGAAAGAAAAACAGGAATAGCCTTACTTTTGCGCGTTAAAGCCAAATTGTTATTTTTGCTATAAAATGAAATCCTTCAGTCAAAACAAGTTCAAACTCTTATGTCCTTCATATATATAAATTCTAAGTAGGTTCCATGCATAAACCTCTTCAAATGACCTTGTTTGAGAAAGAAAAAGAGGAATAGCCTTACTTTTGCGAGTTAGAGCCAAATTGGTATTTTTGCTATAAAATGAATTCCTACAGTCAAAACAAGTTCAAACTAATTTTTCCTTCATATATATCAATTCTAAGTTGGTTCCATGCATAAACCTCTTTAAATGACCTTGTATGAGAAAGAAAAACAGGAATAGCCTTACTTTTGCGGAATTAAGACGAAATTCGGATTTTTGCTTATAAACACCAATTCCTTCAGTCAAAACAAGTTCAACTCCCATGTCCTTCATATATATCAATTCTAAGTAGGTTCCATGCATAAACCTCTTCAAATGACCTTGTCTGAGAAAGAAAAACAGGAATAACCTTACTTTAGCGAGTTAAAGCCAAATTGGCAATTTTACAATAAAATGAAATCCTTCGGTCAAAACAAGTTCAAACTACGATGTCCTTCATATATATATCAATACTAAGTAGGTTACATGCATAAACCTCTTTAAATGACCTTGTTTGAGAAAGAAAAACAGGAATAGCCTTCTTTTGCGGAATTAAGACGAAATTCGGATTTTTGCTTATAAAAACCAATTCCTTCAGTCAAAACAAGTTCAAACTCCTATGTCCTTCATATATATATCAATACTAAGTAGGCTCCATGCATAAACCTCTTTAAATGACCTTGTTTGAGAATGAAAAACAGGAATAGCCTTACTTTTGCGAGTTAAAGCCAAATTGGTATTTTTGCTTTAAAATGAATTCCTTCAGTCAAAACAAGTTCAAACTAATTTTTCCCTCATATATATCAATTCTAAGTAGGTTCCATGCATAACCTCTTTAAATGACCTTGTTTGAGAATGAAAAACAGGAATAGTCTTACTTTTGCGAGTTAAAGCCAAATTGGTGTTTTTGATATAAAATGAAATCCTACAGTCAAAACAAGTTCAAACTCCTATGTCCTTCATATATATCAATTCTAAGTAGGTTCCATGCATAAACCTCTTTAAATGACCTTGTTTGAGAAAGAAAAACAGGAATAGACTTACTTTTGCGAGTTAAAGCCAAATTGGTATTTTTGCTAAAAAATGAATTCCTTCAGTCAAAACAAGTTCAAACTAATTTGTCCTTCATATATATCAATTCTAAGTAGGTTCCATGCATAAACCTCTTTAAATGACCTTGTTTGAGAAAGAAAAACAGGAATAGACTTACTTTTGCGAGTTAAAGCCAAATTGGTATTTTTGCTAAAAAATGAATTCCTTCAGTCAAAACAAGTTCAAACTAATTTGTCCTTCATATATATCAATTCTAAGTAGGTTCCATGCATAAACCTCTTTACATGACCTTGTTTGAGAAAGAAAAACAGGAATAGACTTACTTTTGCGAGTTAAAGCCAAATTGGTATTTTTGCTAAAAAATGAATTCCTTCAGTCAAAACAAGTTCAAACTAATTTGTCCTTCATATATATCAATTCTAAGTAGGTTCCATGCATAAACCTCTACAAATGACCTTGTATGAGAAAGAACAAAAGGAATAGCCTTACTTTTGCGAGTTAAAGCCAAATTGGTATTTTTGGTATATAATGAATTCTTTCAGTCAAAACAAGTTCAAACTCCTATGTCCTTCAGATATATCCATTCTATGTAGGTTCCATGCATAAATCTCTTTAAATGACCTTGTTTGAGAAAGAAAAACAGGAATAGCCTTCTTTTGCGGAATTAAGACGAAATTCGGAATTTTGCTTATAAACACCAATTCCTTCAGTCAAAACAAGTTCAAACTCCTATGTCCTTCATATATATCAATTCTAAGTAGGTTCCATGCATAAACCTCTTTAAATGACCTTGTTTGAGAAAGAAAAACAGGAATAGCCTTACTTTTGCGCGTTAAAGCCAAATTGTTATTTTTGCTATAAAATGAAATCCTTCAGTCAAAACAAGTTCAAACTCTTATGTCCTTCATATATATAAATTCTAAGTAGGTTCCATGCATAAACCTCTTCAAATGACCTTGTTTGAGAAAGAAAAAGAGGAATAGCCTTACTTTTGCGAGTTAGAGCCAAATTGGTATTTTTGCTATAAAATGAATTCCTACAGTCAAAACAAGTTCAAACTAATTTTTCCTTCATATATATCAATTCTAAGTTGGTTCCATGCATAAACCTCTTTAAATGACCTTGTATGAGAAAGAAAAACAGGAATAGCCTTCTTTTGAGATATTAAGACGAAATTCGGATTTTTGCTTATAAACACCATTCCTTCAGTCAAAACAAGTTCAAACTCCTATGTCCTTCAGATATATCCATTCTAAGTAGGTTCCATGCATAAACCTCTTTAAATGACCTTGTTTGAGAAAGAAAAACAGGAAGAGCCTTACTTTTGCGCATTAAAGCCAAATTGGTATTTTTGCTATAAAATGAAATCCTTCAGTCAAAACAAGTTCAAACTCCTATGTCCTTCATATATATACCAATACCAAGTAGGTTCCATGCATAAACATCTTTAAATGACCTTGTTTGAGAAAGAAAAACAGGAATAGCCTTACTTTTGCGCGTTAAAGCCAAATTGTTATTTTTGCTATAAAATGAAATCCTTCAGTCAAAACAAGTTCAAACTCTTATGTCCTTCATATATATAAATTCTAAGTAGGTTCCATGCATAAACCTCTTCAAATGACCTTGTTTGAGAAAGAAAAAGAGGAATAGCCTTACTTTTGCGAGTTAGAGCCAAATTGGTATTTTTGCTATAAAATGAATTCCTACAGTCAAAACAAGTTCAAACTAATTTTTCCTTCATATATATCAATTCTAAGTTGGTTCCATGCATAAACCTCTTTAAATGACCTTGTATGAGAAAGAAAAACAGGAATAGCCTTCTTTTGAGATATTAAGACGAAATTCGGATTTTTGCTTATAAACACCATTCCTTCAGTCAAAACAAGTTCAAACTCCTATGTCCTTCAGATATATCCATTCTAAGTAGGTTCCATGCATAAACCTCTTTAAATGACCTTGTTTGAGAAAGAAAAACAGGAAGAGCCTTACTTTTGCGCATTAAAGCCAAATTGGTATTTTTGCTATAAAATGAAATCCTTCAGTCAAAACAAGTTCAAACTCCTATGTCCTTCATATATATACCAATACCAAGTAGGTTCCATGCATAAACATCTTTAAATGACCTTTTTTGAGAATGAAAAACAGGAATAGCCTTACTTTTGCGAGTTAAAGCCAAATTGGTATTTTTGCTATAAAATGAATTCCTTCAGTCGAAACAAGTTCAAACTAATTTGTCCTTCATATATATCAATTCTAAGTAGGTCCCATGCATAAACCTCTTTAAATGACCTTGTTTGAGAATGAAAAACAGGAATAGCCTTACTTTTGCGATTTAAAGCCAAATTGGTATTTTTGGTATATAATGAATTATTTCAATCAAAACAAGTTCAAACTCCTATGTCCTTCAGATATATCCATTCTAAGTAGGTTCCATGCATAAATCTCTTTAAATGACCTTGTTTGATAAAGAAAAACAGGAATAGCCTTCTTTTGCGGAATTAAGACGAAATTCGGATTTTTGCTTATAAACACCAATTCCTTCAGTCAAAACAAGTTCAAACTCCTATGTCCTTCATATATATCCATTCTGAGTAGGTTCCATGCATAAACCTCTTTAAATGACCTTGTTTGAGAAAGAATAACAGGAATAGCCTTACTTTTGCGAGTTAAAGCCAAATTGGTATTTTTGCTTTAAAATGAATTCCTTCAGTCAAAACAAGTTCAAACTAATTTTTCCCTCATATATATCAATTCTAAATAGGTTCCATGCATAAACCTCTTTAAATGACCTTGTATGAGAAAGAAAAACAGGAATAGACTTCTTTTGCGGAATTAAGACGAAATTCGGATTTTTGATTATAAACACCAATTCCTTCAGTCAAAACAAGTTCAAACTCCTATGTCCTTCATATATATCCATTCTAAGTAGGTTCCATGCATAAACCTCTTTAAATGGCCTTGTTTGAGAAAGAAAAACAGGAATAGCCTTACTTTTGCGAGTTAAAGCCAAATTGGTATTTTTGCTAAAAAATGAATTCCTTCAGTCAAAACAAGTTCAAACTAATTTGTCCTTCATATATATCAATTCTAAGTAGGTTCCATGCATAAACCTCTTTACATGACCTTGTTTGAGAAAGAAAAACAGGAATAGACTTACTTTTGCGAGTTAAAGCCAAATTGGTATTTTTGCTAAAAAATGAATTCCTTCAGTCAAAACAAGTTCAAACTAATTTGTCCTTCATATATATCAATTCTAAGTAGGTTCCATGCATAAACCTCTACAAATGACCTTGTATGAGAAAGAACAAAAGGAATAGCCTTACTTTTGCGAGTTAAAGCCAAATTGGTATTTTTGGTATATAATGAATTCTTTCAGTCAAAACAAGTTCAAACTCCTATGTCCTTCAGATATATCCATTCTATGTAGGTTCCATGCATAAATCTCTTTAAATGACCTTGTTTGAGAAAGAAAAACAGGAATAGCCTTCTTTTGCGCGTTAAAGCCAAATTGTTATTTTTGCTGTAAAATGAAATCCTTCAGTCAAAACAAGTTCAAACTCTTATGTCCTTCATATATATAAATTCTAAGTAGGTTCCATGCATAAACCTCTTCAAATGACCTTGTTTGAGAAAGAAAAAGAGGAATAGCCTTACTTTTGCGAGTTAGAGCCAAATTGGTATTTTTGCTATAAAATGAATTCCTACAGTCAAAACAAGTTCAAACTAATTTTTCCTTCATATATATCAATTCTAAGTAGGTTACATGCATAAACCTCTTTAAATGACCTTGTATGAGAAAGAAAAACAGGAATAGCCTTCTTTTGAGATATTAAGACGAAATTCGGATTTTTGCTTATAAACACCATTCCTTCAGTCAAAACAAGTTCAAACTCCTATGTCCTTCAGATATATCCATTCTAAGTAGGTTCCATGCATAAACCTCTTTAAATGACCTTTTTTGAGAAAGAAAAACAGGAAGAGCCTTACTTTTGCGCATTAAAGCCAAATTGGTATTTTTGCTATAAAATGAAATCCTTCAGTCAAAACAAGTTCAAACTCCTATGTCCTTCATATATATACCAATACCAAGTAGGTTCCATGCATAAACATCTTTAAATGACCTTGTTTGAGAATGAAAAACAGGAATAGCCTTACTTTTGCGAGTTAAAGCCAAATTGGTATTTTTGCTATAAAATGAATTCCTTCACTCGAAACAAGTTCAAATTAATTTGTCCTTCATATATATCAATTCTAAGTAGGTCCCATGCATAAACCTCTTTAAATGACCTTGTTTGAGAATGAAAAACAGGAATAGCCTTACTTTTGCGATTTAAAGCCAAATTGGTATTTTTGGTATATAATGAATTATTTCAATCAAAACAAGTTCAAACTCCTATGTCCTTCAGATATATCCATTCTAAGTAGGTTCCATGCATAAATCTCTTTAAATGACCTTGTTTGATAAAGAAAAACAGGAATAGCCTTCTTTTGCGGAATTAAGACGAAATTCGGATTTTTGCTTATAAACACCAATTCCTTCAGTCAAAACAAGTTCAAACTCCTATGTCCTTCATATATATCCATTCTGAGTAGGTTCCATGCATAAACCTCTTTAAATGACCTTGTTTGAGAAAGAATAACAGGAATAGCCTTACTTTTGCGAGTTAAAGCCAAATTGGTATTTTTGCTTTAAAATGAATTCCTTCAGTCAAAACAAGTTCAAACTAATTTTTCCCTCATATATATCAATTCTAAATAGGTTCCATGCATAAACCTCTTTAAATGACCTTGTATGAGAAAGAAAAACAGGAATAGACTTCTTTTGCGGAATTAAGACGAAATTCGGATTTTTGATTATAAACACCAATTCCTTCAGTCAAAACAAGTTCAAACTCCTATGTCCTTCATATATATCCATTCTAAGTAGGTTCCATGCATAAACCTCTTTAAATGGCCTTGTTTGAGAAAGAAAAACAGGAATAGCCTTACTTTTGCGAGTTAAAGCCAAATTGGTATTTTTGCTATATACTGAATTCTTTCAGTCAAAACAAGTTCAAACTCCTATGTCCTTCATATATATATCAATACTAAGTAGGTTACATGCATAAACCTCTTTAAATGACCTTGTTTGAGAAAGAAAAACAGGAATAGCCTTCTTTTGCGGAATTAAGACGAAATTCGGATTTTTGCTTATAAAAACCAATTCTTTCAGTCAAAACAAGTTCAAACTCCTATGTCCTTCATATATATATCAATACTAAGTAGGTTCCATGCATAAACCTCTTTAAATGACCTTGTTTGAGAATGAAAAACAGGAATAGTCTTACTTTTGCGAGTTAAAGCCAAATTGGTGTTTTTGATATAAAATGAAATACTACAGTCAAAACAAGTTCAAACTCCTATGTCCTTCAGATATATCCATTCTATGTAGGTTCCATGCATAAATCTCTTTAAATGACCTTGTTTGAGAAAGAAAAACAGGAATAGCCTTCTTTTGCGCGTTAAAGCCAAATTGTTATTTTTGCTATAAAATGAAATCCTTCAGTCAAAACAAGTTCAAACTCTTATGTCCTTCATATATATAAATTCTAAGTAGGTTCCATGCATAAACCTCTTCAAATGACCTTGTTTGAGAAAGAAAAAGAGGAATAGCCTTACTTTTGCGAGTTAGAGCCAAATTGGTATTTTTGCTATAAAATGAATTCCTACAGTCAAAACAAGTTCAAACTAATTTTTCCTTCATATATATCAATTCTAAGTAGGTTACATGCATAAACCTCTTTAAATGACCTTGTATGAGAAAGAAAAACAGGAATAGCCTTCTTTTGAGATATTAAGACGAAATTCGGATTTTTGCTTATAAACACCATTCCTTCAGTCAAAACAAGTTCAAACTCCTATGTCCTTCAGATATATCCATTCTAAGTAGGTTCCATGCATAAACCTCTTTAAATGACCTTGTTTGAGAAAGAAAAACAGGAAGAGCCTTACTTTTGCGCATTAAAGCCAAATTGGTATTTTTGCTATAAAATGAAATCCTTCAGTCAAAACAAGTTCAAACTCCTATGTCCTTCATATATATACCAATACCAAGTAGGTTCCATGCATAAACATCTTTAAATGACCTTGTTTGAGAATGAAAAACAGGAATAGCCTTACTTTTGCGAGTTAAAGCCAAATTGGTATTTTTGCTATAAAATGAATTCCTTCACTCGAAACAAGTTCAAATTAATTTGTCCTTCATATATATCAATTCTAAGTAGGTCCCATGCATAAACCTCTTTAAATGACCTTGTTTGAGAATGAAAAACAGGAATAGCCTTACTTTTGCGATTTAAAGCCAAATTGGTATTTTTGGTATATAATGAATTATTTCAATCAAAACAAGTTCAAACTCCTATGTCCTTCAGATATATCCATTCTAAGTAGGTTCCATGCATAAATCTCTTTAAATGACCTTGTTTGATAAAGAAAAACAGGAATAGCCTTCTTTTGCGGAATTAAGACGAAATTCGGATTTTTGATTATAAACACCAATTCCTTCAGTCAAAACAAGTTCAAACTCCTATGTCCTTCATATATATCCATTCTAAGTAGGTTCCATGCATAAACCTCTTTAAATGACCTTGTTTGAGAATGAAAAACAGGAATAGTCTTACTTTTGCGAGTTAAAGCCAAATTGGTGTTTTTGATATAAAATGAAATCCTAGTCAAAACAAGTTCAAACTCCTATGTCCTTCATATATATATCAATACTAAGTAGGTTCCATGCATAAACCTCTTTAAATGACCTTGTTAGAGAAAGAAAAACAGGAATAGCCTTACTTTTGCGAGTTAAAGCCAAATTGGTATTTTTGCTATAAAATGAATTCCTTCAGTCAAAACAAGTTCAAACTAATTTGTCCTTCATATATATCAATTCTAAGTAGGTTCCATGCATAAACCTCTTTAAATGACCTTGTTTGAGAAAGAAAAACAGGAATAGCCTTACTTTTGCGAGTTAAAGCCAAAATGGTATTTTTGCTATAAAATGAAATCCTTCAGTCAAAACAAGTTCAAACTCTTATTTCCTTCATATATATATCAATACTAAGTAGGTTCCATGCATAAACCTCTTCAAATGACCTTGTTTGAGAAAGAAAAACAGGAATAGCCTTCTTTTGCGGAATTAAGACGAAATTCGGATTTTTGATTATAAACACCAAATCCTTCAGTCAAAACAAGTTCAAACTCCTATGTCCTTCATATATATCAATTCTAAGTAGGTTCCATGCATAAACCTCTTTAAATGACCTTGTTTGAGAAAGAAAAACAGGAATAGCCTTCTTTTGCGGAATTAAGACGAAATTCGGATTTTTGATTATAAACACCAAATCCTTCAGTCAAAACAAGTTCAAACTCATATGTCCTTCATATATATACCAATACCAAGTAGGTTCCATGCATAAACCTCTTTAAATGACCTTGTTTGAGAAAGAAAAACAGGAATAGCCTTACTTTTGCGCGTTAAAGCCAAATTGGTATTTTTGCTATACAATGATATCCTTCAGTCAAAACAAGTTCAAACTCCTATGTCCTTCATATATATATCAATACTAAGTAGGTTCCATGAATAAACCTCTTCAAATGACCTTGTTTGAGAAAGAAAAACAGGAATAGCCTTACCTTTGCGCGTTAAAGCCAAATTGGTATTTTTGCTTTAAAATGAATTCCTTCAGTCAAAACAAGTTCAAACTCTTATGTCCTTCATATATATCAATTCTAAGTAGGTTCCATGCATAAACCTCTTTAAATGACCTTGTATGAGAAAGAAAAACAGGAATAGCCTTCTTTTGAGATATTAAGACGAAATTCGGATTTTTGCTTATAAACACCAATTCCTTCAGTCAAAACAAGTTCAAACTCCTATGTCCTTCATAGATATCAATTCTAAGTAGGTTCCATGCATAAACCTCTTCAAATGACCTTGTATGAGAAAGAAAAACAGGAATAGCCTTACTTTTGCGGAATTAAGACGAAATTCGGATTTTTGCTTATAAACACCAATTCCTTCAGTCAAAACAAGTTCAAACTCCCATGTCCTTCATATATATCAATTCTAAGTAGGTTCCATGCATAAACCTCTTCAAATGACCTTGTCTGAGAAAGAAAAACAGGAATAACCTTACTTTAGCGAGTTAAAGCCAAATTGGCAATTTTACAATAAAATGAAATCCTTCGGTCAAAACAAGTTCAAACTACGATGTCCTTCATATATATATCAATACTAAGTAGGTTACATGCATAAACCTCTTTAAATGACCTTGTTTGAGAAAGAAAAACAGGAATAGCCTTCTTTTGCGGAATTAAGACGAAATTCGGATTTTTGCTTATAAAAACCAATTCCTTCAGTCAAAACAAGTTCAAACTCCTATGTCCTTCATATATATATCAATACTAAGTAGGCTCCATGCATAAACCTCTTTAAATGACCTTGTTTGAGAATGAAAAACAGGAATAGCCTTACTTTTGCGAGTTAAAGCCAAATTGGTATTTTTGCTTTAAAATGAATTCCTTCAGTCAAAACAAGTTCAAACTAATTTTTCCCTCATATATATCAATTCTAAATAGGTTCCATGCATAACCTCTTTAAATGACCTTGTTTGAGAATGAAAAACAGGAATAGTCTTACTTTTGCGAGTTAAAGCCAAATAGGTATTTTTGCTATAAAATGAATTCCTTCAGTCAAAACAAGTTCAAACTAATTTGTCCTTCATATATATCAATTCTAAGTAGGTTCCATGCATAAACCTCTACAAATGACCTTGTATGAGAAAGAACAAAAGGAATAGCCTTACTTTTGCGAGTTAAAGCCAAATTGGTATTTTTGGTATATAATGAATTCTTTCAGTCAAAACAAGTTCAAACTCCTATGTCCTTCAGATATATCCATTCTATGTAGGTTCCATGCATAAATCTCTTTAAATGACCTTGTTTGAGAAAGGAAAACAGGAATAGCCTTCTTTTGCGGAATTAAGACGAAATTCGGAATTTTGCTTATAAACACCAATTCCTTCAGTCAAAACAAGTTCAAACTCCTATGTCCTTCATATATATCCATTCTAAGTAGGTTCCATGCATAAACCTCTTCAAATGACCTTGTTTGTGAAAGAAAAACAGGAATAGCCTTTCTTTTGCGAGTTAAAGCCAAATTGGTATTTTTGCTATAAAATGAAATCCTTCAGTCAAAACAAGTTCAAACTCCTATGTCCTTCATATATATATAAATACTAAGTAGGTTCCATGCATAAACCTCTTTAAATGACCTTGTTTGAGAAAGAAAAACAGGAATAGCCTTACTTTTGCGAGTTAAAGCCAAATTGGTATTTTTGCTTTAAAATGAATTCCTTCAGTCAAAACAAGTTCAAACTAATTTTTCCCTCATATATATCCATTCTAAATAGGTTACATGCATAAACCTCTTTAAATGACCTTGTATGAGAAAGAAAAACAGGAATAGCCTTCTTCTGCGGAATTAAGACGAAATTCGGATTTTTGCTTATAAACACTATTCCTTCAGTCAAAACAAGTTCAAACTCCTATGTCCTTCAGATATATCCATTCTAAGTAGGTTCCATGCATAAACCTCTTTAAATGACCTTGTTTGAGAAAGAAAAACAGGAATAGCCTTACTTTTGCGCGTTAAAGCCAAATTGGTATTGTTGCTATAAAATGAAATCCTTCTGTCAAAACAAGTTCAAACTCCTATGTCCTTCATATATATATCAATACTAAGTAGGTTACATTTATATACCTCCTTAAATGACCTTGTTTGAGAAAGAAAAACAGGAATAGCCTTACTGTTGCGGAATTAAGACGAAATTCGGATTTTTGCTTATAAACACCAATTCCTTCAGTCAAAACAAGTTCAAAGTCCTACGTCCTTCATATATATCAATTCTAAGTAGGTTCCATGCATAAACCTCTTTAAATGACCTTGTTTGAGAAAGAAAAACAGGAATAGCCTTACTTTTGCGCGTTAAAGCCAAATTGTTATTTTTGCTATAAAATGAAATCCTTCAGTCAAAACAAGTTCAAACTCTTATGTCCTTCATATATATAAATTCTAAGTAGGTTCCATGCATAAACCTCTTCAAATGACCTTGTTTGAGAAAGAAAAAGAGGAATAGCCTTACTTTTGCGAGTTAGAGCCAAATTGGTATTTTTGCTATAAAATGAATTCCTACAGTCAAAACAAGTTCAAACTAATTTTTCCTTCATATATATCAATTCTAAGTAGGTTCCATGCATAAACCTCTTTAAATGACCTTGTTTGAGAAAGAAAAACAGGAATAGCCTTCTTTTGAGATATTAAGACGAAATTCGGATTTTTGCTTATAAACACCAATTCCTTCAGTCAAAACAAGTTCAAACTCCTATGTCCTTCATATATATACCAATACCAAGTAGGTTCCATGCATAAACATCTTTAAATGACCTTGTTTGAGAATGAAAAACAGGAATAGCCTTACTTTTGCGAGTTAAAGCCAAATTGGTATTTTTGCTATAAAATGAATTCCTTCACTCGAAACAAGTTCAAACTAATTTGTCCTTCATATATATCAATTCTAAGTAGGTCCCATGCATAAACCTCTTTAAATGACCTTGTTTGAGAATGAAAAACAGGAATAGCCTTACTTTTGCGATTTAAAGCCAAATTGGTATTTTTGGTATATAATGAATTATTTCAATCAAAACAAGTTCAAACTCCTATGTCCTTCAGATATATCCATTCTAAGTAGGTTCCATGCATAAATCTCTTTAAATGACCTTGTTTGAGAAAGAAAAACAGGAATAGCCTTCTTTTGCGGAATTAAGACGAAATTCGGAATTTTGCTTATAAACACCAATTCCTTCAGTCAAAACAAGTTCAAACTCCTATGTCCTTCATATATATCAATTCTAAGTAGGTTCCATGCATAAACCTCTTTAAATGACCTTGTTTGAGAAAGAAAAACAGGAATAGCCTTACTTTTGCGCGTTAAAGCCAAATTGTTATTTTTGCTATAAAATGAAATCCTTCAGTCAAAACAAGTTCAAACTCTTATGTCCTTCATATATATAAATTCTAAGTAGGTTCCATGCATAAACCTCTTCAAATGACCTTGTTTGAGAAAGAAAAAGAGGAATAGCCTTACTTTTGCGAGTTAGAGCCAAATTGGTATTTTTGCTATAAAATGAATTCCTACAGTCAAAACAAGTTCAAACTAATTTTTCCTTCATATATATCAATTCTAAGTAGGTTCCATGCATAAACCTCTTTAAATGACCTTGTATGAGAAAGAAAAACAGGAATAGCCTTCTTTTGAGATATTAAGACGAAATTCGGATTTTTGCTTATAAACACCATTCCTTCAGTCAAAACAAGTTCAAACTCCTATGTCCTTCAGATATATCCATTCTAAGTAGGTTCCATGCATAAACCTCTTTAAATGACCTTGTTTGAGAAAGAAAAACAGGAAGAGCCTTACTTTTGCGCTTTAAAGCCAAATTGGTATTTTTGCTATAAAATGAAATCCTTCAGTCAAAACAAGTTCAAACTCCTATGTCCTTCATATATATACCAATACCAAGTAGGTTCCATGCATAAACATCTTTAAATGACCTTGTTTGAGAATGAAAAACAGGAATAGCCTTACTTTTGCGAGTTAAAGCCAAATTGGTATTTTTGCTATAAAATGAATTCCTTCAGTCGAAACAAGTTCAAACTAATTTGTCCTTCATATATATCAATTCTAAGTAGGTCCCATGCATAAACCTCTTTAAATGACCTTGTTTGAGAATGAAAAACAGGAATAGCCTTACTTTTGCGATTTAAAGCCAAATTGGTATTTTTGGTATATAATGAATTATTTCAATCAAAACAAGTTCAAACTCCTATGTCCTTCAGATATATCCATTCTAAGTAGGTTCCATGCATAAATCTCTTTAAATGACCTTGTTTGATAAAGAAAAACAGGAATAGCCTTCTTTTGCGGAATTAAGACGAAATTCGGATTTTTGCTTATAAACACCAATTCCTTCAGTCAAAACAAGTTCAAACTCCTATGTCCTTCATATATATCCATTCTGAGTAGGTTCCATGCATAAACCTCTTTAAATGACCTTGTTTGAGAAAGAAAAACAGGAATAGCCTTCTTTTGCGGAATTAAGACGAAATTCGGATTTTTGATTATAAACACCAAATCCTTCAGTCAAAACAAGTTCAAACTCATATGTCCTTCATATATATACCAATACCAAGTAGGTTCCATGCATAAACCTCTTTAAATGACCTTGTTTGAGAAAGAAAAACAGGAATAGCCTTACTTTTGCGCGTTAAAGCCAAATTGGTATTTTTGCTATACAATGATATCCTTCAGTCAAAACAAGTTCAAACTCCTATGTCCTTCATATATATATCAATACTAAGTAGGTTCCATGAATAAACCTCTTCAAATGACCTTGTTTGAGAAAGAAAAACAGGAATAGCCTTACCTTTGCGCGTTAAAGCCAAATTGGTATTTTTGCTTTAAAATGAATTCCTTCAGTCAAAACAAGTTCAAACTCTTATGTCCTTCATATATATCAATTCTAAGTAGGTTCCATGCATAAACCTCTTTAAATGACCTTGTATGAGAAAGAAAAACAGGAATAGCCTTCTTTTGAGATATTAAGACGAAATTCGGATTTTTGCTTATAAACACCAATTCCTTCAGTCAAAACAAGTTCAAACTCCTATGTCCTTCATAGATATCAATTCTAAGTAGGTTCCATGCATAAACCTCTTCAAATGACCTTGTATGAGAAAGAAAAACAGGAATAGCCTTACTTTTGCGGAATTAAGACGAAATTCGGATTTTTGCTTATAAACACCAATTCCTTCAGTCAAAACAAGTTCAAACTCCCATGTCCTTCATATATATCAATTCTAAGTAGGTTCCATGCATAAACCTCTTCAAATGACCTTGTCTGAGAAAGAAAAACAGGAATAACCTTACTTTAGCGAGTTAAAGCCAAATTGGCAATTTTACAATAAAATGAAATCCTTCGGTCAAAACAAGTTCAAACTACGATGTCCTTCATATATATATCAATACTAAGTAGGTTACATGCATAAACCTCTTTAAATGACCTTGTTTGAGAAAGAAAAACAGGAATAGCCTTCTTTTGCGGAATTAAGACGAAATTCGGATTTTTGCTTATAAAAACCAATTCCTTCAGTCAAAACAAGTTCAAACTCCTATGTCCTTCATATATATATCAATACTAAGTAGGCTCCATGCATAAACCTCTTTAAATGACCTTGTTTGAGAATGAAAAACAGGAATAGCCTTACTTTTGCGAGTTAAAGCCAAATTGGTATTTTTGCTTTAAAATGAATTCCTTCAGTCAAAACAAGTTCAAACTAATTTTTCCCTCATATATATCAATTCTAAATAGGTTCCATGCATAACCTCTTTAAATGACCTTGTTTGAGAATGAAAAACAGGAATAGTCTTACTTTTGCGAGTTAAAGCCAAATAGGTATTTTTGCTATAAAATGAATTCCTTCAGTCAAAACAAGTTCAAACTAATTTGTCCTTCATATATATCAATTCTAAGTAGGTTCCATGCATAAACCTCTACAAATGACCTTGTATGAGAAAGAACAAAAGGAATAGCCTTACTTTTGCGAGTTAAAGCCAAATTGGTATTTTTGGTATATAATGAATTCTTTCAGTCAAAACAAGTTCAAACTCCTATGTCCTTCAGATATATCCATTCTATGTAGGTTCCATGCATAAATCTCTTTAAATGACCTTGTTTGAGAAAGGAAAACAGGAATAGCCTTCTTTTGCGGAATTAAGACGAAATTCGGAATTTTGCTTATAAACACCAATTCCTTCAGTCAAAACAAGTTCAAACTCCTATGTCCTTCATATATATCCATTCTAAGTAGGTTCCATGCATAAACCTCTTCAAATGACCTTGTTTGTGAAAGAAAAACAGGAATAGCCTTTCTTTTGCGAGTTAAAGCCAAATTGGTATTTTTGCTATAAAATGAAATCCTTCAGTCAAAACAAGTTCAAACTCCTATGTCCTTCATATATATATAAATACTAAGTAGGTTCCATGCATAAACCTCTTTAAATGACCTTGTTTGAGAAAGAAAAACAGGAATAGCCTTACTTTTGCGAGTTAAAGCCAAATTGGTATTTTTGCTTTAAAATGAATTCCTTCAGTCAAAACAAGTTCAAACTAATTTTTCCCTCATATATATCCATTCTAAATAGGTTACATGCATAAACCTCTTTAAATGACCTTGTATGAGAAAGAAAAACAGGAATAGCCTTCTTCTGCGGAATTAAGACGAAATTCGGATTTTTGCTTATAAACACTATTCCTTCAGTCAAAACAAGTTCAAACTCCTATGTCCTTCAGATATATCCATTCTAAGTAGGTTCCATGCATAAACCTCTTTAAATGACCTTGTTTGAGAAAGAAAAACAGGAATAGCCTTACTTTTGCGCGTTAAAGCCAAATTGGTATTGTTGCTATAAAATGAAATCCTTCTGTCAAAACAAGTTCAAACTCCTATGTCCTTCATATATATATCAATACTAAGTAGGTTACATTTATAAACCTCCTTAAATGACCTTGTTTGAGAAAGAAAAACAGGAATAGCCTTACTGTTGCGGAATTAAGACGAAATTCGGATTTTTGCTTATAAACACCAATTCCTTCAGTCAAAACAAGTTCAAAGTCCTACGTCCTTCATATATATCAATTCTAAGTAGGTTCCATGCATAAACCTCTTTAAATGACCTTGTTTGAGAAAGAAAAACAGGAATAGCCTTACTTTTGCGCGTTAAAGCCAAATTGTTATTTTTGCTATAAAATGAAATCCTTCAGTCAAAACAAGTTCAAACTCTTATGTCCTTCATATATATAAATTCTAAGTAGGTTCCATGCATAAACCTCTTCAAATGACCTTGTTTGAGAAAGAAAAAGAGGAATAGCCTTACTTTTGCGAGTTAGAGCCAAATTGGTATTTTTGCTATAAAATGAATTCCTACAGTCAAAACAAGTTCAAACTAATTTTTCCTTCATATATATCAATTCTAAGTAGGTTCCATGCATAAACCTCTTTAAATGACCTTGTTTGAGAAAGAAAAACAGGAATAGCCTTCTTTTGAGATATTAAGACGAAATTCGGATTTTTGCTTATAAACACCAATTCCTTCAGTCAAAACAAGTTCAAACTCCTATGTCCTTCATATATATACCAATACCAAGTAGGTTCCATGCATAAACATCTTTAAATGACCTTGTTTGAGAATGAAAAACAGGAATAGCCTTACTTTTGCGAGTTAAAGCCAAATTGGTATTTTTGCTATAAAATGAATTCCTTCACTCGAAACAAGTTCAAACTAATTTGTCCTTCATATATATCAATTCTAAGTAGGTCCCATGCATAAACCTCTTTAAATGACCTTGTTTGAGAATGAAAAACAGGAATAGCCTTACTTTTGCGATTTAAAGCCAAATTGGTATTTTTGGTATATAATGAATTATTTCAATCAAAACAAGTTCAAACTCCTATGTCCTTCAGATATATCCATTCTAAGTAGGTTCCATGCATAAATCTCTTTAAATGACCTTGTTTGAGAAAGAAAAACAGGAATAGCCTTCTTTTGCGGAATTAAGACGAAATTCGGAATTTTGCTTATAAACACCAATTCCTTCAGTCAAAACAAGTTCAAACTCCTATGTCCTTCATATATATCAATTCTAAGTAGGTTCCATGCATAAACCTCTTTAAATGACCTTGTTTGAGAAAGAAAAACAGGAATAGCCTTACTTTTGCGCGTTAAAGCCAAATTGTTATTTTTGCTATAAAATGAAATCCTTCAGTCAAAACAAGTTCAAACTCTTATGTCCTTCATATATAAAAATTCTAAGTAGGTTCCATGCATAAACCTCTTCAAATGACCTTGTTTGAGAAAGAAAAAGAGGAATAGCCTTACTTTTGCGAGTTAGAGCCAAATTGGTATTTTTGCTATAAAATGAATTCCTACAGTCAAAACAAGTTCAAACTAATTTTTCCTTCATATATATCAATTCTAAGTAGGTTCCATGCATAAACCTCTTTAAATGACCTTGTATGAGAAAGAAAAACAGGAATAGCCTTCTTTTGAGATATTAAGACGAAATTCGGATTTTTGCTTATAAACACCATTCCTTCAGTCAAAACAAGTTCAAACTCCTATGTCCTTCAGATATATCCATTCTAAGTAGGTTCCATGCATAAACCTCTTTAAATGACCTTGTTTGAGAAAGAAAAACAGGAAGAGCCTTACTTTTGCGCTTTAAAGCCAAATTGGTATTTTTGCTATAAAATGAAATCCTTCAGTCAAAACAAGTTCAAACTCCTATGTCCTTCATATATATACCAATACCAAGTAGGTTCCATGCATAAACATCTTTAAA
The DNA here is from genome assembly GCF_027942865.1 of Odontesthes bonariensis. NCBI lineage: Eukaryota > Metazoa > Chordata > Actinopteri > Atheriniformes > Atherinopsidae > Odontesthes > Odontesthes bonariensis. Next base: position 31,712,294 of record NC_134521.1, read on the forward strand.
TGACCTTGTTTGAGAATGAAAAACAGGAATAGCCTTACTTTTGCGAGTTAAAGCCAAATTGGTATTTTTGCTATAAAATGAATTCCTTCAGTCGAAACAAGTTCAAACTAATTTGTCCTTCATATATATCAATTCTAAGTAGGTCCCATGCATAAACCTCTTTAAATGACCTTGTTTGAGAATGAAAAACAGGAATAGCCTTACTTTTGCGATTTAAAGCCAAATTGGTATTTTTGGTATATAATGAATTATTTCAATCAAAACAAGTTCAAACTCCTATGTCCTTCAGATATATCCATTCTAAGTAGGTTCCATGCATAAATCTCTTTAAATGACCTTGTTTGATAAAGAAAAACAGGAATAGCCTTCTTTTGCGGAATTAAGACGAAATTCGGATTTTTGCTTATAAACACCAATTCCTTCAGTCAAAACAAGTTCAAACTCCTATGTCCTTCATATATATCCATTCTGAGTAGGTTCAATGCATAAACCTCTTTAAATGACCTTGTTTGAGAAAGAATAACAGGAATAGCCTTACTTTTGCGAGTTAAAGCCAAATTGGTATTTTTGCTTTAAAATGAATTCCTTCAGTCAAAACAAGTTCAAACTAATTTTTCCCTCATATATATCAATTCTAAATAGGTTCCATGCATAAACCTCTTTAAATGACCTTGTATGAGAAAGAAAAACAGGAATAGACTTCTTTTGCGGAATTAAGACGAAATTCGGATTTTTGATTATAAACACCAATTCCTTCAGTCAAAACAAGTTCAAACTCCTATGTCCTTCATATATATCCATTCTAAGTAGGTTCCATGCATAAACCTCTTTAAATGGCCTTGTTTGAGAAAGAAAAACAGGAATAGCCTTACTTTTGCGAGTTAAAGCCAAATTGGTATTTTTGCTATATACTGAATTCTTTCAGTCAAAACAAGTTCAAACTCCTATGTCCTTCATATATATATCAATACTAAGTAGGTTCCATGCATAAACCTCTTTAAATGACCTTGTTTGAGAATGAAAAACAGGAATAGTCTTACTTTTGCGAGTTAAAGCCAAATTGGTGTTTTTGATATAAAATGAAATACTACAGTCAAAACAAGTTCAAACTCCTATGTCCTTCATATATATCAATTCTAAGTAGGTTCCATGCATAAACCTCTTTAAATGACCTTGTTTGAGAAAGAAAAACAGGAATAGCCTTCTTTTGCGGAATTAAGACGAAATTCGGAATTTTGCTTATAAACACCAATTCCTTCAGTCAAAACAAGTTGAAACTCCTATGTCCTTCATATATATCCATTCTAAGTAGGTTCCATGCATAAACCTCTTCAAATGACCTTGTTTGTGAAAGAAAAACAGGAATAGCCTTACTTTTGCGAGTTAAAGCCAAATTGGTATTTTTGCTATAAAATGAAATCCTTCAGTCAAAACAAGTTCAAACTCCTATGTCCTTCATATATATATAAATACTAAGTAGGTTCCATGCATAAACCTCTTTAAATGACCTTGTTTGAGAAAGAAAAACAGGAATAGCCTTACTTTTGCGAGTTAAAGCCAAATTGGTATTTTTGCTTTAAAATGAATTCCTTCAGTCAAAACAAGTTCAAACTAATTTTTCCCTCATATATATCCATTCTAAATAGGTTACATGCATAAACCTCTTTAAATGACCTTGTATGAGAAAGAAAAACAGGAATAGCCTTCTTCTGCGGAATTAAGACGAAATTCGGATTTTTGATTATAAACACCAATTCCTTCAGTCAAAACAAGTTCAAACTCCTATGTCCTTCATATATATCCATTCTAAGTAGGTTCCATGCATAAACCTCTTTAAATGACCTTGTTTGAGAATGAAAAACAGGAATAGTCTTACTTTTGCGAGTTAAAGCCAAATTGGTGTTTTTGATATAAAATGAAATCCTAGTCAAAACAAGTTCAAACTCCTATGTCCTTCATATATATATCAATACTAAGTAGGTTCCATGCATAAACCTCTTTAAATGACCTTGTTAGAGAAAGAAAAACAGGAATAGCCTTACTTTTGCGAGTTAAAGCCAAATTGGTATTTTTGCTATAAAATGAATTCCTTCAGTCAAAACAAGTTCAAACTAATTTGTCCTTCATATATATCAATTCTAAGTAGGTTCCATGCATAAACCTCTTTAAATGACCTTGTTTGAGAATGAAAAACAGGAATAGCCTTACTTTTGCGAGTTAAAGCCAAATTGGTATTTTTTGCTTTAAAATGAATTCCTTCAGTCAAAACAAGTTCAAACTATTTTTTCCTTCATATATATCAATTCTAAATAGGTTCCATGCATAAACCTCTTTAAATGACCTTGTTTGAGAAAGAAAAACAGGAATAGCCTTACTTTTGCGAGTTAAAGCCAAATTGGTATTTTTGCTATAAAATGAAATCCTTCAGTCAAAACAAGTTCAAACTCTTATTTCCTTCATATATATATCAATACTAAGTAGGTTCCATGCATAAACCTCTTCAAATGACCTTGTTTGAGAAAGAAAAACAGGAATAGCCTTACTTTTGCGGAATTAAGACGAAATTCGGATTTTTGATTATAAACACCAAATCCTTCAGTCAAAACAAGTTCAAACTCCTATGTCCTTCATATATATCAATTCTAAGTAGGTTCCATGCATAAACCTCTTTAAATGACCTTGTTTGAGAAAGAAAAACAGGAATAGCCTTCTTTTGCGGAATTAAGACGAAATTCGGATTTTTGATTATAAACACCAAATCCTTCAGTCAAAACAAGTTCAAACTCATATGTCCTTCATATATATACCAATACCAAGTAGGTTCCATGCATAAACCTCTTTAAATGACCTTGTTTGAGAAAGAAAAACAGGAATAGCCTTACTTTTGCGCGTTAAAGCCAAATTGGTATTTTTGCTATACAATGATATCCTTCAGTCAAAACAAGTTCAAACTCCTATGTCCTTCATATATATATCAATACTAAGTAGGTTCCATGAATAAACCTCTTCAAATGACCTTGTTTGAGAAAGAAAAACAGGAATAGCCTTACCTTTGCGCGTTAAAGCCAAATTGGTATTTTTGCTTTAAAATGAATTCCTTCAGTCAAAACAAGTTCAAACTCTTATGTCCTTCATATATATCAATTCTAAGTAGGTTCCATGCATAAACCTCTTTAAATGACCTTGTTTGAGAAAGAAAAACAGGAATAGCCTTCTTTTGCGGAATTAAGACGAAATTCGGAATTTTGCTTATAAACACCAATTCCTTCAGTCAAAACAAGTTCAAACTCCTATGTCCTTCATATATATCCATTCTAAGTAGGTTCCATGCATAAACCTCTTCAAATGACCTTGTTTGTGAAAGAAAAACAGGAATAGCCTTTCTTTTGCAAGTTAAAGCCAAATTGGTATTTTTGCTATAAAATGAAATCCTTCAGTCAAAACAAGTTCAAACTCCTATGTCCTTCATATATATATAAATACTAAGTAGGTTCCATGCATAAACCTCTTTAAATGACCTTGTTTGAGAAAGAAAAACAGGAATAGCCTTACTTTTGCGAGTTAAAGCCAAATTGGTATTTTTGCTTTAAAATGAATTCCTTCAGTCAAAACAAGTTCAAACTAATTTTTCCCTCATATATATCCATTCTAAATAGGTTACATGCATAAACCTCTTTAAATGACCTTGTATGAGAAAGAAAAACAGGAATAGCCTTCTTCTGCGGAATTAAGACGAAATTCGGATTTTTGCTTATAAACACTATTCCTTCAGTCAAAACAAGTTCAAACTCCTATGTCCTTCATATATATCAATTCTAAGTAGGTTCCATGCATAAACCTCTTTAAATGACCTTGTTTGAGAAAGAAAAACAGGAATAGCCTTCTTTTGCGGAATTAAGACGAAATTCGGAATTTTGCTTATAAACACCAATTCCTTCAGTCAAAACAAGTTGAAACTCCTATGTCCTTCATATATATCCATTCTAAGTAGGTTCCATGCATAAACCTCTTCAAATGACCTTGTTTGTGAAAGAAAAACAGGAATAGCCTTACTTTTGCGAGTTAAAGCCAAATTGGTATTTTTGCTATAAAATGAAATCCTTCAGTCAAAACAAGTTCAAACTCCTATGTCCTTCATATATATATAAATACTAAGTAGGTTCCATGCATAAACCTCTTTAAATGACCTTGTTTGAGAAAGAAAAACAGGAATAGCCTTACTTTTGCGAGTTAAAGCCAAATTGGTATTTTTGCTTTAAAATGAATTCCTTCAGTCAAAACAAGTTCAAACTAATTTTTCCCTCATATATATCCATTCTAAATAGGTTACATGCATAAACCTCTTTAAATGACCTTGTATGAGAAAGAAAAACAGGAATAGCCTTCTTCTGCGGAATTAAGACGAAATTCGGATTTTTGATTATAAACACCAATTCCTTCAGTCAAAACAAGTTCAAACTCCTATGTCCTTCATATATATCCATTCTAAGTAGGTTCCATGCATAAACCTCTTTAAATGACCTTGTTTGAGAATGAAAAACAGGAATAGTCTTACTTTTGCGAGTTAAAGCCAAATTGATGTTTTTGATATAAAATGAAATCCTAGTCAAAACAAGTTCAAACTCCTATGTCCTTCATATATATATCAATACTAAGTAGGTTCCATGCATAAACCTCTTTAAATGACCTTGTTAGAGAAAGAAAAACAGGAATAGCCTTACTTTTGCGAGTTAAAGCCAAATTGGTATTTTTGCTATAAAATGAATTCCTTCAGTCAAAACAAGTTCAAACTAATTTGTCCTTCATATATATCAATTCTAAGTAGGTTCCATGCATAAACCTCTTTAAATGACCTTGTTTGAGAATGAAAAACAGGAATAGCCTTACTTTTGCGAGTTAAAGCCAAATTGGTATTTTTTGCTTTAAAATGAATTCCTTCAGTCAAAACAAGTTCAAACTATTTTTTCCTTCATATATATCAATTCTAAATAGGTTCCATGCATAAACCTCTTTAAATGACCTTGTTTGAGAAAGAAAAACAGGAATAGCCTTACTTTTGCGAGTTAAAGCCAAATTGGTATTTTTGCTATAAAATGAAATCCTTCAGTCAAAACAAGTTCAAACTCTTATTTCCTTCATATATATATCAATACTAAGTAGGTTCCATGCATAAACCTCTTCAAATGACCTTGTTTGAGAAAGAAAAACAGGAATAGCCTTCTTTTGCGGAATTAAGACGAAATTCGGATTTTTGATTATAAACACCAAATCCTTCAGTCAAAACAAGTTCAAACTCCTATGTCCTTCATATATATCAATTCTAAGTAGGTTCCATGCATAAACCTCTTTAAATGACCTTGTTTGAGAAAGAAAAACAGGAATAGCCTTCTTTTGCGGAATTAAGACGAAATTCGGATTTTTGATTATAAACACCAAATCCTTCAGTCAAAACAAGTTCAAACTCATATGTCCTTCATATATATACCAATACCAAGTAGGTTCCATGCATAAACCTCTTTAAATGACCTTGTTTGAGAAAGAAAAACAGGAATAGCCTTACTTTTGCGCGTTAAAGCCAAATTGGTATTTTTGCTATACAATGATATCCTTCAGTCAAAACAAGTTCAAACTCCTATGTCCTTCATATATATATCAATACTAAGTAGGTTCCATGAATAAACCTCTTCAAATGACCTTGTTTGAGAAAGAAAAACAGGAATAGCCTTCTTTTGAGATATTAAGACGAAATTCGGATTTTTGCTTATAAACACCAATTCCTTCAGTCAAAACAAGTTCAAACTCCTATGTCCTTCATAGATATCAATTCTAAGTAGGTTCCATGCATAAACCTCTTCAAATGACCTTGTATGAGAAAGAAAAACAGGAATAGCCTTACTTTTGCGGAATTAAGACGAAATTCGGATTTTTGCTTATAAACACCAATTCCTTCAGTCAAAACAAGTTCAAACTCCCATGTCCTTCATATATATCAATTCTAAGTAGGTTCCATGCATAAACCTCTTCAAATGACCTTGTCTGAGAAAGAAAAACAGGAATAACCTTACTTTAGCGAGTTAAAGCCAAATTGGCAATTTTACAATAAAATGAAATCCTTCGGTCAAAACAAGTTCAAACTACGATGTCCTTCATATATATATCAATACTAAGTAGGTTACATGCATAAACCTCTTTAAATGACCTTGTTTGAGAAAGAAAAACAGGAATAGCCTTCTTTTGCGGAATTAAGACGAAATTCGGATTTTTGCTTATAAAAACCAATTCCTTCAGTCAAAACAAGTTCAAACTCCTATGTCCTTCATATATATATCAATACTAAGTAGGCTCCATGCATAAACCTCTTTAAATGACCTTGTTTGAGAATGAAAAACAGGAATAGCCTTACTTTTGCGAGTTAAAGCCAAATTGGTATTTTTGCTTTAAAATGAATTCCTTCAGTCAAAACAAGTTCAAACTAATTTTTCCCTCATATATATCAATTCTAAATAGGTTCCATGCATAACCTCTTTAAATGACCTTGTTTGAGAATGAAAAACAGGAATAGTCTTACTTTTGCGAGTTAAAGCCAAATTGGTGTTTTTGATATAAAATGAAATCCTACAGTCAAAACAAGTTCAAACTCCTATGTCCTTCATATATATCAATTCTAAGTAGGTTCCATGCATAAACCTCTTTAAATGACCTTGTTTGAGAAAGAAAAACAGGAATAGACTTACTTTTGCGAGTTAAAGCCAAATTGGTATTTTTGCTAAAAAATGAATTCCTTCAGTCAAAACAAGTTCAAACTAATTTGTCCTTCATATATATCAATTCTAAGTAGGTTCCATGCATAAACCTCTTTAAATGACCTTGTTTGAGAAAGAAAAACAGGAATAGACTTACTTTTGCGAGTTAAAGCCAAATTGGTATTTTTGCTAAAAAATGAATTCCTTCAGTCAAAACAAGTTCAAACTAATTTGTCCTTCATATATATCAATTCTAAGTAGGTTCCATGCATAAACCTCTTTACATGACCTTGTTTGAGAAAGAAAAACAGGAATAGACTTACTTTTGCGAGTTAAAGCCAAATTGGTATTTTTGCTAAAAAATGAATTCCTTCAGTCAAAACAAGTTCAAACTAATTTGTCCTTCATATATATCAATTCTAAGTAGGTTCCATGCATAAACCTCTACAAATGACCTTGTATGAGAAAGAACAAAAGGAATAGCCTTACTTTTGCGAGTTAAAGCCAAATTGGTATTTTTGGTATATAATGAATTCTTTCAGTCAAAACAAGTTCAAACTCCTATGTCCTTCAGATATATCCATTCTATGTAGGTTCCATGCATAAATCTCTTTAAATGACCTTGTTTGAGAAAGAAAAACAGGAATAGCCTTCTTTTGCGGAATTAAGACGAAATTCGGAATTTTGCTTATAAACACCAATTCCTTCAGTCAAAACAAGTTCAAACTCCTATGTCCTTCATATATATCAATTCTAAGTAGGTTCCATGCATAAACCTCTTTAAATGACCTTGTTTGAGAAAGAAAAACAGGAAGAGCCTTACTTTTGCGCTTTAAAGCCAAATTGGTATTTTTGCTATAAAATGAAATCCTTCAGTCAAAACAAGTTCAAACTCCTATGTCCTTCATATATATACCAATACCAAGTAGGTTCCATGCATAAACATCTTTAAATGACCTTGTTTGAGAATGAAAAACAGGAATAGCCTTACTTTTGCGAGTTAAAGCCAAATTGGTATTTTTGCTATAAAATGAATTCCTTCAGTCGAAACAAGTTCAAACTAATTTGTCCTTCATATATATCAATTCTAAGTAGGTCCCATGCATAAACCTCTTTAAATGACCTTGTTTGAGAATGAAAAACAGGAATAGCCTTACTTTTGCGATTTAAAGCCAAATTGGTATTTTTGGTATATATTGAATTATTTCAATCAAAACAAGTTCAAACTCCTATGTCCTTCAGATATATCCATTCTAAGTAGGTTCCATGCATAAATCTCTTTAAATGACCTTGTTTGATAAAGAAAAACAGGAATAGCCTTCTTTTGCGGAATTAAGACGAAATTCGGATTTTTGCTTATAAACACCAATTCCTTCAGTCAAAACAAGTTCAAACTCCTATGTCCTTCATATATATCCATTCTGAGTAGGTTCCATGCATAAACCTCTTTAAATGACCTTGTTTGAGAAAGAATAACAGGAATAGCCTTACTTTTGCGAGTTAAAGCCAAATTGGTATTTTTGTTTTAAAATGAATTCCTTCAGTCAAAACAAGTTCAAACTAATTTTTCCCTCATATATATCAATTCTAAATAGGTTCCATGCATAAACCTCTTTAAATGACCTTGTATGAGAAAGAAAAACAGGAATAGACTTCTTTTGCGGAATTAAGACGAAATTCGGATTTTTGATTATAAACACCAATTCCTTCAGTCAAAACAAGTTCAAACTCCTATGTCCTTCATATATATCCATTCTAAGTAGGTTCCATGCATAAACCTCTTTAAATGGCCTTGTTTGAGAAAGAAAAACAGGAATAGCCTTACTTTTGCGAGTTAAAGCCAAATTGGTATTTTTGCTATATACTGAATTCTTTCAGTCAAAACAAGTTCAAACTCCTATGTCCTTCATATATATATCAATACTAAGTAGGTTACATGCATAAACCTCTTTAAATGACCTTGTTTGAGAAAGAAAAACAGGAATAGCCTTCTTTTGCGGAATTAATACGAAATTCGGATTTTTGCTTATAAAAACCAATTCTTTCAGTCAAAACAAGTTCAAACTCCTATGTCCTTCATATATATATCAATACTAAGTAGGTTCCATGCATAAACCTCTTTAAATGACCTTGTTTGAGAATGAAAAACAGGAATAGTCTTACTTTTGCGAGTTAAAGCCAAATTGGTGTTTTTGATATATAAATGAAATACTACAGTCAAAACAAGTTCAAACTCCTATGTCCTTCATATATATCAATTCTAAGTAGGTTCCATGCATAAACCTCTTTAAATGACCTTGTTTGAGAAAGAAAAACAGGAATAGCCTTCTTTTGCGGAATTAAGACGAAATTCGGAATTTTGCTTATAAACACCAATTCCTTCAGTCAAAACAAGTTGAAACTCCTATGTCCTTCATATATATCCATTCTAAGTAGGTTCCATGCATAAACCTCTTCAAATGACCTTGTTTGTGAAAGAAAAACAGGAATAGCCTTACTTTTGCGAGTTAAAGCCAAATTGGTATTTTTGCTATAAAATGAAATCCTTCAGTCAAAACAAGTTCAAACTCCTATGTCCTTCATATATATATAAATACTAAGTAGGTTCCATGCATAAACCTCTTTAAATGACCTTGTTTGAGAAAGAAAAACAGGAATAGCCTTACTTTTGCGAGTTAAAGCCAAATTGGTATTTTTGCTTTAAAATGAATTCCTTCAGTCAAAACAAGTTCAAACTAATTTTTCCCTCATATATATCCATTCTAAATAGGTTACATGCATAAACCTCTTTAAATGACCTTGTATGAGAAAGAAAAACAGGAATAGCCTTCTTCTGCGGAATTAAGACGAAATTCGGATTTTTGATTATAAACACCAATTCCTTCAGTCAAAACAAGTTCAAACTCCTATGTCCTTCATATATATCCATTCTAAGTAGGTTCCATGCATAAACCTCTTTAAATGACCTTGTTTGAGAATGAAAAACAGGAATAGTCTTACTTTTGCGAGTTAAAGCCAAATTGGTGTTTTTGATATAAAATGAAATCCTAGTCAAAACAAGTTCAAACTCCTATGTCCTTCATATATATCAATTCTAAGTAGGTTCCATGCATAAACCTCTTTAAATGACCTTGTTTGAGAATGAAAAACAGGAATAGCCTTACTTTTGCGAGTTAAAGCCAAATTGGTATTTTTTGCTTTAAAATGAATTCCTTCAGTCAAAACAAGTTCAAACTATTTTTAACTTCATATATATCAATTCTAAATAGGTTCCATGCATAAACCTCTTTAAATGACCTTGTTTGAGAAAGAAAAACAGGAATAGCCTTACTTTTGCGAGTTAAAGCCAAATTGGTATTTTTTGCTTTAAAATGAATTCCTTCAGTCAAAACAAGTTCAAACTATTTTTTCCTTCATATATATCAATTCTAAGTAGGTTCCATGCATAAACCTCTTTAAATGACCTTGTTTGAGAAAGAAAAACAGGAATAGCCTTACTTTTGCGCGTTAAAGCCAAATTGTTATTTTTGCTATAAAATGAAATCCTTCAGTCAAAACAAGTTCAAACTCTTATGTCCTTCATATATATAAATTCTAAGTAGGTTCCATGCATAAACCTCTTCAAATGACCTTGTTTGAGAAAGAAAAAGAGGAATAGCCTTACTTTTGCGAGTTAGAGCCAAATTGGTATTTTTGCTATAAAATGAATTCCTACAGTCAAAACAAGTTCAAACTAATTTTTCCTTCATATATATCAATTCTAAGTAGGTTCCATGCATAAACCTCTTTAAATGACCTTGTATGAGAAAGAAAAACAGGAATAGCCTTCTTTTGAGATATTAAGACGAAATTCGGATTTTTGCTTATAAACACCATTCCTTCAGTCAAAACAAGTTCAAACTCCTATGTCCTTCAGATATATCCATTCTAAGTAGGTTCCATGCATAAACCTCTTTAAATGACCTTGTTTGAGAAAGAAAAACAGGAAGAGCCTTACTTTTGCGCTTTAAAGCCAAATTGGTATTTTTGCTATAAAATGAAATCCTTCAGTCAAAACAAGTTCAAACTCCTATGTCCTTCATATATATACCAATACCAAGTAGGTTCCATGCATAAACATCTTTAAATGACCTTGTTTGAGAATGAAAAACAGGAATAGCCTTACTTTTGCGAGTTAAAGCCAAATTGGTATTTTTGCTATAAAATGAATTCCTTCAGTCGAAACAAGTTCAAACTAATTTGTCCTTCATATATATCAATTCTAAGTAGGTCCCATGCATAAACCTCTTTAAATGACCTTGTTTGAGAATGAAAAACAGGAATAGCCTTACTTTTGCGATTTAAAGCCAAATTGGTATTTTTGGTATATAATGAATTATTTCAATCAAAACAAGTTCAAACTCCTATGTCCTTCAGATATATCCATTCTAAGTAGGTTCCATGCATAAATCTCTTTAAATGACCTTGTTTGATAAAGAAAAACAGGAATAGCCTTCTTTTGCGGAATTAAGACGAAATTCGGATTTTTGCTTATAAACACCAATTCCTTCAGTCAAAACAAGTTCAAACTCCTATGTCCTTCATATATATCCATTCTGAGTAGGTTCCATGCATAAACCTCTTTAAATGACCTTGTTTGAGAAAGAATAACAGGAATAGCCTTACTTTTGCGAGTTAAAGCCAAAATGGTATTTTTGCTTTAAAATGAATTCCTTCAGTCCAAACAAGTTCAAACTAAATTTTCCCTCATATATATCAATTCTAAATAGGTTCCATGCATAAACCTCTTTAAATGACCTTGTATGAGAAAGAAAAACAGGAATAGACTTCTTTTGCGGAATTAAGACGAAATTCGGATTTTTGATTATAAACACCAATTCCTTCAGTCAAAACAAGTTCAAACTCCTATGTCCTTCATATATATCCATTCTAAGTAGGTTCCATGCATAAACCTCTTTAAATGGCCTTGTTTGAGAAAGAAAAACAGGAATAGCCTTACTTTTGCGAGTTAAAGCCAAATTGGTATTTTTGCTATATACTGAATTCTTTCAGTCAAAACAAGTTCAAACTCCTATGTCCTTCATATATATATCAATACTAAGTAGGTTACATGCATAAACCTCTTTAAATGACCTTGTTTGAGAAAGAAAAACAGGAATAGCCTTCTTTTGCGGAATTAAGACGAAATTCGGAATTTTGCTTATAAACACCAATTCCTTCAGTCAAAACAAGTTCAAACTCCTATGTCCTTCATATATATCCATTCTAAGTAGGTTCCATGCATAAACCTCTTCAAATGACCTTGTTTGTGAAAGAAAAACAGGAATAGCCTTACTTTTGCGAGTTAAAGCCAAATTGGTATTTTTGCTATAAAATGAAATCCTTCAGTCAAAACAAGTTCAAACTCCTATGTCCTTCATATATATATAAATACTAAGTAGGTTCCATGCATAAACCTCTTTAAATGACCTTGTTTGAGAAAGAAAAACAGGAATAGCCTTACTTTTGCGAGTTAAAGCCAAATTGGTATTTTTGCTTTAAAATGAATTCCTTCAGTCAAAACAAGTTCAAACTAATTTTTCCCTCATATATATCCATTCTAAATAGGTTACATGCATAAACCTCTTTAAATGACCTTGTATGAGAAAGAAAAACAGGAATAGCCTTCTTCTGCGGAATTAAGACGAAATTCGGATTTTTGATTATAAACACCAATTCCTTCAGTCAAAACAAGTTCAAACTCCTATGTCCTTCATATATATCCATTCTAAGTAGGTTCCATGCATAAACCTCTTTAAATGACCTTGTTTGAGAATGAAAAACAGGAATAGTCTTACTTTTGCGAGTTAAAGCCAAATTGGTGTTTTTGATATAAAATGAAATCCTAGTCAAAACAAGTTCAAACTCCTATGTCCTTCATATATATATCAATACTAAGTAGGTTCCATGCATAAACCTCTTTAAATGACCTTGTTAGAGAAAGAAAAACAGGAATAGCCTTACTTTTGCGAGTTAAAGCCAAATTGGTATTTTTGCTATAAAATGAATTCCCTCAGTCAAAACAAGTTCAAACTAATTTGTCCTTCATATATATCAATTCTAAGTAGGTTCCATGCATAAACCTCTTTAAATGACCTTGTTTGAGAATGAAAAACAGGAATAGCCTTACTTTTGCGAGTTAAAGCCAAATTGGTATTTTTTGCTTTAAAATGAATTCCTTCAGTCAAAACAAGTTCAAACTATTTTTTCCTTCATATATATCAATTCTAAATAGGTTCCATGCATAAACCTCTTTAAATGACCTTGTTTGAGAAAGAAAAACAGGAATAGCCTTACTTTTGCGAGTTAAAGCCAAATTGGTATTTTTGCTATAAAATGAAATCCTTCAGTCAAAACAAGTTCAAACTCTTATTTCCTTCATATATATATCAATACTAAGTAGGTTCCATGCATAAACCTCTTCAAATGACCTTGTTTGAGAAAGAAAAACAGGAATAGCCTTCTTTTGCGGAATTAAGACGAAATTCGGATTTTTGATTATAAACACCAAATCCTTCAGTCAAAACAAGTTCAAACTCCTATGTCCTTCATATATATCAATTCTAAGTAGGTTCCATGCATAAACCTCTTTAAATGACCTTGTTTGAGAAGAAAAACAGGAATAGCCTTCTTTTGCGGAATTAAGACGAAATTCGGATTTTTGATTATAAACACCAAATCCTTCAGTCAAAACAAGTTCAAACTCATATGTCCTTCATATATATACCAATACCAAGTAGGTTCCATGCATAAACCTCTTTAAATGACCTTGTTTGAGAAAGAAAAACAGGAATAGCCTTACTTTTGCGCGTTAAAGCCAAATTGGTATTTTTGCTATACAATGATATCCTTCAGTCAAAACAAGTTCAAACTCCTATGTCCTTCATATATATATCAATACTAAGTAGGTTCCATGAATAAACCTCTTCAAATGACCTTGTTTGAGAAAGAAAAACAGGAATAGCCTTACCTTTGCGCGTTAAAGCCAAATTGGTATTTTTGCTTTAAAATGAATTCCTTCAGTCAAAACAAGTTCAAACTCTTATGTCCTTCATATATATCAATTCTAAGTAGGTTCCATGCATAAACCTCTTTAAATGACCTTGTATGAGAAAGAAAAACAGGAATAGCCTTCTTTTGAGATATTAAGACGAAATTCGGATTTTTGCTTATAAACACCAATTCCTTCAGTCAAAACAAGTTCAAACTCCTATGTCCTTCATAGATATCAATTCTAAGTAGGTTCCATGCATAAACCTCTTCAAATGACCTTGTATGAGAAAGAAAAACAGGAATAGCCTTACTTTTGCGGAATTAAGACGAAATTCGGATTTTTGCTTATAAACACCAATTCCTTCAGTCAAAACAAGTTCAAACTCCCATGTCCTTCATATATATCAATTCTAAGTAGGTTCCATGCATAAACCTCTTCAAATGACCTTGTCTGAGAAAGAAAAACAGGAATAACCTTACTTTAGCGAGTTAAAGACAAATTGGCAATTTTACAATAAAATGAAATCCTTTGGTCAAAACAAGTTCAAACTACGATGTCCTTCATATATATATCAATACTAAGTAGGTTACATGCATAAACCTCTTTAAATGACCTTGTTTGAGAAAGAAAAACAGGAATAGCCTTCTTTTGCGGAATTAAGACGAAATTCGGATTTTTGCTTATAAAAACCAATTCCTTCAGTCAAAACAAGTTCAAACTCCTATGTCCTTCATATATATATCAATACTAAGTAGGCTCCATGCATAAACCTCTTTAAATGACCTTGTTTGAGAATGAAAAACAGGAATAGCCTTACTTTTGCGAGTTAAAGCCAAATTGGTATTTTTGCTTTAAAATGAATTCCTTCAGTCAAAACAAGTTCAAACTAATTTTTCCCTCATATATATCAATTCTAAATAGGTTCCATGCATAACCTCTTTAAATGACCTTGTTTGAGAATGAAAAACAGGAATAGTCTTACTTTTGCGAGTTAAAGCCAAATTGGTGTTTTTGATATAAAATGAAATCCTACAGTCAAAACAAGTTCAAACTCCTATGTCCTTCATATATATCAATTCTAAGTAGGTTCCATGCATAAACCTCTTTAAATGACCTTGTTTGAGAAAGAAAAACAGGAATAGACTTACTTTTGCGAGTTAAAGCCAAATTGGTATTTTTGCTAAAAAATGAATTCCTTCAGTCAAAACAAGTTCAAACTAATTTGTCCTTCATATATATCAATTCTAAGTAGGTTCCATGCATAAACCTCTACAAATGACCTTGTATGAGAAAGAACAAAAGGAATAGCCTTACTTTTGCGAGTTAAAGCCAAATTGGTATTTTTGGTATATAATGAATTCTTTCAGTCAAAACAAGTTCAAACTCCTATGTCCTTCAGATATATCCATTCTATGTAGGTTCCATGCATAAATCTCTTTAAATGACCTTGTTTGAGAAAGAAAAACAGGAATAGCCTTCTTTTGCGGAATTAAGACGAAATTCGGAATTTTGCTTATAAACACCAATTCCTTCAGTCAAAACAAGTTCAAACTCCTATGTCCTTCATATATATATAAATACTAAGTAGGTTCCATGCATAAACCTCTTTAAATGACCTTGTTTGAGAAAGAAAAACAGGAATAGCCTTACTTTTGCGAGTTAAAGCCAAATTGGTATTTTTGCTTTAAAATGAATTCCTTCAGTCAAAACAAGTTCAAACTAATTTTTCCCTCATATATATCCATTCTAAATAGGTTACATGCATAAACCTCTTTAAATGACCTTGTATGAGAAAGAAAAACAGGAATAGCCTTCTTCTGCGGAATTAAGACGAAATTCGGATTTTTGCTTATAAACACTATTCCTTCAGTCAAAACAAGTTCAAACTCCTATGTCCTTCAGATATATCCATTCTAAGTAGGTTCCATGCATAAACCTCTTTAAATGACCTTGTTTGAGAAAGAAAAACAGGAATAGCCTTACTTTTGCGCGTTAAAGCCAAATTGGTATTGTTGCTATAAAATGAAATCCTTCTGTCAAAACAAGTTCAAACTCCTATGTCCTTCATATATATATCAATACTAAGTAGGTTACATGCATAAACCTTCTTAAATGACCTTGTTTGAGAAAGAAAAACAGGAATAGCCTTACTTTTGCGCATTAAAGCCAAATTGGTATTTTTGCTATAAAATGAAATCCTTCAGTCAAAACAAGTTCAAACTCCTATGTCCTTCATATATATACCAATACCAAGTAGGTTCCATGCATAAACATCTTTAAATGACCTTGTTTGAGAATGAAAAACAGGAATAGCCTTACTTTTGCGAGTTAAAGCCAAATTGGTATTTTTGCTATAAAATGAATTCCTTCACTCGAAACAAGTTCAAACTAATTTGTCCTTCATATATATCAATTCTAAGTAGGTCCCATGCATAAACCTCTTTAAATGACCTTGTTTGAGAATGAAAAACAGGAATAGCCTTACTTTTGCGATTTAAAGCCAAATTGGTATTTTTGGTATATAATGAATTATTTCAATCAAAACAAGTTCAAACTCCTATGTCCTTCAGATATATCCATTCTAAGTAGGTTCCATGCATAAATCTCTTTAAATGACCTTGTTTGAGAAAGAAAAACAGGAATAGCCTTCTTTTGCGGAATTAAGACGAAATTCGGAATTTTGCTTATAAACACCAATTCCTTCAGTCAAAACAAGTTCAAACTCCTATGTCCTTCATATATATCAATTCTAAGTAGGTTCCATGCATAAACCTCTTTAAATGACCTTGTTTGAGAAAGAAAAACAGGAATAGCCTTACTTTTGCGCGTTAAAGCCAAATTGTTATTTTTGCTATAAAATGAAATCCTTCAGTCAAAACAAGTTCAAACTCTTATGTCCTTCATATATATAAATTCTAAGTAGGTTCCATGCATAAACTTCTTCAAATGACCTTGTTTGAGAAAGAAAAAGAGGAATAGCCTTACTTTTGCGAGTTAGAGCCAAATTGGTATTTTTGCTATAAAATGAATTCCTACAGTCAAAACAAGTTCAAACTAATTTTTCCTTCATATATATCAATTCTAAGTAGGTTCCATGCATAAACCTCTTTAAATGACCTTGTATGAGAAAGAAAAACAGGAATAGCCTTCTTTTGAGATATTAAGACGAAATTCGGATTTTTGCTTATAAACACCATTCCTTCAGTCAAAACAAGTTCAAACTCCTATGTCCTTCAGATATATCCATTCTAAGTAGGTTCCATGCATAAACCTCTTTAAATGACCTTGTTTGAGAAAGAAAAACAGGAAGAGCCTTACTTTTGCGCTTTAAAGCCAAATTGGTATTTTTGCTATAAAATGAAATCCTTCAGTCAAAACAAGTTCAAACTCCTATGTCCTTCATATATATACCAATACCAAGTAGGTTCCATGCATAAACATCTTTAAATGACCTTGTTTGAGAATGAAAAACAGGAATAGCCTTACTTTTGCGAGTTAAAGCCAAATTGGTATTTTTGCTATAAAATGAATTCCTTCAGTCGAAACAAGTTCAAACTAATTTGTCCTTCATATATATCAATTCTAAGTAGGTCCCATGCATAAACCTCTTTAAATGACCTTGTTTGAGAATGAAAAACAGGAATAGCCTTACTTTTGCGATTTAAAGCCAAATTGGTATTTTTGGTATATAATGAATTATTTCAATCAAAACAAGTTCAAACTCCTATGTCCTTCAGATATATCCATTCTAAGTAGGTTCCATGCATAAATCTCTTTAAATGACCTTGTTTGATAAAGAAAAACAGGAATAGCCTTCTTTTGCGGAATTAAGACGAAATTCGGATTTTTGCTTATAAACACCAATTCCTTCAGTCAAAACAAGTTCAAACTCCTATGTCCTTCATATATATCCATTCTGAGTAGGTTCCATGCATAAACCTCTTTAAATGACCTTGTTTGAGAAAGAATAACAGGAATAGCCTTACTTTTGCGAGTTAAAGCCAAATTGGTATTTTTGCTTTAAAATGAATTCCTTCAGTCAAAACAAGTTCAAACTAATTTTTCCCTCATATATATCCATTCTAAATAGGTTACATGCATAAACCTCTTTAAATGACCTTGTATGAGAAAGAAAAACAGGAATAGCCTTCTTCTGCGGAATTAAGACGAAATTCGGATTTTTGCTTATAAACACTATTCCTTCAGTCAAAACAAGTTCAAACTCCTATGTCCTTCAGATATATCCATTCTAAGTAGGTTCCATGCATAAACCTCTTTAAATGACCTTGTTTGAGAAAGAAAAACAGGAATAGCCTTACTTTTGCGCGTTAAAGCCAAATTGGTATTGTTGCTATAAAATGAAATCCTTCTGTCAAAACAAGTTCAAACTCCTATGTCCTTCATATATATATCAATACTAAGTAGGTTACATGCATAAACCTTCTTAAATGACCTTGTTTGAGAAAGAAAAACAGGAATAGCCTTACTTTTGCGCATTAAAGCCAAATTGGTATTTTTGCTATAAAATGAAATCCTTCAGTCAAAACAAGTTCAAACTCCTATGTCCTTCATATATATACCAATACCAAGTAGGTTCCATGCATAAACATCTTTAAATGACCTTGTTTGAGAATGAAAAACAGGAATAGCCTTACTTTTGCGAGTTAAAGCCAAATTGGTATTTTTGCTATAAAATGAATTCCTTCACTCGAAACAAGTTCAAACTAATTTGTCCTTCATATATATCAATTCTAAGTAGGTCCCATGCATAAACCTCTTTAAATGACCTTGTTTGAGAATGAAAAACAGGAATAGCCTTACTTTTGCGATTTAAAGCCAAATTGGTATTTTTGGTATATAATGAATTATTTCAATCAAAACAAGTTCAAACTCCTATGTCCTTCAGATATATCCATTCTAAGTAGGTTCCATGCATAAATCTCTTTAAATGACCTTGTTTGAGAAAGAAAAACAGGAATAGCCTTCTTTTGCGGAATTAAGACGAAATTCGGAATTTTGCTTATAAACACCAATTCCTTCAGTCAAAACAAGTTCAAACTCCTATGTCCTTCATATATATCAATTCTAAGTAGGTTCCATGCATAAACCTCTTTAAATGACCTTGTTTGAGAAAGAAAAACAGGAATAGCCTTACTTTTGCGCGTTAAAGCCAAATTGTTATTTTTGCTATAAAATGAAATCCTTCAGTCAAAACAAGTTCAAACTCTTATGTCCTTCATATATATAAATTCTAAGTAGGTTCCATGCATAAACTTCTTCAAATGACCTTGTTTGAGAAAGAAAAAGAGGAATAGCCTTACTTTTGCGAGTTAGAGCCAAATTGGTATTTTTGCTATAAAATGAATTCCTACAGTCAAAACAAGTTCAAACTAATTTTTCCTTCATATATATCAATTCTAAGTAGGTTCCATGCATAAACCTCTTTAAATGACCTTGTATGAGAAAGAAAAACAGGAATAGCCTTCTTTTGAGATATTAAGACGAAATTCGGATTTTTGCTTATAAACACCATTCCTTCAGTCAAAACAAGTTCAAACTCCTATGTCCTTCAGATATATCCATTCTAAGTAGGTTCCATGCATAAACCTCTTTAAATGACCTTGTTTGAGAAAGAAAAACAGGAAGAGCCTTACTTTTGCGCTTTAAAGCCAAATTGGTATTTTTGCTATAAAATGAAATCCTTCAGTCAAAACAAGTTCAAACTCCTATGTCCTTCATATATATACCAATACCAAGTAGGTTCCATGCATAAACATCTTTAAATGACCTTGTTTGAGAATGAAAAACAGGAATAGCCTTACTTTTGCGAGTTAAAGCCAAATTGGTATTTTTGCTATAAAATGAATTCCTTCAGTCGAAACAAGTTCAAACTAATTTGTCCTTCATATATATCAATTCTAAGTAGGTCCCATGCATAAACCTCTTTAAATGACCTTGTTTGAGAATGAAAAACAGGAATAGCCTTACTTTTGCGATTTAAAGCCAAATTGGTATTTTTGGTATATAATGAATTATTTCAATCAAAACAAGTTCAAACTCCTATGTCCTTCAGATATATCCATTCTAAGTAGGTTCCATGCATAAATCTCTTTAAATGACCTTGTTTGATAAAGAAAAACAGGAATAGCCTTCTTTTGCGGAATTAAGACGAAATTCGGATTTTTGCTTATAAACACCAATTCCTTCAGTCAAAACAAGTTCAAACTCCTATGTCCTTCATATATATCCATTCTGAGTAGGTTCCATGCATAAACCTCTTTAAATGACCTTGTTTGAGAAAGAATAACAGGAATAGCCTTACTTTTGCGAGTTAAAGCCAAATTGGTATTTTTGCTTTAAAATGAATTCCTTCAGTCAAAACAAGTTCAAACTAATTTTTCCCTCATATATATCCATTCTAAATAGGTTACATGCATAAACCTCTTTAAATGACCTTGTATGAGAAAGAAAAACAGGAATAGCCTTCTTCTGCGGAATTAAGACGAAATTCGGATTTTTGCTTATAAACACTATTCCTTCAGTCAAAACAAGTTCAAACTCCTATGTCCTTCAGATATATCCATTCTAAGTAGGTTCCATGCATAAACCTCTTTAAATGACCTTGTTTGAGAAAGAAAAACAGGAATAGCCTTACTTTTGCGCGTTAAAGCCAAATTGGTATTGTTGCTATAAAATGAAATCCTTCTGTCAAAACAAGTTCAAACTCCTATGTCCTTCATATATATATCAATACTAAGTAGGTTACATGCATAAACCTTCTTAAATGACCTTGTTTGAGAAAGAAAAACAGGAATAGCCTTACTTTTGCGCATTAAAGCCAAATTGGTATTTTTGCTATAAAATGAAATCCTTCAGTCAAAACAAGTTCAAACTCCTATGTCCTTCATATATATACCAATACCAAGTAGGTTCCATGCATAAACATCTTTAAATGACCTTGTTTGAGAATGAAAAACAGGAATAGCCTTACTTTTGCGAGTTAAAGCCAAATTGGTATTTTTGCTATAAAATGAATTCCTTCACTCGAAACAAGTTCAAACTAATTTGTCCTTCATATATATCAATTCTAAGTAGGTCCCATGCATAAACCTCTTTAAATGACCTTGTTTGAGAATGAAAAACAGGAATAGCCTTACTTTTGCGATTTAAAGCCAAATTGGTATTTTTGGTATATAATGAATTATTTCAATCAAAACAAGTTCAAACTCCTATGTCCTTCAGATATATCCATTCTAAGTAGGTTCCATGCATAAATCTCTTTAAATGACCTTGTTTGAGAAAGAAAAACAGGAATAGCCTTCTTTTGCGGAATTAAGACGAAATTCGGAATTTTGCTTATAAACACCAATTCCTTCAGTCAAAACAAGTTCAAACTCCTATGTCCTTCATATATATCAATTCTAAGTAGGTTCCATGCATAAACCTCTTTAAATGACCTTGTTTGAGAAAGAAAAACAGGAATAGCCTTACTTTTGCGCGTTAAAGCCAAATTGTTATTTTTGCTATAAAATGAAATCCTTCAGTCAAAACAAGTTCAAACTCTTATGTCCTTCATATATATAAATTCTAAGTAGGTTCCATGCATAAACCTCTTCAAATGACCTTGTTTGAGAAAGAAAAAGAGGAATAGCCTTACTTTTGCAAGTTAGAGCCAAATTGGTATTTTTGCTATAAAATGAATTCCTACAGTCAAAACAAGTTCAAACTAATTTTTCCTTCATATATATCAATTCTAAGTAGGTCCCATGCATAAACCTCTTTAAATGACCTTGTTTGAGAATGAAAAACAGGAATAGCCTTACTTTTGCGATTTAAAGCCAAATTGGTATTTTTGGTATATAATGAATTATTTCAATCAAAACAAGTTCAAACTCCTATGTCCTTCAGATATATCCATTCTAAGTAGGTTCCATGCATAAATCTCTTTAAATGACCTTGTTTGATAAAGAAAAACAGGAATAGCCTTCTTTTGCGGAATTAAGACGAAATTCGGATTTTTGCTTATAAACACCAATTCCTTCAGTCAAAACAAGTTCAAACTCCTATGTCCTTCATATATATCCATTCTGAGTAGGTTCCATGCATAAACCTCTTTAAATGACCTTGTTTGAGAAAGAATAACAGGAATAGCCTTACTTTTGCGAGTTAAAGCCAAATTGGTATTTTTGCTTTAAAATGAATTCCTTCAGTCAAAACAAGTTCAAACTAATTTTTCCCTCATATATATCCATTCTAAATAGGTTACATGCATAAACCTCTTTAAATGACCTTGTATGAGAAAGAAAAACAGGAATAGCCTTCTTCTGCGGAATTAAGACGAAATTCGGATTTTTGCTTATAAACACTATTCCTTCAGTCAAAACAAGTTCAAACTCCTATGTCCTTCAGATATATCCATTCTAAGTAGGTTCCATGCATAAACCTCTTTAAATGACCTTGTTTGAGAAAGAAAAACAGGAATAGCCTTACTTTTGCGCGTTAAAGCCAAATTGGTATTGTTGCTATAAAATGAAATCCTTCTGTCAAAACAAGTTCAAACTCCTATGTCCTTCATATATATATCAATACTAAGTAGGTTACATGCATAAACCTTCTTAAATGACCTTGTTTGAGAAAGAAAAACAGGAATAGCCTTACTTTTGCGCATTAAAGCCAAATTGGTATTTTTGCTATAAAATGAAATCCTTCAGTCAAAACAAGTTCAAACTCCTATGTCCTTCATATATATACCAATACCAAGTAGGTTCCATGCATAAACATCTTTAAATGACCTTGTTTGAGAATGAAAAACAGGAATAGCCTTACTTTTGCGAGTTAAAGCCAAATTGGTATTTTTGCTATAAAATGAATTCCTTCACTCGAAACAAGTTCAAACTAATTTGTCCTTCATATATATCAATTCTAAGTAGGTCCCATGCATAAACCTCTTTAAATGACCTTGTTTGAGAATGAAAAACAGGAATAGCCTTACTTTTGCGATTTAAAGCCAAATTGGTATTTTTGGTATATAATGAATTATTTCAATCAAAACAAGTTCAAACTCCTATGTCCTTCAGATATATCCATTCTAAGTAGGTTCCATGCATAAATCTCTTTAAATGACCTTGTTTGAGAAAGAAAAACAGGAATAGCCTTCTTTTGCGGAATTAAGACGAAATTCGGAATTTTGCTTATAAACACCAATTCCTTCAGTCAAAACAAGTTCAAACTCCTATGTCCTTCATATATATCAATTCTAAGTAGGTTCCATGCATAAACCTCTTTAAATGACCTTGTTTGAGAAAGAAAAACAGGAATAGCCTTACTTTTGCGCGTTAAAGCCAAATTGTTATTTTTGCTATAAAATGAAATCCTTCAGTCAAAACAAGTTCAAACTCTTATGTCCTTCATATATATAAATTCTAAGTAGGTTCCATGCATAAACCTCTTCAAATGACCTTGTTTGAGAAAGAAAAAGAGGAATAGCCTTACTTTTGCAAGTTAGAGCCAAATTGGTATTTTTGCTATAAAATGAATTCCTACAGTCAAAACAAGTTCAAACTAATTTTTCCTTCATATATATCAATTCTAAGTAGGTTCCATGCATAAACCTCTTTAAATGACCTTGTATGAGAAAGAAAAACAGGAATAGCCTTCTTTTGAGATATTAAGACGAAATTCGGATTTTTGCTTATAAACACCATTCCTTCAGTCAAAACAAGTTCAAACTCCTATGTCCTTCAGATATATCCATTCTAAGTAGGTTCCATGCATAAACCTCTTTAAATGACCTTGTTTGAGAAAGAAAAACAGGAAGAGCCTTACTTTTGCGCTTTAAAGCCAAATTGGTATTTTTGCTATAAAATGAAATCCTTCAGTCAAAACAAGTTCAAACTCCTATGTCCTTCATATATATACCAATACCAAGTAGGTTCCATGCATAAACATCTTTAAATGACCTTGTTTGAGAATGAAAAACAGGAATAGCCTTACTTTTGCGAGTTAAAGCCAAATTGGTATTTTTGCTATAAAATGAATTCCTTCAGTCGAAACAAGTTCAAACTAATTTGTCCTTCATATATATCAATTCTAAGTAGGTCCCATGCATAAACCTCTTTAAATGACCTTGTTTGAGAATGAAAAACAGGAATAGCCTTACTTTTGCGATTTAAAGCCAAATTGGTATTTTTGGTATATAATGAATTATTTCAATCAAAACAAGTTCAAACTCCTATGTCCTTCAGATATATCCATTCTAAGTAGGTTCCATGCATAAATCTCTTTAAATGACCTTGTTTGATAAAGAAAAACAGGAATAGCCTTCTTTTGCGGAATTAAGACGAAATTCGGATTTTTGCTTATAAACACCAATTCCTTCAGTCAAAACAAGTTCAAACTCCTATGTCCTTCATATATATCCATTCTGAGTAGGTTCCATGCATAAACCTCTTTAAATGACCTTGTTTGAGAAAGAATAACAGGAATAGCCTTACTTTTGCGAGTTAAAGCCAAATTGGTATTTTTGCTTTAAAATGAATTCCTTCAGTCAAAACAAGTTCAAACTAATTTTTCCCTCATATATATCAATTCTAAATAGGTTCCATGCATAAACCTCTTTAAATGACCTTGTATGAGAAAGAAAAACAGGAATAGACTTCTTTTGCGGAATTAAGACGAAATTCGGATTTTTGATTATAAACACCAATTCCTTCAGTCAAAACAAGTTCAAACTCCTATGTCCTTCATATATATCCATTCTAAGTAGGTTCCATGCATAAACCTCTTTAAATGGCCTTGTTTGAGAAAGAAAAACAGGAATAGCCTTACTTTTGCGCGTTAAAGCCAAATTGGTATTTTTGCTATATACTGAATTCTTTCAGTCAAAACAAGTTCAAACTCCTATGTCCTTCATATATATATCAATACTAAGTAGGTTACATGCATAAACCTCTTTAAATGACCTTGTTTGAGAAAGAAAAACAGGAATAGCCTTCTTTTGCGGAATTAAGACGAAATTCGGATTTTTGCTTATAAAAACCAATTCTTTCAGTCAAAACAAGTTCAAACTCCTATGTCCTTCATATATATATCAATACTAAGTAGGTTCCATGCATAAACCTCTTTAAATGACCTTTTTTGAGAATGAAAAACAGGAATAGTCTTACTTTTGCGAGTTAAAGCCAAATTGGTGTTTTTGATATAAAATGAAATACTACAGTCAAAACAAGTTCAAACTCCTATGTCCTTCATATATATCAATTCTAAGTAGGTTCCATGCATAAACCTCTTTAAATGACCTTGTTTGAGAAAGAAAAACAGGAATAGCCTTCTTTTGCGGAATTAAGACGAAATTCGGAATTTTGCTTATAAACACCAATTCCTTCAGTCAAAACAAGTTGAAACTCCTATGTCCTTCATATATATCCATTCTAAGTAGGTTCCATGCATAAACCTCTTCAAATGACCTTGTTTGTGAAAGAAAAACAGGAATAGCCTTACTTTTGCGAGTTAAAGCCAAATTGGTATTTTTGCTATAAAATGAAATCCTTCAGTCAAAACAAGTTGAAACTCCTATGTCCTTCATATATATCCATTCTAAGTAGGTTCCATGCATAAACCTCTTCAAATGACCTTGTTTGAGAAAGAAAAACAGGAATAGCCTTACTTTTGCGAGTTAAAGCCAAATTGGTATTTTTGCTTTAAAATGAATTCCTTCAGTCAAAACAAGTTCAAACTAATTTTTCCCTCATATATATCCATTCTAAATAGGTTACATGCATAAACCTCTTTAAATGACCTTGTATGAGAAAGAAAAACAGGAATAGCCTTCTTCTGCGGAATTAAGACGAAATTCGGATTTTTGATTATAAACACCAATTCCTTCAGTCAAAACAAGTTCAAACTCCTATGTCCTTCATATATATCCATTCTAAGTAGGTTCCATGCATAAACCTCTTTAAATGACCTTGTTTGAGAATGAAAAACAGGAATAGTCTTACTTTTGCAAGTTAAAGCCAAATTGGTGTTTTTGATATAAAATGAAATCCTAGTCAAAACAAGTTCAAACTCCTATGTCCTTCATATATATATCAATACTAAGTAGGTTCCATGCATAAACCTCTTTAAATGACCTTGTTAGAGAAAGAAAAACAGGAATAGCCTTACTTTTGCGAGTTAAAGCCAAATTGGTATTTTTGCTATAAAATGAATTCCTTCAGTCAAAACAAGTTCAAACTAATTTGTCCTTCATATATATCAATTCTAAGTAGGTTCCATGCATAAACCTCTTTAAATGACCTTGTTTGAGAATGAAAAACAGGAATAGCCTTACTTTTGCGAGTTAAAGCCAAATTGGTATTTTTTGCTTTAAAATGAATTCCTTCAGTCAAAACAAGTTCAAACTATTTTTTCCTTCATATATATCAATTCTAAATAGGTTCCATGCATAAACCTCTTTAAATGACCTTGTTTGAGAAAGAAAAACAGGAATAGCCTTACTTTTGCGAGTTAAAGCCAAATTGGTATTTTTGCTATAAAATGAAATCCTTCAGTCAAAACAAGTTCAAACTCTTATTTCCTTCATATATATATCAATACTAAGTAGGTTCCATGCATAAACCTCTTCAAATGACCTTGTTTGAGAAAGAAAAACAGGAATAGCCTTCTTTTGCGGAATTAAGACGAAATTCGGATTTTTGATTATAAACACCAAATCCTTCAGTCAAAACAAGTTCAAACTCCTATGTCCTTCATATATATCAATTCTAAGTAGGTTCCATGCATAAACCTCTTTAAATGACCTTGTTTGAGAAAGAAAAACAGGAATAGCCTTCTTTTGCGGAATTAAGACGAAATTCGGATTTTTGATTATAAACACCAAATCCTTCAGTCAAAACAAGTTCAAACTCATATGTCCTTCATATATATACCAATACCAAGTAGGTTCCATGCATAAACCTCTTTAAATGACCTTGTTTGAGAAAGAAAAACAGGAATAGCCTTACTTTTGCGCGTTAAAGCCAAATTGGTATTTTTGCTATACAATGATATCCTTCAGTCAAAACAAGTTCAAACTCCTATGTCCTTCATATATATATCAATACTAAGTAGGTTCCATGAATAAACCTCTTCAAATGACCTTGTTTGAGAAAGAAAAACAGGAATAGCCTTACCTTTGCGCGTTAAAGCCAAATTGGTATTTTTGCTTTAAAATGAATTCCTTCAGTCAAAACAAGTTCAAACTCTTATGTCCTTCATATATATCAATTCTAAGTAGGTTCCATGCATAAACCTCTTTAAATGACCTTGTATGAGAAAGAAAAACAGGAATAGCCTTCTTTTGAGATATTAAGACGAAATTCGGATTTTTGCTTATAAACACCAATTCCTTCAGTCAAAACAAGTTCAAACTCCTATGTCCTTCATAGATATCAATTCTAAGTAGGTTCCATGCATAAACCTCTTCAAATGACCTTGTATGAGAAAGAAAAACAGGAATAGCCTTACTTTTGCGGAATTAAGACGAAATTCGGATTTTTGCTTATAAACACCAATTCCTTCAGTCAAAACAAGTTCAAACTCCCATGTCCTTCATATATATCAATTCTAAGTAGGTTCCATGCATAAACCTCTTCAAATGACCTTGTCTGAGAAAGAAAAACAGGAATAACCTTACTTTAGCGAGTTAAAGCCAAATTGGCAATTTTACAATAAAATGAAATCCTTCGGTCAAAACAAGTTCAAACTACGATGTCCTTCATATATATATCAATACTAAGTAGGTTACATGCATAAACCTCTTTAAATGACCTTGTTTGAGAAAGAAAAACAGGAATAGCCTTCTTTTGCGGAATTAAGACGAAATTCGGATTTTTGCTTATAAAAACCAATTCCTTCAGTCAAAACAAGTTCAAACTCCTATGTCCTTCATATATATATCAATACTAAGTAGGCTCCATGCATAAACCTCTTTAAATGACCTTGTTTGAGAATGAAAAACAGGAATAGCCTTACTTTTGCGAGTTAAAGCCAAATTGGTATTTTTGCTTTAAAATGAATTCCTTCAGTCAAAACAAGTTCAAACTAATTTTTCCCTCATATATATCAATTCTAAATAGGTTCCATGCATAACCTCTTTAAATGACCTTGTTTGAGAATGAAAAACAGGAATAGTCTTACTTTTGCGAGTTAAAGCCAAATTGGTGTTTTTGATATAAAATGAAATCCTACAGTCAAAACAAGTTCAAACTCCTATGTCCTTCATATATATCAATTCTAAGTAGGTTCCATGCATAAACCTCTTTAAATGACCTTGTTTGAGAAAGAAAAACAGGAATAGACTTGCTTTTGCGAGTTAAAGCCAAATTGGTATTTTTGCTAAAAAATGAATTCCTTCAGTCAAAACAAGTTCAAACTAATTTGTCCTTCATATATATCAATTCTAAGTAGGTTCCATGCATAAACCTCTTTAAATGACCTTGTTTGAGAAAGAAAAACAGGAATAGACTTACTTTTGCGAGTTAAAGCCAAATTGGTATTTTTGCTAAAAAATGAATTCCTTCAGTCAAAACAAGTTCAAACTAATTTGTCCTTCATATATATCAATTCTAAGTAGGTTCCATGCATAAACCTCTTTACATGACCTTGTTTGAGAAAGAAAAACAGGAATAGACTTACTTTTGCGAGTTAAAGCCAAATTGGTATTTTTGGTATATAATGAATTCTTTCAGTCAAAACAAGTTCAAACTCCTAGGTCCTTCAGATATATCCATTCTATGTAGGTTCCATGCATAAATCTCTTTAAATGACCTTGTTTGAGAAAGAAAAACAGGAATAGCCTTACTTTTGCGAGTTAAAGCCAAATTGGTATTTTTGCTTTAAAATGAATTCCTTCAGTCAAAACAAGTTCAAACTAATTTTTCCCTCATATATATCCATTCTAAATAGGTTACATGCATAAACCTCTTTAAATGACCTTGTATGAGAAAGAAAAACAGGAATAGCCTTCTTCTGCGGAATTAAGACGAAATTCGGATTTTTGATTATAAACACCAATTCCTTCAGTCAAAACAAGTTCAAACTCCTATGTCCTTCATATATATCCATTCTAAGTAGGTTCCATGCATAAACCTCTTTAAATGACCTTGTTTGAGAATGAAAAACAGGAATAGTCTTACTTTTGCGAGTTAAAGCCAAATTGGTGTTTTTGATATAAAATGAAATCCTAGTCAAAACAAGTTCAAACTCCTATGTCCTTCATATATATATCAATACTAAGTAGGTTCCATGCATAAACCTCTTTAAATGACCTTGTTAGAGAAAGAAAAACAGGAATAGCCTTACTTTTGCGAGTTAAAGCCAAATTGGTATTTTTGCTATAAAATGAATTCCTTCAGTCAAAACAAGTTCAAACTAATTTGTCCTTCATATATATCAATTCTAAGTAGGTTCCAAGCATAAACCTCTTTAAATGACCTTGTTTGAGAATGAAAAACAGGAATAGCCTTACTTTTGCGAGTTAAAGCCAAATTGGTATTTTTTGCTTTAAAATGAATTCCTTCAGTCAAAACAAGTTCAAACTATTTTTTCCTTCATATATATCAATTCTAAATAGGTTCCATGCATAAACCTCTTTAAATGACCTTGTTTGAGAAAGAAAAACAGGAATAGCCTTACTTTTGCGAGTTAAAGCCAAATTGGTATTTTTTGCTTTAAAATGAATTCCTTCAGTCAAAACAAGTTCAAACTATTTTTTCCTTCATATATATCAATTCTAAGTAGGTTCCATGCATAAACCTCTTTAAATGACCTTGTTTGAGAAAGAAAAACAGGAATAGCCTTACTTTTGCGCGTTAAAGCCAAATTGTTATTTTTGCTATAAAATGAAATCCTTCAGTCAAAACAAGTTCAAACTCTTATGTCCTTCATATATATAAATTCTAAGTAGGTTCCATGCATAAACCTCTTCAAATGACCTTGTTTGAGAAAGAAAAAGAGGAATAGCCTTACTTTTGCGAGTTAGAGCCAAATTGGTATTTTTGCTATAAAATGAATTCCTACAGTCAAAACAAGTTCAAACTAATTTTTCCTTCATATATATCAATTCTAAGTAGGTTCCATGCATAAACCTCTTTAAATGACCTTGTATGAGAAAGAAAAACAGGAATAGCCTTCTTTTGAGATATTAAGACGAAATTCGGATTTTTGCTTATAAACACCATTCCTTCAGTCAAAACAAGTTCAAACTCCTATGTCCTTCAGATATATCCATTCTAAGTAGGTTCCATGCATAAACCTCTTTAAATGACCTTGTTTGAGAAAGAAAAACAGGAAGAGCCTTACTTTTGCGCTTTAAAGCCAAATTGGTATTTTTGCTATAAAATGAAATCCTTCAGTCAAAACAAGTTCAAACTCCTATGTCCTTCATATATATACCAATACCAAGTAGGTTCCATGCATAAACATCTTTAAATGACCTTGTTTGAGAATGAAAAACAGGAATAGCCTTACTTTTGCGAGTTAAAGCCAAATTGGTATTTTTGCTATAAAATGAATTCCTTCAGTCGAAACAAGTTCAAACTAATTTGTCCTTCATATATATCAATTCTAAGTAGGTCCCATGCATAAACCTCTTTAAATGACCTTGTTTGAGAATGAAAAACAGGAATAGCCTTACTTTTGCGATTTAAAGCCAAATTGGTATTTTTGGTATATAATGAATTATTTCAATCAAAACAAGTTCAAACTCCTATGTCCTTCAGATATATCCATTCTAAGTAGGTTCCATGCATAAATCTCTTTAAATGACCTTGTTTGATAAAGAAAAACAGGAATAGCCTTCTTTTGCGGAATTAAGACGAAATTCGGATTTTTGCTTATAAACACCAATTCCTTCAGTCAAAACAAGTTCAAACTCCTATGTCCTTCATATATATCCATTCTGAGTAGGTTCCATGCATAAACCTCTTTAAATGACCTTGTTTGAGAAAGAATAACAGGAATAGCCTTACTTTTGCGAGTTAAAGCCAAAATGGTATTTTTGCTTTAAAATGAATTCCTTCAGTCAAAACAAGTTCAAACTAAATTTTCCCTCATATATATCAATTCTAAATAGGTTCCATGCATAAACCTCTTTAAATGACCTTGTATGAGAAAGAAAAACAGGAATAGACTTCTTTTGCGGAATTAAGACGAAATTCGGATTTTTGATTATAAACACCAATTCCTTCAGTCAAAACAAGTTCAAACTCCTATGTCCTTCATATATATCCATTCTAAGTAGGTTCCATGCATAAACCTCTTTAAATGGCCTTGTTTGAGAAAGAAAAACAGGAATAGCCTTACTTTTGCGAGTTAAAGCCAAATTGGTATTTTTGCTATATACTGAATTCTTTCAGTCAAAACAAGTTCAAACTCCTATGTCCTTCATATATATATCAATACTAAGTAGGTTACATGCATAAACCTCTTTAAATGACCTTGTTTGAGAAAGAAAAACAGGAATAGCCTTCTTTTGCGGAATTAAGACGAAATTCGGAATTTTGCTTATAAACACCAATTCCTTCAGTCAAAACAAGTTGAAACTCCTATGTCCTTCATATATATCCATTCTAAGTAGGTTCCATGCATAAACCTCTTCAAATGACCTTGTTTGTGAAAGAAAAACAGGAATAGCCTTACTTTTGCGAGTTAAAGCCAAATTGGTATTTTTGCTTTAAAATGAATTCCTTCAGTCAAAACAAGTTCAAACTAATTTTTCCCTCATATATATCCATTCTAAATAGGTTACATGCATAAACCTCTTTAAATGACCTTGTATGAGAAAGAAAAACAGGAATAGCCTTCTTCTGCGGAATTAAGACGAAATTCGGATTTTTGATTATAAACACCAATTCCTTCAGTCAAAACAAGTTCAAACTCCTATGTCCTTCATATATATATCAATACTAAGTAGGTTCCATGCATAAACCTCTTTAAATGACCTTGTTAGAGAAAGAAAAACAGGAATAGCCTTACTTTTGCGAGTTAAAGCCAAATTGGTATTTTTGCTATAAAATGAATTCCCTCAGTCAAAACAAGTTCAAACTAATTTGTCCTTCATATATATCAATTCTAAGTAGGTTCCATGCATAAACCTCTTTAAATGACCTTGTTTGAGAATGAAAAACAGGAATAGCCTTACTTTTGCGAGTTAAAGCCAAATTGGTATTTTTTGCTTTAAAATGAATTCCTTCAGTCAAAACAAGTTCAAACTATTTTTTCCTTCATATATATCAATTCTAAATAGGTTCCATGCATAAACCTCTTTAAATGACCTTGTTTGAGAAAGAAAAACAGGAATAGCCTTACTTTTGCGAGTTAAAGCCAAATTGGTATTTTTGCTATAAAATGAAATCCTTCAGTCAAAACAAGTTCAAACTCTTATTTCCTTCATATATATATCAATACTAAGTAGGTTCCATGCATAAACCTCTTCAAATGACCTTGTTTGAGAAAGAAAAACAGGAATAGCCTTCTTTTGCGGAATTAAGACGAAATTCGGATTTTTGATTATAAACACCAAATCCTTCAGTCAAAACAAGTTCAAACTCCTATGTCCTTCATATATATCAATTCTAAGTTGGTTCCATGCATAAACCTCTTTAAATGACCTTGTTTGAGAAAGAAAAACAGGAATAGCCTTCTTTTGCGGAATTAAGACGAAATTCGGATTTTTGATTATAAACACCAAATCCTTCAGTCAAAACAAGTTCAAACTCATATGTCCTTCATATATATACCA
Source organism: Odontesthes bonariensis (assembly GCF_027942865.1). Taxonomy (NCBI): domain Eukaryota; kingdom Metazoa; phylum Chordata; class Actinopteri; order Atheriniformes; family Atherinopsidae; genus Odontesthes; species Odontesthes bonariensis. The sequence goes on from NC_134521.1 coordinate 31,744,851, forward strand.
ATACCAAGTAGGTTCCATGCATAAACCTCTTTAAATGACCTTGTTTGAGAAAGAAAAACAGGAATAGCCTTACTTTTGCGCGTTAAAGCCAAATTGGTATTTTTGCTATACAATGATATCCTTCAGTCAAAACAAGTTCAAACTCCTATGTCCTTCATATATATATCAATACTAAGTAGGTTCCATGAATAAACCTCTTCAAATGACCTTGTTTGAGAAAGAAAAACAGGAATAGCCTTACCTTTGCGCGTTAAAGCCAAATTGGTATTTTTGCTTTAAAATGAATTCCTTCAGTCAAAACAAGTTCAAACTCTTATGTCCTTCATATATATCAATTCTAAGTAGGTTCCATGCATAAACCTCTTTAAATGACCTTGTATGAGAAAGAAAAACAGGAATAGCCTTCTTTTGAGATATTAAGACGAAATTCGGATTTTTGCTTATAAACACCAATTCCTTCAGTCAAAACAAGTTCAAACTCCTATGTCCTTCATAGATATCAATTCTAAGTAGGTACCATGCATAAACCTCTTCAAATGACCTTGTATGAGAAAGAAAAACAGGAATAGCCTTACTTTTGCGGAATTAAGACGAAATTCGGATTTTTGCTTATAAACACCAATTCCTTCAGTCAAAACAAGTTCAAACTCCCATGTCCTTCATATATATCAATTCTAAGTAGGTTCCATGCATAAACCTCTTCAAATGACCTTGTCTGAGAAAGAAAAACAGGAATAACCTTACTTTAGCGAGTTAAAGACAAATTGGCAATTTTACAATAAAATGAAATCCTTTGGTCAAAACAAGTTCAAACTACGATGTCCTTCATATATATATCAATACTAAGTAGGTTACATGCATAAACCTCTTTAAATGACCTTGTTTGAGAAAGAAAAACAGGAATAGCCTTCTTTTGCGGAATTAAGACGAAATTCGGATTTTTGCTTATAAAAACCAATTCCTTCAGTCAAAACAAGTTCAAACTCCTATGTCCTTCATATATATATCAATACTAAGTAGGCTCCATGCATAAACCTCTTTAAATGACCTTGTTTGAGAATGAAAAACAGGAATAGCCTTACTTTTGCGAGTTAAAGCCAAATTGGTATTTTTGCTTTAAAATGAATTCCTTCAGTCAAAACAAGTTCAAACTAATTTTTCCCTCATATATATCAATTCTAAATAGGTTCCATGCATAACCTCTTTAAATGACCTTGTTTGAGAATGAAAAACAGGAATAGTCTTACTTTTGCGAGTTAAAGCCAAATTGGTGTTTTTGATATAAAATGAAATCCTACAGTCAAAACAAGTTCAAACTCCTATGTCCTTCATATATATCAATTCTAAGTAGGTTCCATGCATAAACCTCTACAAATGACCTTGTATGAGAAAGAACAAAAGGAATAGCCTTACTTTTGCGAGTTAAAGCCAAATTGGTATTTTTGGTATATAATGAATTCTTTCAGTCAAAACAAGTTCAAACTCCTATGTCCTTCAGATATATCCATTCTATGTAGGTTCCATGCATAAATCTCTTTAAATGACCTTGTTTGAGAAAGAAAAACAGGAATAGCCTTCTTTTGCGGAATTAAGACGAAATTCGGAATTTTGCTTATAAACACCAATTCCTTCAGTCAAAACAAGTTCAAACTCCTATGTCCTTCATATATATCCATTCTAAGTAGGTTCCATGCATAAACCTCTTCAAATGACCTTGTTTGTGAAAGAAAAACAGGAATAGCCTTTCTTTTGCGAGTTAACGCCAAATTGGTATTTTTGCTATAAAATGAAATCCTTCAGTCAAAACAAGTTCAAACTCCTATGTCCTTCATATATATATATAAATACTAAGTAGGTTCCATGCATAAACCTCTTTAAATGACCTTGTTTGAGAAAGAAAAACAGGAATAGCCTTACTTTTGCGAGTTAAAGCCAAATTGGTATTTTTGCTTTAAAATGAATTCCTTCAGTCAAAACAAGTTCAAACTAATTTTTCCCTCATATATATCCATTCTAAATAGGTTACATGCATAAACCTCTTTAAATGACCTTGTATGAGAAAGAAAAACAGGAATAGCCTTTTTCTGCGGAATTAAGACGAAATTCGGATTTTTGCTTATAAACACTATTCCTTCAGTCAAAACAAGTTCAAACTCCTATGTCCTTCAGATATATCCATTCTAAGTAGGTTCCATGCATAAACCTCTTTAAATGACCTTGTTTGAGAAAGAAAAACAGGAATAGCCTTACTTTTGCGCGTTAAAGCCAAATTGGTATTGTTGCTATAAAATGAAATCCTTCTGTCAAAACAAGTTCAAACTCCTATGTCCTTCATATATATATCAATACTAAGTAGGTTACATGCATAAACCTCCTTAAATGACCTTGTTTGAGAAAGAAAAACAGGAATAGCCTTACTGTTGCGGAATTAAGACGAAATTCGGATTTTTGCTTATAAACACCAATTCCTTCAGTCAAAACAAGTTCAAAGTCCTACGTCCTTCATATATATCAATTCTAAGTAGGTTCCATGCATAAACCTCTTTAAATGACCTTGTTTGAGAAAGAAAAACAGGAATAGCCTTACTTTTGGGCGTTAAAGCCAAATTGTTATTTTTGCTATAAAATGAAATCCTTCAGTCAAAACAAGTTCAAACTCTTATGTCCTTCATATATATAAATTCTAAGTAGGTTCCATGCATAAACCTCTTCAAATGACCTTGTTTGAGAAAGAAAAAGAGGAATAGCCTTACTTTTGCGAGTTAGAGCCAAATTGGTATTTTTGCTATAAAATGAATTCCTACAGTCAAAACAAGTTCAAACTAATTTTTCCTTCATATATATCAATTCTAAGTAGGTTCCATGCATAAACCTCTTTAAATGACCTTGTATGAGAAAGAAAAACAGGAATAGCCTTCTTTTGAGATATTAAGACGAAATTCGGATTTTTGCTTATAAACACCAATTCCTTCAGTCAAAACAAGTTCAAACTCCTATGTCCTTCATATATATCCATTCTGAGTAGGTTCCATGCATAAACCTCTTTAAATGACCTTGTTTGAGAAAGAATAACAGGAATAGCCTTACTTTTGCGAGTTAAAGCCAAATTGGTATTTTTGCTTTAAAATGAATTCCTTCAGTCAAAACAAGTTCAAACTAATTTTTCCCTCATATATATCAATTCTAAATAGGTTCCATGCATAAACCTCTTTAAATGACCTTGTATGAGAAAGAAAAACAGGAATAGACTTCTTTTGCGGAATTAAGACGAAATTCGGATTTTTGATTATAAACACCAATTCCTTCAGTCAAAACAAGTTCAAACTCCTATGTCCTTCATATATATCCATTCTAAGTAGGTTCCATGCATAAACCTCTTTAAATGGCCTTGTTTGAGAAAGAAAAACGGTAACGCTTTCTTTTACAGTCCCCTAATTATCCAGTATTTACCCAGTAAATACATGGTAACACAAAAGTGTTACTAGGTAATTACCTATAGTAATAAGAAGGTAAGTACAATGAAACTATGGTATATTTACCTGGTAAGTATATGATAAATTATAGTGTATTATTGGGTTATAAGATGGTAATAAGCAGGTAGCTATGGTCCCCTAATTACTAGCTATTTACCCAGTAAATATATGGCACCAAAAATGTGTTACTAGGTATTAACCACTTTAATAAGAAGGTAAGTGCAATGAAACCATGGCCAAAATACTGGGAATTTACCCAGTAAATTATAAAGCGTTATTGGTAATAACTACTGGTAAATACAGTGAATCTATGGCTGAAATACTAGGTTTTTATCTGTAAATTATATTGTATTATTGGGAAATTACCACTGTAATGAGAAGGTAAGTACAGAGAAAGCATGGCTGAAATGCCAGGTATTTATTAAGTAAATATATAGTTAATTGTATTGTGTTATTGTGTAATTACCACTGAAATTGTAAGGTAAATAAAAATAAATTATGGATGTATTTCCCTGTTATATGTATGGTAAATTAAAATCCTTCCCTTTGCCAATGAATAAACACAAACTTGTACCATGTAGGTTCAGATATATTACTCTGTAATACATGATAATTTACTCGGTAAGTAAACTAAAACTGTACTGTAAAAGAAAGCCGTGTTTGTTTCCATGTAATAACCATGTTCTTACATGTATAATTTGTAATAGATAACTCACCTCACTGGCAAATAAACACAAACTTGTACCATGTAGGTTCAGATATATTACTCTGTAATACATGATAATTTACTCAGTAAGTAAACTAAAACTGTACCGTAAAAGAAAGCTGTGTTTGTTTCCATGTAATAACCATGTTCTTACATGTATAATTTGTAATAGATAATAGATAACTGACTAGTCAATAAACAGAAACTTGTACCATGTAGGCTCTGATACATTACTATGTCAATTATAATTTAGGTTAGTAAACTGAAACTGGATGCAAAGGTAAGGAAAGTTTAATTGTAGGGTAGAACCAGAATAAGAAAACTCCCACCATATTTCAAACAACAGAGCTACTCAACAAACCTTTGGCACAGAACAACTATATAATTGCAGTGGTGCGGCTGCTCGCTCACTTCTAAAATCCATATTTAACAGGAAAAGAAAAAAAACGTTGAAATATTATGTACATTTGATAAAGTGTTGTTACACTTTGTAACATGCTCTGATGTCTTTAAATAAGCGTCCAAGAATGCCCTCCTTGTGCTCTTTTCCAAGCCAGTGATTCCACTCGATGAACCTTAAATTCATCTTTAGGCCTGCCTCTGACAAGTTGCCCCGGTATCGGTAGATGTCCTCTTTGCAACTCCGCCATGCCCGTTCAATGTGCTGTGTATGAGCACCTGTCCCAGGGTGGACAAAATATCTTCTGTGATTCACCTGATAGTGAACGTAACCTTGATTTGACAATCTATTGTAGGCCGACCAACAATCACTTATCACTTCACTACCCGGTCTAATATATCTTTGTATTATTGGCAGTAATCGCCTCCTTGACCGATTTTTGACCAATTTCAGGATGGGACGTCGGCCGGACCCCTTCACCTCCAGCATGCCAAAGACCCATGAGCGTCTTTGCCAGGTGTGTCCACGTCGTCCACGTCCGTACTGAAAAATAAGCATGTCATATGTAAAGTTAGTGACTTAACTCTAGATATGCACTATAACTTTTTTTAAACCGGTACCCAATAACTTCCTGCTTCCAAAGGTAGATACCAGTGACTGATAATAGATATTTATTATACCATGGTAATTCAGGTGTAATCTGCTATTCAAAGCATAAATTACAATTTTGTTAAAATGATCAGTGCCTTTCTTTTGTGTCTGAATTTGCTCTCATCAATTGCAACAAAAGCTCTCCTTCCTCCAATGCGCATTCCCCGTCTTCTCTCCAGTCGCCTGACAGCTTTAGTGCAGATTTCTCGTAAGAGTGTTGTCACACCGGTCAGTGACTTGCTGCTCCCACATACTCCATCCTCTATCATATCAATTTGTCTCTTCCGCAAACCCTGTGAAAAACTAAGACAAAAACTCTAAGTGTATTAGCAACTGATCAGCCTGATTGTGATCACAAAACAATAATGAAGACTCTAATTACATGCTACAAGCTAATCTGGTTTTAATAAGTCAGCAATAATAGGCAGCATTTGTGTAAAGTGTAACCAAAACACACTGAGAGACAGATATAGGTGAAGGACCCCAACCTGTGCATGATTGTCATCCAACTTGGTAATGGAATGTGTGACCGAGAGAATATGGAGCCCTCTCTGATGGACCTTGTGATGCCCCTGCCCTTATGGGTTGTCTTTCTACAGGTCCTGTAACAAATGGCACAGAGATATATTTGCATTAATTTAATGTGTATTTAGTGTGGTTTTAAGGTACATACATCAATAACAAATAACATTGCAAAGCATGTTTAACTTGTTCCTCACATTAACATTGGGCACAGTTGTCATATTGAGTCCTTGGTTGGATATCCATTGATTACAGCACATCTCAAGTATGTGAGTGGTAGTCACCACCCTAGCTAAGAGGTTGTACAGACAAAATATGCTCAAATACCATTCTACATGTAAGTAATTACCCTCAATAGCCTACTAACACTGAGTATATAACAAAAACACAGACTGATCTAGATATCAATAATCCCAGTTATGAGCTGGTTGGTATTTCAATATTTTGAATGACAAAATGCTTATTTTAATTTAAAAAGTGATCAATTTTAAGACATTCTAAAGATACAGGAATGTAATGGTACACTGAGTGTGTGTTGCAATGAGACATGGAGCTTACCACCTATATCCATCTTTTGTTGTGTCAGTTCTTTTAAATTTCATTCTGCTGTTGCAGGCAGGACATCGTTTTTTTCTTGCCAACAGCCTCTTCTTCTGGAGCCATCTTATCAAGTTTTTGCCGCCATGTGCTGTCTTCTGTAGACATTTTATTATCAACGTCATTTTACTGAAAAAAAAATTAAAACATAACGGGTGTAACATTAAATGCATTTATAATATAATACTTGAAAAAATACTGTGAAAAAACATGATTATAAATTTTTATAATTAAATAGGGCCCACTCCGCTGATTGCGTTGCCTTTACAATAATGACTTAAAAATGTATCAACTTAATCTTTACCAGATTCGAAACTCGCGATGGACATTGACGCAACCTTCTCCTCTTCTTGTGCCTTCACCTCGTGGTGATTTTACCGGGCTTTTCACTTGGTCTCTGAATCAAGTCAACGCACTGACTGCAACAACGGAAATACTTCACAATAAGAGCATTGCTTGTGAAAAAAACTAAGACTAAGCACCAATCTTCCATCAGTCACTTTCATAAAGTAACGTTTATTGAACATTTATATTATATATATTCACATGTAATTGGTACTGTAACGCGTACATTGTTATACAGAAATGTATTTTACTTACATTTGGTTGGAGATCTCTGTGTCAACCGGAAGTTGGATCCGACTTATGGTGCTCGCGCAAAATTGATACGAAAGTAGACCGGAGACTTCTGAGAGGGAAAACAACACACAGCTGAAGACCTGAAGTTAGCTACAGTTAACAGGTAAGTTATTATCGATTTGCAGACTCCCGTTTTGAAGCCTTGAGCTTTGCAATGTGGTCACCGGCAAACAGTTTTTTTCGGAACCAGAAGCAAACACATTTGCACAGTGACAGCTAGCTAACGTTAGCTAGCTAAATTTAGCGACACAAAGCAGCCAAAGCAGGCTGTTAACACGTTTTAACTTAAATACGGTAAGTTAGTTTTGTTGCAGCTTGGTTAGCTGCATGTACTCAAATAGGCTACGGGTGAAGTTTAACAATTGATCTGTGACTTGGCTTTGACCTAATGTATTGTTTAATTTTATTATCATATTTTATACTTCTAATGTCCAGAGTCATGCCACGTGGAGTTAGAAGAACAAGGAGTAATAAAAATCCAGTCGATGATGAGTTGGTACAGTCTACTGATGAAGGTAAGTTAATGTTAGCAACTGGGTGGTCCTTAAATTAGTTCCCTCATAGTTGTTAACTCTTATTACAAATTTCTGTGTATGCCATATTTATTAAATTTTAAATATATGAATCAATCAATCAAATAATCTTCCCAAATTAAGTTCATCATTAAAATTCTTGTCATAATTTTCAGGATTTAAACCGTTAAAATGCCAGTTGCAACAAACATACTCATGCTAGAGAAGTTTGGAGTGTGTGTCCACCCTAAAGCAGTTTGATCTCATTGTAAATGTCTCTGTTTTGTCTCTATTTTGGCTGTATGGCGCACGCACACACACCCAATGAACACATATACCCTTTTTCTTAGTAGCCGTTAGGGTTAGGGTTAGACGTCATCCTCACACATCATAATGAACCCAACATCCAGGAAAATGGTCGAGAGCATATCAAGTATCAAAAATGACAACAAAAAAAAATGAAAGAGTGCATGATTTTGGCATTTTGGGCGTTCGTTTGTTCAAGAGTGGTGAATAAATTTAAATCTTACCCTGTGTCTGTAATAGAGCTGCAATAATTATAACTTAACATAATCACAGTTAAGTTTTTTTTTTAATCAAAATGGGTCAGCTCTACAACATTCCATACCACCAGAAAGGCAGTCTTGGATTTGAGTGTTCTGAAAATGACACCCCACTCTTCTTTCTGCCAGTCCATAGGATTTTATGTTGTTATATGTTGTTGTATGTTATTAGTAATTGAAATAGAACAGGCTATAACTGACCACTACATTTGAAATATATTTCTGTTTGTATCTTTTTAGTTGTTGAGATTCAAACCCCGGCTCCAACCATGGATAAATTCCGGCAGGAATTCAAATTAGTAAAGGAGGAGAACCGGCTCCTAAAAGAAGAGATCCGGCTTCTAAAAGAGGAGCGGGATTTCCTTAGAGAGAAAACTGACCCAACCCCAAAAGGTGTCTGTAGGCTTAATAAGTGGCCTTCTATTTTGCATATATTGATTTCAAATCCCCACATCATGGAAATGCATGAAGTATATTACAATAAGTGTTTTTTCATGTGCAAAATAAATAAAATCTCTATCAAAAAATAATTTTAGGAATTGTATTTCTTTTATTGTCAGGGCCACGCAAAAGAAAGGCAAAGGATTTCTCAGACTCTTCGTCTTCTGACACATCATCTGAGTCGGACTCCTCTTCTGAACAGGAGAAGCGGAAGGGGAAGAAGAACAAGACCAAGAAGAAGTCTAAAACATTTGGAAAAAGAGGTAATTTCCATCATTTGGAAAAAAAATGGCCTACAGTTATGTGCATATAGTTTACATTTATATATAATGTATATACCGCCTTGATCACACCATGATAATCAACAAATAAATTGTGCTGTTTGTTTCTCTCCTTATTAAATATAGGGAGAGATGGAATTTAAGCTATATGTATAACTGTACTAGACCTTACATAGTCTGTGGAACTTTGTCATCTTTACATCACAGCAGTTTCTCACAATTCCATTCTAGTCTCAGTGTAGCACCTTCATGTGCTGACTGATTTTAGTAGGCATGTATAACCTACACACATAATCTAGTATTTCATATATATTTACCATACATAAACCTATATTTAGGGCTGGGCCGGTTATGATATGTACATCAGTACATATTGATTCATACACTATTGTGAAGGTTAGTGCTGACACTAGTTGGCTCTGGTTTATAAGTGTCTAACTCTAGAATGCCCTGTTATGTACAATCAGGCTTATCAATTTATTTGTGTAATGCTGATATAAAGTTCATCTGTATTTTCATTTTATGATCTGTCTTGATAGTTCAGAGTCCAGAGGAGGTTGTCCACAGATACCGGGCTGTCCTGAAAGTGTTTAGGCGCACCAGGAGCCTCAATCTCAGCTGCAAATCTCTGGATGTGGACAGAAATACAATTGCATTGTCTGCTGTCATTGCAGATATCATGATTGCCTCAGAGGGTGAGGACTTTGGACCACTGCCGGTGTTCACAGAAGGAGACACTGTTGCCAGCTTTGCAAAAACCTGCATGAACTTCATAGACACTAACAAACGTCTTGAGGAAAAAATTAAGAGAATGAAAAAGGAATCTGAGCTGCTTCCCATAAAATATAAATTTAGGAAGTGAGCGGCCACACATCTCTTGTATGCCACAATGTTGTATACTGTTGTTTACACTTCCAATATGTGCCATATTGTTGTTTGCACTGATTTGTTAAAGTGATGTTATGGTGTTAATGTTTAACCTCAGATTAGTAGGGTCAAAATTACCACGGCAGTCAGTCTTAATGCACTTTGAGTTTTTATTATTGTTATTATTTTTAAGTTCCAGAATTAAACTTTCCTTACCTTTGCATCCAGTTTCAGTTTACTAACCTAAATTATAATTGACATAGTAATGTATCAGAGCCTACATGGTACAAGTTTCTGTTTATTGACTAGTCAGTTATCTATTATATATTACAAATTATACATGTAAGAACATGGTTATTACATGGAAACAAACACGGGTTTCTTTTACAGTACAGTTTTAGTTTACTTACCGAGTAAATTATCATGTATTACATAGTAATATAACTGAACCTACATGGTACAAGTTTGTGTTTATTTGCCAGTGAGGTGAGTTATCTATTACAAATTATATATGTAAGAACATGGTTATTACATGGAAACAAAAACGGCTTTCTTTTACAGTACAGTTTTAGTTTACTTACCGAGTAAATTATCATGTATTACATAGTAATATATCTGAACCTACATGGTACAAGTTTGTGTTTATTCATTGGCAAAGGGAAGGATTTTAATTTACCATACATATAACAGGGAAATACATCCATAATTTATTTTTATTTACCTTACAATTTCAGTGGTAATTACACAATAACACAAAACAATTAACTATATATTTACTTAATAAATACCTGGCATTTCAGCCATGCTTTCTCTGTACTTACTTCTCATTACAGTGGTAATTTCCCAAAAATACAATATAATTTACAGATAAATACCTAGTATTTCAGCCGTAGATTCACTGTATTTACCCACTTATTACCAGTAGTTATTACCAATAACGCTTTATAATTTACTGGGTAAATTCCCAGTATTTTGGCCATGGTTTCATTGCACTTACCTTCTTATTACAGTAGTTAATACCTAGTAACACATTTTTGGTACCATATATTTACTGGGTAAATAGCTAGTAATTAGGGGACCATAGCTACCTGCTTATTACCATCTTATAACCCAATAATACACTATAATTTATCATATTCTTACCAGGTAAATACACCATAGTTTCATTGTACTTACCTTCTTATTACCATAGGTAATTACCTAGTAACACTTTTGTGTTACCATGTATTTACTGGGTAAATACTAGGTAATTAGGGGACTGTAAAAGAAAGCGTTACCAGAAAAACAGGAATAGCCTTACTTTTGCGAGTTAAAGCCAAATTGGTATTTTTGCTATATACTGAATTCTTTCAGTCAAAACAAGTTCAAACTCCTATGTCCTTCATATATATATCAATACTAAGTAGGTTACATGCATAAACCTCTTTAAATGACCTTGTTTGAGAAAGAAAAACAGGAATAGCCTTCTTTTGCGGAATTAAGACGAAATTCGGATTTTTGCTTATAAAAACCAATTCTTTCAGTCAAAACAAGTTCAAACTCCTATGTCCTTCATATATATATCAATACTAAGTAGGTTCCATGCATAAACCTCTTTAAATGACCTTGTTTGAGAATGAAAAACAGGAATAGTCTTACTTTTGCGAGTTAAAGCCAAATTGGTGTTTTTGATATAAAATGAAATACTACAGTCAAAACAAGTTCAAACTCCTATGTCCTTCATATATATCAATTCTAAGTAGGTTCCATGCATAAACCTCTTTAAATGACCTTGTTTGAGAAAGAAAAACAGGAATAGACTTACTTTTGCGCGTTAAAGCCAAATTGGTATTGTTGCTATAAAATGAAATCCTTCTGTCAAAACAAGTTCAAACTCCTATGTCCTTCATATATATATCAATACTAAGTAGGTTACATGCATAAACCTCCTTAAATGACCTTGTTTGAGAAAGAAAAACAGGAATAGCCTTACTGTTGCGGAATTAATACGAAATTCGGATTTTTGCTTATAAACACCAATTCCTTCAGTCAAAACAAGTTCAAAGTCCTACGTCCTTCATATATATCAATTCTAAGTAGGTTCCATGCATAAACCTCTTTAAATGACCTTGTTAGAGAAAGAAAAACAGGAATAGCCTTACTTTTGCGCGTTTAAGCCAAATTGTTATTTTTGCTATAAAATGAAATCCTTCAGTCAAAACAAGTTCAAACTCTTATGTCCTTCATATATATAAATTCTAAGTAGGTTCCATGCATAAACCTCTTCAAATGACCTTGTTTGAGAAAGAAAAACAGGAATAGCCTTACTTTAGCGAGTTAGAGCCAAATTGGTATTTTTGCTATAAAATGAAATCCTTCAGTCAAAACAAGTTCAAACTCTTATGTCCTTCATATATATCAATTCTAAGTAGGTTCCATGCATAAACCTCTTTAAATGACCTTGTATGAGAAAGAAAAACAGGAATAGCCTTCTTTTGAGATATTAAGACGAAATTCGGATTTTTGCTTATAAACACCAATTCCTTCAGTCAAAACAAGTTCAAACTCCTATGTCCTTCAGATATATCCATTCTAAGTAGGTTCCATGCATAAACCTCTTTAAATGACCTTGTTTGAGAAAGAAAAACAGGAAGAGCCTTACTTTTGCGCTTTAAAGCCAAATTGGTATTTTTGCTATAAAATGAAATCCTTCAGTCAAAACAAGTTCAAACTCCTATGTCCTTCATATATATACCAATACCAAGTAGGTTACATGCATAAACATCTTTAAATGACCTTGTTTGAGAATGAAAAACAGGAATAGCCTTACTTTTGCGAGTTAAAGCCAAATTGGTATTTTTGCTATAAAATGAATTCCTTCAGTCAAAACAAGTTCAAACTAATTTGTCCTTCATATATATCAATTCTAAGTAGGTCCCATGCATAAACCTCTTTAAATGACCTTGTTTGAGAATGAAAAACAGGAATAGCCTTACTTTTGCGAGTTAAAGCCAAATTGGTATTTTTGGTATATAATGAATTCTTTCAATCAAAACAAGTTCAAACTCCTATGTCCTTCAGATATATCCATTCTAAGTAGGTTCCATGCATAAATCTCTTTAAATGACCTTGTTTGATAAAGAAAAACAGGAATAGCCTTCTTTTGCGGAATTAAGACGAAATTCGGATTTTTGCTTATAAACACCAATTCCTTCAGTCAAAACAAGTTCAAACTCCTATGTCCTTCATATATATCCATTCTAAGTAGGTTCCATGCATAAACCTCTTTAAATGACCTTGTTTGAGAAAGAAAAACAGGAATAGCCTTACTTTTGCGAGTTAAAGCCAAATTGGTATTTTTGCTTTAAAATGAATTCCTTCAGTCAAAACAAGTTCAAACTAATTTTTCCCTCATATATATCAATTCTAAATAGGTTCCATGCATAAACCTCTTTAAATGACCTTGTATGAGAAAGAAAAACAGGAATAGACTTCTTTTGCGGAATTAAGACGAAATTCGGATTTTTGATTATAAACACCAATTCCTTCAGTCAAAACAAGTTCAAACTCCTATGTCCTTCATATATATCCATTCTAAGTAGGTTCCATGCATAAACCTCTTTAAATGGCCTTGTTTGAGAAAGAAAAACAGGAATAGCCTTACTTTTGCGAGTTAAAGCCAAATTGGTATTTTTGCTATATACTGAATTCTTTAAGTCAAAACAAGTTCAAACTCCTATGTCCTTCATATATATATCAATACTAAGTAGGTTACATGCATAAACCTCTTTAAATGACCTTGTTTGAGAAAAAAAAACAGGAATAGCCTTCTTTTGCGGAATTAAGACGAAATTCGGATTTTTGCTTATAAAAACCAATTCCTTCAGTCAAAACAAGTTCAGACTCCTATGTCCTTCATATATATATCAATACTAAGTAGGTTCCATGCATAAACCTCTTTAAATGACCTTGTTTGAGAATGAAAAACAGGAATAGTCTTACTTTTGCGAGTTAAAGCCAAATTGGTGTTTTTGATATAAAATGAAATACTACAGTCAAAACAAGTTCAAACTCCTATGTCCTTCATATATATACCAATACCAAGTAGGTTCCATGCATAAACCTCTTTAAATGACCTTGTATGAGAAAGAAAAACAGGAATAGCCTTCTTTTGCGGAATTAAGACGAAATTCGGATTTTTGCTAATAAACACCAATTCCTTCAGTCAAAACAAGTTCAAACTCCTATGTCCTTCATATATATATATCAATACTAAGTAGGTTCCATGCATAAACCTCTTTAAATGACCTTGTTTGAGAATGAAAAACAGGAATAGCCTTACTTTTGCGAGTTAAAGCCAAATTGGTATTTTTGCTATAAAATGAATTCCTTCAGTGAAAACAAGTTCAAACTAATTTGTCCTTCATATATATCAATTCTAAGTAGGTTCCATGCATAAACCTCTTTAAAAGACCTTGTTTGAGTATGAAAAACAGGAATAGCCTTACTTTTGCGAGTTAAAGCCAAATTGGTATTTTTGGTATATAATGAATTCTTTCAGTCAAAACAAGTTCAAACTCCTATGTCCTTCAGATATATCCATTCTAAGTAGGTTCCATGCATAAATCTCTTTAAATGACCTTGTTTGAGAAAGAAAAACAGGAATAGCCTTCTTTTGCGGAATTAAGACGAAATTCGGATTTTTGCTTATAAACACCAATTCCTTCAGTCAAAACAAGTTCAAACTCCTATGTCCTTCATATATATCCATTCTAAGTAGGTTCCATGCATAAACCTCTTTAAATGACCTTGTTTGAGAATGAAAAACACGAATAGTCTTACTTTTGCGAGTTAAAGCCAAATTGGTATTTTTCCTTTAAAATGAATTCCTTCAGTCAAAACAAGTTCAAACTAATTTGTCCTTCATATATATCAATTCTAAGTAGGTTCCATGCATAAACCTCTTTAAATGACCTTGTTTGAGAATGAAAAACAGGAATAGCCTTACTTTTGCGAGTTAAAGCCAAATTGGTATTTTTGCTTTAAAATGAATTCCTTCAGTCAAAACAAGTTCAAACTCCTATGTCCTTCATATATATACCAATACCAAGTAGGTTCCATGCATAAACCTCTTTAAATGACCTTGTATGAGAAAGAAAAACAGGAATAGCCTTCTTTTGCGGAATTAAGACGAAATTCGGATTTTTGCTTATAAACACAAATTCCTTCAGTCAAAACAAGTTCAAACTCCTATGTCCTTCAGATATATCCATTCTAAGTAGGTTCCATGCATAACCCTCTTTAAATGACCTTGTTTGAGAAAGAAAAACAGGAATAGCCTTCTTTTGCGGAATTAAGACGAAATTCGGATTTTTGCTAATAAACACCAATTCCTTCAGTCAAAACAAGTTCAAACTCCTATGTCCTTCATATATATATATCAATACTAAGTAGGTTCCATGCATAAACCTCTTTAAATGACCTTGTTTGAGAATGAAAAACAGGAATAGCCTTACTTTTGCGAGTTAAAGCCAAATTGGTATTTTTGCTATAAAATGAATTCCTTCAGTCAAAACAAGTTCAAACTAATTTGTCCTTCATATATATCAATTCTAAGTAGGTTCCATGCATAAACCTCTTTAAAAGACCTTGTTTGAGTATGAAAAACAGGAATAGCCTTACTTTTGCGAGTTAAAGCCAAATTGGTATTTTTGGTATATAATGAATTCTTTCAGTCAAAACAAGTTCAAACTCCTATGTCCTTCAGATATATACATTCTAAGTAGGTTCCATGCATAAATCTCTTTAAATGACCTTGTTTGAGAAAGAAAAACAGGAATAGCCTTCTTTTGCGGTTTAAGACGAAATTCGGATTTTTGCTTATAAACACCAATTCCTTCAGTCAAAACAAGTTCAAACTCCTATGTCCTTCATATATATCCATTCTAAGTAGGTTCCATGCATAAACCTCTTTAAATGACCTTGTTTGAGAAAGAAAAACAGGAATAGCCTTCTTTTGCGGAATTAAGACGAAATTCGGATTTTTGCTTATAAACACCAATTCCTTCATTCAAAACAAGTTCAAACTCCTATGTCCTTCATATATATCCATTCTAAGTAGGTTCCATGCATAAACCTCTTTAAATGACCTTGTTTGAGAAAGAAAAACAGGAATAGCCTTACTTTTGCGAGTTAAAGCCAAATTGGTATTTTTGCTTTAAAATGAATTCCTTCAGTCAAAACAAGTTCAAACTCCTATGTCCTTCATATATATACCAATACCAAGTAGGTTCCATGCATAAACCTCTTTAAATGACCTTGTTTGAGAATGAAAAACAGGAATAGCCTTACTTTTGCGAGTTAAAGCCAAATTGGTATTTTTGGTATATAATGAATTCTTTCAGTCAAAACAAGTTCAAACTCCTATGTCCTTCAGATATATCCATTCTAAGTAGGTTCCATGCATAAATCTCTTTAAATGACCTTGTTTGAGAAAGAAAAACAGGAATAGCCTTCTTTTGCGGAATTAAGACGAAATTCGGATTTTTGCTTATAAACACCAATTCCTTCATTCAAAACAAGTTCAAACTCCTATGTCCTTCATATATATCCATTCTAAGTAGGTTCCATGCATAAACCTCTTTAAATGACCTTGTTTGAGAAAGAAAAACAGGAATAGCCTTACTTTTGCGAGTTAAAGCCAAATTGGTATTTTTGCTTTAAAATGAATTCCTTCAGTCAAAACAAGTTCAAACTCCTATGTCCTTCATATATATACCAATACCAAGTAGGTTCCATGCATAAACCTCTTTAAATGACCTTGTTTGAGAAAGAAAAACAGGAATAGCCTTACTTTTGCGGAATTAAGACGAAATTCGGATTTTTGCTTATAAACACCAATTCCTTCAGTCAAAACAAGTTCAAACTCCTACGTCCTTCATATATATCAATTCTAAGTAGGTTCCATGCATAAACCTCTTTATATGACCTTGTTTGAGAATGAAAAACAGGAATAGCCTTACCTTTGCGAGTTAAAGCCAAATTGGTGTTTTTGATATAAAATGAAATCCTTCAGTCAAAACAAGTTCAAACTCCTATGTCCTTCATATATATATCAATACTAAGTAGGTTACATGCATAAACCTCTTTAAATGACCTTGTTTGAGAAAGAAAAACAGGAATAGCCTTCTTTTGCGGAATTAAGACGAAATTCGGATTTTTGCTTATAAAAACCAATTCCTTCAGTCAAAACAAGTTCCAACTTGTATGTCCTTCATATATATATCAATACTAAGTAGGTTACATGCATAAACCTCTTTAAATGACCTTGTTTGAGAAAGAAAAACAGGAATAGCCTTACTTGTGCGAGTTAAAGCCAAATTGGTATTTTTGCTATATAATGAATTCCTTCAGTCAAAACAAGTTCAAACTCCTACGTCCTTCATATATATCCATCCTAAGTAGGTTCCATGCATAAACCTCTTTAAATGACCTTGTTTGAGAAAGAAAAACAGGAATAGCCTTACTTTTGCGCGTTAAAGCCAAATTGGTACTATTGCTATACAATGAAATCCTTCAGTCAAAACAAGTTCAAACTCCTATGTCCTTCATATATATATCAATACTAAGTAGGTTACATGCATAAACCTCTTTAAATGACCTTGTTTGAGAAAGAAAAACAGGAATAGCCTTCTTTTGTGGAATTTAGACGAAATTCGGATTTTTGCTTATAAACACCAATTCCTTCAGTCAAAACAAGTTCAAACTCCCATGTCCTTCATACATATCCATTCTAAGTAGGTTCCATGCATAAACCTCTTCAAATGACCTTGTTTGAGAAAGAAAAACAGGAATAGCCTTACTTTTGCGCGTTAAAGCCAAATTGGTAGTTTTGCTATATAATGAATTCCTACAGTCAAAACAAGTTCAAACTAATTTGTCCTTCATATATATCAATTCTAAGTAGGTTCCATGCATAAACCTCTTTAAATGACCTTTTTTGAGAATGAAAAACAGGAATAGCCTTACTTTTGCGAATTAAAGCCAAATTGTTATTTTTGCTATAAAATGAAATCCTTCAGTCAAAACAAGTTCAAACTCCTATGTCCTTCATATATATACCAATACCAAGTAGGTTCCATGCATAAACCTCTTTAAATGACCTTGTTTGAGAAAGAAAAACAGGAATAGCTTTCTTTTGCGGAATTAAGACGAAATTCGGATTTTTGCTTATAAACACCAATTCCTTCAGTCAAAACAAGTTCAAACTCCTATGTCCTTCAGATATATCCATTCTAAGTAGGTTCCATGCATAAACCTCTTTAAATGACCTTGTTTGAGAAAGAAAAACAGGAATAGCCTTACTTTTGCGCGTTAAAGCCAAATTGGTATTGTTGCTATAAAATGAAATCCTTCCGTCAAAACAAGTTCAAACTCCTATGTCCTTCATATATATATCAATACTAAGTAGGTTACATGCATAAACCTCCTTAAATGACCTTGTTTGAGAAAGAAAAACAGGAATAGCCTTACTGTTGCGGAATTAAGACGAAATTCGGATTTTTGCTTATAAACACCAATTCCTTCAGTCAAAACAAGTTCAAAGTCCTACGTCCTTCATATATATCCATTCTAAGTAGGTTCCATGCATAAACCTCTTTAAATGACCTTGTTTGAGAAAGAAAAACAGGAATAGCCTTACCTTTGCGCGTTAAAGCCAAATTGGTATTTTTGCTGTAAAATGAATTCCTTCAGTCAAAACAAGTTCAAACTCTTATGTCCTTCATATATATCAATACTAAGTAGGTTCCATGCATAAACCTCTTTAAATGACCTTGTTTGAGAAAGTACAACAGGAATAGCCTTACTTTTGCGAGTTAGAGCCAAATTGGTATTTTTGCTATAAAATGAATTCCTTCAGTCAAAACAAGTTCAAACTAATTTTTCCTTCATATATATCAATTCTAAGTAGGTTCCATGCATAAACCTCTTTAAATGACCTTGTATGAGAAAGAAAAACAGGAATAGCCTTACTTTTGCGGAATTAAGACGAATTTCGGATTTTTGCTTATAAACACCAATTTCTTCAGTCAAAACAAGTTCAAACTCCTATGTCCTTCATATATATATAAATTCTAAGTAGGTTCCATGCAAAAACCTCTTCAAATGACCTTGTCTGAGAAAGAAAAACAGGAATAGCCTTACTTTAGCGAGTTAAAGCCAAATTGGCAATTTTACAATAAAATGAAATCCTTCCGTCAAAACAAGTTCAAACTCCTATGTCCTTAATATATATATCAATACTAAGTAGGTTACATGCATAAACCTCTTTAAATGACCTTGTTTGAGAAAGAAAAACAAGAATAGCCTTACTTTTGCGAGTTAAAGCCAAATTGGTATTTTTGCTATAAAATGAATTCCTTCAGTCAAAACAAGTTCAAACTAATTTTTCCTTCATATATATCAATTCTAAGTAGGTCCCATGCATAAACCTCTTTAAATGACCTTGTTTGAGAATGAAAAACAGGAATAGCCTTACTTTTGCGAGTTAAAGCCAAATTGGTATTTTTGGTATATAATGAATTCTTTCAATCAAAACAAGTTCAAACTCCTATGTCCTTCAGATATATCCATTCTAAGTAGGTTCCATGCATAAATCTCTTTAAATGACCTTGTTTGATAAAGAAAAACAGGAATAGCCTTCTTTTGCGGAATTAAGACGAAATTCGGATTTTTGCTTATAAACACCAATTCCTTCATTCAAAACAAGTTCAAACTCCTATGTCCTTCATATATATCCATTCTAAGTAGGTTCCATGCATAAACCTCTTTAAATGACCTTGTTTGAGAAAGAAAAACAGGAATAGCCTTACTTTTGCGAGTTAAAGCCAAATTGGTATTTTTGCTTTAAAATGAATTCCTTCAGTCAAAACAAGTTCAAACTAATTTTTCCCTCATATATATCAATTCTAAATAGGTTCCATGCATAAACCTCTTTAAATGACCTTGTATGAGAAAAAAAAACAGGAATAGCCTTCTTTTGCGGAATTAAGACGAAATTCGGATTTTTGCTTATAAAAACCAATTCCTTCAGTCAAAACAAGTTCAGACTCCTATGTCCTTCATATATATATCAATACTAAGTAGGTTCCATGCATAAACCTCTTTAAATGACCTTGTTTGAGAATGAAAAACAGGAATAGTCTTACTTTTGCGAGTTAAAGCCAAATTGGTGTTTTTGATATAAAATGAAATACTACAGTCAAAACAAGTTCAAACTCCTATGTCCTTCATATATATACCAATACCAAGTAGGTTCCATGCATAAACCTCTTTAAATGACCTTGTATGAGAAAGAAAAACAGGAATAGCCTTCTTTTGCGGAATTAAGACGAAATTCGGATTTTTGATTCTAAACACCAATTCCTTCAGTCAAAACAAGTTCAAACTCCTATGTCCTTCATATATATATATCAATACTAAGTAGGTTCCATGCATAAACCTCTTTAAATGACCTTGTTTGAGAATGAAAAACAGGAATAGCCTTACTTTTGCGAGTTAAAGCCAAATTGGTATTTTTGCTTTAAAATGAATTCCTTCAGTCAAAACAAGTTCAAACTAATTTGTCCTTCATATATATCAATTCTAAGTAGGTTCCATGCATAAACCTCTACAAATGACCTTGTATGAGAAAGAACAACAGGATTAGCCTTACTTTTGCAAGTTAAAGCCAAATTGGTATTTTTGGTATATAATGAATTCTTTCAGTCAAAACAAGTTCAAACTCCTATGTCCTTCAGATATATCCATTCTAAGTAGGTTCCATGCATAAACCTCTTTAAATGACCTTGTTTGAGAAAGAAAAACAGGAATAGCTTTCTTTTGCGGAATTAAGACGAAATTCGGATTTTTGCTTATAAACACCAATTCCTTCAGTCAAAACAAGTTCAAACTCCTATGTCCTTCATATATATATATCAATACTAAGTAGGTTCCATGCATAAACCTCTTTAAATGACCTTGTTTGAGAATGAAAAACAGGAATAGTCTTACTTTTGCGAGTTAAAGCCAAATTGGTGTTTTTGATATAAAATGAAATACTACAGTCAAAACAAGTTCAAACTCCTATGTCCTTCATATATATACCAATACCAAGTAGGTTCCATGCATAAACCTCTTTAAATGACCTTGTATGAGAAAGAAAAACAGGAATAGCCTTCTTTTGCGGAATTAAGACGAAATTCGGATTTTTGCTTATAAAAACCAAT
Source organism: Odontesthes bonariensis (assembly GCF_027942865.1). NCBI lineage: Eukaryota > Metazoa > Chordata > Actinopteri > Atheriniformes > Atherinopsidae > Odontesthes > Odontesthes bonariensis. The sequence continues at coordinate 31,765,749 of NC_134521.1, forward strand.
TCTTTCAGTCAAAACAAGTTCAAACTCCTATGTCCTTCATATATATATCAATACTAAGTAGGTTCCATGCATAAACCTCTTTAAATGACCTTGTTTGAGAATGAAAAACAGGAATAGTCTTACTTTTGCGAGTTAAAGCCAAATTGGTGTTTTTGATATAAAATGAAATACTACAGTCAAAACAAGTTCAAACTCCTATGTCCTTCATATATATCAATTCTAAGTAGGTTCCATGCATAAACCTCTTTAAATGACCTTGTTTGAGAAAGAAAAACAGGAATAGCCTTCTTTTGCGGAATTAAGACGAAATTCGGAATTTTGCTTATAAACACCAATTCCTTCAGTCAAAACAAGTTCAAACTCCTATGTCCTTCAGATATATCCATTCTAAGTAGGTTCCATGCATAAACCTCTTTAAATGACCTTGTTTGAGAAAGAAAAACAGGAATAGCCTTACTTTTGCGCGTTAAAGCCAAATTGGTATTGTTGCTATAAAATGAAATCCTTCTGTCAAAACAAGTTCAAACTCCTATGTCCTTCATATATATATCAATACTAAGTAGGTTACATGCATAAACCTCCTTAAATGACCTTGTTTGAGAAAGAAAAACAGGAATAGCCTTACTGTTGCGGAATTAAGACGAAATTCGGATTTTTGCTTATAAACACCAATTCCTTCAGTCAAAACAAGTTCAAAGTCCTACGTCCTTCATATATATCAATTCTAAGTAGGTTCCATGCATAAACCTCTTTAAATGACCTTGTTTGAGAAAGAAAAACAGGAATAGCCTTACTTTTGCGCGTTAAAGCCAAATTGTTATTTTTGCTATAAAATGAAATCCTTCAGTCAAAACAAGTTCAAACTCTTATGTCCTTCATATATATAAATTCTAAGTAGGTTCCATGCATAAACCTCTTCAAATGACCTTGTTTGAGAAAGAAAAAGAGGAATAGCCTTACTTTTGCGAGTTAGAGCCAAATTGGTATTTTTGCTATAAAATGAATTCCTACAGTCAAAACAAGTTCAAACTAATTTTTCCTTCATATATATCAATTCTAAGTAGGTTCCATGCATAAACCTCTTTAAATGACCTTGTATGAGAAAGAAAAACAGGAATAGCCTTCTTTTGAGATATTAAGACGAAATTCGGATTTTTGCTTATAAACACCAATTCCTTCAGTCAAAACAAGTTCAAACTCCTATGTCCTTCATATATATCCATTCTGAGTAGGTTCCATGCATAAACCTCTTTAAATGACCTTGTTTGAGAAAGAATAACAGGAATAGCCTTACTTTTGCGAGTTAAAGCCAAATTGGTATTTTTGCTTTAAAATGAATTCCTTCAGTCAAAACAAGTTCAAACTAATTTTTCCCTCATATATATCAATTCTAAATAGGTTCCATGCATAAACCTCTTTAAATGACCTTGTATGAGAAAGAAAAACAGGAATAGACTTCTTTTGCGGAATTAAGACGAAATTCGGATTTTTGATTATAAACACCAATTCCTTCAGTCAAAACAAGTTCAAACTCCTATGTCCTTCATATATATCCATTCTAAGTAGGTTCCATGCATAAACCTCTTTAAATGGCCTTGTTTGAGAAAGAAAAACAGGAATAGCCTTACTTTTGCGAGTTAAAGCCAAATTGGTATTTTTGCTATATACTGAATTCTTTCAGTCAAAACAAGTTCAAACTCCTATGTCCTTCATATATATATCAATACTAAGTAGGTTACATGCATAAACCTCTTTAAATGACCTTGTTTGAGAAAGAAAAACAGGAATAGCCTTCTTTTGCGGAATTAAGACGAAATTCGGATTTTTGCTTATAAAAACCAATTCTTTCAGTCAAAACAAGTTCAAACTCCTATGTCCTTCATATATATATCAATACTAAGTAGGTTCCATGCATAAACCTCTTTAAATGACCTTGTTTGAGAATGAAAAACAGGAATAGTCTTACTTTTGCGAGTTAAAGCCAAATTGGTGTTTTTGATATAAAATGAAATACTACAGTCAAAACAAGTTCAAACTCTTATGTCCTTCATATATATAAATTCTAAGTAGGTTCCATGCATAAACCTCTTCAAATGACCTTGTTTGAGAAAGAAAAACAGGAATAGCCTTACTTTAGCGAGTTAGAGCCAAATTGGTATTTTTGCTATAAAATGAAATCCTTCAGTCAAAACAAGTTCAAACTCTTATGTCCTTCATATATATCAATTCTAAGTAGGTTCCATGCATAAACCTCTTTAAATGACCTTGTATGAGAAAGAAAAACAGGAATAGCCTTCTTTTGAGATATTAAGACGAAATTCGGATTTTTGCTTATAAACACCAATTCCTTCAGTCAAAACAAGTATCCATTCTAAGTAGGTTCCATGCATAAACCTCTTTAAATGACCTTGTTTGAGAAAGAAAAACAGGAAGAGCCTTACTTTTGCGCTTTAAAGCCAAATTGGTATTTTTGCTATAAAATGAAATCCTTCAGTCAAAACAAGTTCAAACTCCTATGTCCTTCATATATATATAAATACTAAGTAGGTTCCATGCATAAACCTCTTTAAATGACCTTGTTTGAGAAAGAAAAACAGGAATAGCCTTACTTTTGCGAGTTAAAGCCAAATTGGTATTTTTGCTTTAAAATGAATTCCTTCAGTCAAAACAAGTTCAAACTAATTTTTCCCTCATATATATCCATTCTAAATAGGTTACATGCATAAACCTCTTTAAATGACCTTGTATGAGAAAGAAAAACAGGAATAGCCTTCTTCTGCGGAATTAAGACGAAATTCGGATTTTTGATTATAAACACCAATTCCTTCAGTCAAAACAAGTTCAAACTCCTATGTCCTTCATATATATCCATTCTAAGTAGGTTCCATGCATAAACCTCTTTAAATGACCTTGTTTGAGAATGAAAAACAGGAATAGTCTTACTTTTGCAAGTTAAAGCCAAATTGGTGTTTTTGATATAAAATGAAATCCTAGTCAAAACAAGTTCAAACTCCTATGTCCTTCATATATATATCAATACTAAGTAGGTTCCATGCATAAACCTCTTTAAATGACCTTGTTAGAGAAAGAAAAACAGGAATAGCCTTACTTTTGCGAGTTAAAGCCAAATTGGTATTTTTGCTATAAAATGAATTCCTTCAGTCAAAACAAGTTCAAACTAATTTGTCCTTCATATATATCAATTCTAAGTAGGTTCCATGCATAAACCTCTTTAAATGACCTTGTTTGAGAATGAAAAACAGGAATAGCCTTACTTTTGCGAGTTAAAGCCAAATTGGTATTTTTTGCTTTAAAATGAATTCCTTCAGTCAAAACAAGTTCAAACTATTTTTTCCTTCATATATATCAATTCTAAATAGGTTCCATGCATAAACCTCTTTAAATGACCTTGTTTGAGAAAGAAAAACAGGAATAGCCTTACTTTTGCGAGTTAAAGCCAAATTGGTATTTTTGCTATAAAATGAAATCCTTCAGTCAAAACAAGTTCAAACTCTTATTTCCTTCATATATATATCAATACTAAGTAGGTTCCATGCATAAACCTCTTCAAATGACCTTGTTTGAGAAAGAAAAACAGGAATAGCCTTCTTTTGCGGAATTAAGACGAAATTCGGATTTTTGATTATAAACACCAAATCCTTCAGTCAAAACAAGTTCAAACTCCTATGTCCTTCATATATATCAATTCTAAGTAGGTTCCATGCATAAACCTCTTTAAATGACCTTGTTTGAGAAAGAAAAACA